>NW_028277087.1:5025000-5650000 GCF_059951505.1 Python bivittatus
TCAGTTCTGGGCCAAATGTGAGATAAGCACAGACAGATTTCATCTTCAACTGAAATAAGATGATTTCTGTCTTTGCTTTTGATGTTTGCTAAATAAGAAGAATGTAAGAAGTTGCAAACTGCAGCAAAACGTTCAATGCCTTCCTATGAATGGCAGGATACTCTTCTTTCACAGAAATCCAGAATTTGTCCATGGGCAGATCCGTGGATCTCATCTTGAGTGTACGATCAGACTGCTGTTCACAAAGTTCCTCCTCTTCCTTCAAAGTGAAGTTCTCAGGCTGCGCAGAAGTTGCAGAGAAAGGATCCCTCACCCAGTCATACATTTGTGTTGAAAGTACTGATCAATTTTGTTCTGCTGTACTTCCAGGTGGTTTTCAGTTACATTTGAGACTTTCTGGTATCTTTCCTCACTCTCAAGCCCAACCAGCAGTGGAAACTCAATATTTCTTTTTGCAACATGATTTTTCCAAACCTTCCGTTTTCTTTTAAATTAAAGAATCCTGTCACTTGAAGTCAAAACATTTTCTCCGGTGCCTTGCAGAGACTTGTTCAGCTGGTTTATATGATGAAAGATGTCCACTAACAATGCTAGTTTCTGCAACCATTCTCCATCTTCAAAGCACTCAGCAAAATGTAGAATATTATTTTCTCGAAAATACTCTTGCAACTCTGCCTTTGGCTCAAACACCCTGTTGAGAACTCTTCCTCTGTTGAGCCACCGGATTTCTGTGTGTAACAGGGGACTTATGTGCTCTTTGTCCAGGTTTTCACACAGTTTTTTTGAACATTCTTGAATGAACTGGTCTTTGTTTAATAAGTTAACCATTGCTGTAGCATCATCCAGAACTTTTTTCATTTCATCTCCAAGAGGTTTTGATACCAGCACCTCTCTGTGAAGAAAGCAGTGTGTTGTGACAACATCAGGATTTCCTTTTCTTACAAGAGAAATTAAGCCTCTCATGGAGCCAACCATTGATGGAGCACCATCAGTACAGATGCCAATACAGTTCCTCCAGGACAGACTTTTTGTTTCCAGATATGAAGACAAAACTTTAAATACATCTTGGCCTTTACATGTTTCATGTCTTTCTTTGCAGCAGAAAAAGTTTTCTTGAATTTCACCATTATTTACACATCTTACAAATGCTGTAACATGACATTTATTGGTGAAATCTGTTGACTCATCAGCTTGGATAGAAAAGCTGCTGTTCTTCAGTTTATCACACGAAACCTCTTCAGCATCCTGTGACATGTCACTAGTACAGCGACTTATTGTACCGTTTGACAGTGGAATCTTTTCAATTTCTTGTACTGCATCTAGTCCTAGCATTTTTCCCACTATTATTTTACATGCTGGCATGATTACTTTCTCACTCAAAGCCTGACTTTTACTTTGCTGTGTAATAAGTTCTGCTACTAAATAACTTGCTTCTTGGGCTTTTCTATTCAGTTTGTTTTATTCTTATTTTTTTTACTCTATTTGTTCTGTGATTCCAATAGCCGTTTAAAATAATCAGAACTTTTATTGTCATAAGGCTGTGATTTGTAGTTAAGTGTCTTTTTAATTTTGCTGGAGTTTTGCTGCATTTGTAAGTTGTTTGCCACAGCTGAGGCACAACAGAATAGGACAGCTTGGATCATCAGTCCATGTAAAACCCATTGATAAATAGCTTTCATCGTAAAGATGGACTTTTTTTTGAGTCCATTGATGTACCAGTGCAGGGAAATACCTGAGAAGATTTAAATTCTTCATTATCATTATCATTATTAAATTTATTGGTATTGTCTGATCTAGAATCCTCCTCTTCTCTCTCACACTTCCTCTTCAAAAAATCGCCACATTGGACCCTCAGACATGACTGAATAAACATGTACGAAATTTATTTAAAATAACAGGATAAAATAACTACAGGAAAACCACAGGGAAAAGATGTGGGAGGGGGAGACTGCCGTCACAGACTAAGTTGGATGAGTCTATTAATTTCCTGAAAAATTCCCTCTCCTTTCTTCAATATATTCTTCCCTTCCTGCAATATAGCATTCACCTGTTATCAACGGTCTCCCCATCTCATGTCAAAAATTAAGAATGGATTCAACGAACTAAACATGGTCCTACAGTGCGCTACCAGAAACTCAGAAAGAGTTGTAACTAGATTTTTGTTCGGTCTCTGCTCATCACTGCGAGAGCACGCCGCCTAAATTTGAAATAATTTTTTAAATAAATCATGATCTCCCAGGGAACCCCTAGTGACCTCCCACGGAGCCCTAGGGTTCCATGGAAACCCTGGAGCGTGGAGGTCATCCAACTGGCTTTGTGCCTAAAGCAGGACTAGAATTCATGGGGGGAGAATATGCCAAAGGGCGGGGGCAATGGGAGAGAAGGCTCTCCTCCTGGGCCCCGCCAGCCGACATTCTCTCGCTGACGGGGTCCGCAACATGCCCTCTCTGCCTGTCTGGGTGGGACGGGTTGATGTAATGGGGGTGAGACGGTCCCACAGGTAACCTGGACCCATGCCATGTAGGGCTTTAAAAGTGATAACCAACGCCTTGAATTGGACCCAGAAGCAAACTGGCACCCAATGCAGCTCCTGCAGCAGAGGTGTTATATGTGCCATCCTTGGGGCACCCAAGATTGTCCGCGTGGCCACATTTTGAACAGCTGTAGCTTCCAGATACTCTTCAAGGGTAGCCTTGTGTAGAGTGCATTGCAATAGTTTAACCGAGAGATGACCAGGGCATGAGTGACTGACCGGAAAGCCTCCTGATGCAGGAAGGGTGCACCACATGAAGGTGGGTGAAGGCCCTCCTGGCCACAACTGCCATCTGCTCCTTGAGCAGGAGTTGTGAGTCCAGGAGGACCCCCAGATTACAGACCGCATGTGTCTGGGGTAGTGCAACCCTGTCCAAAATCAAAGATGGTAAATTCCTGGATACAGAGGGAACTCCAATCCACAGCCACCCCGTCTTACCGGGGTTCAGCTGAAGCTTGTTGTTCCCCATCCAGACCCCTACAGCCTCCAGGCACTGTGAAAGGATGGTCACAGCATCACTCAGGTCATCTGGGACCGAGATGTATAATTGAGTATCATCTGCATATTAATGATACCTCATTAATGATCTCACCCAGTGGTTTCATGTAGGTGTTAAAAAGGAGCAGAGAAAGTACCAAACCCTGTGGCACCCCACAAAGGAGGGGCTGCGGGCTGGACCTCTCGCTCCTAATCAACACCAATTGGGATCGACTTTGGAGGAAGGAAGAGAACCAGCACAAAACTGTGCTCACTCCCAACTCTCCAAGTCAACCGAAAAGGACACCATGGCTGATGGTATCGAAAGCCACTGAGGGGTCAAGAAGAGCAAGGATGGGTGTACTACCCCCATCCCGCTTCCACCAAAGATCATCCATGAGTGTGACCAATGCCATTTCCATCCCGAATCCGGGCCTGAAACCTGACCGGAAGGGGTCCAGATAATCTCTTTCCTCCAGGATCCGCTGGAGCTGCAACGCCACCACCTTCTCAGCCACCTTCCCTAAAAAGGGGAGGGGAGGGGGGATTGGGCGAAAATTGTCCAGTATGGTGGGATCCAGTGATGGCTTCTTGAGGAGGGGAAGCACCGGCGCCTCTTAAACACTCCCTCCCTCAAGGATGAAAGATGCTACCAGACTCGTCCTGATTTTTTGTCACCATAGACTAACACGGTTCTCCTCCTCCAACTTTTCCAACTAACCATGTTTATTAAAAAGCATAAACAAATAAGTATTTGCTCTGAATTGACGTCTAAGATGGCACTGCCTGGTTTCTAGTTTTATCCTCAAGAAATAGCCCAAGTAAACAGGGGAAGTTGAAAGAGCGTAAGGGCACGTAGTGCAGTTTCAGTCTGATTCTCGTTGGAACATCCTGCTCAGCCGTCCGGTGATTTGTTTAATTTCGCAAATGTTGTAGACCATGATTTACAGCTATTAGTGAAACCAGTCAGCTGTGGTTTATGCCACGAATCATGATTAAAGAGCAGCACCGCACACGCGCTTGCAGACTAAAGTTTCTTCCTCGGGGAGAAAAATGCAGCACCCCCCCTCCCCCCGTCTGGACGTTCCGCGAGCCCAAACCGTCTCCCGGGTCCTAAGGAGAGCAACTCCGCGCCACACGCTCCCCGACCACCGGCTCAAACGCAATAGAAAAGCGCCACCTTCCCAGAGCGTCCCCCCAGCCTACCGAACACCCTAAAGCCAGACCGGGAGCCAGCTGGAGGGGACGGCCGAACCGTCACAGACTCCTCTTCCGCTCCCTCATGGGGCGCTCTAGCCCTCCGACTTCGTGGCCCGGCCTCCAGGCTGGCGCGTGCGCGCTGCCGCCGAGTCGTCTCCCGCCCGGTCTCTACCTCTCCTTCTGCTTAGCCGAAGCGGCGGCAGCGGGTCGCGGCGGCTGAGGCGAGGCGAGGCGAGGCGAGGCGAGGCCGGGCCTCCGCCAGCTATGGACCTGGAGGCGTCCGACGAGGCGGGCTCCACCGGAGGGGCCGAGGCGGGAGCCGGAGCCGTCACCCCCGAGGCGGGCGGCTGGGGGGCGCCGACGGATCCCGCAGCGGCAGGAGGTAAAGCGAAGGAGGCGGCCCCATCATCCCCGCCGGACCGGTCCGGCGGGTGGCCGGTCCTGAGGAGGGAGGGCCCAGGTGGCATCCTCCCCGAGCAGGGGCGGGGGTCGCCCCTCATCGCCCGGGCCCCGCTTCGGGAGGGGAGCCGTCCCTTCCGCCCGCGATGCGCTCGGCTGCCCGCCCGCAGCTGCTCGCCCTCCGGTCCAGCTGCTTTCCCCCTCGGGGACGAAGAGCATCCGCGGGTGCCGTGGCGGAGCGAGGGCACGGAGCCCTCAGGCAGCTGTGGCTGAACGTGAGGAGGGATGCCTGTAATTACCCGTATTGTTTTATCAATTCTCGTCCTTCAGTTATAATCATGAGTGCAAAACCGTGTCTGGGGAGGGGGAGGCGGAATCACGAGGCTCTTGAGGCTAATCCTGGTTTGTTGCTACTGTTACTGAGGGAGACCATGACTGGGTTGATGGCTAATATTGAATACTGTTGGGGGAAAGAGGGTCTGGATCTTGGGCTGTTGTCAGTGTAGGCGCTGATGATACAGTTCGGGTTTATCGGTAGTTATATCTGCTGAATGATGGTGGGGGGGAGACTGGGTTATGGATAATGATAAACAGTGTGGCTTGTATTGGAAGTGAAGATTTAAAGGTAGCCCTGTTTTTCTTGGTATTAGTATGAGACTTTGCTGCAGGAATGGTAGTTTGGATACTTTGGGGAGGGGGAATCCTAAAGGTTATTTAATAACATGGCATTTATTGATACAAGTTACTGTTGGGCTGTTAGTGATTCAGCCAACTACCCAACAGTATTAATACTGTTAACATTCCCATCAGAACATTTAACATTGGTAACAGTACTTGTTTGGAGGACATGCTGGCAGATCTGTGCTGAGAGGTTGAAAAACAATTGTGGGGTTATGAGCAATAGTATCAGTGTTCATCAGTATAAAATTTAGGGGTGTGGAGATTGCACATTAAAATGTGGAGATTGGGTTACAATGATGGATTTTGGTGCAAATCCAGGAAGGGGTAAAAGTACATATTGTCTGTTGTTGTTATTAGGAAAAGCATTTTCGATGCATTGCTAGGAGGAGTTGCTGGGTTCTACATATTACCAGCATAATTATTATCAACCATCAGTGTAATTAGCATTAGTAGTTTAGGGAAACAGTAGTATAGTGACCAGAGAGGAGCATATAGGGATAATATAGATTTATGGTATATAAGTGTATATTGGATGAGATAATAGGGTGTGGAATGGAAAAAATCAGGAGGGGGACACTGAGGGTTTCTTGAGTATAATGCTGCTGATGTATAACAATAAAAAGTTGTGGGGGGAGGAAATTTACAATGGGATGCAGCAGGCAGATTTGCAGGGGAGAAGCTGGGTGGGGAATTTTTAAGACTGTTTGGCAAAAATCAGGGAGTTTAAGGAGAGGCTGAAAAAGTGGGGGAGAACCCAGGCATGGGGAGGATTAGAGAAAAGTGAAGCAGGAGTGTGGGACTGGAGAAGTGATTTGGGGTTTACAATAAATACTAAGTAATGGGTGCCTTGGGAGAGTTAACAAAAATCTTGGAAGCAGGCAAAGGACAGAAAATGTAGTTTTGGGGGAGAAATCTTGGTGGTCTTGGGAGAGGTATCGTTAGAGAAGGAGGGATAAAGGAGGAGGCAGGAGTGGTGAAATTCTAGTGGGAGATAGAGGTTGTATAGATCAGTGGAAAGGGGGCTTACTCTGCAATTTTATGAGTTGAGAAGAGGACAGCTATGTCATTAGGGTGGAGGCAGAAGGGAGAAAATTGGTCAGCTGCAGGCAGTATTGTTGGGGGAAGATGGACAGGACACCCTTAATAGCATGAAAGGAATATGACATAATCTGGACATAATCCAGACTTTCATCATCACCCTGACCCTCACATATTAAATAACTTTGGGCTTTATTCTTCACCTCCCCCCCAAAAAAATCCTGCTTTGCCTCAGTTCTTTAAGAATTTAAATAGGATCTTTCACCATACCCTCAAAAGGATGCTTCTCCCACTACATCTTTTTAGACTTTATTTTTAAAATTGAGAACACAGCTTGTTCTTTCTTCACCCTCCCCCAGGGGATGTTCTCATCCCTCCACACTAGAATTTAGATATGGTGCATATTTCAGCGTACAGGTTACTTAAAATCAGCCTTGTGAAAATTTGAAATATGCTGCATCTTTTGCTTTCTAGCTAATTTAATCTTATTAAACTTCAGTTCAACCAAAGTTGGTGACTTTACTTTTTAAGCTTGCTATTTAAAAAAGAAGATCTTTGTTGGAAGGAAAAGTAATTTTTAATCATTTTTCTGTTGCAGCAATGCAGAGTACTGTCAACGGTAAAGGAAATTGCATCCCCCTCCCACAATTAAAAATAGTGCGTAAAGATTAAAACTTATCCCTTCTTTATCATGAGTCATTTGCTGTGCCCCTTAACTAGCATGTGATAATGAGCCTGGATAAATCAAGGTTGTGTTCCCCCCCACCTTTCAATGGATGTGTGTGGGTGAAGCTGGGATTCACAAAGTGTTCCTGGTGATAACAGTACTAAGGGTTGCAATTTATTCTAGATGGGTTAATTTGTGTATATGTTCCCAGACTCCTATCTGCATTCAGGAGTCTTCATTACTCTAATGTCTTCATTACTCTTCATTACTCTAAAGATTCACGGCCAAATTTGAATTCACAGTATTAAAGCCCACATTGCGTTTTGGGTTATGGGAATGAGGCATGACTCTGAATATTCTACCTGTGGTGGTAGGACTTGTAATGGTCCTTTCTGCACCTGAAGGTTATGCTTGATATCCCTAGTCATAGATTAGGGTTCTCACATAATACTAAGCCATAATGTGGTTTGTTTTGTTCTGGTTTACTTATTTGTTAGATTTACATCTCAACTTTACATTCAGGAGCTCAAGGTGGCATACACAGTACATCTTCTCTTGTTTTTCCCCACAGCCGTGGACCTGTGAGGTAGGCTGAGAGAGAATGACTGCCCCAAAGTCTTCCAGTAAGCTTTCATAGTCAAGGGTGGACTCAAACCTGCATCTTTCCACTGGACTTAACCATTAGTGGATTTAGTCTGAAATATGAACCCTGATGTTGTTATTTTAACAACTGTAATGTTTTTATTGTAAATCAGGCTTTATGGTTTACTGTGTTGTATGTGTCCAACTTAAGGCATAAACATGTGTATCTTTGATATATATGTGTATGTATTATAAATAAATATAAATAAAAATCAGGTTTTAAGGCACGTTTCACCAACAACATCAACATAATTGCTGCGTGGTATTAAGTTGTCTCAGATGTCTTTTTCTGGGGGCTGTAAAGCTTGTTGCACTTTGCATATTTGTCTCATAAATATTTAATACGGCTGGGAGTGGAGCTTAAAGAGCCAGAGTGAACAGTAATTGCTCTTGATGTGGATTCCAGGCAAGACACAAGACAGAATTAACAAGCTTGCTTTTTGCATGCAATTCCCCCCTCCCTACCCCATGCAGTGGCCAAAGTGGGTTGCCATTGGCTTGGTCACAACCTGAAGAGTGGGGGTACTGGATGAGGCACGGGATGTTGGCACCATGTCTCTTAAATCCTTTGTGGCAGGTGCATTACTAGAAGGGATTTTAGAAATCTCATCAGTATGCAAAGAAATGAGAGTGTGGCTGAACTGTATTATTGTGGCTGGATTGTAACAAGGGTTCTTAAATGTCATGTTATAAAACCTCAGTCATCGTGGCACACTGTTTCTCCTTTGCCAGCTAGTTATTCTGGTTGCAGAAGGAGTCCCATCAGAAATGTAATGGACTGGCAAAGGAGAAAAATAATGTTCTGTGTCTCTCACTAGCCCCTTCCATTTCTCGCCTGCAAAAAATCCCAGGCTTTAGAGAGTAAAATGTTTTGCAAGCTATTAACTTGTGGGAGGTCACTAATAAGGCTTCCTTAGAAGGAAGCTCAGAGCTTGATGTGTCTGGTTTTCAACATGTAGGTGTTTTGGGCCTACTTGGATTGATAACCAAATCCTTCTGTATCCTGATATTCCAGTTACCCACAGGATTCTGGCTCTTTAAACATCTGATTGTGTTAGTGGCCAATAAGGCTACAGTTCACTTGACAGCTAATTCCATTTCTTGAAAATGTTGCTTTTTGTTTAAAAATATGATTCTAGTCCTTATGATTGCAAAGCTAGTCCCAGCAGTGCATGGGCAATGCCTGGTAAAATCAGATGATGGACCACATTCTCCATCCTTACCTGATTATCTGAAAAGTAGATTAGCCTCCTATACCTTGTACAGTTTTTTGTTTTCACCCCAACCTCCCAGAGTCAGAATGTTATAAAAATAGAAAACATTTACCTGAAATGAGAGATGGAAACAATTTATTGGCCTTCATGCATATGTGCTGATTCCTGTTTGCTTTGGGGGACAATTGGGGTTTTGTTTGGTTTTCTTTCTGTGCATAATTTGGATTGCCTACGTAAGAATTTAATTTTAAAAAAAGTTATATAAAGAGCTAGAAGCACAAGCTTTGTAACTATGAGTTCTGTAAATCTGGTGATCAGGCTGCTTCTGCATTTTTGTGAGAAACCCTGGCTGATTTTGTTCCCTTTCTTCTGGAAGGTGCTTAAGCAATGTTGGGTGTGTGTGTGTTGTGGAGAGAGAAAGAGAAGGCTGCATATAGCCATTTTGAACAGCACTCATTGCTTTGGTTGCAGCATGGCTTAGGGGTGCTAAGTAGCTTGGGAAGATATGCATAGAACCTTTTTAGTCCTGAGCAAATTATGCTGAAATGTAGGGGAAATGTGGGACAAGGAAGAGGGGGGAGCTAGAGGAACGGCGGGGGGCTTTACAAAAAAAATGGCAAGCAACCTTGTTGCCTTGCCACCTGGTTTTCACTTTGGAGAAATTTGCGAGACTGTATAATTTTGTTCTGAGTGGTCACTCATAGCCCCATTCAGATACTGCGTCAAATCACAGAGGCAAACCATAATTTGGAATGGAATTTGAACTGAGAAACCATAGAGTTTTGAACTGAAGTGGGCACAAAGCACAGATTGTATACTGTGATTTAAAGTGAGCGCACAGGCCATGATTTAAGTTAGTTATGCTTTGGTGTGATGTCAGAATTGGCAAACCTTTGTTTGCTTTTTGCTCTGGCTTCAGAGCAAAGGGCTATGCAGGGATAGCAGGATGTGACATGCAGCTGTGAAAGCTGGAGGGAAGCTCTGAAACATATCTTGACTTCTAAATCATAGTTCATATAAGTCACAGCTTGGCATGCAGTTTGAACTGAGCTGTGATTCACAGATCAAATTAAGCCACAGAAGCCTGATTCATACATAACATGAAGCCATAAACTGTGATTTCCAAACCACAGTGGCTGGATCTCCACATTATGGTAAACCAGAGCAAAACCAACACATTATGGCTTACTGACATGCATGCACCCTGTGGCACAAATCAGCAGAAGGTTAGGTTGCTCTCTGTCTCCCAAAGAGCCCTAAAACAGGGTTTGCACACTTAAAAGGCACCCTTCCACTGCAGCCATGCAGGGTTTAGCTCATAAATGATGAGGTTTTAAGGAAAGATGTGAAGGCAGTTAAGGATAATACAAACTGGCACCATGTCTGTGTCCTGAGGAAAATCGAGGCTTAAGGGGCAGCAAGTTTGTATGTCTCATTATGCTGAATGATAATGTGATTTGTTTGGGTTTGACGTAGGCCAAGTTTGTAAAACAAGCTAAATAAGAAACCATAAATAGTGCGAGGCGACGGAGAGCCAGTTTGGTGTAGTGGTTAAGGCATCAGGCTAGAAAACAGGAGGCTGTGAGTTCAAGTCCTGCCTTAGGCATGAAGCCAGCTGGGTGACCTTGGGCCAGTCCCCCTCTCTCAGCCCTAGGAAGGAGATGATTATAAACCACTTCTGAAAAATCTTGCCAAGAAAACTGCAGGGATTTCTCCAAGCAGTCACCAGGAGCCAACACTAACTCGAAGGCACCCCCCCCAAAAAAAGTGAGGAGTGCCCTCTGTCTTCTCCCCACACATGGTGCTTCAGACTTGATCCTAAATGGCTGCCACCTTGGCTTCCTTTAATTCAGATGCAGTAACCTTCAACAAACTAATTTAGGTTAAATTTAGATTAAAACAATCCAAGATTACCATTTAGAACCTGAAGCCTCAGTTAAAGAGCTGAGGGAGGAAGGTTAAAATGGCACTGCACATTCACTAGCTGCAGCTTTCTTGGAGCGTGTTGAACAAACGTGGCTTTAATGTGCTGGGTAAATCCATACACTGTAGATTGTAAATTATGGTTGATGGCTTTGTATGTTATATGAACTCAGCTTATGGCATATTTAATAAAACTCAGGTTAACCAAAAATAAATAACCTGTGGGATGAACTCAGGTTATAAAGACCTTTCTCAGCCTCTATAGTTATTCCTGTGGGTGGAACCATTGGGTAAAGCAGCCTTCATTGGGCCTGCTGCCTACTTTTTTATTATTTATTTATCTAAACTATTTATATGGCCACCCATCTCAGAGCGGTGACTGTTGGCAGCACATGGAGTTAAAGCCAACAACAATTGGGCCAGTAATCCAAATAACCCATGTCTGAGTTTGCAGAAACCGTTCCCAACTTAAAATAGAAATTAAAAAATGATAAAACCAATCCACCAGCAGACTCAGTTGACCTCCTGGCCCAAATGCCTGGGGGAATCGCCAGTCTGTTGTGCCATGCAAAAGGCTAGCAACGCTGGGGCCATGTAGATCTCTAGAGCGATGCTGTTCCACAGAGCAGACCTGCAAAAGAGAAAGCACAACTTCTGGGTCCAGCAAGGTGACATTGCTTAATGGAAGGGACCCGGAGCAGGGCCTCTCCGTTAGTTCTGGTGGGCAAGCAGAAACAATCAGAGACAAGTGGTCCATAAGTAGCCTGGCCCTATGCCAGGTAGGGTTTTACAGGTGACAACCATTTAATTAATTAATTAATTAATTAATTAATTAGTATGCTGTCCATCTCCCTGGAGGGTGACGGTGGGAGGCTCACAATTCAAGTAAAACCCGAAAACAGTTAAAAATATAAATACCCACATTAATTCGTTAAAAAGTCCAACTATATAAAAAGATCCTATACAGTGCACCCAGAAGCGCATTGGGAGTTTGTTATTGAGGCTGTCCATTCTTTTTTTTCTTTTTTCTTTCTTTGTCCTTGGGTAACTTTCCAGATGGTGGGAAGCTGCTGGTGCTCCTCCCTGCTCCCTCTGTTTCACGTTGCCCACTTGGAGTGAATCAGAGCAGGCACTGATGAGAGTCGCTGTCTGAGGCTCCAGAACACTGTTTGGCTTTTTGCTTTGGCTGGGGAATTCTGGGAGTTGAAGTCCACCCATCTTAAAGTTGCCGAGGTTGAGGAACACTGCTTCAGAAGATTGCAGGGAGACCTTGCTGAGGCCTGCACCTCAGCAGATGCCCACCTCTGTTGTATAGGAAGATGAAAATGGGCTGCCTCAGCCAGCAAGGTTTAGGGGAATAGATTGAGGCAAAACACAGTTCTCTGTGAAGTAGTTTAGCCCTTGCTCGATGAGAGCTCAAATGTCTTAGACCGGCACTGGCGGTGAGTGTACTGATCTCTGATGCTTCTGCCAAGATGAATAATGCAGCACGATTCAGGCCACACCTTACCCTGAGTCAGGGGAGAGCTGTCACATTAAGAAGCAGACTGCTGGGGTGGGAGGTTGGAAGCAAGGTTCTCTTTTAGAACATAAAGGGCCACTAGCAAAGAATGCCATCTGGTCCCGTGGGATAGGATGCTGGGAATTTGGAACTACATACCCCTTGCTTCAGGCCCACTGTGTGCTTCACTCTCAGTTGCTTCAATTGTTAAGCTATTCAACTACTGACATTACAGTTTTACGAGCTCTCATTGGTTTTTCTACTACAAAAAGGAGCAGTTTGAGATATGAAAGGATTTTTTAAAAAAACTCTGAATATGAGGTAAGCAAACTGAGCAACCCGTCCTCCTCCACACACATACCCCAAGACCCCATAGCAGGGTTAAGGGTGTAGGATGCAAGATTTGGGAGGCTGGTTTGTCACCTGGGGTGAGGAGGAGGGGTTCTGCTTTCGTCTATTTGAATGCCACACATTTTGTTTTGAATGTTCACTGCCACTTACTGCCCTGCATGCCAGCTGTAGGGAGTGTAATTAAGACCCACCAACAAAGAGACTGCCTAGTAGGCAGACAGCAAAAGCACAGATGGTGAAATGTTTAGCAGCTATTTCTTTCTTCTGCTTTGTCCTGGGAAGCACAATGTTGATTGCTCAGGCACTGGGAGCTTAGTGGATGTGTGAGCCTGGAATACTTACTCATCCAATGTCTACCCATCAAAGGTTTAACTATATGGTTCAAATCAGTACAGATAGTCCTTGCTTAATGACCACAAGAGGGACCAAAAAATGAATTATTAAGCAGGGTGGTTTTTAAGCTAGGCATCACATGACCATACCCGATTTTACAGCAATTTTGCAGTGGTTGTTAAGCGAATCACCACAGTTGTTAAGTGAATCACATGGTCATTAAGCGAATCACACTGTTCCCCTTTGATTTTGCTTGCCATCTGGGAAGGTCGCAAATGACGATCACGTGACTGCAGAGTGCTGCAACTGTTGTAAGTTCGAGCTGCTTGCCAAGCGCCCAGATTGTGATCATGTGACCACAGGGGCACTGTGACGGTCGTAAGTAGCTTTTTTTAGTGCTGTTGCAACTTTGAACAGTTGCTAAATGAATGGTTGTTAAGCAAGGACTACCTGTCTTCAGTATCTAGGTGCTTATCTGGACTTTCCTCCCTACTTATCGGCAGTGTCTATGTACTACTACCATAAACCATATTATGAATTTGTTTGGTTTTCACTTAATGTGTTGTGTGAGACTATCCAATTTTATTCACCAATTTATTCAAGTTTATTCAATAAACCATGAATAAGTCAAGAGTGGCATGACATGATGTGTGAACCTAGTCATCCTTTCTTCCAGTTTGATTGATTGCATTTCTACGGCTGCCGAACTCAGACAATTGTGACTCTGGGTGGTGTACAACCAATAACCAACAAAAAGCAATATAATTAAAAATAGCAACAAAAAAATTAAAAGGTGACTGGAATTCTTGTTGCATCGTTTCAGCAACAGTTCCAATCAGCCCCGGCACCTGAGAAGAGAACCAGGATTTTCAAGCCTTTCTGAAGGCCGGCAGTGTCGGAGGCAACCACTCTACTTTGGAAATGGTTGGGTTTTCTCTCCCCTGGTTCACCAGATCTGGGCTTGGAAGATCTGGTTAGAATTTTGTAAAGCAGAGGTTGGAGGATCACCGCTCAGAGGTATTCTAGGAGAGGATGCTGGCTGGGGAATTCTGGGAGTTGAAGTCCACACAACTTAAAGATGACAAGGTTGAGAAACACTGGATTAGATGACCCACTAATGTTATGACAGACTTCCTTTCTGACTTATCCTACTATCACATGAGGATTGTTCAGTCTGCCACTGACCTAGAACTTCCAAAAGTTTCTTAATGTACTTTGATTAGGAAAGGAATTAAATTGGCAATCTTCCTTCTATATTCTGTTTAGTTACTTGAAATGGTAGGTTGTCTTTCAATACTACCATGCTTTCCCAGAGTGGTGTATAAAGGAAGGTCAGCTGAAAACTATTCAGAAAAAGTATGAGAAAAGTGCAAGAACACTATGTATGCATCTCTGGGTATCCCCCACCCTTTTATATGTTGTGTAGTTTTCTTTTTTTTTTTAATTTTGTAAACTGCCCAGAGTCACTGGGAGTGGGGCAGCATATAAATTTAATAAATAAATTTCAGCATGTTATTCTCCCCAGACCTGCATGGTAGGCAGTAGTACAGTGGTACCTTGGGATACGAACTTAATCCGTTCCGTGACTCTGGTTGCAACTCGAGTTGGTCTCAAGTCGAGGTAAAGTTTCCCATAAGGTTCAATGTAAATCCGGTTAATCCGTGCCGCCCTCCGCCCGAATTTGGTCGCAACCCGAGGCAATTTTCTCTTCAGAGCCTTACTCCCGCCAAGCCTGCTCTGCATTTTCTTTGGAGCCATGCTAACACGCACAGCAAAAACCTTCGCAAAACACCGCAAAACACACCACAAGCCTCACCGAACGTCTCCTTGCTACCACGACCTCACCCACAGGAAGCCGTGACCGCGTGGCAGCAGGGAAAATGGCTGCGGATCCGGTTCGCTAGTAGAGGCGTTCGTAACCCGAGGTAAATTTTCCTGCCGAAGCTGGTCGTAACCCGAAATGTTCGCTAGTAGAGGCGTTCGTAACCCAAGGTACCACTGTATATATTTCTAATTTTGTCGGTAAACCTGTGTCACGAGGCAGGGGCGAAAGGCCTGCCTGAAGTATCATTCAGAATGTTTCCTCCTCTTTTCCCCACCCCTTCTTTTTGATAGTTTCAGCAGTTCTCAGGGCTCTAGGAAAATGTCTGTGTTGGGCAACAGTGTCAGGACAGAATGGGATCCCTGAAGCTACAGCTGAGTAGCTTTAGCAACAAAAGGAAGCTAAGAAATAATTACTCTCAGCCCCCTCTAGACCATGTTTTTAAAAATTGGCAACTTTAAGATGTGTGGACTTCTGGAGTTGAAGTCCACACATCTTAAAGTTGCCAACTTTGAAAAACACTGCTCTAGACAAACTCACGTGCCCCCTTGGAATGATTTGGG
This sequence comes from Python bivittatus, assembly GCF_059951505.1. Classification (NCBI taxonomy): domain Eukaryota; kingdom Metazoa; phylum Chordata; class Lepidosauria; order Squamata; family Pythonidae; genus Python; species Python bivittatus. Next base: position 5,040,345 of record NW_028277087.1, read on the forward strand.
TGACCTCATTCCTCAACCCAGAACCCAGAAGTTCACCATCTGCTTAAAGTTGGGTTTTTCAACCGTCTTGGTTGGAAAACTAAGTCTTTTTAAGTCATCTCTCATCTTAAGATATCAGGACAGTCAACAACCACCACAAAGTGAGCCAAAATATCTGCCAGATTTAATACATTAAAACCATAAAGCAAACATTCATGAAAACTGAACAGAAATGTAGAAAAGCAGAGCAAGCTTGTTCCCTCTAAGTGCTTAGGGAGCTGTCCAGCAGGATAAGGACAGCCTGGTGAGTGAAGACTGCTCGTGGGGTCTGTGGGATCAGAGCTAGCAGTGATTGATGAGGAAAAAGGTCTTGGAGTAATGGTAAACAGTTCAATGAAGGTGTCGACACAGTGTGCATCCCCTGTAAAAAAAGCCCAACAGCATATTAGGGATAATAAACAGTATTGAAGATAGAGATGCCAATATCGTGGTGCCATTAATTAATTAATCAGCGGTGCAGCCTCATCTGGAAAATTGTGTGTTGTTCTGATTGTCGCACCTCAGAAAGGATATAGTGGAGCTAGAGAAGATTCAGAGGAGGGCAGCTAAGATGATCAAAGGGTTGCAGCAGTTTCCCTATGAGGAAAGGTTGCAACATTTGGGGAGTTTATAGTCTCCCAAGAGAAAGGAACTGAATAAAAAGGCACATGATTGAGATGCACACAATTAAGCGTGGTGTGGATAAAGTAGACAAGGAGAAGCTATTTCCCCCCTTCCCAAAATACTAGAACCAGAGGTCACCCAATGAAATTAGATACTGGAAAAATCAGGATAGAACCCTTCTGCAGACGGTTCTAAGAAAGTTTATTATGCCTTCTAGGTTTGGCTCCTTCAGTGGGCGATTAAGAATCTGAAGGATGCCCAGCTAGGGTCTGTTTTGGCTCTTTTCTGTCATTCTGGCTAAGGTTGGGATAAAGAAAGCACCTTTCAGTAACGTGATTTTTACATTCTTCCTGAAAGAGTTGGCAGCTGTGTTATCACCCACCCCTTCTGGGCCAAGTGAGAGAAGATTCTGTGGAAGTAGATAATACTCATACAGTAGATAGTGGTGGCATGAATTGACTGTTATTCTGACCTTGAGTACTGCTTCTTATAGTCACTGCACCAAAAAGTTCTTCATTTCTACCATCTAGACCCTTTATTCCTTTCGGCTGGCTACTCTTCAAGGAGGACTTTCTCATGGTGAAATTTCCCCCAGAGCTCAAGAAGGTTTCTGAATTATGTGACGGGGTGTTGTAGCTAGGGAGAAATGTTTTAGATTCTAAGGAGCCATACTTGGGTGTTCAGAAGCTTAATCTTATGCATTCATATTTTAAAACTTGAAATACTGTCAGGTACAGTTTGGAGTCCTTTCTTATGCTGTTAATGCATGCTTCTCGATAACACTATTTCTAGGGAATTGGTTTTCTGTATAACTTATTCTTCCAGCGCTCTCACTTTGTTTAAACTTTTCATCTTAACCTCAGCCTGGATTTGTGATCACAATGTAACGGCCTAGAGAAGATGTTGCTTACAGCAGAGTTCCTCCTTGCTGGCTGGGGAATTCTGGGAGTTGAAGTCCACCCGTCTTAAAGTTGCTAAGGATGAGGAACCCTGGCTTACAAAACAGATTGTTTCAAAACTATGTCTTAATGTCCTGATGATGCTGTTTGTGCCCATAGCTGTCCAGGCTTAATAGGGAGAACAGTCATTGGTCCTTATGAACATCTCTCTTCTGCATTTCTGTTTGAATGCAGAGCAAATTAGACATGGTATGGGTGGAAAAATGAACTTCCACATGCTTGGCTGAACCTGTTCTGAGGGAGATCTTATTTTTCATGTCTTTTTTGCCTTTTATGGATGCCCAGTTATTGCTTTCTTAGCCTGACTTATTGGCATTGTCATCTGAGTCTCGTCTCCATCCCCACTCCCATACTCTCTAGAAGTTATGTGTCCATGTGTGTTGGGGAAGATGTATTTATTCTATCTCCCTTTTCTATCTCCTTTCACTGAAAATTCTCCAAGCAAACAGTGGGGAAGGTTTCAACCTCCCAGGGTAATGCATAACGCAGCCAAACATCAGTTAGCCTAAGTCAGCACTGGCATTGATTTCAGTTCTTTTAAGGCCTTCAGTTCTATGCGTGCCTGAATTTGAGACAAAGGCTTCTTATCCACGCATTCAACTTTGCCAATATTGGGATGTCTGTTAAAATGAATAATTTTTTTGTGAATGACTACTGTTAGTACTATCGTTAATGCTGCCAGCATTTTATCTTCTTTGACTTTAGTTTATAATTCTCTCTAACCATGTGTGCAGTTGAGGACACTTCAGTCCACCAAAACCTGTGCTGTTGTGCATGTCCTGCTTTGTTGTTCTTGCTTAATAAATTAATAATTACTCTGTTAAGAGACTGGTCTCTATATGCTAATCTGGATGTAATCAAAATTAGGCAACAACCAGTTCTGCCAAAGCTGCTGCTGCTCTTCCAGCTTGGCTAGCTTGCTGGACTCTCATCCTGGATCTTGCCTTATTCCCAAGCTACAGCAGGGTGCATGCCAATGGGGGCCGTGGCTGTAAAGGGGGCAGTCTGTAGGGGTGTGGAAATGAACAGCCCAGACCTGCTGCTGGAGATGTTGAGTTCCAGGCTTAAGCTGACCTTCTGTCTCTAACTTGGAGAAAGAGGAAGAATTGAACAACTAGTTAGGTAACACACCTGAAACTAATGTAATTACTTACCTGGAAATTGCAGTAATATACAGATAGTCCTCGCTTAACGATCATTCGTTTAACGATGGTTCAGAGTTATGACAGCCTTGGGAAAAGTGCTTTACGACTCCCTGTAGTCATGTGATCGCGATTTGCAACTTTTTTACAATGGTTGTTATGTGAATCACCGTGGTTGTTAAGTGAGTCACAGGGTTAAGTGAGTCACATGGTCATTAAGTGAATTTTGGCAAAAAAACATCCATGGGGAAGCTGGATTCACTTAGCAACCACATGATTCGTTTAATGGCCATCATAAAAATGTAAAATCAGCTCCAATTCGCTTAACAATCACATTGCTTAGCAATCTAAATTGCTATCCCTATTTGGTTGGCTAGCAAGGACTACCTGTAATGGTATCAGATCCAAATATATTAGAGCAATTGGTAAAAAGATAAAACTTAACCCTTTTACTCTCTCCTAATTTTTTAATCAGTTTAAAAGGGGCAAAGAAAATTTAGGATACGCCTGACTATACGGGAATAGATTGGGTCCCCTCAATGTGAAGATCTCACTTTGAGCACATCTTGTCTATGTTGTACTTACATGTAAACAAGCCTACACCACAACACTGTACTGGCTTTCTCAATCCCTGATTTGTAATCCCTAACTCAACTGCAGTGAAGACAAGGAAAAAGTGAATCTCAAGAGCCAGTGTGGTGTAATGGTTGAGGGTTTTGGATTAGAAGTGGGGAAACCCAGCTTCTGGTCCCCCTGAGTCACCAAAACTCCCTGGGGGACTTTTAACTATTCATTCTCTACCATCCACATCTATGTCACAGGGTTGTTGTGAAAAATGGAAGGAGGGAGCAATATGCATACCACCTTTAGCTCCTAAATAAAAGGCGAGACACAAATATAATAGATAAATAATAAGCCTTTAGCTAGGTTTAAGCAACCACCCCTGGAGAAGAATTGGTCTGGATATGCTTGGATCCTTACAACCCTAGCAGTTGTAGGATGTGCTCATTGGCTGTTTCCTTCCTCACCACCTGCTGCTTATGACTCCTGCTCATTCAGTCATGAAGCCCAAGTGGAGATGGATATAGAGGGTTTGCATGTAGCAATCCCATCCTGCAAAAGCCTTCCCCACCCTACAGCATTGCCCTCAAGCTGGCATTAAATCAGGTCTTGCTTTTTTCCCTGAAACCAGGCCATGGGTCACCTTCTTAAGGAGATAAGAACCCCTTACCTGGGCCTGCTGGCAAGTCTCAGCAGATAGCCAATGGAGTTCTTTTTCTTTGCCTGTGTTGTTCTTTCAAATCGGATGGTGGCTTTGCTCTTTAAAGAGAAGCATGCAGAAATTCTTGTTGCTGTTTTTCTTCCCCTCCCAGAGTAGCTGATCAGGCCCTTCTGGGGCTTCAGTACTGACCTACCTGGGCCATGCTTGGCTCAGGAACTTTATTACTTATGAGCTACAAGGTAAAGCTGCTTAGGTTAATTAGCCTCAAGGTTGCACTAATCTCCAACTCTGGAACTGGTGCAGGAAAAGAGATTAGCTAGCACATTTTCCCCTGGAATCTTCCTCTAGCACTGGGGAAATGCCTGTCCCTTGAAATGTTTCATCTTCACACCATACAGCTGTGAATGTCCTGTAACTGAGGACTACTCTCCGTTTCCTTGTGGCTATGTGTGTGCCGGTTCTTCATACACCAGGAAAAACTTACCGCATGTGAAATCCAGCTTCCTGTATACTTCCCTCTTGCCTTGATAATTAAAATGAAAATCAAATAGAGCTCTTGGCTGGGACTTAAAGACCCCATGGAATTGTTGACAAGGAACGTTTGTCAATCATGAGCAGGCTGAGTTACTCTCTTATTACAGAAGCTAAATTAAAAGGTAGTGCTTAGCAATGCTTGCCTTGTATAACATACATGGGCTGCAAACATCCTGGATGAGGAGCAATGTAAACATAGGGGATGATGAAATGCCATCTATTTACTATTTTTAGCATGCACCACTTCCCTTTTTAAAGTACAGTATTTGAGGTGGTTCACCATTTTAAATCATGGCTTAGAATATGCTTGTATTTAACAGCTTATCTTCTAGCTGATCAGGGATATCTGCAGGGTGTGGTCAAAATATTCAAGATGGCTGCCACAACAGTGTGATTGAGGGCTGAGATGGATAAACTGGCTTCTTTGATTAGAGAAAGGACAATATCTACATTTATTGGTGGCTGGAAACTCCTTATGGACTTTTTGCATAAAGATGAAAAAAAATGAACTTGTGATTTGTGGTTTTGATTAAACAGGGTAGGTTATAGAAAGAAGAGAGTCATGATGTACCTTTAGAGAGAGAAGTTAAAATATAGTTATAACTGCTGTGAAGAATATTGGAAGCCATGTCTTTATAACTTTCTTTATATATTTCTCTTTTTTTCTTATTTTTCCTACTTTTTTTTCTTAATGCACTTTTAGCTTTTTCTGTTATTTCTCTCTTTCTTTTTTGTTTTCTCTGTTCTATTTTAGTTTGTGTTAGTTTTTATTACTGCTGTTAAAACTTTTAATAAAAATTATATTAAAAAAACAACAGTGTGATTGAGGCTTTGTCTATTTTTTATGTATGACATGCATTAAAAAAGGTGCAGCTTCAACCCCACTGTTGGGGTGGTCATCTTGACTTTTTTGACCAGATGCTGCTGACACCCTTGCAACCTGTGATCCCATGCAGGCAAGTAAACAGCTGGCAGAGAAGGGGGCTCTTTCTGCCCTCTTCCATATCCAGCATGCAAATGCATTGGGCTGGTAGAGGAGTGATCTATATATTTTCTAACAAGTCCATTCAGTAAAGGTTGTTTTTAAAAGAAGATCTCAAAGCGGTTAGTTGCTTGCATTCTTATGTTGGGTGCAGAGAAAAGAAGTTCCTATTCTTTGCAGTTAGTGTGAAAATACAAGCAACTCGCTTTCTAGTACCACTGCAGAAATACAGGATAGCATTTTTGTGTGCTTATTTAATAGACATTATTAGTTTAGTATATAATAGACAAAAGGGTAGAGAATGTCCAGACTCCAATGGGGAATCTATGGCCCTCCAGAGGTTGGTTGATTGATTAATGAATTATGTGCCATCAAGGGAGGGCTGACTGTTAGTGGCTACTTAGCTAGATCTTTTCCAGGATGTTCTGTCTCCAGCCTGGCCATTCAGGTCTTCCATCAGTGCACCCATTGCTGTTGCTGGACATCCTCTTCTTTTCTTTCCACCTTTTCCTGAGTTATAGATTTCTCAAGACACTCTGGATCAGTGTTTCTCAATCTTGGCAACTTTAAGATGTGTGAACTTTAACTCCCAGAATTCTACTCAATCCTGGGAGTTGAAGTCCACACATCTTAAAGTTGCTAAGGTTGAGAAACACTGCTCTGGATGTTGCTGGATTACAATTAACAGCATCCTTGCTGTTGGCTCTGCACAGTAACATCCGAGGGCCAGACATTCACTATCCCTGATTTAAAGCATCACTGCCTGCTCTTCAGCTAAGAAGGATTCCAGGGTAGATGATCGTGTTTAATAATAACTCAAATCCCAGCCTGTAAGCTTCCTATCAAATACAACAAAAAAGTAAAAGCAATTGGGAGGGTGAAAGGGAAAAAAAAGCAAATTGTACAAGTCCTAGTTTTAAAGAGCCCTTTTTAGAGGGATGAGCAAAGAAAACATTCTGCAGCTGCTCCTTTTCTGTGCAGTGGATGAAACCTGGTTGGTCTTCTCCTTGAACTGGATAGTTTAGTCTTGAGGAGAGAAGACTTGAGAGGAGGACTGATAATTTCTCCAAATAATGGACTTAAGTTAAATAGGGTGGTAGTTTGTTTGGCCTTGGGGCTGCACTTTGTTTTTACGTCCTACCTGGAGACAAGGCGTGTGGCTGGTAACATGGGAGTCTTGCTGAAGTAGGTAGAACTGAAATGTTTGACCTCTTTCCCCTGTTTCTGTCATTTTTAATAGGGCAAATGAGTATCTTAAGCCTTGCAGAGGCTTAAAGCACTTATTTTGCCCTTTAAACAACCCCAAACAGGAAAAAAATATATACTTTTTTTACTGGGAAAAACCATCTGCTTTTTTCACCGGAGGTGATACAGGTGGTTCAGGGGATATACTGTAATGAGTGCCTTAAACATCCAAGACTTTCAAGGCTCTGATTTTGCCCCTTAGCTGCGCCAACCTCCAAAAGATTAAAAAAAGACCCACTTATTCTGAGGGTATGCAAAACATTATCTTAAAGTGACACAATCCAGTTCTGAAGATTGATATATTAGACTTGTGTCTGGGCCATACCACTTTAGATTGTGTTATTGGGCAGGGGGGAATCACAAGTCTCAGTTCCTTCCGTTTGAAAACTAGGATATTGGGATGTTGGCTTTATTGTTTCCTTCGATTTTATTATGGTTTTGTGAGCCTCCCAGAGTTATGACCCATAGGATGGGCCGTCACCTGAAATAAATAAATAAATAAATAAATGTTGGATGGGAGGACAGATGAGACTTCTTTGGGGAATGCCAATTTTCTGTGTGGAGAGATGGATTTTGTTGTTCAGAGACATATTAAGACGTATAAACTTATTAAGGTTCATACTAAATTGTAGGTTTAGTATGTACAGTTCAGATAGAATTTGATTGCTTGAATGTGAGCTGGACAACTTAGCAATGTGTAGATCTACCCAGGAGATCATGTGGGTTTACTTACAGAGAGATGTCTGTTCCAGAAAATGTTGCATTGGAACATTTTTCCTATGCAAATGAATATGATTCTGATTAGCACATTCATTTCAGTATCCATAGTCTGCTCGAGTACATAGGCTGCATTATTCAATGCAAGGGAGGGAGAGCCAGAACAATCACCGGAAAAGCAAATGCTATCCAACTCTGAAATTGCCAGACTTGCCTGAAGTGGAAAATTTTTGGAGGAAAATTTCTACTCCATAAAATTTTCCAGCCCACATCTCTGTTTATTCAGAAGAAAATCCCATTATATTTAATAGAAGCTGTTTATAAGCAAACAACATGGTGTGCAAAATGTTTCATGTTTCAAATTTGCTCCCATATTCCCAACTATACTGGAAATATTCTGACTTTAAAGCAGTTTCGATAACCTCTTCTGAGCTTGGAACATTTCAGAACAAGATTGGAACATTCCAGCAAGACTGGAATAGTTCATTTCAAATTTAAATCAGCTATTTTGAGTTTGAAATATTTTGTACATCCGTTTGTACTCATGCAAAGGCCTCAGGCTTAGAAAGATGGGGAAAAGGGAGCAGCTGAAAGGGAAACAAGTGATCATTTTGAGTTGGAAGAAAAGAATTTTTAACAGAGAGGTCTGATTGCAGACTGGAAAGTTTTCTGTAAAAGGGATAGAGGGAAGCAATTTTTTTCTGGCAGTGTTCATCCCAAAGCTGCTACCTGGTTTAGGGAAGGAACTCTAAAGACTGCATGCTTCTGTGTTCACCTCCTCACCATGTCCTTCTTTTTTTTCAGGGCTGGCTTTGAAGAAGACAGTTTTAACAGAGGTAAATTTTTGGGTGTATTGACCTGTTGTGTTTTCAGTTTTTATGTGTCCCAGGTACATTGTCAGCTGCTTCTGGAAATACAGTTTTATAAAGTTTTTACAGTCCGTGGGGTACAAATCTAGTAAATAAAATAAAAGTAACAGAAATAGGTTCCATAGATTGTCATAGCCATGCAGTTCTGTGGCTATGGGCAAGGTATGGGAGAGGTTTTAAATAAAGCAAGTGTTTTCCTGTAGAGCGCACTAATCAGAATATTTAGAAAAGATGCCATAGAGTTTGAGCACCAGGTTCTCAAAGGTTCTTTAGGCAAGATACTTCCTCAAGAGGGGTGTCCTTGCATAGCCCCTCCTTCTGACCCCCGTAACCATAAACTCACCCTCTTGTTTTGATCTTGACCCACATCACTGCCCCAAATGAGAGGGGAGGGGTCTCTGCTTTCTTGAAGAGTCAGGTTTACTGGCAGCAACTGCAAGGGGCAAGAAGGTCGGGTTGTTGTAGGCCTTTTGTGAAGATGCCTGGGGTGCCGGTCCTAATTCCTGCAGCATTTACACTCGCTTGGGTGTTCCAGCTTGAAGAATGGCTCATTCTGCATGGTGAATATTCAAACTATATGATCAGTAACTGAGATCATAATAAGGACGGATGAAAATGATAAAACCTATTTCAGCAAAATTTGATTTCGTTTGCATAATTTGTTTAGCAGGCTGAAGCTGGGTTCACTAAGCAAACCCAGGTGTGGTTTGGGCTGAGATTATGATTATTATTATGTGCGAACCAGCTCATTATGACTTAATCAGCAAACCATAATTAAAATAATCATGGCTTAGCATGATTTATAATTCCAGTTTAGATATTTAATACAAAACTACAGAAGGAGCCAGAAGGGAAGGAGGGGTGTGTGTGTGTGTGTGCGTGTGTGCAAGTGAATTATTCAGAAGTACACATGCTAGTGCAGCAAACAGCCCGAATTCAGCCCAAGAGGGGCTTTGCCATAAACCTTCCATTTGGGATGCACACTTACCCTGTGATGTCACCTCTATGCATCTTCACGTTATTTATAACCTTTACATCAGACACAAAAGGGTGTGGGGGTAAATACCCCTCTTGCATTACCCCACTTTCATGAGGAAAGAGGAAAGGAGGCCAGGAGCTGGTCCGGCCTTATGGAATAGCCTTCTCTTGGAATTAGGACTCCCATCCTCCCTCTTAGCATTTCAAAAACCGCTTGAGATGGAACTCTTCATTTCAATTAAATTGTTGTGTTCCGTTTTTGTCTTGTATTTTAGTTTTTCCATTGTTATTGTTGGCTAATCATCCATCAAACATCACGGTCTTTAGACCAGGTACAGTGGAACCTCGGTTTACGAACTTAATTCGTTCCGTGACCCGCACCCCGAATTGGTCGCAACCCGAAGGAAATTTCCCCATAAGGTTCAATGTAATTACCGTTAATCCGTTCTGGTGTGGAGGACAGGGAAGTGGCTATTGCTTGGAGGGAGAGTCCCCCTCCCTACGACCATGTGTCAGGGGCGGAAAATGGCCGTGGACCACATGTCAAGGGCGGAAAAATGGCCGCAGACCACGTGTCGGGCGGAAAATGGCTGCGGATCATGTGTCAGGGGCGGGAAAATGGCCGTGGACCACGTGTCAGGGGCGGAAAAATGGCCGCAGACCGTGGCACGGGAGGGAAAATGGCCGCATATCCTGCTCGTACCCCGAGGCGGAGTTCGCAAACCGAGGTAAATTTTTGCGGCTGGAGCTGGTCGTAACCCGAAAAGTTCGTTAACAGAGGCGTTCGTAACCCGAGGTACCACTGTATTTTGCAATGACGTGGTTCTAAGCAAGAATCTAGGAATAACCTAGGAATAATAATATTGTTTGTTGTTCCAATTTTAATCGCGCTCACCATGTTTTAATTGGATTGCTGTGGGTCTTGACTTATTTAGTGGCATACAAATAGAATGAAAACATAAATAAGTAAGTAAATGGTAGATGGAGGATTTGCAGGTAGCATCTTGTGTTCAGTTATCTGGCTGTATGCAAAGAACACAGGACAGGACTGGAGTCAGATTAGCTCAATTATACAAAGGAATTTTCATAAGCAGGGCTACATCCTACATTGGCTGAGTTCCTGACTGCCTGGAGTCAGGGACAAATGCGTATGTTTTCTCTTTTCACTTCAGTGCATAAGCAGTTCTATTATTTGCTGGATTTATCATTGTTTCACGCTTGTCATCAGCAATAAGCTTTGACAAGTAACTGAACTATTCGCTGAGAACCGGACTTGGGAAAGAATCAGACTGTCCTAGAATAGAGCCTTGATGCAAAAGATAACAGGACTATGAGCAACTCTTCCTTTTCTGAGTAGGTAACAGATTATAAACTAGTGAATGCTGCCATCAAAAGTTTGTCTTTCCGTCCCCAGTATGAAAAAAGAGAAAGTTGTAGAAATATCCTGAGATGATGACCAGAGACTATGGAGCAGAAATCTGCCATGTTAGTGCCCACAGACTAGGGAAATTTTGATTTTTAAAACAAGGGGATTTGGAAGAATTATTTTAACTTTTAAAAAGAAATCTAAGTCATTTGTCTTAGCTCCAACCTCTTTTGCTCTAAGGCTCATGGCAGCTTTGCATTATAATTTACTTTTAAATAGAAAGAGATCTTTTCCTTCTATGTGTAGTGCTCACTTAACAGCCATTCATTCAGCAACTGTTTGAAGTTACAACAGTGCCAAATGAATGGTAGTTATGAGTGGTCCTCGAAGTTATGGCCATTGCAATGCCCCCATAGTCACGTGATCAAAATTCAGACGCAGCCCATCCGCATTTACGACTGTAACATATGCTTCAAGTCCCCCCACCCACCTGTCTCCCCCCATCTCTGCCTTTTGGCTGCCCTGCACTCTGCCATCGCCTACCCCCGCCACCCCCAGCTGACCTTTGCTGTCTTCTTTCTCCCACTGCTGATGAGGCAGAGATGGGGGGAGATAAGCAGGTGGGGGATTTGAAGCAGAGGTGAACCTGGCAGGGCACCAGAGCTTGTCTGCCAAAGGGAGCTCACCAGGCCCAGCGGGGGAAGAAGCAGCGGGATGGAGCCAGCAGTTCACACAGGGCAGGAGAAGTGTGAGGTCCTCACCTAAAGACTGCAACTGGGACTACCAAAATTGCCATCGCTAAGTGGTGCGGTCACATAATGGTTTGCCTAACAACCGCTTTGCTTAGCGATGGAAATTCTAACCCCAAATAGGGTCATTAAGCGAGGACCATCTGTAACAATTTCACAGACTGACCCTGTCCATTCTCTTGACATCTAAAGAATAATTGGCAGTTCTGAAGGAGGCTTTTTAATCTTTTTTTTTATATATATAAAGATGCTTGACAGGTAGGAAGAATAATTGGAGAGAAGTGGGGTCTATTTGACATCTGTTATGCTCCTAAAGAGTTAGCTTTTCCACACAATGTATCTTGGCCAGATGTTTATCAAAGATATTGTCGCCCCTGAACACCCCCCTCCCCCCATTAACTTAAGCATATATCTTCTGGATCCCTGCCTTGACCAAGAATTCTTCTCTTTCTCTGAGCATAACCCTGTTCTTCCTTGTCAGCTCAGGTCATGTACTGTCAGTGCAGAGTGCTGGTGATTGTGGCTGTCTGTATTTCTGGATGCCTAGAAGAATGACGTTCCCCGTGTTTCTCCTTCATGCCTTACGGTATTTGTTCCGGGTTTAGGCAATCTCCTAAGCCATAATGTAGCTTGTTTGACTTTGGCTTAGCAGAGTGGTGTGAAAACTACCGTCTACTAGCATCCCTTTTTAGCCTGGAGAATCCTCCTAGAGTTGGTGGGGCCAAAAATGTTGTCTCTTTCCTTTTGGCTTTATTTATTTATTGAGAGCCAGTTTGGTGTAGTGGTCAAAGGGCCTAGAAACTGGGAGACTGTCAGTTCTAGTCCTGCCTTAGGCACAAAGCCAGCTGGGTGACCTTGGGCCAGCCACATTCTCTCAGGCCTAGGAAGAAGCAGGCGAGGGCAAACCACTTCTAAAAATGTTGCCAAGAAAACGGCAGGGACTTATCCAGGCAGTCGCCAGGAGTCAAGACTGACTCTTAAGGTACCCCCCCAAAAAGAGTTTGGGGTTAAGTAACAAAGGGGATGCCTTAAGCCTGTGCAAGGCTATTTCACTCCTTAATCTCCCAGCCACCCCTAAAAAATACCTTTTAGTAGCCCCAGCTACTTCTGGAGTCCAGTATTTGACATGCCATGCAAACTAGATATGGCCCTTAGGCCAAGTTGTGTCCTCCTAACTTAGTGGCTTATATAAACCCAGCCATAGTGATTTTGAAGCCATAATTTAAGGCTAAGGGTTTGTGAAGTTGGATTAAACAAGCCATGGTTTAGCCTAATATGAACCCAGCCTCAGACTCATTGTTCTAATTGCTCTGCCATGACTGCTTGTTAGAGAGCCATGGTGATGGCCTTGAAGGGAAGATTGAGAAGCTGTTATAGAACCAACAAGGGCAGAAGCGTTTGCTAAACCCTGGGAAAGGAGATAGTGTTAGGAAGAAGCTCAGGCTGGCTCTTCCTCGACTCAGTGGACTTTAAGAGGGAGAGAAGGTGAAACATGAGCAGATGTGCAAGATTCTGTTGCTGTAGTCTATCTCAGTAGAGTAAAGTTATGGTCTTCCTGTGGAGTCGTTTTTTTAACCTGGTCTGCCTCATAGGGCTGGCATCAGTCTTGCTCTCTACACAACCAAACACAAAGCCTTCTGCCTGTTGAACACCTAAACCCATCTTGCTCCTGGCTCTTTAGCAGAGTGAACAATAATTATAACAAGAGCTACTCCCTGCTGTTTAGGAAGCAATGACTACTCCTGTAGAAGTGCTGAGGCTGACTTTTCTTGCCAAGCCATTTCTTATTTCCGCACTTGGAGTATTTTGGCCTTATTATGCGACTGATTAAATGGCTTTTAAAGATTGCCAGCTGCTTTAAGACCATTATAAGGCAAGGCTGCCGGATGCAGAGTTTGGAAGTACCACGAAGTCAATCTGAACAGAAGCATCCAGGGGGCTTCAGCTTCTTGCTTGGAGGAACAATGGCTAATTTCTTATGTGGCTTGGAACCTTAGACTTCCCACTGTCCTTTGACATACGAAGGGGACACAGCTTATTAAATAATGCCTGGCATGGAGAAGGAGAACCAGGATGAGTTTTTCTTCCTCCTTCCCAACACACGAAGCTGATCAGGAGATTTAGAATAAACAGAAGAAAATACTTCCTCACACAGCACATAATTAGCCTGTGGGATTTGTAACTACAAGATGTGGTGGTGGCTGCTAACTTAGATGGCTTAAAGGACAGGTCTAACTGAAGGTTTTCAGTCTTAAAGACTCCATGTTATCTCCATGTTGGGGCAGTGCAGAGAAACAGTGGTGGAAGAAGGCTTGGTCTCTGACTCCAGTTTGTCAACACCCAAAGGCATCTGGTTGGCTACTGTGAGAAACAAGAACTTAGAACTAAGATGAGACTTGGCTTAATTCAGCAGAGCCTTTCAGTACTCTTTCTGTGTCGGCGATTAATATTCTGTGCTTCTCTCTGCTTACTTTGATCTCCTTCCTTTGCAGCCACCATCGCTGACAGGGCAGCCGGGAGCCAGCCAGGGGAAAAAGATAGGCCACCGAGGAGTTGATGCATCAGGGGAAACGACATACAAGAAGGTCTGATCTCCTGGAGGGTGGAGGTTCTGCTGTGGGGATAGGAGGGGAAGAGCTGGAACTGACTCAGGCCCCTCCACACTCTGCTTTATCCCGAGGCAGTGTGCCTGCTTCTGGAGAGTCTTGCTGTAAGATGGAGGAGGGCCATGTGACCAGCCCCAGCCCCTTGCAGTCCACAAGCTCCTTTTCTGAGACCATAGACCCTCTGGCTATGGCTGGAGGCAGGAGACATGAAAACTGAAGGGTAAGCCTTGTAATAGGCTTACCATATTTTAAAAACCACATGCAACCCTTCCCCTGGAATAATCATGAAAAAAGAAAAAAATAATCAGGAAACATTTACCTTGCACTCCTTTAAGACAAGTCCCTACTCAGTTTACTTCACTGCAGCCCTTGGTACTTATTTATTTGATTTGCATACATAGGAGCTCTCACAACACCAACCCTATGAGGTAGATTGCGGTGAGAGAGAAGGACTGGCCCAAAGTCCCCTGGGGAGCTTCTGGGTCTAAGAGGGGACTAGAATCTGGGTCTTCCTGCTCCTAGTCCAGCACCTTCCCTGCTATACCTCATTGGCTCTTGGGCTGAGAGGGAGGGAGTGGCCCAAAGACAGCCAATGAGTTTCCATGGCTGAGAAGGAACTAGAACCTGGATCTTCCTGCTCCTAATCTGGCACCTTCACCATTGGACTACCCTATCACTTGGGCTGCGAGGGAGGGACTGGACCAACATCCCTCAGGGAGCTCCCATAGTTGAGAAGGGGATTCAAACCTGGGTTTCCCCGCTCCTAGTCCAGCACCTTCATCTCAGCACCATACTGGCTATTATGAAGTGTAGCTCCCAGACAGTGAAGAGTTGCTCTCTCCTATTTTAAGTCTTACTCTAAGCCAGTGTTTCTCAACCTTGGCAAGTTGAAGATGTGTGGACTGGGGAATTCTGGGAGTTGAAGTCCACACATCTTCAAGTGGCCAAGGCTGAGAAACCCTGCTCTAAGCTCTGCTTGACCTATTCTTTGTTGGCTACTACAGACCACGTCATCCACCCTCAAGGGGGCCATCCAGCTGGGGATTGGCTACACTGTGGGAAACCTGAGCTCCAAGCCTGAGAGGGATGTTTTGATGCAAGATTTCTACGTAGTGGAGAGCATTTTCTTTCCCAGGTAATGCCCTGCTATGGGGAGGGAGATTGGGCGACATGAAGACGGGGGTTTTTAAGTCACCCTAGAGAAAATTTCCCGAAAGAAAGAGCCAGTGGAGGGGCTTTATCTTATCAAGCTGTCAAAGTTTAATGTGTTTAATGATCAGTTATAGGAAAAGAGAAAATGAGAGTCTGTGTCTTGCTAAGTGTGAACAAATGTTTCTGTCCTCCCAAAATACAGCGAAGGCAGTAACCTCACTCCAGCGCACCATTACCCCGACTTCAGGTTCAAAACATATGCACCTGTCGCTTTCCGGTATTTTCGAGAACTCTTTGGCATTCGTCCAGATGATTATTTGGTAAGATTTGCTGATCTTTTTCATCCCTTGCAAATAAAAAATGTTGGGGTTAGGATATATTCCCAAGTGACCTATGGAATGCATAGGTCAGGACGGTGTTTCTGATGTGTGGACTTCAACTCCCATAATTCCCCAGCCAGCATGCTGGCTGGGGAATTCTGGGAGTTGAAGTCCCCGCATCTTAAAGTTGCCAAGGTTGAGAAACACTGGGTCAAGGCCTTTCAGTTGGGATGGGTACATGGGCAAAAGCCTTTTGACATGTGCTGTTGAATTCTTCTCGCTTTCTCAGTATTCCTTGTGCAACGAGCCACTGATCGAGCTGTCTAATCCTGGGGCCAGTGGCTCCCTCTTTTACGTCACCAGTGACGATGAATTCATTATCAAGACTGTGATGCACAAAGAGGCAGAGTTCCTCCAGAAGCTTCTTCCAGGTTATTATATGGTGTGTATCAGACCCTGTTCCTTACTGGCTTTTAGAGCTTGGAAAATGTCTATAAATGAAAAGGAAGGATGTGCAAAACCAACCATGTGTAGAACAGCTGTTTTCCCTTTAGGCCATGTTGATCCAGATGTTACAGATGTAACCTGTTTTCCAGAATTTAATCCAAACCCAGAAAGAGCTCAGAAGATAAACATCCAGAAAACTCCCAGATCACTCCAGGAATTGATGGATTGGTGTGGCCTGGAACAAGAATGGAATGTTCCAGAATGTTCTGATCCTGGGGTTGTATGACTAGGCAGCAAACACATGCATGTAAATAAGTAAATAAATTTGGTGTATGCCTACATGAAACTGAGCAGTGTACTGTGAGGTGCTCATTTTAGAAACAGAACTTCAGGAGATCTACGACTAGGGGAGGATGTTGTTCAAGGGTGCAGTTCATTTTCCATTAGGAGCCCTGGATCCCACAGGTGCAAAATAGGGTGGTAAAGCATATAAACATCAGGTCCTGTGCCCAGACTATTCTATGTTTCTTTTTAAAAACCCCCACAGAACCTGAACCAGAATCCACGGACGCTGCTGCCGAAGTTCTATGGTCTCTACTGCGTCCAGTCCGGGGGCAAAAACATCCGTGTGGTGGTGATGAATAACATCCTGCCCCGGGTGGTGAAGATGCACCTGAAATACGATCTCAAAGGCTCAACCTACAAACGCCGGGCATCCAAGAAGGAGAAGGATAAGTCAAGCCCCACCTACAAAGACTTGGACTTCATGCAGGACATGCCTGAGGGCATCATGCTGGATGCAGACACGTTCAACGCTGTGGTGAAGACGTTGCAGAGGGACTGCTTGGTAAGTTAGGGGAAGGTGACCGGCCATCCTGAGCAAATAGTAATATACTGTTAACAGCTCAGCACGGAGGGAAGAGGGGTAATGCTTTTGCTGTCCTCCTAAGCTTAGGGACCTTCCTGTTTTGTCCACTATCTCTCAGTGTGTTGCAGACTGTTGTGAAGGAGAACCACAGCTGTTCACCTAGCAAGTTTTAGCCCCTTCCTAGCTTTTACTGTTGTTTCTCCTTTTTTTCCCATAACCTTCAGGTGCTGGAGAGTTTCAAAATCATGGATTACAGCCTGCTCCTTGGGGTGCACAACATAGACCAGCAGGAACGGGAACGGCAAGCTGATGGGGCCCAAAGCATGTCTGATGAAAAGCGCCCCGTGGGACAGAAGGCGCTGTATTCCACTGCCATGGAGTCGATCCAGGGCGGAGCTGCTCGAGGGGAGTCCATTGACACGGATGACACGTAAGTCGAACAGGCGGTTTTGAGTGTTGCTAATTCTTCCAAGGAGATGTCCAGGAAAGGTTTTAGCATGCTGGCTCAGATTCTGCAAGTACTTATTCTAAGGATGTTGTGGCTGTGTTGCCCAAGATCTAATGACCTGGAGTGCTTGGGGATAGGGAGAAGCTTCTAGCCAAGGAGGTCAGGGGTGTCCACAGGGTATGGTCAAAAAAGTCAGGATGGTGATTACAACAGTGCAATTGAAGATCCACCTGTTTTTTATATGTTTTATGTGAGGCATATAAAAAACAGAGCTTTGATTACACCATTTTGTCTGCCATTGGACTTTTCTGACCATACCCTGTAGACACCCCTGAAGGTGGGAATGCAGTTCACTGTCCCAGGCTAATCTCTTTTTTCTGTTGAGATCCTTTCACTGCAGTCTGTAAAGATGGTCCCTTAGGCTGGTAAAGTTTTGTATGGCATTGTGTGTCTTAAGTCAGTCTTGACTCCTGGTAACTGCCTGGACAAGTCCCTGCAGTTTTCTTGGCATCATTTTCAGAAGTGGTTTGCCATTGTCGCCTTCTTCCTAGAAGTCAAGTCTCCCAGTGGGCTTGGTGCCTAAGGCAGAATTAGAACTCACAGTCTCCCCATTTCTAGCCCAGTGCCTTTAACCACTGCACCAAACTGGCTCTTCTGCCAGTGGCTTAGCCTGCTTGTTTTCTGCCCTTCTGGGAACTGTTGGGCCCTCCAGACAGGCTAGACGTTTCATGGGGTCTGATTCTTTTGTGTACTGGGGGTGGTTGTTGCAAGTTGGGCTGCCTTATCATGAATAGGCCCGTCTTGGAGTTTTTGGCCAGTCATGTTCTCTCCAAATAGTGCTGAATGTTGGGTCTGAAATATTCTGCAAAATTTCTTGCTGGCTTTGAGATGTGGTGTCAATGGGAGGGAGGGCCTTTCCAGGATATGAAGGACCATGAAGCCTCTTGGTGCCCAGTCTTGGGGAAGGGATGGGGAAACATCTAGGAACAATTGGCTGCTTAACTAAAGAGATGCACCAGAGCACTCATAGCTGAAAGGTGGTTTATGCAGAAGCATCCTTGGAATATGGTTTATGTGTGGTTAGCAAATGGACTGCCTGACAGGGGCACCTTCTCTGTCTGCTATGCTTTCCCAAAGGCATATCATTCCAGTACAGGTAGTCCTTTAAAGTTATGACGATGCGGAATGAATGGTAGTTATGACTGGTCCTCAAAGTTACAGCTGTTGCAGTGCCCCCATGGTCATGTGATCAAAATTCAGGCACTTGGCAGCCCGCCCACATTTAACGACCACAGCTTGCGCTTCAACTCCCCCCACCTGCCTATCTCCCCCATCTCTGCCCTTTTGGCCGCCCTGCACTCCCCTGCTGCCCCCCGCAGCCCCCAGCTGACCTTTGCCATCTTCTGCTGGACCTCAGCAGCGGGAGGAAGAAGACGTCAGAGCTCAGCTGGAGGCAGCAGAGATCGGCACCAGAGCGCAGGGTGTCCAAAAGGGCAGAGACGGGGGAGATAGGAGGGTGGGGGGAGTTGAAGTGGAGGTGAGCAGGGCAGGACAGGAGAACCGTGAGGTCCTCTTCTAAGGATGGCATGGTCTTTGCCTGACAATCGCAATTGGGACTACAGCAGTGTTGTCCAAACTTGGCCACTTTAAGATGAGTGGACTTCAACTCCCAGAATGGCTGGCTGGGGAATTCTGGGAGTTGAAGTCCACTCATCTTAAAGTGGCCAAGTTTGGACAACACTGGACTACAAGAACTGCTGTCGCTAAGCGGTGCAGTCATGTGATGTTTCGCCTAATAAAATTTTGATTTCGGTCCCATTTAGAGTCGTTAACCAGGGACTACCTGCATTGTCTTTTATCCAAAGGAAATTAGTTCCAGTAACATAACTTCAGGCTGCCCTGGAGACAGAGGAATGTGTGAATGTGTAGCAGTGATAGAGGACTAACACCTTTATAATCTCTTTATGCTTTTTCCAATTTCTAGGGGGAAGAGGGGAGAAGTCTTTAGCTATGCTCACAAGCCCTGGAAGCTGAATCTCTTTTTTGGGATTATTGTGTTAAGTGCCCTTCCTTGACTTCTCTTCTTCTCTTCCTCTTGATCTCCAAGCTTTCTCGGGGTGCCTGTAGAGAGAGGACTGTGTCCAATCCCAAATGCTAGAGAGCGATTACAGAATGTGGGCAATATTGGAGAAAGCAGTTCTGAACAGCTGAAGTCACTGGAAAAGTGCCAGCTCTCATTGCCCTAAATGGAGCAGGAAAGGGCATTGTGTTGAATGCTCATCAGCATTTAATTCTTTGCAGTGATTCAGCCAATTCTTTGCATTGACAGTTTTAGGTGTTGCTTGCCTTTCCAATCGCAGCTAAATTTGTCTCTGTAAAGAATTGGCCTAACCCTATTATGCCCTCAGTAAATGAGTGGGATTCCAATTCATGGTGCATAGTGTGATCTTCCTCCCCAGAGACTGCAATGGCTGGAAATGATGGGAGTTGTAATCCATCAACACACTACTGTCCATCTCTCCACTCTAGCTGAAGAGGTGCAGATAGAAAGCCAAGGAATTTATCTGTGCCTAGAAATGAAAGTCATTACATTAGCAGACATTTAGTTACCGATGAGTTATATATGCATGTTTTTCCTTATTGTAAAGCTTTGATTCTGTGTAAAGAAACAGTTGTGTAACTGAAGTGGTATTCTCTGTCTCTGTTTCTCCTCTTCCTCTGTTGGTTGAGTGGTTTACTTCTAAATGTCCGTTCCTAGAAGTCAGGCTGGTCTCTCCTATACTGTGTAAAAACCTACATGTACTGAATAAACAGTAATACATTTTGCATACAGATATACCACATTTCTGAAAAAAAATTTACAGGACGCGGGAGTGCCTGTGGAACTCACTGCCACAAAATGTGCTAGATGTAGGCTTCAGTGACTTTAAAAGGTTAGCCAAATTCAATAGAACGCAATAGGGTATCATCAAGTTCAGCAGAAATCTTAGCTTTGAGTGCTATTGTTGAGTGGAAGGTGAACAGTGAGATTGGCCTAATCCTTTCATCCCAGCTTGTGAATTTTCCAGGGTCATCTTAGTTGGCGATGGTGGAAAAGTTGTTTATTTAAATACTTTATATGCTGCCCATCTCACAAAATCCCATTAAACTCACTATGAAATTGCTAAGATGATAAAAGCATGCGTGAACAGTTCTATTAGGATGGGCTGCATTCTGTTTTGTAATTGTTGGTTTTCATGCTGTTGTGAGATGGGCAGCATATAAAGTATTTAAATAAACAACTTTTCCACCATCGCCAACTAAGATGACCCTGGAAAATTCACAAGCTGGGATGAAAGGATTAGGCCAATCTCACTGTTCACCTTCCACTCAACAATAGCACTCAAAGCTAAGACTTCTGCTGAACTTGATGATACTCTATTGTATCATGATGCAAAAAAAATGATGCAGAACTGATTATAAATGTTTTCCTATCCTTATTTATTGATACAGATGTTTAGAAGAAGTGTACGCATGTCCCACATGCACCCAAAAAACACACCCCTACATTGTTACAAGGATTGACCAGTCTGTGTAGATTTTGTGACAACTATTCTCCTTGATTTAATTATATTTGATCATACGTGAGAGAGTGAGAAAGAGAAAGTAAGAGTGTGCGCGCACATGTACAGAGGTGCAGCATATGCATCTTGAGACAATTCACACAGCTGTGAGACCATTTGAAGCATACTTTGGAAACCCATGGTGTTTCGGGGAGTGTACAGGGGCAGCTGGGCCTTGCATCAGCTACTTTAACTAAGCCAGTAGATACTGACTTTCTCTCCTCTGTCCTTTCAGAATGGGGGGTATTCCAGCTGTGAATGGCAAAGGAGAGCGTCTGCTGCTGCACGTCGGTATCATTGACATCCTCCAATCCTACAGGTACGAGGTATCCTGTGCCGCTTTGAGAGTGCAGGACATTCTTCTCTGAAGTCTTATGAGATGTGGCAACCTTCTGAGTTTTGGGCCTTTTTATTTTAATAATTCATTGTGGAGCCCTTGGGGTTCTCTGAGCTTGGTTGTTTTCTTGCAAACGTTTCGTTACCCGGCTAGGTAACATCTTCAGTGCTAGAATGGATGTTCCCTAGCTGGGTAACAAAACATTTGCACGAAAACAACCAAGCTCAGAGAACCCCAAGGGCTCCACGGTTCAACCCTGAGCTACATATATTCGCTTCTGTTGGTAATAATTCATTGATTTGAAATATTTATTTTCATAATGATTCTATTGATTGGTTTGTTTGGGGGATCCACGGGGTGCCATGTAGGGATGTTGCTGGTATCCAGGGGGGCCATAGGTATGACGCTGCAGTTCCTTGTTGGACTGGTGACCTCTTGGTCTGTATTAGGTGTCTCCAGTGAGCCCACCAACCTCAGAGTCAATAGGACAGGCTCAGTAATTATTACACCTGCTCTTTCGTACACCCCTCAGCTCCAGCGCAAACTGTCTAGAGCTATTCACAATGGATGACACTGCTTTCTCACTCGGGTAGATGAGGAAGTGTTTGTGTTCTAACTGGAGCTACTAGGAATGTATCTTAGATGTAGATTTTTTTTTATCCCACCTTTCTTATTTTTATAAATAACTCAAGGCAGCAAACATACCTCATACTCCTTCCTCTTCCTCTTTTCCCCACCACCACAACCCTGTGAGGTGAGTTGGGCTGAGAGAGAGGGACTGGCCCAAAGTCACTCAGCCTTACTAGCTTCTTGTGCTCAGGGTGGAGTAGGTTGGTACTGGAGAGGGTTAGCATAAAAGATCAATTCAGAATGACAAATGGAACAGAATTATTTGATTTCACTCACCCATCTTTATCCATTCGTATTCTTCCCACTCCTGGGATGTTTGGGTGAACGTCATTGATCACTGGGGAGATGGCCACAGGACTCCTCCTCCTGTTGGATTGTCACATTACAGAACCAAGGTGGGCAAGCCATCGCTGATAACTGAGTGGAACTGTAGTAAAACCTCTGGCTGCTTTGACCATCCCGACCCAGCTAATTATGTTCAATCCATCCTGAATCCTAACATCTGGAGCTTATGGATATCTCTAGTTTATTCACCATTAAAAGGACTGTGATTCCCAGCTTCTCCAGCTCTTACTCATGTATCACTCATACCAGCAAGACACAACTCCATATAATAACTACTTTGGTTTTCTTAGCAATTTTTCAGTTACAAGTTACCCAAATTAAGCACAAAGAATCACATGTGAAATCCTGAATTTCCTACTTAATTGTTCCCACTCATGAATGATTAAAGTAACAGGGTTTATAAAGCAATTTAACCCAAGTGCGGTTGTCAGAAGAGTTGATGGCTACTTAAGCTCCCCCCTGTTGGGATAAGAGTTGATGGGAAGATGTTAGATGCTAGGTGTCCAGCCCTGTAACCGCAGAGCACAATCAAGGACATAAGATCCATGCAGGCTTTGTGTAATGAGTTTTAATGCCAAAAGTTAGAGGTTAGAGTACAGAATCTGAAGAACTGAGATAGAAACCCTCCAGCCTTTCTTTATTAATAGCTTCATTAAAGTAGGATCTTTTTGAATCTTTTGAATCTCTATTTTCTGGCATGACGGGCTCAGTGTGTTTATTAGATAAGCTTTAATGAGATCCCCATTTGCTGGTTGTTTGTGTTTAGAGATACTCCTTTTTCTTTCTCAGTCTTAGCACATTCTCTTCCATCAGGTACAATGTTCGAGAGCATGTTGAATGAACTAGCGCTTTTTCTTTCCTTTTACACTACTCCCCAGAACAATGAGTTGGACTCTACCCAGCACGTACCAATCTATCCAAGTCTGGGCATTATTACCATTTTACTCCCTGTTTGGAAGTGAGACTTTGGGGCAAATTATTTTCTTCTGATCTCTGGAACGTTGTACAGTATTCCGTAATGCCGTCATCCATCAGAATGAGCGCTTTGGGTTTTGATCACTGGGTCTCCTTTCCCACATTCTCTTAGCCATTCTCTGCACACCTTTGATACAAAGTCACTGGTCTGGAAAGGAATATGCTCCTGTGTGTTCTGCCATGACTTTTCATTAGTCATGTTTGCAAACCTGCAGGCCATTCTTTAAGTTGGTCATTAGTCATATAGTAACCAGTTATTAATAGGTTAATAAAAGCTGCTTTCTGCTCAAAATGCCGACATTGTTTTAAGTTTGGTCAAGCTCTGTATTTCTTTCCCTATTTCCTCTATGGTAGTCTGTGGACCTTCCCCTAATCCTTATTCAACTACCAGTGTTTCTCAAACTTAGCGAATTTAAGATGTGTGGACTTCAGCTCCCAGAATTCCCCAGCCAGCCGAGGTTGAGAAACACTGAATTTTACCGTTCTCTCACTGACTCTCTTGATGGTGGAGAACAGAGGTGTGCAGGGTGTGGTCGAAAGAGTGAAGATACTGGCCACCACAGTACAGTTGAAGCCCTGCCCATTTTTTATGTGCAACACACACCAATGGTTTGCACCATGTACACCCCCACTGAGGAGACTGGAGTTTGGCCCTGTTTTTATTTGATTCTCCCACTCTCTTTCTCAACCCTTTGCTTGTCTGTGCCCTCCAGGTTAATCAAGAAACTGGAGCACACGTGGAAAGCTCTTGTCCATGATGGGGTAAGTTTTGACCCAACTGGATGCTAACCCAATGGGGTGCTGTCCTAAGCATGATCCCACACTGTCGTTGGCCTGTGGTGCCACCAAAGGGAACTAGCAATTAAGCTACCCAATAAAGAAGGTGTAAACAGTTATGGGGCACTTGTGTTCTGTAATTATCAGTGTGCAATAATAGAGGATACATTCAGACAACATGTCAGTCTGTAATCATGGCTTCTCCGTGAAAGCTGTCTCAAGTGGTACAGCTAGGAAACAGCTATTCAAGATTTCATAGACTCCGAATCATTGAACTGTGGAATTGGAAAGGGATCCCGAGGATCATCTAGTCCAGGCCTCTGCAGTGTGTCAGAAAATCAGTTCAAATCCATAGAATGGTGGTACTGAAAGGCACCACAAAGATCTTCTAGTCCAGCCCTCTGCAATATGCAGGAAAGGCAATTAAACCATCCTTGAGAGGTGGCCATCCAGGCTCTTCTTGAAAACCTCTGGAGATGGAGAATCCAAAGCCTCTGTATGTAGGCCATTCCACCGTTGTACAGGTTTGGTTTAAGCTTACTGTGTTGGGTGCAGGGTGCCTCTGCATATAACTGCAGAGTCCTTCATGTCTCTGCAGTGTTTCTCAACCTTGGGAACTTTAAGATGTGTGGACTTCAACTCCCAGAATTCCCCAGCCAGCCATGCTGGCTGGGGAATTCTGGGAGTTGAAGTCCACACATCTTAAAGTTCCAAAGTTGAGAAATACTGCTTTATAGAAATTAGGTTTGTGCTTGCTCTGAAAATGATCCAGCGTGTGAACACGGCACCTCTTGGCTATTCATTAAAGCCTTTTTTCTAGTTTCTGCTTGAACCTGGGAAAAGGTGGCGCTGCCTTAGAAGGAGCTTAAACCTTGCTACTTTCACAAGCAGCAGAAAGGTACTCTGTTTGCTTGGAATCATTTTCAAAGCATCCACAGCCCACATTGGCATTCTAACATGATGATAATTCTGTTTTTTTCAGAGCCATGGTTTTGCAGTCTGGTTTTTTTGCAGAGCCATGATTTGGTAACACATGACATTTTAAAGAACATTTTTACCCCTTCCTCTTTTTCTAGGACACAGTCTCAGTCCACAGGCCCAGCTTCTATGCAGAAAGGTTCTTCAAGTTTATGACCAATACAGTGTTCAGGAAAAGTTCTTGTAAGTGTGTACTTATCTCCTGCTTTCTTTGGAGGCCATTAAAATGGTATTGTGGGTAGAAGGTGCTTGCTGGTTAAGGGAGCACCTGTAGGGAGCTATGGAGATAACCTTGGAGAAACTATCCAGTAGCTGTTATAACAACAGATTCAGAAGCATGCCTTGAGCCCGTGGAGGAAGGTAAGTACAGTGGTACCTTGGTTCACGAACGCTTCTGTTCACGAACAATTCGGTTCACGAACAGCTCCATTCGCAAAAATTTGCCTCCGTTTGCGAGCGCCGGATCGGGTTACGAACAGAATCCGCGGCCATTTTCCTTCCCGTGACACGTGGTCGCGGCTTCCTGTAGGGAGGGGGACTCTCCCTCCAAGCAATATCCGCCTCCCCACCCGCCTTCCTGTCCTCCACGCCAGAAGTCGCGTCGAGCAAGGTTAGCTTTCTCTCTCTTTGTGCTGTACTTTGTGTCATATTTTTACGGTTTTAAAAAAAACATATGGTTCAGAACGGATTAATCGTAATTACATTGAACCTTATGGGGAAATTTGATTCGGGATGTAATCAAAAATTGGTTGGCAACCAAATTCGGAGGAGTCAGAACAGATTAACCGTGTTTACATTGAACCTTATGGGAAAATTTGATTCGGTTCACGACCAATTCGGTTCGCGACACGGAACGAATTAAGTTCGTGAACCAAGGTACCACTGTATTAAAAAAGAGACAGGCTGGCTCCCACCTGACTCCCTGGCAGACTTGCAAGTTTCTCTCTTAATAAAGTTTAGTTATAGTATAGTTATGGCCTTCTTGTGGAATTGGTTTCTTGATCTGGCCTACCTTGTATGGTTGACAGTACCATACAAAGAGATAAGGCTATTTCCTGCCTGTCTCTAGTCCCTTTTGGGGAACTGGAACCTCTTCCTCCTCCCTTTTCTAAATCCATTACAGGTAGCCATTGTTTAGCAGCTGCCTCGTTTAGTGACCATTCGCAGTTACGATGGTGAGGAAAAAGTAACTTTGTGACCAATCCTTGCGTTGATGACCTTCGCAGGTCTGTAAAGCAAAGAAAAGCTGAAGTAAGGTTATAAGCACAGCTGCAGTTTCACTTAGTGACTGCTTCACTTAATGACCAAATTGTGGGTCCCAATTGTGGTCACTAAATGATGACTACCTGTATATCTCCATTGTCCCTTTTTGAAGCAGCATAAGTATAGCATAATTATTCTTCCCTCCTGCGCATGTTGTATTTATTCTTTGCAACAAACCTGAGTGGCAGATAATCTAGAAAGCCACCTAGTGAGCTCTGTGGGGTGAGCAGAGATTTGATTCCAGGGATCGCATTACTTTTGGATTTCTCTTATCCATCCTTTGCCCAAGCAGCACAACAGAATTGTCAAGGGAGGTTAAATTTTGGCTCCTGGACTACCTACCACCAACCAGCTGCCTATCCCTATGTTATGGGTATCATTCTGCTATCTATTAAGAATGTAGGAAGTATCTTCCTGTCAGGCCCAAGTGCTTGTTCATTTCATCCATGCTGGTTTTCTCTGGCTGGCAGTGGCTTTCCTGGGCCTCAGGCATGAAGACCCTTTCCCATCATTTGTTACCTTCTAGCAGTAAGTCCGGAGACCAAACCTGGGATATTTCATGTGCAAACTATAATACCTAGAGCGGTATTTCTCAACCTCAGCAACTTTAAGATGTATGGACTTCAACTCCCAGAATTCCCCCAGCCGGCTGGCTGGGGGAATTCTGGGAATTGAAGTCCACACATCTTGAAGTTGCTGAAGTTGAGGAACACTGACCTAGAGACATACATAAAATGCGGTGAAGAAAAAAAAATGAATTTTCTGAGAGCAGAAAAAAATACTATCTTTGAAAATAAGGGCCTATAAATCTCTTTTCTAGCAGTCTCTCCAGGCCAAAGGCTCTCATACAAGAAGAGCCCTCTGCTAGTAGCTGGACAGGTGTGGGTTAGATGATCTCCTAATTTGGCTCTGAGGCTTTAATTTCTCATGGGGAGAAGATGCCCATTATCCTCAGGGGAGGGGAGGGGAGGGGTGGGCTCTCTCTGGCCAGGAGTAGACTCTTGTAAACAGAACCTTCTTGCTTTTTACTTTGAACCCTTCTGTGAAACTTGTGGTTGCTCCAACCCATCCCTCTCCTCTGCAGCCCTGAAAGCATCTCCCTCAAAGAAAGGACGGAGTGCCTTGTTAGCTGTTAAGCCATCTGGCCCCATGGCTGCGTTTTCTGCCAGCCAGATTCCCTTGGAGAAGGACGAAGTGCAGTATGACCTCCGGGGAGCCAGGAGTTACCCCACTTTAGATGATGAAGGTAATGTGGGTCACACACGGTCCTGCTTCTGAGTCCCCTGCCACCTGGAGCTCCTCCTAAGGCGCAGTGAAGCTTTCCCCATCCTGGCCCCCTTTAAATGGGTTGGGCCTGCAACTCCCTGAATTCCTAGCAAGGTAGGCTGGCTGGCTGGCTGGGGAATTCTGGGAATTGTATTCCCAACTCCCTGGAGGGTGCCAGGTTGGGGAAAGCTGGTCTTAGTGGCTCAACTCATCCAGTCCCCTTTCCCCATAGTGCCAATAGGGTCCCACCATCCCACCAATTGTGTTCCTTCAACTTCTTGCTATGCTTTTGCAGGTGCTAAAGTTAACCACGACAGGGGGGAAGGTAAGAACACTCATTTGTCCCTCTCCTAGTTGGTAGAAAGTAGACCTTTAGAGGTGGTGGGCTTCAGGTCGTTCTGCTTGGAGAGTGGAACCAAGCCAATTTGCAGATTGTCCATGATCAAGCAAGCATGTTAGTAGTGCAGCTTGATTGCTCCCAGTTGGCGTCTCCTACCTGCCAGAACAAAAACCTCACGGATGTTACCAGATATCATGTATTAAGCATTTTATCTGATCTGGAATCCCCAGGTAGTTCCTTTCCTCCCTAGGCAGAATCATAAGCCAGAGTTTGAACCTGGTTCCTTAATCTGGAGCCTTCAGTTCCTATTGGTCTTGGCCAGGGACTACAGTTGTGAAATTCCAAGCATCTGGAGGAGGTGCTAGAATGCTTATTTCTCCCTGATTATAGTTACTTCTGCCAGCAGGGAAAACCAACTGGGAGCCAGTGTTTCAATTGCTGCTTAATTGTGCTTGCCCCATTATGAGCATACATGCAAAATGGGCCAGTGCCAACCTTTAAAAAAAATCCTTCCTGTAAGTGATTTGCAAAAGGTGATTCTGCTTGGTTTCCCGAACAACACTGTGGGACTGCTGGCAGCAGAAATGTCCCAGCCCTTTCTTTGCTAATTTTAGACGACTATGATTTAAGGCAGCAGCCCCCAGTCTAGGGCCCTCCAGATCAGCAGGCCAAAGCGATGCTGGCTTGGAATTCTGGGAATTAATGATCCAAGGCATTTTGGTGGCATTAGGTCAGGATGGCCAATCTAAGCATTGCTTTGGCTTCTTCAAGGGTTCATTATGGTCTTTCTTAACCAAGATGGAGCTTTGGGGGTGAAAAACAGGGAAAATGAGTAAGGAGAACCAATCATTCTTTTTCTAAAGCACCCAGAATTTAAAAGTCCCACCTGCTGGATATCCAGTGGGGGGAGTGAATTCATCCTCAATATCAGTGGCACAGAAGAGAGAAAGGCCAATTCGTTCTTAGCAGCGCTAGTCGAATGCAAGGAATTTCTACAGTGAGATTCTACCCACAGGGCTCTAATCTTATGCAAATTCCATCTCTAACCATCTTTTTTTTTAATTTGATGCATTTTGCTCTTGGGAGTTGTGATTTGCATGTATAAAAGGTAGATAATTTATAGAAATGGTTTTTGGGGGAGGATTTAGATGTTGGTGATGTTGAAGCATGAAAAGAGATGGTAGCAGAACTCGAAGAATTCCCTATCTTATCTTGTGCATTTAGAATCATGGTGCTATTTAAACATTTGAAATGTTCTCCACTCCTGGAAGTCTCTAAGAGAGTGGAAGATTCATTGGGAAATAGGTGCCATGTAGAATCTCTGCTCCTGTTCCTGAACAGAAATAGACTTTCACGTTTTCTCTGCAACAATGAAGGCTACAAATTGCTTCATTTTTTGAAAATTGAAATTATAAATTGCTTACATTCCCTGTTTTGTAATGTGGTCAGAACTCTGCAGATGTGCAGGATCATTTGCCGTGGTCCAGATGATTGGGCTTTTTTTCCCCAGCCTCAATATCCTTTTTTCTTTCTTCACCACGGGCATGACAGGCCGACCTGATCTTCTTCCCTGCACCCCTCCCTCTTTTGAAGAAGCAACCACCGCCTCTATAGCAACGACACTTTCTTCCACATCTCTTTCTGTGCCCGAAAGATCTCCTTCGGAGTCCTCAGAGCAGCCCAGATACAGGTGAGCCCTGATGGGACACATCTCGCACTGCTTTACCCCTGTTTTAGCCAATGCCCCTGAGAATTTGGCTGGCAGGATTATCTCAAGTTGTTTTAAAGATCCAGAAGGCAAATGAGAGGGCCTTTTCTGGATCCCATCCTGTGGAAAGAATTGCAATAGGAGTGTCAGCTTGGAGAAGATACCTTTATTGTTTGTTTGTTTCTTTCTTTCTTGGAGGAATTTATATGCTGCCTCAGTCTGGTTGGACTGTAGGCGGTTTACATGTGTGTGTGTATCTATATAATAAAATGCCATAATAATAATAGCAAAAATAATAGAAAAATATAATTCACTATAGCAACACAGTAAAACTGATTCCAATGTCTGAGCTAAGTGTTTACCCCTTAAATTTGCTTTTATTTATTTACTGATCTCTGCCATGTATATGCCACTCAATTCCAGAAAGGCTCTCCAGAATGCCGTAAGTGGAGGGGGGACACCCTTAATTCAGGGGCCAGCTGTTCAATAGGAGGGGAGCCCTTGCAGTGAGAGAGCAAGAGAGAGGTGCTATTTATTATTAACCTTTTAGTAATTCTACTGAAGTACGCTTGTGGCACTGCTGTCCCTTCACAGGCGGCGCACACAGTCCTCAGGACATGAAGGAAGGTGAGTTGGACACTTTTTTTTTTTATTAAAGCTTTTATTAAGATATATAAAAAGCACAGTTAAAATGCAAATCAGAAAGTATAGAAAAGAAAGAAGATAGAACTAAAAGAAAAAGACAAAAACTAAGATGGTGAGAACAGATAGAAAGATGAAACGGAAAGTGACTTCCGACTATCTCCAATACAGGTATGAGTACAAATTTTAAAAAAGGTTAATCTCTTACCACTAATTAATCCAAGTTCACATTATTTCTATCAACACAAACCATCTAATCATTTAAGCCCCCAATCAAAGCCTCATTTTTTCCCAGCCAAGCACGTAATCTAAGAAGGGTTGCCATAAGGAGACAAATCTAGAAACAGTGTTATCTCTTATTAACGCTGTTAACTTGGCCATTTGAGCCAAGTCCATTAATTTAATAATCCATTCCTCCACCGTATTTGTGAGTCCTTCCATCTTTGCGCGTATAACAATCTTGCAGCTGCGGTCATGTATAGAAGCAAAGTTCCATGTTGTTTCTCCAGTCCTTTCTACATCAAACCCAATAGGAACAGCTCTGTTGTTTTTTTTTAAATGCTCGCTTTAAGAATCTTTTGAATAGCAATACAGATCTGGTTCCCAAAATTTTTTAACCAGGTGAGTTGGACACTTTTGCACATCTTGGCTACCCCGCCAAGAACTGATCGGTGCCACTGGCAAGTCTTAGTGTTCTAGGTTTTATTCTTATTGCTCTCATGGGTGTGAGGCCTGATATGCTAACATTCTTATATTGAAAGGCCTGTAGGTCTCTAATGCATTACTGTCAGGTCCAGTCTAAGAACAATGGTGAAGCAGTCCAGTCGAATACAGTTCCTTTATTTGCTTGCACCTTATAGACAGAATCTTGCCAGACTAAATCTATACCAGGGTTCCTCAACCTCAGTGACTTTAAGATGGGTGGACTTCAACTTCCAGAATTCCCCAGCCAGCCATGCTGGCTGGGGAATTCTGGGAGTTGAAGTCCACCCATCTTAAAGTCACTGAGGTTGAGGAACCCTGATCTATACTACGGCAACTAGTAGATCTACCCTGTGAGATTCTAGGAAGTGGCTATCCTGAATCTCTTACTCTTCTCACGCTCCCCCTGAGGACTATGTTGCCTTTTGCCTCTTTTCCCCTCCTGGAATGCACCCCCTCCCTCCTGATAGCCTTGATCTCTCATATCACTTTCCTCCTTGTAGATACCTTCCATCACAATTAGTATCTCCATAGATACATCAACCCAGTGCACTAATACATTCATGGGAGAGGTGTCCTAAGTGTGATGGAATGGACTTATGAAGGCCAAGCTCAGGGAGATAAGCGTGTTCTTAGCCCCCAGCAGGAGCGTGGGAAGTTCAAGAAGATGAAGCTGGCACCTCCCTAAGGAATTCAGGGTGTTGTGGCGGGCTGGCTTGGGAACTTGGGTTCAGTCTGGGGAGATTTTCTGCCTTGAGGTTGGAGCTAATAAACGCAGCAGAACTGTATTTGCATTGTCTCTTGGAGTTCTTTGGGCTGAACCTGACACTAAGTGATCTTACCTAATATTATTAGTAAGTTGTAAGTATAAGCAGACACAGCTACATGGTATTAATTTCTAATCAAGAGGACATTGGCTCACTTTGTTCTACCTAGGTGTTAATGTCTACAGGTTGTAAGTATTAAATATCTTTTATTTTAACTGGATCTTCAGAATTTCATAAAAGGACAGGTGCATCCCCTGAGCCCAAATTCGATGCCCTTGGAGGCTTTTCTGAGCAGGTGAAATTAGACTTTTTTTCTCCCCCCCCCACTTCCCCTACAATCATTTAGGATTCTGCTTAGTTAAGTTGGGTTGTTAGCTAAGAGGGGGCGGTTGCTGACTGACAGACCATGGCTTTTGCTTAGAAGTTATCTTCCATGAAAAGACTTTCTAGCAGGGGATGCCGAAAAATCAGGGCAATGCTCTAGAGCAGTGTTTCTCAACCTTGGCAACTTTGAGATGCGTGGACTTCAATTCCCAGAATTCCCCAGCCAGCATGGCTGGCTGGGGAATTCTGGGAGCTGAAGTCCACGCATCTCAAAGTTGCCAAGGTTGAGAAACACTGCTCTAGAGAGACAATGCCAATGGAGATAAAGCATGCAGGACCGTTCATCACATAAGTCAGATAGTTTTTTGAAAGCATAATATGTTCAGTGATGGAGCACAGGCTGATGCAAATTCATTTCCTGATACCTCCAGATAAAATAGGCTCCCCCGATTTGGGTGTCCTCTAGATATGTGGACTTCAACTGCCAGAGCAATGGGCATGGTGGTAGGGAATTCTGGAAATTCGTCCATCTTTTTGAAGGATACCCAGGTGGGGAAGGGTGGAAAAACTCAATCTCCTATTATCAGGACCAGTGATGAGACTGATACCAGGCCATATGCTGTGTTGCTGGTTTTTTATTTTTTTTAAAACATCCATTATGAATTTGACTGGCTTGGCTAAGTCCCAGTTTTTCATGTGAATGATGAAGCAAAACCAATCACATCACAGTTTTTATGTCTTTTGTAATTTTATATGTATTCATTATTTTAACGGATCACGTGAGCCGCCCAGAGTCCCCCATTAGGGGGAGATGGGCGGAGATAAATCTAATAAACAAACAAACAAATAAATAAATATTGGCAGAAAATGGAAAGCGAGGACCAGATTTGTGAAGCGGGATGCTTTTTCTGTTCTGCAGGACTCGTGAACAGGTCCGAGCGGAAGAGGACCTCCAGCAGATAACTGTGGAGCTCAAGCCGAAGTGTGATATTGAGATTGTGGTGCCTGATGTAGCTGCTGCAGGGTTAGAGCGTATTTTTGTTACAGGGCCACCGTTTTCAGGCATAAATTCCTCCGTGCTCTTATTTAACACACGCGCTCTCCAAGTTTGACTTAAGGAGGGGTCTTTATATTGTAGATGGCAATTCAGCTCTGAATGCTCTTCAGTATTCTAAGAAGCCACCCCAAAATCGCAAGCTTTTTTTCTGTTGCAGAGGAAAAACGTAGAATGTAAATGATTGGTTTAAAAGCCACTTGGGATTTAATTGAAAAATAGCCTCCCCCCAATATGTAACCCAAGGATGATGCAATCCCTCTTTCAACTCTGCACCTACTGCACCTAGAAACCAAGTCTGGATGGTGGATTGTTTTCTTAACATCTGCTGTGGGCTGACTTGCCAAAAATCTGATGATAAACAAACAGTCTTGTGCTATTAAAGCAGTGTTGTCCAAACTTGGCCACTTTAAGATGAGTGGACTTCAACTCCCAGAATTCCCCAGCCAGCATGGTTGGCTGGGGAATTCTGGGAGTTGAAGTTCACTCATCTTAAAGTTGAAGTCCACTCATCTTAAAGTGGCCAAGTTTGGACAACACTGTATTAAAGTAACATATAGTTCAATTTGACACACACGCACCCAATTCATACAGGCACGTTTCACCCTTCTGCTCAGCTGTCATATGGCTTGCTTGGTTTTGGCTTAGTGTGTTGTGTGAACTCAACCATTGCAGTTGTAAATCACGACGGATGGCTGAATGCATTGAAGAATCCAGCCAGTTGTGGTCCATTCAGCAAAACATCGTCCATCAAATCAGGACCCTGTGCGGTGTGTGAATTCCACCTCCTTTTCAAGGGGATGGTCAATCAACGCCCCTCCATTCCCTGAAGGTTCCAGCCCAAAGTAGAAAAATTGCAGTATTTATTTACTAATTCAAATTGTACCGCCACCCATCTCAACAAGTGACTCTTGTTGAGTCAAAATTAGTAAAAACAGTTGCAATAATGCAAAAATTGAAACATATAGCCAAGAAAATGGCATATCCCATAATCACTAATGCAACCAAAAAACAGGTCCTTGCACACACTCAGAGCCAGGTCTTTAGGGCTAGCAGGATTGAGGCCACCCTGATCTCTGGAGGGACAGTGTTCCATAGGGAGGATGCTACCATAGAAAAGGCACATCTCTGAGGCCCCGCCAACGGGCCCCCCGTAGCCGACGGGACCCAAAGCACACCCATCCTGCCTGACCAGAATGGATGGGGAGAAGCAACTGGGGAGAGACAGTCCCTCAAGTAACCTAGTCCCAAGCCATGAAGGAATTTAGAGGTGACAACTGGCACCTTGAATTGCACCCAGAAGCACACTGGCAGCCAACGCATCTTACATTAGTGTTACACGTGCCAAATAACCGGCACCATTAACTACCCGTGCTGCCACATTCCACACCCTTTGACGCTTCCGAATGCTCTTCAAGGGTGGCCCCATGTAGAGCGCATTGCAGTAGTCCAGTAGTAGTGTTGCTGTTTAGCAAATGATCTGAGCCAATTCAGGCATGTGGTCTTGGGTCCTTCCCCACTTCGGGGATTCCTGGTGGAAATGGGATCTTGTTGTGCTGCTTTGAGCGCAGGGGGGTGTTTGTCTGACAGTACTGAGCAGGGGTGCTGAGTGCAGAGTCAGGACCGCCACAGCCTCCATCCTCACCTCTCTGCCTTCTTTGCAGAGAGGCAGCCTCCTTAGCGTGTGCCACTATGTTGTCGGCAGCAGCGGCCGAGGTCGAGACCGCTAGCCAGGCCTCTGAACCTGCCAGCCAAGCTTCGGACGAGGAGGAACTCCCAATCCCGGATATCTATTTTGTAAGCCACCTTTTCTCTTTCTGCCTAAAGCCGCGGTTGGTTTTGCTTTTCTCTCCTCCCTCCCGTCACTTTTCAACTCCCCTTGCTCCACACTTCCATTCAGAAGACTTAAACAAACCAAGAAACCTGAACCGAGGTATGGTCTTGTAACCCTGATCCACGTTTGTCCCCTTGCATTCGCCCTCTTTTTTCTGCCAGGTTGCTAGAGAAACCAACTGGGAAGTCTCTGCAGTTTTCCTTTCTCAGAAAATCTCAGGATTTCCTTGAAATAGATAGAAATACGGTCCGCTGGCCCTGCCAACTTTGCTTCTCCACCGCTTCCTGGCACGGTTGTGAATGGTCTTCTCACCTTTCCCTGCAGGCAGGAGGAAGTTCAGAGGAGGAAGTCTAGGGAGGCAGAACAGGGAGTAAGTGAGCCCAGGTGTGTGTGTGGCGTGTGTAATCATGCTGTGCTAGATTCTGTCTGTTAAACTTGGTAATTGTGTTCAGAAGATCTGGCAGAAACAGGCTCCATCTTTCCCAGAACCCAGGGCTCAATCTTGTGAAGCGTTCTTTGAAGTCAAGAGCCTCCAAGCGCGAGCCTCTCGGCTAAAAGGGAACATAATAAATTGCAATGGGAATGTTTTTTAGGCAAGGACGCCCAACCCTTTCATTGCAGCCAGAGTACCCCCGAGACACAGGTGTGTCCAGCTGCTTGAAGACAACCTGCAGGGGGAGTCCACCCATCCCCCAAATAATAATCAAATTGCTCTTCTTGCCAGAATATTCTCCTAATATTCTGCTGCAGTCTCTCCTCCGTAAACTTCAGTCCTGCACTCTGGGTCAGGAAAGAGCAAATCATGGCTACCTTCTAAATGTCAGTGTTTCTCAACCTTGATAGCTTTAAGATGTGTGGACTTCCAATTCCCAGAATTCCCCAGCCAGCATGCTGGCTGGGGAATTCTGGGAGTTGAAGTCCACACATCTTAATATCGCCAAGGTTAAGAAACACTGTTCTATGTAACGCCCCCTTTAAAGGCTTGCAGAGTGCGCTTGCCTCCTCCCCAGAGGGGGTGCAGACAATTCATGCATAAATCTGGACGCTAGCTGGCCACAAAGAGAGGCAGAAAACCTATTTGCTGCCATCTGGTGGTGGTTTGGAATTTTGCAGTCTCCTAAACATTCCTATAGTGTTGTTCCTTCCATTATGGTTAACGCGATCATGCGTGGGCCACAAGACTGGGCCCAGCCACCCCTTTCCTTAAACAGACTCCCATCCTTTGGCCTAATTTTGGCTAAACGTACATCTCCCTCTTCCCACTTCACTTCTTCCCCCTTTTATCTTTTGCCACACCCACTTCTCCAACCAGCTTGCAGGAAGAATTGGCTTGTGGATGATGATGTTTTGGGCTGCGTTTCAAGTGCATGTGAATTGGAAATGCATGTGAAGAGGCAGTGCAGTCAGCCTACGTGTGTGACTTTGTTTGGGGTGTGCTAGTTCTCCTCTCTCTCTCGCCCCCCCACTTCAGAGTTTGGGTCCCTAGGCCTGGCCTTGCGAAGACCCTGGACATTTTTATTCCCAGGCCTGACAGATCATTCTGATTTCCTACATGCAAAATTTCACACCCGTGCTTCCAAAATCTGGAACCAAATGCAGCAAGGCTGATTTAAATACCTTGACATTTGTGTCTCATGTTTGCATTACTTACTCTGCTAATCCTGAGAAAACAACCCCCTGTCTGAAATTATTGTTATAACTGAATGCCTTATTCAGTATTGGGGCACTGGGTACACAGATTCAAGCTACAGTTTCCTGCACCAGCCTGTTCAAGTCAAATTATATGTTGATGTTTTGAAGGCCAGAGCAGAAGAGAAGCATGGTAAATATTGCCTGGTGTGGGCAGTTAATAATGCCCACACCAGGGAATATGTTTGCATGTGCACGTCTCCCTGTGTTTGCAGCTAGCGTGAATGAATTTGCCATGTCAATCAAGCAAGTCAGGGCTTGTTCTTCTTCATTCTGAAGTAGCCCTGTGTCCACTGGAGATCCTCGTATTGTTTCTATGTCCCTCCAGAGAGAGAACTAAACAGCAGGATCAGAAAGTCCTTTGCAAATGATAAATGGCATGATTTCACCGCAGACATTAAAAAGGCTTGCAGTATGCAAAGTATCTTTGCCATCAATTGCATCCGTGGAAAGGAAGCCTGGGGAAGCCTGTGGCAGTGGAACTCTAGCAACATTATTTTCTTCCACGGCAGCTGAGTTCTAGCGACATCTTTCCGTTTCAAAGCATGTTTTCTTCTCTGGGTTTTCCGCTCATGCTTATGCATGCTTACCTTTTCCACCAACGTGATCATTTCCCATCTCTTGTTTGTCCTTTCTCATCCTCCCTCCCTCCCTCCCTCCCTCCCTCCCTCTTTCTTTCTTTCTTTCTTTCTTTCTTTCTTTCTTTCTTTCTTTCTTTCTTTCTTTCTTTCTTTCTTTCTTTCTTTCTTTCTTTCTTCCATCCACCTCCTTCCCTTCTCCCCTCTCATTCGCCTTTTGATGCACACTGTCTAGTTCACAGATGGAAGGTACTGGATTTACTCCCCCCGCCTGCGCAGGCTCCGAGCGGCCTCTGTTTCCTCTGGGGACGTAAGTGATTTTGCTAGTGGAAAAGGCAGTTCTGTCCCAACTTTGAAATGCCAACTTTGGGGCAAGGCATCTGGGCTCCTGCTATGCTCACTTGGCACAGTCCAGTGCTAGCTGAGCATAAGAAGAATGGAGTTAGCATTCCTAATTATGAGCATGTCAGGGATCTTCCTCTGCTTCAAGGAGAGGAGTTTGCTCCAAGGCCACCTAACATTTGTGTTTTCGTAAGGTACATTTTGCCCTTCTTTGGCATGATTTTAGGGTTATTCTGCACCACATCAAGACTTTCTCCCATCACGTGGCATGGAAACATTTTAAATGTTTGTTTTAAATACAATAATATTAAGTCCACAGCCAGCAAGGATGGCAATAGCCGTTCCTAATTTGTAGCTTAGTCTTTCAATGCCACTGATCTTCCTTGCTTTTAGCCTGCCAAGGTTGGGTCCTCTTGTGTTACCTTACACAGGTATCGAGCAGCCTTCCCCAACCTGCTGTTCTCCCTCCAGGTGTACTGCTCCTCAGGGCCCATCATTCCCAGCCAGCAAGCATGATACAAATGCAATACAGTGCGGGCGCCCTGCAGGCAAGAGGGGGAATTTTGAATGGTATGCAAAAAAGGCTTTCACTATTAGAGGAGGGTGGCTTTTTTAAAAAAACTGAGGATGAGGAAAGCCTCCCCCTTTGGCAGTTCAAAGTTCTCTCTCCATAGTGATGTTGTAGGTAGAAGAAGCTGTAGGTTCCCCCTGGCTTGCCTGCTAGGCCTTTTCTGTTGTTCTGTAGAGGTAGGATGTGTTGTACACACACAGGATGGGCAGGGACGGTGGCCATCTGCTAGCTGGGGACCAAGTGCCTGTCTGTGTTCTTCCTTCTCAGCATTCTTGGAGTTCCCCAAAGCAGCCTTTGCATTTTCTGCCCTTGGGCTTGTACTTCCTTTCAGTGCCAGGGAGTTTGATGGTCTGCCTCGGAAGCTTGGAAATTTCTGGCGCAGGAATTAGTGCAGAAGGAGCCAGCACAGCTCCTCTGTGTGGGATAAGGCAGGAGCCTTCAATATCTCACCAAGCAGACACAGGGCAGAATTGCCCCCTCGTACTAGGAGGCTATCAGCTGTGGGATACGCTGCCCCACTCATCTTTTAGATAAGTGCAGGCGCGAAGTAATTTTCTTGCAGAACTTCATTGGATCATTCAACTGGTCTTGAGATAACGTGGAGAAGTTTAACCACACTCAGTGTAGGAGGAGAGCTGGGTTAGTGAGGGGTGGCAAAAAATCAGGAGGAATCTGGTAGCACCTTTTCTGACTAACACATTTTATGAGGGGGCATACATTTTTGTGAGTTGCAACTGTTCTCGGGGAATTCTTGGCTCTCACTGTCTCGGCTTTTCTTCTTTCAAGTCAGCCATTTCAGAAGCAGGCTTAAGCAGAAAGATAGAAGAATTAAGCTAAACTCTAAACGTAGTTGAATTCTGAAGTATAATTGAAGTTTGCTTTCAGTTTTAATTGGGGCGGGGGGGGGGGTTGGTCATCAGGCTCCCTGGCTAAGTATCCGCTGTGATCTTACCCACAATGGCTGGTAGTTTGCAAGAAAATAGGCAAACTGAGGTATTTTAAGGGGTTCTCATCCCAGAGCAAAAGGAAGCACATCAGATGGGCCTCTGTGTAGTGGAGGAGCTGATTTTTTGTAGGTTTTTTTCAGGTCGCTTGCTGGCTGACTGACTGCTTTTCTTAACCAGACAGCCAGACAGCTTACATGTATTTTAGTCCTCTCCAGTTAAGAGGGATGCCAGGGGTAGGTGGGTTTAATTTTTTTAAATCCTTTGTTTAACTGAACACTTTAAAGAGCGTACATAAGCAAACCCAAGAATGAACATGAAAGAAGATTAAAAATATATATATATCACAAATGAATAAACCAGAGATTTAAAGACATCCTAAAGGCTACAACATTCTAATATACCATTAATTAGTTGTAAATAGTTAGTTATATTATAGATATTATGTCATTTTAAAAGACTAGAAATCACTATTTGGTTTGAAGTAGAAGAAAATATCAAGCCCATGGTTAACACAATATAAATCACCAAATAAAATCATAAGTTCAGGTCGATGAGGCCAGCTTCTGCTCATGCCATTGCTGCAGCAGAGCCCCATGAGATATATATTATATAGTATAGGATTATTATTAATTCCATCATCATAAAAAGTCACAATATTGAAAAGTGGTTGAGAACCAAGAGGTTAAGATCCTGTAGGGTTTCCAAATACAAACTGATAAACAGTTATCTCATAATAAGCCAGACGTGACTGTAGTTATGAAGAAATAGGGATGGATAATTGACGTCACAGTAGCTGGACATAGCGGGGTCTGTGGGGAAGAACTAGAAAAAAATAGGAAAATATAAAGATCTTCTAATAGAGATTGAACAAAAGTAGAAAAACAAGTAGTAGTGGTCAGTGCACTTGGTACCATCTCAAAAGATCTGGAAAAGCACTTGGATATAGCGGGAATGGATAGAATCTCAACTCTAAAGTTACAAAAAGTTGCATTATTTGAAACAGCGTGCATGTGCACGCACACATGTATTTCTTCCTAGTGTTTTCCCACAGGTGCAGGGTCCGCTTTTTTCAGATCAACCGAATGTTGATCTGTTGGTTGCGACAGGAATTGACTGACCGACTTGTTGCCCAAGCCTAACGTCAGAAGCTGAGAGAGAGGGACTGGCCCAAAGTCACCCAGCTGGCTTCATGCCTAAGGTGGGACTAGAACTCAGAGTCTCCAGGTTTCTACCCTGGAGCCTTAACCACTACATCAAACTGGCTCTCGTTTGGAACAGCACATATATTACAACAATATCTTTAACTTTCTTAGATCCTTGGAAAGGATCCGATAAATAAAAAGTTCCAAATCCAGTCAAAACTCTCAGTTCCATCCAATAAGATTAGTTCACAACAGCCAGACCAGTAAGCAAATATTAACAACTAAGGAAAGCCAACATAATAGCCATGTGACACAGCCAAGCCTTTATTCAGCCATCATGAAAATAAGGTAGGTAGTAAACTAGAAACTGCCAAGAATAGTTCAAGGAAGGTGGGATAACTGGGCCCCACATTAACTCACTAGTTGAAAGGAAAAGGTCTTTAGGCCCATTTTAAAACCCATCATAGAGAAGGGAGCTGATGCCAGAATCCTGGGGGCTCATCCTGAAAATCCAGAGCTTGGAGCAAAAAAAACCAGAAGACCCTGCCCAGAGGAACATAAAAGCAAGCAGGCATGTAGAGAGAAGTAAGGGCAGAAAAGTGCTTGGGGTGAGGTTGTGACCAGAGGGCTCTAAAGCAGGGTTCCTCAACCGTGGCGACTTGAAAATGTGTGGACTTCAACTCCCAGAATTCCCCAGCTGGCTGGGGAATTCTGGGAGTTGTAGTCCACACATCCTCAAGTCGCCACGGTTGAGGAACCCTGCTCTAAACAGAAGGTTGAACAGGGCTGTGACTCAAATGGGGAGCCAGTGAAAAGCCCTTTGCCTTTCAGTCCCCTCCTGACTGAAAGAGGACAGGATGGATCACAGAAACAAGATGCCCAGGTAGGAGTGTGTGTGAATATCAGCCACATGCCCTGATTCTCATCCCTTTTTTAATGTTTTATTGGTTTTATTGTAACGTCTTTGTTTGATTGTTGTGAACTGTCCAGAGTTGTTGAGAGTCAGGCGGCATACATCTAATAAATTATTATTATTATTTAGCTTTGTTCGGAAAGGACAATCAAACTCTTGCTCGTCTGGAAGAGAGAGAGACAGAGGAGAGAGAGGCACCAGTGATGTATGCATATAATTCACATTAAATATATGTATTTATTTTTAAAGAATAGTAATATATTTATATGCTGCCCGACTCTCAGTGACTGGACGGTTTACAAAGTGTTGAAAAATTAACACTTTGTAACAAAGCAAACAAAACAGAAATAAAGAGTAAAGATGGCAAAAATGACCAAATTGGATGGGAAGAAAGGAAAATAACCCACACAGTCCAAGGGGGCTTCACTCCCTCTGGCTAAAGCCCTGGAAGAAGATCCAGGACTTCAAGCCTCTTTGAAATACCAGTAGGGTGGGGAGCCATCTGGATCTTGGGGGGAGCCTCATTCCAGAGGGCAGGGGAAAAAAATTAACAAGAATTAAGGCCTCACAATCCAAGCACCAAAAGCAGTTAAGTGCTGAAAGCATACAGGAACAGAGTAGATTGAACTCGTTTATGAAAAATAAATGGCCATCTGTACTTCTGGGGAAAGGCTGCTCCAAAAAATGGGGGTCACTACTGAGAAGGCCTATTCCCTTATCTGCACTTCCCGTACCTCTAGTGGAGCGGGGAGCCTCAACTGGCTCTCTCTAGATACCTAGACCAGAGGGGCAGATTCTGCTCTGGCCTGATATATCCCAGTGCTGTGCCATAAAAAGCTTTAATAATCTTTAGTTTGGCCTGGAAGCATACCGGTAACCAGTGCAGCGACTTCAAGCTTAGTATTATTCTTTGCTGGTGAGAAACACCAGTAATCCTTTCACTGCCTTTTGTACCTGCTTTAGCTTCTGGCTCTTCTGCAAAGGCAACCCCACCTGGAGCATGTTACAGTAGTCCAAGTGGGTGGCAATCAAGAGATTGAGGTGCTTACAATTTGTGTTTTTAAAAGTGTTAAAAAATTAAACTTTTCATAGAACTCTGCGTTTTCCAGGCAAGCCTTTTGTAGTATTGCACCAAAAATAATCTCCAATTAACCAAAGAATTCTCGGTTTTACTCTAAGAGTCGGTGTGAGTGTCTAGACAGGTGTTTTTTAAACTTGGCAACTCTAAGATATGTGGAGTTCAACTCCCAGAATTCCCCAGCAGATGCTGGCTGGCGAATTCTGGGAGCTGAACTCCACACATCTTAAAGTTGCCAAGTTTGAAAAATATTGGTCTAGATTACTTTCTTTAGCACTGACCTGGCAGCCACAGCCAAATCGCCCCCTATTCTTGGCAAGGGGGCCTGGCTCCAAGGCCAGCTGGAAGCCAGACATTGCTTTGGGGGAGAGGGAAGGCTGCAGTGGGCAAGGACCATATCCTGCAGGTGAGTGGGGCCAGGACTTTTGGGGTCCTGTTTTTCCCAATTGGTGTGGTTTTCTCCTTGGTAGTTCCTTGATTAGTTTCCTCAAGCAGAAAACAATACCCAATCAAGGAACTACCAAGGAGAACACCACACCCCCACCAAAACTGGCAGGGCAAGCTACTGTATATAAACAGGGAGCAAACCCCACACTCCCTCTCTCTGATTATGTTACCTAGTTGGGTAATGAAACGTCTGCAAGCAAACAACCAAGCTCAGAGAGTACCAAGGACTCCATAGTATCTTCCTTTGTGTTTCAACTATGGGAAGCATCTTTTAAGATACACCATTCTGTTTTTATGTATTTCCTACCCGGAGAAGTATTGCAGAGTTTGGACAGTGATGGTTTGATGGGGTTCTATGAAGCCACCAAGAAGAGATTCACAGTCCTGCAGCCTCTGTTTGCTCATCCCTAATTTAAAAGCTAAGTTTTAAGGGAACTAAACTCCTTCAATGGAAAGATTCTCAGCTGAGCTGATGTTGATGGGGTGCTTTTGATAGATCAGGTAAGACGGGGTGGGAGAGCATTGACTTCTGCGTGAAAGCTGAGCTCTGTCCTTGTGTTTCTCTTTCTCTCTCCAATCATGTAGTTTTTCTCATTAGTGTTGTAGCTTTCATCTCTCTCTTTTTCTCTCTCTTCCTTCTTCTTTCCTCTCTTATTTTTTTCTCCTCCCCACCCTCTGCTGCTATTTTTGCTCTCTGCTTTGCCGTCCACCAGCCGACAGACGAGAGGAGCTGGGTCTATTCTCCTCTCCACTATAACACTCAAATCCAGTCAGTCTCTGATGAGGAGAGTGATACAGTAAGTTTGTGTTCATGCCTGTTTGTTTTTTTGTTTTAAAGAAGGAAACACAGTTGTTGCACAGTCCATCCTGCCAACAAGTTGCACTGCACGCTAATCCTGGGTGATCTTGGGAAGCTTCCTGTATCTGCAAGCTCATGCCACTCAAAACACAGTGCTTTTTTTTAAGATTCTGCATTTCCTTCTAGACTTGCTCAGAAAGGAATTGGGACTTGATTTGGCGCAAAGTGGCTGTAGAAACCTGGAATGTCAGCGTTGCCCAGAGTGCTCATTCTTGTAACTCTAAATAAAACACATAGGCCAGGGCAAAGTGCTTTCTGATGACATCCTCTAGGCCCTAGAGCAGTGTTTCTTAACCTTAGTAACTTTAAGATGTGTGGATTTCAACTCCCAGAGTTCCCCAGCCAGCCCTAGAGCATCTTAGTCCTATCAGAATTTTAAGAAAGTCAGCTGTGTCGGAGCTTGTTCATACTGTGGACATCTTGAGGGCAACCGCACATTGACCATCCAGTAGGTCCCCATCTGTGCTAATATATCGAGACTGGGAGAAATGAAGCTGGTGTCGCAAGGAAGCAGTTCCCGGACTTCACAAGAACCGTGATGTCAGTAAATCCCAGCCGCCTTCATACCATCTTGAAGAGAACGGCCAAATGCCTGTTAACTCGGAAAGATGGGAGAAAAATGCCTTGATTTTTAACCCCGGGGCAGAAATACATATAAACCCTAAGTGCTAGTAGCACAATAGGCAGATCTTCTGTTGTAATTGGCTTCCTCCGTGTCTGCAGTAAAGTACTACTATATGCTGGCTGAGTCATATAGGGGTCCTCCCCTGCACAGACCAATTCCCGAATGAGGGGTTGAGAATTCAGAGAGAACTCAGTTTTCAGTTGACACTTTGCCCTTCTCTGTAGTTGCTCAGTATCGCTTTTCATCTTCCAGTTCTCCCCTTTCCCAAGCATAAATCCTGGCAGGTTAAACCAGCACCTTTGGACTGTACTCTTCCTATAAACGCCGTCCCCTCTTCCTTTTGTCTTCCTTCTGC
This sequence comes from Python bivittatus, assembly GCF_059951505.1. Classification (NCBI taxonomy): domain Eukaryota; kingdom Metazoa; phylum Chordata; class Lepidosauria; order Squamata; family Pythonidae; genus Python; species Python bivittatus. The sequence continues at coordinate 5,084,681 of NW_028277087.1, forward strand.
CACTTGCAGTAACTTCTATGCAAACTCCTCGAGAGAAGCGTTCCTCCTGGCGCCGGGCGAGGCATTCCCTTCCGATGTTCCTTGCAGCTTTTCGGAGGGAACGAGTGGAAGAACGTTGCACATCAACGTCGGCTGTACTTCGGCATCCCAGCGTTACTCGGAAAGACGAAGCAAAACTGCCCCGAGTCCCATCTCCTCCTTCCCACCATCCTTTCTCCAAAATGTGTATATTGATACCTCTCCAAGCAGTTACCCACAAACTGATCTTGGCCCCAGAGACATCAGAGGTTGGGAAGGAATGTGGATTCTGGATAGCCACCTCTCTCTCTCTCTCTCTCTCTATTTATTCCCAAAGTGCACTACTGTAGCTACCTATCTGTATGTGATACTGTGAACATTTTTTTTAATCATGTATTTATTTTGTTTCTCTTTGCACAGACAGCACGCTTGTGCTTTTTTTCAAAAATAGTTTTATTGCACTTTTAGGGTGTCGGGGAGAAGGCCTTGTTACAGATGTTGATCGGACCTCTAAAGGGGTGTTGGGGCCCTTTGCTGATAGAGATTAGAAGCATGAGCAACCTCTGAGCAGAGGGGCAGCAGAGATGTGCAGCTAGTGGCCTGTTTGAAGAGTGTCCATCAACGTAAGGGTGACTTCAGGCTGATCACTTGGCGGCCCCTACTTCAGTTTGCTCACGAGACAAAAGGAGAAAGTCCCAGCTAGCTCACAAGGGTTTGAAACCTTCCGTTGAAGTGGGCCGTGGAACCTGCCTGAACCTTTCTTGGCATCTTTCTGAGTGGGACTTTTCCTCCCAATAGCGCATCGTCCCTGGCTCCCACCACTTTTTGTTGGAGAAGGTGGCTGAACGCCGGTCAGTTCCATGCAAAGCTGTGCTTGCTGACATCTTCAGGTTGATCTTGCGGCAGCCTCCTTTGGACAGAGTGCTGGATTTCTGGAAACATCGCGCTGGCGGCTGCACCCTGCGGATAAACTGAGTCGATTTAAGCCATAAGAGGCGGCAAGCAGAAAAGGCTCCGGGGTCCTCAAGATTGGAGCGGAAGCACTGTGAAAAGTAGTGACGCTTGCAGAAGATAACAGGTGTGGAGAAGGCCAGTCTAAGAGGTCTTGACGGCGTTTTAAAAAGCTGGGCTCTGTTCTAAGAGCCTTGAAGCAGCTCACGTAGGGGAGAAGCACCAGAGGGCTCGCTTGCAGCTCCTCAGGATCAAACTGTAGTTCTGCACGTCACCGTTTTTAAATACGGAGAGGGAAAAGGTGATGCCCGGTTGGTTTTGCCCAGAAAAGGCAGCAAGGGGAACATCTATTCCATGTGCAAACCCTCTCCCTCTTGGGAAGTGGCTGAAAAAATGGCGTCTCCCCGACCCACAGCTGCTGCTGATGCAGGTGGAGAATTTCCACAGCTGTGACAGTATTGTGTACACACTCATTTCTTTTGATGGCACAAATGCTCTCCAGTTTGGGGGTGGATAGAATGTCTCTAAATAGCAGCATTTGGAAATGCAAGATCCTCTCATCAGTGCAGTATTCAAGACCAACCAAGTCACTGTGGCCCCCTTCGCTCCAGCTGATGAGGCCCAAAAGCTGCCTTTTTTGGGGGGGGTTTCAAATTTAACTCGATGCCTCTGCAAAGGCCCTGCCCTTGTAAAACAGAAGAGAGAGCAGAAGGCAACTTTATCTTGCTTCCTTGTAGTCACGCTGTGAGGTGAGAAGCCTCAAATTCTTGCTATATGCACATGAGCCCCTCGCCTCCCATCTGCTAAGACGAAGTTCCAAGCTAAGCACTTCCTTAAAGTGCTTTCTTCTGATCTGTTGAAATTCGTTCATGGTGAGAAGTTCTCTATAAAAGGGGAGGAGAAAGAAGCAGGGTTAGGAAGCCCTCGTCCAAGCAAGGCAACTTGATAGCTAAGTGCTGTCCAGTGTGTGTGAAGTTCTCATTCTCGTTCCATGATGACAACAAGGAAAGTGGGGAGATCCTTGGGCCATCGGGACCCTCGCTCTCCAGCTAATTTTCTTGGGCGTACCCGTGCTGGAACTTCTCAACGTCTCGCGAAACATTCCAGAACGCAACTGGAAACTAGGTTCCTCAAAGTGGCAGGATAGTTCGAGGACAGACTTGGAGAACGTTTGTTTAGGCAGCTACGGGTGGAGTGGTTTCTCTGAACTCTGCCCAGTGGACCTCTCAGATCCTCTTCAAGCCTCCTCCTCAACCTTCTCATTTCCTCTCCTGACTTACTGGACTCCATTTCCGGCCGCTGTCATGTCTTCTCCCCTCTAGGTTTGCCAGTTGTCAAGATGGCACCTTTCTCTTCAGCCTGAGGTGGCAGCCTGCGTTCCTTCCCTCCCTGAAATCGTTGCCCTGCAGGCTACGGCATCTGCCACAGACTCAGGGCGAACTGCAGGGCAAGCTTTAGTTACCCCTCGCATACCAAGCCACACAGCACCTTACATACTTGGAGGAGGTTGGGTGAGGCATCAGTGTAGCAGGTGGCACTGGAGCAAACGGCCCCCTTTCCTTCCCTCTTCCTGGCACAAGGCACACTAAAGACGCCCGTTCTTGTGTTTTTGAAGATGGCATCAAATCTGGGGTAGTCTGGTCAGGGATCCTCCTTTCAGAGTTGGTTGCTGTTGCGGTGGAAGGATGGAAATGGCTTTTGCGCTGTTGTTGATCAGCCAGGTTATTGGAGACTATGCTCGCAAGGCGCATGCACAGATTCCTTTGACTTTGGGTGTCAAGCAGAGTTTGGGCACGGCTGGCTTCCTCTTCTGTGACTGGCTGGGAGCCTTGAGGCGGGCAGAGCAAGAGACGCAGCCACCCTCTGCCGAATTCTGCCATGGATGAGATGCCCTCGGTATAAGATTGTCAGCTGTGGTTTTGAGCCAAGATGAACATGCCATCATCCTTGGAGGTTTCTGGACCACGTCTTCCTCACCCCTACCCCAACAAGAAAGCTGACACCTTCTACCCTCCTCTTCTTCTCAGTTTCTTCAATGGAGAGAAAAAGCAGCGCTCCGACCACCAGACACTCACTCTGAACGACTTTGTCAGCATCTGCATTAGAACTTCTGAGTGTGCATATATATTTCTGGTTTGTTTTTTCTTTTTCCTTTTTTTTTTTTTTGGAAAAAAGATTTTAAAAAAAATCCGTGCTCCATGTCACATGCTTTATACACCGAATGTACAGGATTTGAGGATAGGATTCCAGGGGTGGGAGAAGGGGGAGGGAAGTGGAGTGAGACTCCGTGGTTTTTCTTTCCTTTTTTTCTTTTTTGCAAAGAAAGGTGTACTCCGTTGATCACAAATCACTTTTTGTTGGGGAGGGGGGGGGAAATCTCAGCCTTCAAAATGTAAATCATTGCGTATTACAACGTTGTGTACCTGAAATGGCGTTTTTGATGTAAAACCATGCACAGTTTCTCTCATACACATACACAGATGCTTCCTGGCAGAAATCTCTTCTCCCCCTGCTCCCCCCTGACTCCTACAAATCGTTTTTGAAGTGGGTGATAAAATTGGATCTTCTGTTTTAAGGTTCACATGTTGCCCTCCAGATTATCCCCAACTTCTGTGAATCTAGATCAGTGTTTCTCAACCTCCACAACTTTAAGATGGGTGGACTTCAACTCCCAGAATTCCCCAGCCAGCCTCTTAAAGTTGTGGAGGTTGAGAAACACTGGCTTAAATGGCTACCATAAATCTATTTCCAGCATAAAGATTCCATCTCCTTAAAAGGGCTGGGTGGGTGTCTTTTAATTGCTATTTTTAGGGGGGGGGATCTACCAACAAGATTCTCTTGCTGATGTTTCCTTCATATCTTGTCTGTCCTGAGCTCCTTAGTGTATATATTTGCCCAGATGTGGAGTATGTTCCTCCCAAATCAACCGTGCCACATCTTTCTCCTGCGATGACTTTTCCTGGCTACTTCCATCCTTACAACTTGGTGGCCAAATTGCAAGCAGACCGGTCAAATGCTGCATTCTTCTTTTCTTTTTTTCTTTTAAGCAGTATTCGTCATTGTAACCCTCCCACCCTTGTTTATGCAGTGTCATTTACTACAGTCTTAATTTAAGGAAATGTCGGTGTTTTTCCATTTCTCTTGCCGGGTTGTAAAGGGACAGTCCCTTAAAATCGAGATTTTTCTCTTGCCGGCCTTCATTTTCTCTTTCAGAAAGTGGGGCGTCTCTGTTCCAATATAGAATCACGCTTAGGCTGGGAGAGCAACCGTTTTCCTACGGCGGAACTGGGGCATTCTGAAGCGGATCTCTTTCCCACTCGCTCTAGGGTCAGGGCTATAAATGATTCTGATCCCGGGAGAATCTGATCTGTTGGATCCCGTGGGAGGGGGATGGCTCCTCCTCCAGTCCCGCCCCGCCCTGCAGACCATGCATGCCTGCAAGCTCCATCTTCCAGGACCAGCTGAATCACAGACCCTTGTTTTCTTCGTCCATGTGTCCCTTTTTACTTTGCCCGCTTTGCTAAAATAGCCTGGCAAATGGATGGATAGCAGCGCCCTGTCAGGGCGCCCCTCCAGGAACCATCCCAGTGGCGGGGAGTGAGTGAGGGGTTTCGCTTCCAACTACACAGCGAAGTGCGCCCATTTCTTTCCTCTCCCCCACCCCCATATCCCCAGGGGAGTGTGGTAGTGCTATTGCTCTTTACCTAGACAAGCACTCCTCAGAGCTGCTTGGGGACTTGCTCCCACTCCTCTGGCAAGCTGGATCACTGGGCTGCCCCTGGGATGGAAGCCAGGGGCGTCGAGTGCTCCCCCAGCCCCCTCTTTCACCAGTAGTGCAGCAACATTCGAACTCTTGTTGGCTGCATCAGGTCATGCTGGCCTCCTTAAGGTCCAGGAGCCTTTCTATGAGGCTAGATCTAGAGATCTATGGGGCGTCTCACTGTATGGCCACACCTACAGCCACCCTTTCCAGGAGGAACCAGAAGAGCGAGGTGTCCAATCTCGAGGGTCTTCGGTTGGGGTGAGAGCAAGGAGGAGGAAGAGGGGCTCCTGGTTTTTGAAAGGTGCTGTGGACGGTTCCCCCCCCCCCCCGCCCGCCCCCAGCAGGCATCTGATCATTCTTCCGGTGGTGGCTGAGTGGCCATTTAGCATTGTTTTAATGTAATTTTAACTGGGGATGGGTGGGAGATAGGGTTTGGGGTTGTTTTGATGTTACGTTGATGTTTCTATTTTGTAAACCGCCCAGGCTATACAAGGGTGACATTTCTGTTCATAAATAAATAAATAAAGATAGTTTCTCTGCCCAGTTTCCTCCCTTGACCTGAGAAGAAGGGCCAGGTTCCCTTTGCAGACACAAGCCACCAGCTGGGGAAGCGACCCCCTTCCCCTCTTGAAGGCCTCGCTTCAGACCCAGCCCAAGAAGGGAGCGGAGGAGCTGTCCCAAGATGAGGGAGAAGGCCAGCAGCCTGTCCCTGTGTCCACCAAACTGTCTAGGAGGCAAGTTTTTCCCAACTAGTCAGGAAAGTGTGAGACCTGAAGCCTCAAAAATACAGACATATCCCCCCCCCCACTCCCCTGGAAATGCTGGTAGCCCCTCTTTATCTCCTTTTCCCTGAAACCTTCAGCAGATTTTTTTGAGGCAGAGTGGGAGATGGTGAAGGTTGGCTCCTTCCTACATCCCAGTGGATGCTCTTGTGGCAGCATTGACTTTGGACACCCCAAACTTCCAGGGAACAGGAAATGGAGGTGCTCCAGAGCAAAGCATGAGGTCCCCACCACAGCAGCAACAATCCTCCCAACCTCCCAGTGGGTGGTAGACTACCTCTTGAGGTCCATTCTAGAGTGGCTTGGCCTTGGATATTGGAATCTATCCATTCCACAGGAAATTGCTCTAGTTTTAATTAGTAGAGGGCACCCTGGCATTCAAAGTCCCAAGATAGTCACAAAATTGATGGTAATAATTATAGTTCCCCTTAACTTCCAAAGGATGTCTTCTGATCCAATCACCATTGATCAAACAAAAGGAGGACCATCCAGACCATGAAATAAACCCTTGAAGACATGGGTTTCCCAGTAAGTAGGACCAGGAACATCTTTCAACCAGTGTCTGAGGCCTGATCTCCCTGTCAAAGGAGAGAAACCCCTACAGATGCTAGCCTCAGAGGATGGGGGACACTGTGCTGTAGTTCAAGGAGTTTAGATGGAAGAGGAAGCTCAAGATAGGGTAGATTTCCTGGAATGGTATGCAGCAGTTGTGGCCATTAAGGCTTCCATCAGGAGACAGGGAAGCAGTAGATCAAGGTAGCCAATGAAAGAGGCAGAAGAACTCCCGTGCTGGGCTGAGGAAGATACATCTTCTCTTGCAGTGGAACACATCAGGAGATACATCATACAAAGGTGGACTAGCTTAACCACACATACCTAGCAAATAGAACTTCATTCCCACAGTGTTTGAACAAATTGTACTGAACTTCAGGAAGCCAGCAATGGACTTCATAGCAACTCTCACCAGTTACAAGGTGAAGTGGTTCATCACATGCTTCCTATCTCAGAACAGAGGCAACAAACATCTTCAATTCCGCCTGGATCAAAGACCTGCAGTATTATAAGCTTTCCCCCTTTTCCCCAGGCTCCCAAGACTAGTTCAAGACCAGAGAATAAAGCTAATACTGATAGCTTCCACTCTGGTCCAGGAGGCCCTGGGAGTTAGACCTGATCAACGTGCCAATTTCCCAACCTTCCTACAGGTAGCTACAACCAACCACCCTTTGTAGACAAGGATTGGCCACTTCCTCAGTCCTAGCATCAGGGACCAATGAACCTCCCTTGACCCATACCCTTATGAAGAGATTCATATGAGGTCTTCTCTACTAAGACCACCAGCCACCCACCAGTATTCATGGTTGACTATCACCCAGTTTCCATTCAAACTCTTGCCTGAATTGTCCCTAGGTGAGTTCTTAACCACCATACTTCTGCAAAGTGGAGTCAGAAATAGTTATGCTTTCTGACCAGGAGTTCTGTATTACCCAGCTGGACACTGTCACCCTGAATCTAGGTTCAACTTTCACGATTGAGGTGAATTTGATCTTTCACCAAGGCAAGGAAGTGATCCCCCTCTTCCTTCTGCCTAACACCAACTCCACATTAAAAAAGGATTGGCCCATCTGGATATTAGATAAGAAATCAAGATGTATCAGAACAGAGGAATTCATGGTCTCATTGTTTCCTAGTGGTTTTTTGGTGGGGAGGATAGCTCCATCTGGGCCACAGATCCTCCCCACCCATAATCGTAAAGGCCTGCATCAAACTAGCCTATGAGACTAAAGTAAACTAACCTCCACAGGGGGTACGAGTCACTCCGTTAGAAGCCCAGCTATACTAATACTCCCTGGGAGACATCTCTAGGCTGCCAGGTGGTTCTCCATATCTTCCTTTATGAAGATTAGCTCTTACATTTTGGCCGAAGCATCCTTCAAAGGACAGTACCCCAGAAAATAGTCCTTAGCAAGGATCAAGTTAAGATTCCCCTCGGAGATAGGACCTCACCCCAGGAAGAGCTCTGATAAGTCTCACCTCAGGATGCTGTGAAGAAAAAAAAAAAAAACAGAACATTGGACTTACCATGAAGGTCCCTCTTCTACAGCAGAGGCGGAGCATCTAACCCCTGCTCCCTGGCATAATTTTCAGAGCCCCCCTCTCAAACTTGGCAACTTGTATGGAGTCTAACCTCTCCTGTCTTCCTACCATTTCAACTTTTGTTTCTTTGCATTCTCTTTTCTGGCTTGTCACTCCGAAACTTGGATAGGGAGGTCTCCTCTCCCATAGCAGCCAACTTTCATAACTTTTTCTAGCTTTGCCTCTAAGTTGGGTGGGAGGGAGAGACCTCCATGAACATGGCTTGTCTCCCCTGCAGAAAACTCTACGGTAAACCCAGTGTACTATTCTTGTATGACATATCCCACTTTTTGCATTCTTATCCTTTAAATCAGAGGCATAACTAATAAAAGAGGATGATAAAATCAATTTTTAGTGAAGCTTATTTGTGTATTCCCTGTCTAGCTCTTGTTAGGTGATCAGCCAGTAGAATATCGTGAGCTGAGCAGTCAGGAAACTGGAATGATGCAATTCTTTGCATACTCATTCAAAAAGAAGTTTCACTGAGTTTTTTTTTTTTTTAAAACCACTTCAGGAAGAATAGATAAAATTTGCCAGTTAAAATTGGCTCCCATCGCACGAGGTATTGTTTTTTAATTAATTTTTTTAATTAATTGTATTGGTTAAAATTGTATTACTTTTTGTTAAATTGTATTGGTCTATTTAGAAATAAGACCTGCACCAAGAGACACCAAAACTGTGGATTAAAAGTTCAATTCCTGGTAAGAATAGCCCCTGCTTTCCAAAGACTACAAACAAAACTTCCCTGGTCACAAAAGGTTTAATCTAATATGACTTTCTTTGGGAGAAGGATACAATGGTTAGTAAACCAACCTACCCTATAGGGTTGTTGTGTGAAAAATCGGATGATGGAGTGTTAAGTGTGTTACCCTGAATTTATTTACAGTATTTATTTGTTTATTTATTTATTTATATTTCAAATTTGTCACTGCCCATCTCACTACAGAGTGACTCTGGGCGGTTTACAGTAAAAACAGAATAAATATTAATTAAAATAAACAGATATTAATTCATTTTAATCAATTAATTTAATTTTAATTAATTAATATTAAGTTCTTGAAGGGAAGGTGAGATACAGATCTAACAATAATTATAGGGGGAAAAAACCCCAAGTGTTGTATCCCAAAAGTTTCCTCCTTCTATTTCTCAACCTAAAGAGCCACAAAAAATTTGTTTGCCAGAGATGCTGCAAAGGTGAACATAAAAATGGTGTGATTTGGCTAAAAGATTAATTTTTCGGAAGTTGGTTGTTTGGGAAGAGAGAGACTGGGGCGGGGGGCGGGGGGGAGAGCAGTTTTTCTCAACCTTGGCCACTTTAAGACGTGTGGACTTGGTCCAGACTGGACCAAGAACTCTTAAAAGGGCTGTTTAAGAGGAAAAAGAAAAGAAAAAGATACAGAGTTTGAGGCCCTGGATTTGATAACAACCCATGTCAAAAAGGCATGATTTATCCACCCATCATGCAGAAGAATCTTGATATTTTAGTCCTAAAGAAGATTAAAGTGCTACAGCAGTGTTTCTCAACCTTGGCCACTTTAAGACGTGTGGACTTCAACTCCCAGAATTCTCCAGCCAGCCAGTTGAAATCCACACATCTTCAAGCGGCCAAGGTTGATAAATGCTGGTATAGAGCTACAAGGTGCCTATAGGTATATAGTTGAAGTCCACACGTCTTAAAGTGGCCAAGGTTGAGAAACACTGTGCTAGAGGCATCATGACCAGTTTTTACAAGTTTTTCAATCTCACCTCCTGGACCAGTGTTTCTCAATCTCAGCCACATTAAGATAGGTGGACTTCAACTCTCGGAATGCTGGCTGGGGGAATTCTGGGAGTTGAAGTCCACCCATCTTAACGTGGCTGAGAAACACTGTCCTAGAGAGTCCAAATTTGTACTGCAATTGATTACAAAGATTTCTCTCGCACCGACTCCCCAAAGCTATAGGCAACAGTAGCCGCTCCATTTCATATTTCAGCCAAAGAACTATGACCAACCTAAAAATATTGACATTCCTTAAATTCAGCTAACCACCAAAGAACCAGGAACTTGCCATGTTTAGCATGTTCAGTTTTGACTGGGCAGTTCTGGTTAATACCATGTCTTTAGGTCATCAGATCGGAACCAAGTCTCCTCCCAGGTTAATATGAAGATAATCTGAGATGATCAAGAGTGACCCCACACCATAGAGGCTCAAATGCAAGCAACTTCAAAACGGTTCCCATCGCACACGTTGGACATATTGTAGGACTATTATATTACAACATTCCTTTCGTGCCAAGGGTATGATGATTAGAAAAACCCCTCTTTACGGCTTTCAACGGTGCAGGAAATGCTCTGGGGAATGAAATGAAGATAGCGGTTGGTTTTCTCCAACGGGCTGCGTTCCAGATGTCTCGATCTCCAGGCAGGAGATATTTCCTCAAGCTGTGGCAGAATGAGGAAGAGGTAGAGCGATGAGACAAGAAACAGATCTATTCCATGAGTCTCATCCACTCTCTGAGCTGCTCCTCACCGAAACCCAGCTCTTTAAGACAGTTTAAGAGCTGTCTTATGTCTGCCTTATTAGTTCTTTCTCTCTTCCAGGTTTTTTCCTTCAGGTTTTGAAAATTGAGATATACATTGCTGGAGGACCCAAAGGGTGAAATTAAAATTAGTTCAGGCTTCAGTGTATTGGAATTCAGTGCCACTCCAATTCCACTCATCTTTACCCTGCCCAAAGATGCTAGATGTTATAGCAGGATGGGGGATCTGTGCGGTATGGTTAAAAAAAGTCAAGATGGAGACATGATAATGTGATCAAAGCTCCATGTAAAACAGTGTTCCTCAAGCTTGGCTGCTTTAAGCTGTGTGGACTTCAACTTCCAGAATTCCCCAGCCAGCATGGCTGGCTGGTGAATTCTGGGAGTTGAAGTTCACACAGCTTAAAGAGGCCAAGGTTGAAGAACACTGATGTAAAACACCATCATGGATGCCATCTTGACTTTTTTAACCATCCCCTGCAGAGACTCCTGCAGGATTTGAAGGGCAATAGTTAAGAGAAATCTGTTCTATCTCTTTATAACTTCAGTTTACTGTCAGTTGTCCGAGTCTAGATGGGGAAAGACCGACTGAGACTCAACCCAGGCAATTCAGAGTGGCTGTTAATTCAGAACCCCCTTCTGATTCCAAGACTGGGTCACCTTTGATTCTTGATGGGGTTCTGTTCCCCCCCAAGGGAGAGAAGGGGGGATTCTTCCTGGACTCTTAGCTCCTATTCAAGGAGCAAGTGGAAACCATTCCAATGTTACTTGGAACAGGATGGTCTGAGAACTGTCACTCATGCCCTTCTCATCTAGGGCTACAAGATGTCTGATCAGGCAAAGGAGGACATGGACAGTTGGAAAGGAGGACAAATGGGGAAAAGATGGACACACGAACTGTTTAACTTTTTTGGCATCCTCTACAAAAACGACAGCGAAAACTGCAGAAAAGTATACTTGGATCTACCTGTATATGAAATTACTTTTTCCAGCATCAGAAAGACTGGTTTTTCAATTGCAATATTTTTCCAACAAATCTTTCTTTTCAAGAATATGCTAGCAACACATTTCTCAGAAAGGTAGGACGAGTCATGTGATCTACAGACTACAGTGATCATAGATCTGAAGGGTCTGGATTGAAGCCAATGGCTGGAATCAGGGAATAAATTAAATAACATTTGTCAAGGCTGTCAAGTCTGTCGACAGATGAGGGAAAGAAAGCCAATTTGCAAGGTCACAATACAGAAAAGTTTGAATGACTACTGTTGTGAAAACAGTCCAAAATAATAATTGAAAAAACCCAAGACACTCAAAAAGCCGGACGATCTTTGGTTTTAAGGCTGTGCCTGCTGGACGGAGGACATGTCCATCTTTTGCCAGACATCTAGTAACCCTGTTCTCGTCTCCCAAGTAGATTTCCATCATTGATGCTACATAGGTTGCCCTTGAAGCTGCTCCAGAAAGTAGCCGTTCACTGCCCATGTTATACTACTGCTGTGGCTCCTAGAACAAATCCAGGTTCTGGTTGCTATCTTTAAAGCTTGGGACCTTGGTAACTAAGGCACCACCTTTCCCAAATAGTCTGTATCTGTTTAACCCAGATGCCTCAGGGTCTACTAAGAGTCACCAACTACAAGAAGGTGCAGTAGAAGAAGACCAGTGCTGGCCTTCTTGGTGGCAGCCTCTCCTCCAGAAAAGCTTGCCCCTCTAAGGTGAGAATGACCCCCACCCTTGTGGTCTTCTGGAAACTAGTAAAAATTTGGCTTTTTCAGAAGGCCTTTAGGATTGACTATACAGAGCAGTGTTTTTCAACCTTGGGCACTTGAAGATGTGAGGATTTCAAATCCCAGAATTCCCCAGCCAGCCATGCTGGCTGGGGAATTCTGGGAGTTGAAATCCACACATCTTCAAGCGGCCAAGGTTGATAAATGCTGGTATAGAGCTACAAGGTGCCTATAGGTATATAATATATATTTATGTACGTATCCATATTTTTCTTACTGTTAGTTGTTCTTTTGTGATTGAAGTTTGAAAATTTTATTTGACTGCTATTTTAATATCTGAGAGCCAGTTTGGGATAACTGTTAAAGGTGCTCTACTGGAAGCCGTGAGACCATGAGTTCTAGTCCTGCCTTAGGCACGAAAGCCAACTGACTTTGGGCCAGTCTCTCTCTCTCAGCCCTAGGAAGAAGAAGGCAATGCAAGCCACTTCTGGAAAAGGTTGTCAAGAAAATAGCACAAACGTGCTTGTGTAGTTGCCAGGAGTCAAGACTGACTTGAAAGTACCCAAACACACAACTTAATATCTATCTGCCAACTGTCTAGATCAGTGTTTCTCAACCTTAGCATCTTTAAGATGAGGAGACTTCAACTCCGAAAAGGCTGGCTGGGGAATTCTGGGAGTTGAAGTCCTCTCATCTTAAAGTTGCCAAGGTTGAGAAACACTGATCTAGATAGTCGGCTATATAAGGACTGAGATGATAGAGAAACTGCGCAAATACAGGTAGTCCTCATTTAGCAACTGCCTCATTTAGTGACCATTTACAGTTATGATGGTGATGAAAAAGTAACTTTGTGACCAATCTTCACATTTACGACCTTCACAGGTCTGTAAAGCAAAGGGAAGCTGAAATAAGATCATAAGCACAGTAATGGTTTTACCTAGGGACTGCTTTGCTTAATGACTGAGTTGCCGGTCCCAATTGTGGTCGCTAAACGAGGACTCCCTGTAAAGAAATAAAGAAATGCGGTGCTTCTCCCCCCCCACCCTTGCCTCCATTCTTGTGTATCGCTGACTAGTTTTTCTTCAAGGCCAGGTAATTTGTAGCAAGAAGATATTGACATCAGGCAATGGGCTTTGGGATAAATCAAATGTTGGAAAGGACCCCTCAAATTCTGAAGAGAAAATGTAGTGCCAAGAGAACTAGATTTCTGCCTCAGTTTCTCATCTGGCAAATCTTGGTCGCTTGGATGTTTGGGCAAGGTTGGTCTGCCTCTGGGCCTCGAAGCAGGATGGGCTCCCAAGGCAGCAGGGCTGACTCATGCTATTTTGAAGAAGTTAAAGAGACTTTCCAAGAACCCCCTTTCCCAACGTACAGCAAGACCAGTTGGCTAAATTGCCACACGCCACAGATGAAAGTTCTTGTGTCACGGATGCAGAAGTAATGCTGGTTTACCCCTCTCTGTCCTTCCTTGATCAAAGCTGTGAATCCCCCACGGGGCAGTTGCTTCTTCCTCTTTATCCCAAAGCCTTTTAGGGAAGGGGTTACCCAAAGAAACCACACACCGGCTACCAGCTTGAGTAACTCTCTTTGGAAGTTGAAGCAGACCAAGATGAGCTGCCACCTGCCACCCACCCACCACCTGACACTCGAGTCATTCTCAGAGGATCTGCTCCTTTCAGCGTGTCCAGGTCCAAAAATTGAGGGAGGCATCTTTTATTTCGTTATTGGGCAACAGACCACCTCTTTAAGTCTGAAGACGGTGGCAGTTCTTCCTCCAGGACTCAGAAGATGCGGCGATCCAATCCTCAGCTCGCGAAGACACGGCTGCTACTTGCAGTCCTGCTCCAAGCAGGTAAAGCTAACATTTCTTTTCATTGGATATGGGATATTATTGCTAATATTTCATTTTAAAAAACCTGATAGGGCTCTTTAGAAGAATCCTAGCATTTTTTAAAAATCTGATCCCTGTCCTAAAAGCAGACGTTAGTCTAAGAATAAATACCAAAATCTCACCCTTCCTCCTGGCAATATTTATGTTTCCAGGCTAGAGATGTCCAGCTAAAAAATAAAAACCAAGAAAGCCACCAGGGAAATCAGAGTTGCTTTGGAGTCAAGAGGCACTAAAATCGATGTAAATAAATGCAAACAGAAGAGTGACTGTTTCAGTTGGTAAATTTGACCCAATTGTAGAGGCTATAGGAGATTCAGCTGTAGTAATACATGTAAAAAAGACTAAAATAAAATAAATACATGTAAAAAAGACTAAAAAATAGGAGATTCAGGTGTAGTAATACATGTAAAAAAGACTTAGGCTTCGCCACAAATCACAAATTTGACCATGAGGAAGCCGGGTGATGCAATTGCTTAAAAACCTAATCTTAGGTTACCCGAACAGAAAGGTGGTAAACATTTTATTTATTTTATTTATCATATTTATATAGCCGCCCATCTCACACAAGGTGACTCTGGGCGGCATACAACAATTAAAAAAAATAAATACATAAAAAACTGCATATGAAAAACAGTAAAAACACACAAAAACAGGAGGGGATAAAATGAATAAGGGAGCCATCGTAAAATCTCCCTGGTCCCCTGGGAACCCCAGGCCTGATCACATACCCAGGTCTTGAGGCACCTGTTTGGACTGTGAGAAGGGATTGTTCTGTTTTATTCCAGTGTGTCCAGCCCTTACCTGGACAATTTTGTCTCAGCCATGTGTTTGAGCCAACGCAACCCTTGTTCAAAGTCAATGAGTTGATTTAGGTAGCAAATTTGGGGCAACACATAAGCAGAGCAGATATTTAGTTCTTTAACGTGTGGTTATCGCAGTCTTCCTGACACAGAGGAGAGGTACTTGCAAGGGTGAATGCAGGCTATGGCCGAAAACGTCAAAATGGTGGCCATGATGATACAACTGAAGCTCCATGTGTTTTTTAACGTGCGATGCAGCCACCATCTTGACTTTTTTACTGTACTCTGCGGACACATCTGGGTGCTTGTTGGATTTTTGCTATCTTTGAATCCTTATGCTAGGAGTATTCAGGGTACGTGTGTGTGTGTGCAAAGTTAAGATTCAATGCACATTGAAAAGTGGGAAGGCTTTGATTGTGCAGGCAGGGCTGCCTTTGTGACTTTGCACACACACACACGCCTCCCACACACACTGCATGTGCCATGACATCAGTGAGAAAAAAGACTTTTTTTTTTTTACTTCAGGCAGACAAATATATTGGAGAGGGTAGTTTGAGACGGTTTTTGCACAGCATGTGTAACGTTGTTCCTGAATTAGCCCACTTCTGGAGTTCTGGCAATGCACTGAATCATTAACTCACTGGGCTGGGTTCACACATCCAACCCTATCATGTTTGGGCTGCATCAATCTGAACAACTCTAGTGGGCAGCAAGACACCGAATATTTTAGTGATCATCTGGAGCAGTGTTTCTCAACCTTGGCAACTTTAAGATGTGTGGACTTCAACTCCCAGGATTCCCCAGCCAGCTATGGGATCTCAGGAATCCTGGGAGTTGAAGTCCACACATCTTAAAGTTGCCAAGGTTGAGAAACACTGATCTGGAGTTTTGCAGCCCAAATAAGATGATCCTAGCCACAGTAGGTTAAGCTATAAAACCTATCCAAGGTTAACATCAGGTTTACATGTTTTGGGCATAGATCTGCTAGGCTTTTCACAGTCCTGGTTAAGTGTGACTCTCTCTGCTCCCTGTCTACATAAAAAAAACAAGAGAGAAGAATCCCAAGTGCCAGTGACAAAGTTTTCATTTGGCCCAACGTGTTTCGAAAAATTGGGCCTTTTTCAGGACTCCGTGACCACAGAAACGATCCAAAACAGGGCCCTAAAATAACTTACAACCTTCATATAATGAAGTAGTATTTCTAACCAGGGTCCATTCAGGTCATAGCAGCGTGGGCTACATATGGCCCAAGAGTAACTCATTCCTGATGAATCTAGAAAACATCATTTGCTCCCATTGTGCCTCTTGATGCAGGTCTCTGCTTTGCTCCTGGGACCTTGAGGACATGGGTCATTGGGGGCAAGGAAGTGACACCCCATTCTCGGCCCTTTATGGCATCCATCCAGCGGGAGAACAGACACATCTGCGGTGGGTTCTTGGTGAGACGGAGATGGGTGATGACCGCAGCTCATTGTCAAATTCCCAAGTAAGTAAGAGCCAGTAGAATGTGTCACAACTAGATGAAAAACAGACCTAATTATTCCCTCTCAATGAGATTATTCTCCGGTTAACCTGGGCACGATGCCAGCCAGATTAGAGATCCCATCTTGTACCGAATAGTGTGAGAGCACTTGGGATAGGACTGGACTTCAGTTGTGTTTGTAGTATACTACTCAAAGTGAGTGGTACAGGTGCCATGAGTAGGGAATGTTATCTGTGGCACAGCTACCACAAAGACTGGTAGCTGAGCCTACACCTTCTCAGTCTTTTGAACAAGCATTACATGAAAACTTCTTTATTTGATTTATATATCCCACCTTTATATTTGTAGAACTCAAGATGGTGTAATGCTCCCACCTCCTATTTTTCCCACAGCAACAATCCTGTGAGGTGGGTTGGGCTGAGAGAGAAGGATTGGTCCAAAGTCACCCACCCATCAGCTTCCATGCTGATGGGAGGACCCAAACTCACAATCCCCGGGTTTCTAATCCAGCATCTTAATCACTATGCCAAACTGGGTCTTGATTGACCAAAGCATGATGGACAGAAGAAGTCACTAACTCTGGGCCCATCCGATGATGGCCATGACATATGGAGGATTGCAACTTAGAATGTAAGAGGAGTAAATGGTAAAGTGGAGTGGAGTGGAGTGGAGTGGAGTAAGGAGGGAGGGAGGGAGGGAGGGAGGAAGGAAGGAAGGAAGGAAGGAAGGAAGGAAGGAAGGAAGGAAGGAAGGAAGGAAGGAAGGAAGGAAGGAAGGAAGGAAGGAAGGACATGTTGTTTGGGGAACTAAGGAAGGGGAAAGATGCGATGGATCACAATGAAGATAGTTTGATTTTGTGGAGTAGAGTGGATAAATATCTACAGGTGGGTTTGATTACAGAGGAGAAAATAAAAATGTATTTATGTATTATTTCAATTTATATGGCAGCCTGCCTCAGATTCATGACTCTGGGCATCTAACAGTGTTAAAAGAAAAATATAAAAGCATAAAAAAACAGAAAAATCAAATGTGTGTCAGAAAGTAGGCACTGTGTAGTCCTCTAGGCTGTGGATACGCTGATGATAGTTACATATTCCACTGTATGGGGATAATAGAAGAATCTGTGACAAGCTGGGGGGAAAATTATCCAACATTTTGAACGCAGTCGGGAGGGTGGGGGGACGGGAATTATTCTGTCTGGTGACATGAACAGATGGGTGGGAATGAGACAAGAGACTCCAGAGAAACTGATTAAGCCATTTGGAGACCTAAGAATAAATTAGAAGTGGACATCTGTCTAGGAAAGGGTCTGTTCGTTTCAAACATAGGGCTTAGGCATATGGCAAAGGACATGGGACCAAGGAAGGCCAAGGACCAGCAGACATCTTCCCTGGCATTTTCCCTGGTAGCTGGTGGATAGACTGGACTGAGTTGGTGGGCATTTGCCTTCCTTGAGGGGTGAGAGGGTGGGGGTGGCATCTCAGTTCATGCCAATCTGTAGAGGATTATGCCCAGTTTAGTCCCAGCAAGAGCTGGTTGAGAATGAGGTCTGTTGCAGGTGGGACCGTTGGCTTGTTTGGACCCAGGTTTCACTGAGTGCCTGAGCAAAAGTGAGCTTTGACCCTGGCAGGGCTGGTTTATATTTAGATGAGATCTTGGACTTGGGGAGCAATGGCAGAGTTTGGGGGGTGTTGGTTCGATCAGGAGCTATGGACACACTGTAACATCTTAGTCCTGAGGGGCCGAGGGAGATATGGTGGGAGATAGGGGGCAAGCCATACTCAGAGAAGGTCTACTTGGTGGCTTGTACCAACTCCTTCTTCCAGGCCCTGGTTCCAACCCCCAATGCCTGGTCACCAGATCTTCAATGGTCCGGGACTCAGGCTGTCGCTACTTCCAGGCTAGGTCAGTCTGGAAGAAGGTCCTCATGATCCATGATCATGATGTGGCACCTATAGCTGAGGCTAATTCCAATTGGTGTTGTGGGGGGGAGGTCTAGCCCTAGACCCCTGCTTTGTTACATAAGCTCAGGGCTCAGTTCTCTCTACCCCCCTGAAGGAAGGACATTCTTACTCAGGCTGTATTTCTTTGACTTAATTCTTCTAAATCAGTGTTTCTCAACCTTGGCAACTTGAAGATGTGTGGACTTTAACTCCCAGAATTCCCCAGCCAGCACAGCTGGCTGGGGAATTCTGGGAGATGAAGTCCACACATCTTCAAGTTGCCAAAGCTGAGAAACACGGTTGAAATCCTTTTCCACATCTTGTACAATGTTGCTCATCCCAAAAGGGAATCACATGATGGCTTGGCCTAAATGTTTGCACAACTTACCACAATGACTGAGGCACAAATGGTGAGCTCACTGAAGTGGCAAACTCCACTTTAAAACCAGGGTGTGCATCTATTGCTTTATTTCCCCATAACTAAGTTTCTTCCTGAAGAGAGGGTGGGTTTCTTTGGGTTATGGGTGTTGTCTTACGTCATGAGGATCAACATTGCCACTTCTAATTCTTCCCAATTTGCCCCTGCAGGCAGTCCGCCTTGTTCCGTGTCATCCTCGGTGCCCATTCGCTCGTGGCTGCTGAGGCCTCACAGCAAATCTTTGGGATCAAGAACTCGGTTGCTCACCCGCTTTTCAATCCTAGCACTGTGCAAAACGATATCCGTTTAATCAAAGTGAGTGTAGGGAGAGAAACTGGGGTCTGCCTGGGTATACAATGACAGAGGAAGAGTAGCGCTTCCTTATTCGCCACCACCAGGAATGTGTTTTCTAATAAATGTTTAGTTTAATATCCTTTTTATGCTTAGGGCAAGATCCTAAAACCAGCTCTTCCTTCCTTCTTTCATCCCTCCCTCCCTTCCTTCCCTCCCCCTCCCTTCCTCCTTTCCTTCCTTCCTTCCTTCCTTCCTTCCTTCCTTCCTTCCTTCCTTCCTTCCTTCCTTCCTTCCTTCCTTCCTTCCTTCCTTCCTTCCTTCCTTCCCTCTCCCTCCCTCCCTTCCTTCCTTCCTTCCCTCCCTCCCTCCCCTCCCCTCCCTCCCCTCTCCCTCCCTTCCTTCCCTCCTTCCTTTCCTCCCTCCCTCCCTCCCTCCCTCCCTCCCTTCCTTCCTTCCCTCCCTCCTTCCTTTCTTCCCTCCCTCCCTCCCTTCCTTTCTTCCCTCCCCTCTCCCTCCCTTCCCTCCCTCCTTCCCTCCCTTCCTTTCTTCCCTCCCCTCTCCCTCCCTTCCCTCCCTCCTTCCCTCCCTCCCTTCCTTCCTTCCCTCCCCTCCCCTCCCCTCCCTCCCCTCCCCTCCCTCCCTTCCCCTCCCCTCCCCTCCCCTCCCCCCTCCCTCCCTCCCTCCCTTCTCTCCCCTCCCTCTTGCTGTTGTCTTCTAAGCTTGATTGGAAAAATTCTTAAGTTTTCAGACAGTTGGGGGCTGAAACTCTAGTTGTTCATCAACGCAAAATATACTTTCTGTCCCTTAATTCCCAGACCCTCACAACACCATTGCTCAGCACACTAACATTACTGCAAATAATTAATAGACCCAAGAGCTCCATTTTCTGTCATTTTGGTCCTACAGCCTAAACACTAGGGGGCAACCCTGGCCTCTGAAAGGAAGAAATAATTGCAGGCAAAATGTGTTATATATCTAAGATCCAGCAGGATGGAAACTGCTAATAACTTTATGCACCAGGACGCATCACATGGCAAACATCTGGATGGTGTGGCATGAAATCCAGTTGTTTTGAACAGCTTCTGAAATGCTCCCTCTCAACATTTCTCTCTGCCCCTCCCAAACCTTTTGGATCACTTTGCATGGCCATAAAACTGCAAATAAAGCTTATGTAACATTGTGGGGAAAGAATGCATCTTCATGGAGCGATGCATAAGATTGCATTCGGATCGTTTTGTGTTACAAAAGCAACTCGGTGAGGTAGCAGCTGGCATGATCGCGACTACAAAGACAGGTCCGTACTGTTTTCTTGGCAGTAAGACAGGAGTGGTTTGCTCTTTTCTTCTTCTGGCATAACATGGCGTCCTAACCCTGCCTTTCTCAACCTGCTGCCTTCAATCATCTTGGCCCGCACTTTTGATGGTACCAAGATGGGGGTGGGCTAATCCAGCCATTCTGCCCTCCCCCAATGAGAGCCAGAGGCATTTGTGTGAGGGCAGGGGTGTCCACAGGGTGTGGTCAAAAAAGTCAAGATGGAGCCCACGATGTTGAGATCGCAGCTCTGCCCATTACGGGCGAACCTTCAAGGTGACCTCCATGGCCTGGATCTTTTGACCATACCCTGAGGACACCCCTGATCATGGGGTTCGAAAAAGTCCAGATGTGGCACCCTACATGTAAAAAAGGGGTCAGGCTTCATTCACACGGTTGTGGTCCCCATCTTGATATTTTCATATTCTCCCTGTGGACACTCCTGGTCAGAGCCCTTTGCTCACCCTTTGTAGATGAACCATGGCTGAAAATGCAACACCGGCCTTAGCACCCCATCTATTCTTTGTCCCTCTCTGCCTGCAGTTGAACAGGTCAGCCATTTTGAACTCGAAGGTCCGGCAGATCAAGTTGCCACGAGCCAAAACCGATCCTTACCCTGGACTCTTATGCCAAGTTATTGGCTGGGGAGACATCTCCAATTATGGGACCATCCCCACAAAACTCATGGAAGCGAACACGACCATTGTGGACAGGAAAGCTTGCAACGAATCCTGGCAAGGACACGTGTACAACAGCATGGTCTGTGCAGCTAACACCAGTCCCGTCCTGCGTGGTTTCTGCTCGGTGAGCCTGGGATGACTTTCTCAAAATAGAAACGCAGAATGCTTACGAGTTTCATAAGCCACGTTTGGTCTAAGACCTGACGTGGCAATGATAAAATTGCAAAACTGAGACTGTGCTTGGCCATAGCCTCATGCTGTAATCCATTAGACCAGTGTTGTCCAAACTTGGCCACTTTAAGATGAGTGGTCTTCAACTCCCAGAATTCCCCAGCCAGCCATGCTGGCTGGGGAATTCTGGGAGTTGAAGTCCACTCATCTTAAAGTGGCCAAGTTTGGACAACACTGCATTAGACCCTTGATCAAAAGTCGACGGATTAAATTTACGGATTCACTTTATTTATTAACCATCCCTGTCTTACAACTCTGGGCGATGTACAGTACATCAAAGAAAACAAACCAAAAATAATACCAAAAGAAGCACCATAAGAGAATATAAAACAATTATAGAAGGGCAAAAATGGGCACTCATAACATTCAACTGGATAACGCATTGCTACTATTATTATTACTAATGTGGTACAGTATGTAGATGAATAACATGTTTACAGTACATTCCTTCGCAAAACCACCCCATTTATTGATAAATGTTGTAGTCAATTACAACTCAACCTGTCCTTTTTCCAGGAAGTGGAAGAACCTGTCCTTTCTTTTGCCATAGTTGCTTTATTGTTGTTGTTGTTGTTGTTGTTATTATTATTATTATTATTATTATTATTATTATTATTTGATATGCTTGTATTTGATGCCACACTGTGGTAAGGGGAGGTATGGTGATGGTGCTTCAACCCATATACTCAAAGGCCATTACTGAGATCCTGTGGTTGACCCTCTCTCTCCTTCTTTTCTAGGGTGACTCAGGTGGCCCCTTAGTGTGTGGGAGGAAAGTTCATGGCATTGTCTCCTTCAACGGAAAGAGATGTGGGGATCGGTGGTTTCCGGACGTCTACACCCACATTGCCAATTACATCCCCTGGATCCACTTTGTGCTGCAGACGTTTTGATTGGCAGTCTTGGAAGGCTGCGTGGGGCTCCCAGAGAAAGTTGACCCGTTTGGTGGAAGAGGAGGAACACGTTTGCTGAGCCTTGCCCCAGTTTCTATTGGGACTACAACTCCCAGAATTTCCAGCTGTCCTCAGCCATATTGACTGGATATTCTGGGAGGTGTATTTGTCACACATCTAGAAAGCTAGAACAGGGATGCTACACTGACAGCTGGATAGATTTTTTTTAAGGTGGCTTTTATAGAAGAATTAAATGTAATTCATCAAGGGCACAGTATACTGTACATCTATAGAATGCCATCATCCAACTGAGAGGGTAGGAAAAACTCTTTGCATGTCATCAGATTACATTTCACTTTTGAGCTCAGCTTTCCATGATGATAAAGCTTCCCTTTCCCCTTCCTCCTCCTCCTCCTCCTCCTCCCTCTCCTCCCCCTCCTCCTCCAATTAGCTGGAGTGTACTACAAATAGCACACCCACTTACAATCAGTGATGAATCTGTTATGAATCTTGGAACAACTGAGTAAAGTTCATGTCCTTCCCTACATAAGCCTTGGCCTACTGACCTCATGCTTTCTTCATTCCAACTATAAAACTTGGAATTTCCTCCCAAATTCCCCCACCCTGGAGCTGAGGGTGGGAACTAGTCATCTTGTTATCGCAGTCACTGAACAATTAGAAATCCTTGCTGAGCTGTGTCCGATCATCCCAAAATCAACCAGTCTTTCTCATCTTTTCCTGCATTACTGTCCCTGTTTCACACGCCTTTCGCTGATGTCCTTTGTGTTTTCACTCCATGGGATAGAGGGAAATTGAGATGTTCGATGGCACAATTTCATGTGTGTGTGTGTGTTATTGTCTACTTTTCATCTTAAAAAAAAAAATTCCCAAGAAACATAAAATAGGCTGAAAAAAATTGACCTTGCTCCCTAAGGAGCTTTCATTCCATTATCAGTGGGAAAGCGATAAAGAAGGAAGCCCAGCCAGAATGTTGCTACTTTTGATTTCATTTAAATGTACATTTCATTAAAGTGATATTAACCCCCCTTAGTATGATTATTCCCCATGCATTTACTAACATTTCTCTTCTGTGACATTAAAAATGACTATTCAGAGGCAATGGTGGGGGGGGGGTACCCATGCAGTTTGGGTCCTCAGGTTCTGCAATGCCATATTAGGAAGTTTCTTCTAAAGTTTAACCAAAAATGGCTTTTTGTATGCAATTTTCTTCACCCAGTCCAAGTCCTGCCCCGCTGAACAACAGAGAACAAATCTGCTTTCCATATGAAAGCCTTTCAGATATTTGAAGATTGCTATCATGTCTTTGTTTAAATCCCAACATGTGCACCTAATGCCTCTTCAAAAAAACCCAGTGTGGGTCTGCACTCAGGCGATAACATTGCAAAGAGTTTCCCAGTTTTACTTTCATATTCTTGTAAAAATTGGCTTGGCTATACTGAGGTTCTAATATTCTGAGTAGCTTCTTTGCTGTGGTTAAGGCTGATTATTCCAAAACCTTTCCCTTTTAAAAATAGAGGATTGGCCATATGTTTTTTCCTTCAGTACCTATGGACGGCGGTGTTTTTTCTCCCATAACTCACTAGTACTAAGGCAATGATTCTTAGAGAAATTTCACATTTCTATTAACTATTATCCATGTGCATTCAGAGATGATTTCATTTTTTAAGGGTTGTAATATTTTAAAATAAGTCCACATTAACTGGTACTGTCCTTCCCACAGGACATGGCTGCAAACATGGCTGTCCACCCAATCTATATTTTCTCTACCTTACCAAAGTGCATTATGTGAAATCTTGGATTGACCAAAGCTGTGATGGATGTCAGGATCTATGGGCTATGTGGTGATGGTTTTTGTCACATGGAAGATTGCAACTTGAAACATAGCAGCAGTAAATGCTAAAAACATGAATTAACAAATGAATTAAATTAAAGAAAAATAGATGCTGTGTCTGGGGAAGTCTCATTGAAGGTGGTCTAATCTTGTGGTGTAGAATTATTGGAAACTTGCAGGGAGTGAAGGTGCAGTTTTAATTATGAATAAATGGGCTAAAATATATGTTAGAAAGTATGAATTGCTGTCCTCTATGTTAATCTGGGTGTATTTGAAAGCAGGAATCCATAGGTTAGTAATAGTTGCATGTTATGCTTCAGTCAAGGGTAATCATGGAAGAGTTTGGGAAAAAACTGCACAACACTCTGGATGAATGGGATCTGGAGGAAAAATGGTTGGTTAGATCAATAAATGACTTTAATTGTTAATTGAAATGTTTTGTTTTCTTTATTTCTGAATTATTATATATTACCCAGAAGCTATATGGGTTGGGGCAACTTATAAATATTGTTAAATAAAGAAATAAAGGAATACAGAAAAAGTGCTCGGCCAGTTGGAAACTCAAGAATGGATGAGAATGGTAACTGGTGAATATTTGTGTAGAAAAAGGTTTTGTGTATGTGGTTTAACCCTATGTCTACTCAAATATATGCATGAAAAGCAATGAAGAGAAAACACAATTGACTTTATGATGGAGGATTGAGAGAATTAGTAAAGAATACAAGAGTTCAAAACCAGGTTGAGAATGTGGGAAAGCTATGAATTTGGTAGTGGGTCTTGGGGAAAAATAGACCTGGAAGAAAAAGAAAGAAGTGAAAGAAATTAGCATGGAAGTGAATGACTGGTGTAATAGAAAATTCGAGTTCTGAATGAAAAAGGATGAATGGGACGTGGACAGAAGAAAAGGAGATGCGGAAGCTGCTTAGAACAAAATGGAAAGAATTCGGTTTCAGAGGGGCCCAGAAGTGTGTGGAGTTAAGCTAATGGGAGCTCTGAAAAAGCTATGAAAAAGAGTGTTTGGTGGAATGATAAAGTGAAAGAGACCGTGGATGAGAGAAAAATGTGCATAAGAGAACGCTGCAAAAATAGAGTTGGGAGAAATATAGCATATAATGACTATTTTAGAGATTTGTATTCACTAATGGATGGCAGATAAGGTCAATCGATTTGAGTGACCCTGGTATCTCAAAGGGGGGAACAGGAACGCATGCTATAAGTGTGAGTATTCAAGAAAAGATTGATGAAAAAGAAGTAAAAGCAAATGCGATGAGAATCTTGAAACAGTAGCCAATATAGCGAGCACTGTACAACTGGAGAAATTTTAAGAGATGCATGTGGGAGAGTAACGGTGGGATTTAATTAATGCCTGTGTGAAAACTGCATCTGTGCCTGTAAGGTTGGAAGACCGCAGAGCCCCCTACAAAGGAAAGGTAACCGCAAGGAA
Organism: Python bivittatus; assembly: GCF_059951505.1. Taxonomy (NCBI): domain Eukaryota; kingdom Metazoa; phylum Chordata; class Lepidosauria; order Squamata; family Pythonidae; genus Python; species Python bivittatus. The sequence continues at coordinate 5,109,809 of NW_028277087.1, forward strand.
TGCCAGAACTATAGGACACTTTTGTGACATATGCCTGGGAAAGCGTTTGGCAGAATGAGCAAAAGAGTATAAAACGAGACCGTGAGCAACATTTGGGAAATGTGGTGCCCCTTTATGCAAGGCAGGGGGTGCACGGACCAGATTTTTGCTTTTCATCCTGTCATTGAGAAACTTATGAAGGTGAGAAAGGAAATGTATGGTATGCGTATTGGATATTACGGAATGATAAAGTGAATGGGCCTGAAATATATTATCTTATATTTCACATGATATGAAATATTTTGTGTGAATGTGGAGTTGAAAGCCAGCTGCTGAGTGCAACAAGAAAAGTATGTGATGGAACGAAAGCATGCAAGTGAATAAAAGGAATGCTTAGGACAGTGTTTCTCAGCCTTAGCAAGTTTAAGATGGGTGGACTTCAACTCCCAGAATTCCTCAGCCAGCCATGCTGGCTGAGGAATTCTGGGAGTTGAAGTCCACCCATCTTAAACTTGCTAAGGTTGAGAAATACTGGCTTAGGATATAAACTGTTCCTTTTATTGTTTTATATATCTATGGATAAATATATAAGGAATGCTTCTGGTAATTCCATGGTGGATTGCTTGGGGTTGTAAACGTGCATGTACTTTAATATGCAGACAGTGCTATGTTTTGAGCTAAGATTTGCGGCCACGGTTAGAGTCTGAGATGCAGCGGGCAAAAGTCCGGTGTTCCTTGCTATCTAGGCCAACTAAGACGCTATTAGAACAGGAAATTTGCAGAATCTTCCCGCTACGGAAGCAGATGAAATTTGTTCAGGTTTATTTTTGAAGAGAAGCTTACTATAGTTGCAGATGTTCAAACCAATATGTAAACCGAAAGTTAATGATCTTTGACATTTGGAATTTGCAATGTCTTGCAGCACAACTTGCTAATCACAAACAAACAAAAAAAGACACCAATAGAAGAGAATATGTGTAGCTCAGGGTTGAACTGTGGCGTCCTTGGGGTTCTCTGAGCTTGGTTGTTTGCTTGCAGACGTTTCATTACCTGTCTAGGTAACATCTTCAGTACTAGAAGGGAGTGGGGTTTGCTCTCTGTTTATATACAACAGCCTAATCTAGGAAGTTCTGAGAAAAAACAACTCCCCCACCAACGCTGACAGGGCAAGCTACTGTATATAAACAGAGAGCAAACCCCTCTCCCTTCTAGCACTGAAGATGTTACCTAGCCGGGTGATGAAATGTCTGCAAGGAAACAACCAAGCTCAGAGAACCCCAAGGACGCCACAAAAAAAAGATAAATATTCCTACAGAAATGCTGATGCACTTCACAATATGCAAAATTGTAGTTAAAAGTTGTTTGCAACAAACACTGGTACAGTAGGCAGAGAAACATGGATATATTTGGAAGCAAAATGCACCAAAAGACATATCTATTTTAGTATGAACTTTATGTAAAACTTTATTTTAAAATAATCCTCAAGTTTGATGGATTTACAGAGTGAGAAACTGAGGGGAAAAAATTGCCTGTCCTTACTTCACATTTGTTCCCTAGGGGAGTACCCATGTTCATCACTGGGTTGTTTTCATTTCAATTCTGGGCTGTGATTTCTTTTTAAATGCGATTGCTCACTGATCTGGCTCAAGTCCAAACTGGTTTCTTGAAACAACATTCCCGTGCAACAGTCCACGTGTCTTCCAAACTCAGAAAGAGCTTTCATTAAGGGTTTAACAAGGGGTCTGGGAAGATCTGATCATCCAGCTGCCCCAGACATAACCTTTAGAATATTTCCTTCCATTTTCTAAGTGTTCCACCAAGCAAGTCTCTGTTGTTTGCACATTTTGTAAATAATCTGAACTCCGGTTAGTTCCCTATTTCTCTAAGCTGTGTCTCCCAAAGATAATGAGCACATTTATTCTTGCTCCACTATCTTACCGTCAATCTGACACGTAGACCATCTTCCTGCATTGGGCGTTAGCGATTTTCCAGTCCAGCGTCTTCTGATCTGGCCCTGGCTCAGTTGAGAAATCAGAGGAGAAACCGAAGGCGCTGCCAGTGGTCCCCGTTGACGTGTGCGTGATCCCCACAGCCGCTCCTAAACATGTCATCGAATTAAAGTTTTTAATGGGACAATATTACACACGCTGCTGTAATCCTGGGGAATACAGTAGTTCAAGACATCCACACGATGCTGAAGTGTACATCGGGGTGGCTGGCGCCTTGAAGATGCTCCCTCCGTCTTTTAACTTCGTCCGTAGTCTTTCAATGCGCTTTGTAGTTTTTAACCGTTTTTATGTTCTTTACTTGTGAGCCACGGATGGTGAGATGGGCGGTGTATCCATTTGATTTATACATAAATTAAATAAATAAATACCCCCAAAACGTGGAATTTGGATATTTTATGAAGAGCTTTAGCTTTAAAGAGCCTGGGATCCAGCCAAGAGAACAACTGTACATTGGTGGAAAGAAATTTCAACTCCTGACGTTAAAGAGTGGATGCCAGTGAGCTGTTTTTTATCAGCTTTTGAAACGTTTTTATTTTCCAAAAATGAAATGGAGTCATCTGTTTCTAGATTTAGCATGTTAAAGGACTGAACAAGTTTTATATTAACATTATATGGATCTTTTTTCTTTCTCCCCCCCCCCACCTTGTGTTTTAGTTTATTTTAATCAATATTATGTATTATGTTGTAGCATCACTGCAATCTTACTTTTTCGTGTTTTTTTCCCCTTTTCATGAATAAAATGGCTTAGGAAAAAAAGTTGTCTTACAGAAAGAGAAAATGATTAGCTGCACCATAACCAATCCATTAATTTCATTTCCTTTGCTTTTACGTTTAATTGAAATGGAAATAAAAGAGAAACAAACTGAGTTTATGTCTCAGTTATTTCTCTGAATTATATCGGAGTTCAATCACTGACGTGTCATTCAGCTCCAGGAAGGTCACTGATCCACATTTCAGATCTTGGGCTCCTTCTCCAGCGTAAAGTTGAGGAGTCCAAGAAAATACTGTTTTTCTTCCAGCTGTGCTCCTTTTGCTAATCATTTTATCATTACTGTTGTTATTATTATTATTTAGAGTATTATCCTATCATTCCTTCAGGAGGTGAAGGTACCTAGCCCTCCTTGCTTCAGTTTTGTTCCAAAACATCTACCCTGTGATATAGGCGAGAGCAGTGTTTCTCAACCTTGGCAACTTTATGATGTGTGGACTTCAACTCCCAGAATTCCCCAGCCAGTGGCTGGCTGGGGAATTCTGGGAGTTGAAGTCCACACATCATAAAGTTGCCAAGGTTGAGAAACACTGGGCTAGGAGGTCTACCACACCAGTGTGCAAATTAAAAAAAAAAGTTTGAAAATATAAAAAGTGATGGAACCAAAACTTACACCTTTATTTGCCTGGCATATACCAGAAGGATGGGTGGGATATTGGCCAGAGTGGAGGGGCCAGATAAAATGTTGGGATACCCATGGTTAAATTTCTTAATTATAGATGAGGGTTGACCTTGCAACGAGTAACAGTTCTCTAGCACAGGAAATCCTCGTTTGTGTTCCATCACCACCGAGTACAATACAACCATCAGTTTAAATCACTTTTCCACTCTTAAAATGATGGGCCTGGGAGGGTTTTCCCTTCAAATACTAGCTCAGATAAAGATGGGGTTGGTTCTGGAACATGTTTAGTTCTGGCCTCAGTAAAATATACAGGTTTTTGTCAAGAGGAAATCTGTTCTCCACCCACCGGCGAAATGATTATCTTTCAGCAAGTATCTGGAGTGTTTTTGGAACTAATCTGTGAATCTTGGAGCCAGCAAGAAGTATTAAAATATTTACAAGAAGAAGAGGAGGAGGAGGAGGAAGAGGAAGACGCTTTCCATTGAAATCCTCAGCTCATGCCGTTTTGTCCTCCACCAAGGTTTTATTTTCTCTGACAGTGTTACAAAAAGAAAGTTGGCCATGATTGGAGGGCAGAAACACAATCCAGCATTCGTTGAAGTTGTTTTTTTTTTTAAATAAAGTCTCCTTGATGTCTAGCCCTTCTCTTTAAATTTTTATTGCAGCTGGACATTGAATAGATCCCAACACCCGTAGGCATTTGCAAATGAAATTCTAAGATGGTGTAAGACACTGTTTTAGTCAACATGCTCCTCATGAAGATGCTCAGGGACTTTTCCTGTTTGTGCAAACTGCTTTTGCTGGTTCAAAAGTGCCATTTCACTAATTCCCAAAAATCCCACTTCGATGAGTCTCCGATTGTTCTAGAAACAGGGGAGGGGGGAGTTGATAGACCCCCTTGTCATAATCTTCCAGGGGGAAGGTGAGAATTTTCTACACTTCTGGCATGTCTGCAGTTTAAATTCTGCCACTGGTGTGCCAGGATGGGCTGCTGAGTTAGCCGAAGGTTGCCACGGCTTGGAGGAAGGCAGGGAAGAAGCTGTAAAATGGGACACAGGGTCTTTCTGAAGAATATTACAGTACCTGTATGATGCTTTTATCCTGGCATTGTTGATTCATGCCAAGAGCAGCTGCAGGGAAGGGTCAAAAAGGTCAAGATGGTGGCTTTGACTGGGCAGTTGCAGCTGCCATCTTGACTTTTTTGACCTCCCTGTCATCTGCCTCTGACCCAAGGTTTACAATCCTACAATTTTCTGTGCCCAATGAAATCTGGTTTAGTAGAGAAAATTGCAACACTGCTGCCACAGTTCCAAAGTGCAAATTTCCACAGTACTCCTGCCTTTCATGATGATCTTTCTGTGACATTTTTAGAGGGCGGGCGCTTTTTCCCCATGCCCTCTTTCCAGATGTTGTTGATTTCCTCATACTCGATGCACACACCCACCACTTCATTTATATTCAACATGGCATGCAACTTCCTTTATTTTCATTCGGGATCTTGGTTTTAAAGTGTTTCATAAGCTGTTTGAGGAAAACTGTTTTTTTTTTTTTTTGGACAAGTCACATCTTAAGCTTTACAAAACTAAAAAATACATATTTGAATGGCAATGCCATTGGCCTGGCCTGACCTGGTTATGGTGGCAAGAAATTTTCAGTATACTCAGAACAGATTTGTATTGGTGGGGAAAGCACCTGATCTCAGGGCCATACAGCACATGTAACTGGGATCCAGTTAAAAGTGGAGAATGTTGTGTGAACCCACTAACCTAGTTAGCATTGTGGCAAGAGGGAGGCTGTTTTAACCCCAAAACTCTACTGGAGCAACTGTGGGTCACGGCTTTCCCCTGGTCAGTTGTGCTGTGTGAACCCGAAACTCAACTTTGGATCATTGGCAAAGTCAGTGCTCCAAGAAAAAGAGACAGAAGTATAGAGTGGCTGAGAATGCAAGGCATTCTATAACAAAAACTCACTGGCAAAGCTGCAGTATAGAACATGCATTTCAAACAGTGATTGGCTGCAGCACCCCAGATTTTCTATCCTGCAAAATGCTGGCCTTTGATTGGGTACTGCCAAATTCCAAATAAGGAGTTCTGACGGTTAGTGGTGCACACAGTCACACACAACCACAAACACCCAAAATACACCCATGTGATTGCATATGCTCACCAAGATTCTTTATGCATGGTATTGTGTTAACATATTCCTATGTTCCTATGTACTGAAATCCATTAAAAACACTGATAAAGCCATCTTCTCTCTCTCTCTCTCTCTCTCTCTCTCTCTCTCTCTCAGATGGCTTTTTGGCATTATTTCATCCATATAAATAGGCACATAAATAATACTAGGGGTGAGAGAGTTAAAAAAAGAATTTCATTAGCTGAAAACGATGGCTAGCTTGGCACACACGGTGTCTGGTGCAGAACTGAAAAATGTTAATCACTGCAAGGTGACAGGATTCCTAATACACTGGTCTAGTCTGAGGACAAGATGTATTTGGGGATGAAAAAAAACGGGGCGAAGTGAATTAGAAAACCAGTTCTTGATGCTAGATTGTGAGGGGCAAGTAATCCTCTTGAATTTGGGTGAAATCTACGGATTGTTGAAAAGGAAAAATTGATCCAGACTTTGCGAAAGTTGCCTATTCCAAATGAGTCAACCATTCTTGCACTAAGTTCCTTCTCCTTTTCATTCCTGAAATCCTGTATCCCAAACGGCATCTCTTCTACTGTTCCTTTGTACACACTTTACACCACCAGATTCTGGTGATAAAGTGGCATTCCCACAGCCCAGGTGGAGTTTTTTAACATCAGCTCCCAAGAAAGGAAAGACACCTCCAGCTGTTTGGTCTGCTCTATCCCAGCTGGAAGAGAAAGGGCGGAGGGGAGGGGAGGATGGAGAAAACAAATGCTCTTAATTCCAACCTGATGTTCTGCTTCATGCACCCTCGGTACGGAAGGAAGCAACCAGAGTGCCAACAAGGAGCATTGGTGGTTAGCAACAGAGCTCAAGGAATTGGCACAGCTTCCCTCTGTTTTCCCAAGCTCTGCCCACCCACAGGGATGTCTGAGAAAGATGAAGGCCCTGATGGCCTGGGGGAGGGAACAATCTTGTGTGGATAGAAAGAAGTGAATAGGAATTCCCAAATAAGAAATTGGATGCGGAAGTGGGATGCTCTGTTCCTGATCCAAAGGAGATGATAGACATGGGAAGAAAGCTAGCCCAGCATACTCCAAATGATTTGGACTTCCATATCCATCAGCCCCAGCATGGGTAGCCAACGGCCTTTTATCCACATTACAATCCTGTGAGGTTGGTTGGACTAGCCTAACCTTTGGAACGGCTACCACAAGACGAGACGTGATGGTGGCTTCCAGCTTGGCTGGCTTCAAAAAAGGGTTGGGCCAATTCTTGGAAGTCCTGGGGTCAACGGGTGCCAACCGTGATGGCATGGGACTGCCTCTGAAGGCCATCTGCTGGGAGACTAGTGGGCTTCCTTGGGGAGCTGGCGGGCCACTGTGAGAACAGACTCTGGGACTAGAACAGCCAGAGGAACAATCCAGCAGGGCTCTGCTTATGTTCTTAAAGTCCCCCAAGGAACTTCAGCGGCTGAAGGGTGCTCAAACTTTAGTCTTCCTGTTCCTAGTCCAGCACCTGTATCACTATCTTCTTGAGCTGAAAGGGAGGGACTGGTTTAACATACTAATCTTATTCCATATTTTCACACGCTGAAAAGGGGAAATGTTCACACACTGAAAAGAGGCAATTGTCCTGCCGAAGCTTGAAGGTTTGCTGCCAAATTGGTCGTGCAGTTAGGCCACCAATTGCAGCGAGAGGGTGCAAAGACACACATCAAAGAGGATAAATTAAGCACATACTGCAGGACTTGGGTTGCATCTCCTGTGTCTTAAATAAATATGTTTCCCTATAAGAGTCTTTTGGTGGGGGCAGCTATAATAAATCTAGAGGAGGAGGAGGATTATTCAACCCTCTTGTTCTTTTATTGGTTTCTGCATTGTTGTCTGCTAAAAGAGCCCTGCCATAATATGATAATTTATAGCATTACATGTTATGCAAGCACAGGATACTCATTCTGTTGGGTAGCCCAGATTCAAGGTATTGTGTGAACCTAGCCAAGAGATCTTCCCTGATGCCCTTTTCTATCAGGTCCACCCCTGTCCGAATCCTTTATAAAAAGTGCTCTATCAATATTCTAAATCATTTAAAATAATTAGAAACACAGAGCTGCTGGGGTCCTCTGATGGTCCAGCCCCAAGAAACAATTGTCTGAGCTCTGCTTACAACAGAGAGCCCATCAACCTTCTGAGTCATTGGTTCCATTAGCCTCTTCCTTCTAATATTTGAGAGAAATCCACCCTGTTGTAACTTCAACCCCTCTGATAATGATCCTGCCATCTGGGACAGTAAAGAACAAGCATCTGCTCTCTTCTTTCAGGAGTTTGGAGGCAAACATCATGTCCCCTTCCATTTCCTTCTCCTGCTAAATGTATCCAGTTCTTTCTTGGAGGACTTCTCCTCCATCATACAGATCAGTGTTTCTCAAGCTTGGCAGCTTGAAGATGGGTGGACTTCAACTCCCAGAATTCCCCAGCCAGCAAGGGTCCACCCATCTTCAAGTCGCCAAGCTTGAGAAACACTGATCCACACCATCTTGCTTAGGTCTTTCTCTGACTGCAGTGTGCAGAACTCAGATGGAATCCATTTCTTATGCTGTGAAAATTTTCTTATAATGTGGAAACTTTCTTATGACTTGGAAACTTGATACAGCCCCCAAAATCGCATTTGCCTTTTTTGCAGCCGCATCACACCATGGAGCTCATATTCCAGTTGCTGTTAACTCAAATCCCTGGATCCTTTCTAGATGCATTGCAGCCAAACCGGTCATTCTCATCGAGTAATGAAAAATCATTTTAAGAACATATAGTAAGACATGCAGGCATGGAAACATGGGGCATTTATTTATGAATGTAGACACTAATAAAGTGCAATTAAACTCTGGTTTAAAATATATCTAATAAAGTACATCTACAGCTATAACGATAATAGAATGACTAATACAGAAGTGTTTGTCCGAAAAAGTCAAGATGGGAGCTGTGCCCACACGATCAAAGCCCCAAACCATGTTAAGCTCTTGTGACGCATGTAAAAAGTAATGAGGATCACAACCCTCATCTTGACTTTCTTCGACTTCTGCAGATAGCCCTGATGCAATATAAAGAATATATCAGTATAAAAAAAAACCCAACCCCCTCCCTTGAGGGCTCCAAGATCAATCCCGAAAGTTTCTCCTGAAAAGCCAACTATTTAAATTTTCTGGAAAGCTTTTCCTCTTGCTCATGTTTCTAATAGGTCAACCCAAGCAGTCCTGTGTCCCATCTTGGCTTGTGTGTGTTACATCGGGACAAATGTACTGAAATTGGGGTTATCAGGTTCATTCCCACCAGATGTTCCCGTGAAGCCAGGGGTTTTGAAAACCTTGTTTTTGTTTTGATCCACAATTCCAGCTGAGCTTCCAAACCAGAGGCCCTCCCGGTGGCTCTGGTTCTGGTGATGCCCCCAGCTGTACGCCAAAAGCATCATGAAACCAAATCCTACGCAAAACCTCAAGGAATGCAAAGCTATTCTCTCCTTTTATAGTCGATAAATGCAACCTTCTGGTGCAGGCATCAGAGGATTTGCATGCCAGTCTTTTCACAGAAGAAAACCCCGTCTGGATTGCAACAAAGGTTCCTCTGATCTTCCGGTCCCCCCTTGAACAGCACTATGGGGAAACGGCCCTTTCTCTTTGGCGTGTTATTCTGAGGTAGACTGCTTCAGAGCAGTGAGGATCCATTTGGTTTTCAATAGCTCTAGCCCTGACCCACAATTGCTGGGTAACTTTTATGGGTGGGAGTTCCAGAAGTTCATTAAGTATTATGGAGAGAAACATTTCTAACAGCTATTGAATTCTTTAAGCAAATGGCTAACCTTGCTTCCATCCACCCGCAGAGCCAAAGTAGTCTTCCACCTTCAAATGTGTTTATGCTGTAATTTATCACTGATTTACTCCTGCTGCTAAAGATGCCTCTAGTAGTTTGTATTTGGGGAGTTGTAATTTTGGCAGAATTAGCAGGTATTTCATAAAGTTTCCGTTAGAGACAAGAATGAATTCTTTCAGCTCTGTTGAATATGCCTTTTCAAAGGGGCATATTATTGCAAGGGAAGATATTTTTTGTAGAAGAGGTAAGTTTGGTGCCACCCCTGCAAATTAGCCATTTATCCCTCCCCCAAATGTTCCAGATATCCATTAATTGGGGACAAGCCAAGCTTTTTGGACCAGCAGACACATTCATTATTTTGAGGTTAGGTATTGGGTTCGCTCACAACATGGCCACCATTGCAAGACTTGCCCATTCACAAAATGGCTGCCACGTGGGTGCACCATTCACAAAATGGCTGCCATTGCAAAGTTGCTCATTCACAAAATGAATACCATTGTAGGACTTCCCCATTCACAACATGGCTGCCACATGGGTGCACCATTCATAAAACATTCATCAGAAGACAAACCGCTAAGGCTAACCAAGAACCCCACTCTAGCTACACAAGATGTTCTCTGATTTTCCCTACTTTATACTGGCAATTGGCCATCAGCCATTTGTACATTCTAAGGATGTCTGAGGTCATTGTGGAAGGTTGAGGCTGGGCTTTGCCACATCCCTTGTTCATCCTTTGAAAAAATATATATATATTTTTAAACCAGGTGATTGTCTAGGGCAGTGTTTCTCACACTTGGCAACTTTAAGATGTGTGGACTTCAACTCCCAAAATTCCCCAGGCAGCATGCTGGGTGAGGCAAGGTGTTCCAGAGGGAGGGGCTGTGACTGAGAAAGTAGAGCTCTGGGTCCAGCCCCCTGATGTCTTTCGGGGTAAATATCTGGAGCATAATCTCCCTGTTAGATTGTGTAAGTTGAGCAGGTTCTGCATGAAGGTAATATTGTGATTTATAAGGTAACTTATAATTCATCCCAGTCCTAAAGGACTCTAGATCAGTATTTCTCAACCTTGTCAACTTTAAGACGTGTGGACTTCAACTCCCAGAATTCCCCAGCCAGCAGGGAATTCTGGGAATTGAAGTCCATTTAACTTAAAATTGCCAAGTTTGAGAAACACTGATTTAGATGGTGTAGAGCTGGGAATTCTGGGAGTTGAAGTCCACGTATCCTAAAGTTGCTGAGATTGAGAAACACTGGTGTGGAGCATCGAAACAAAGAAAAAATAAGAATTTTTAAAAATGTATTTATGTATGTGTCATGGAGAAGATCTATGTGGTTGCTAGGATTCGAAAATAACTTGTTAGCACATAATCAATGTATGTATGTGATGCATATTACAATAACTTTTTTTTTTGGTATTCATGTCAGACCTGGCTCCCTGGTGACTGCCTGGACAAGTCCCTGCAGTTTTCTTGGCAAAGTTTTTCAGAAGTGATTTGCCATTGACTGTTTCCCAGGGCTGAGAGAGAGTGAGTGGCCCAAGGTCACCCAGCTGGCTTTGAACCTAAGATGACACTAGAACTCATGGTCTTCTGGTTTCTAGTTTGGTGCCTTAACCATACATCAAACTGGCTGTCATGGTACTTATAAGCCACCCCGATTCCAAAGGCCTCTGAGCAGCATCAGAACAAAGAAAAACAACCCTTAATAATGTGAACAGATCAAAATTAGTTTTGAAAACAGAATCAAGATTTGAGATAAAGAAGTTCCAAATGAAATGCCTGCTACTCACACTGCCAACACTGAAGAAGACATTTCCAAAGTCAGGTGAAAAAACAAACTATGTTTATTGATGGTCCAGAAAATGAAAGCTGCATATCTCAGCCATGTAGGAACAGCTGGCCTTTCTATGGCTTACAGAAATGTCTTAGGTGGCCCTCTGTCCCTTCCTTTACGGCCACCATATTTGGGCTGCAAAATTCTTGAATGACCGCTTGTATCTCTCCACTGACATCTACTCTTCCTCTACAGGTTGGCAGCCCAGATGTGGTAGCCCTGCCTTACGTTGTGTCTGTATTTCACCAATAAAAAGAGAAAAAACATTGGATATTCATCTCTGAAGACAGCTGGGGCTGCTTGTTCCCATAGCCTGCAAGCAGACATAACAGAAGTCTGTGCCTGATGGTCCTCTGAGCAAGAGGCCTGGAGGACACAGAGACAGTGACGGTACATTTTATCTTTATTGTGTCTGCAGACGTCTCTCTTCCCCCGACCCCCAACTCAAAAAGTCAGATCACAGCACACATCTGGTGCAAAGGAGCAGCCCGGGATGGCAAGCAAACATGTTGTCTGCCTCTGGGGATGTGTCAGGGCAAGACTGCAGCTTGGTTTCTGTGTGGAGCAAGGGGAACCATCCATGTTTTTGTTTAGAGGAAAGAAGGTGTCTGTCCCGTGTTTTGCTTCTTCATAATTCTCATTTAATCTGGGTCATTTTTTAAAACAGCTTCTGGACCTGGGACAGGGCACCCTGCTGTGGATTTTCAAGCATTCAGTTCCCACTAAAGTTTTCTTCCCACCTGCCTTTGGGGCTTCCTCCTTTTTTTAAAGCCACCTTTCAAGGGGTCAGAGAGGAGCTGCACATTATTCACCTGTCACTTGAGTTACTTTGGAGCACGGGTGTACCACTCTTCCAGAAGACAGGTAGACCCCTGTCCCACGGTGCCTGCCTGACAGATCGGGTGGGTGGGGAGGGGTGCGGGTGAAGGGAGAAGGAACACACATGTTGCACTAAGAAAAGTCCCTCCTGTTCCATCCTGGGCGGGTCCTCTACCCCCGCCCCCCAATTCTGTCACCCACGGTACATTTGGATGTACAGAATTAATGGTTGCTCCATCACTTGGGCTAGAAGGAGAAACTGGCAGGCCAAGTCAGGTTCACCTCAGCTCAGAAGCTCTCAAAGGCTGCAAGGGAATGGGGTGCTGGGTAAAAGGATCCCATGGAAAATGCAAACTGGCACCGCCTCCCTCCCAAAGCAGTCAAAGCAATGGAAATCACAGCCATGCAAAACTCCCTGTGAGCAGAAACTGTAGGAAACCTTTATTGCTTTCATTTGCCACAGGACCAGGAATACTATATATCTCTTTCCCAATTTAAATCACGATCAGTTGGGGGGGGAGGGTTGCACGGAAAGTCTACAAGACTTTGGAAGGGCTCTGAATGGCAGGTCTAGTGGTCTTCCTGAACAGCGATATACCAGTGTATACAAGGAGCATGGAGAATAAACAGTGTTTTGTATACAGTCAGGCATGGCATGAACAGATGCCTACATGAATCTGGTCTTTGGTTTTCCTGCAGTCCAAGTCCAATTGATCATGAAGGAAGATGCCCAATGCCTGGAGGAGAGTGGGCCTGCCAGCTTGGCCAGCCAATAAGAGCCCCTCAGATGCCAGCCCGTCCTCTCTCATCAGCAGGATGGTGAATGAGGCACCGCAGATCATCCGTACTCCTTCTTTTGGGGGAAGACGGAGAACAGAGATTTAACACTGGAACAGCTAGCTAAGAAAGAATGTAGGCTGCAAATGTTTACATCAAGGCCTCCATTCTTGATGCCTTCTTGTTGTTAGTTGTGCAAGACCACCCCTTTGTGCAATTGTTCATTCCTGCCTATTATTCATGGAATAATTCCACAATTATTCATGGTAAACTTAGCAGGATTTATTTACTTATGACCTTATTTCTTTATGTTTGGTTTCTAAGCATGCAAATAGATCATAAGGGAGAACAGGGAAGCGGTGTCCAGGCTAATGGTTCTCCATATAGTGGAGAACAGAGTTATTCTTTGATGCAAATGCTTCCTAGAAAAAAATGCATGGAGGGGTATTCATTTTTAAATGCAATGCTACCAGTTTCCTAACCAGAGATCCTTTAATGCTCCCTGGGAAGGCCTCCTCTCTTGCCCATCCCACCCAATCAGCTGAGCAGGAAAAGTCAGGGAGAACCCAGATTGCAACAGCGGGAACACATCACCAAATACCATCTTGAAATCTTGGATACACATCTTCAATGAGATTTGTGTATAAAGCTCCCAGTATTTTTGCTTTCCAAGAGGGAGGCGTGTGTCTTTGGAACGGCGCAGAGGGAAACTCTGCCATGCAATGACAACCAGCTGAATCAGGATTTCCAGAACTGAGAATGGGGGGAAATAATAATAATAACAACAACAAGGAGAAGGAGGAGGACAGGAAAGGGAGGAGGAAAAAAGAAGAAAACTAAGCAGAGGAACGCTTCTGGTCCACCACTTCTTCTATTTCTCTCGCTCAAATGCACATTTTCACATTGGAAAAAAAACCCAAACAAACCCACTGCCCGTCAGTTGTAAAAAACGATGGTTCCAACAATGATTTGGCTACAACCACATCCAGGCAGGCCGGGGAGAGCCACATGCACAGCACCCTCCCCTAGACACGACGTTACTGGCTGCTGCCCAGCGCCGCCTTCTCTGGAGTTATGATTCAGACCGCGCAGACTTACACACACGCGCACGCACACACACCACACTTTATATAGAGAGGGTGAAGCTAAGCCTTTGGGGAGGGGGAAAACCATCCTCTCTTAAGGAGCAGGCAACGAGGAAGCCCACTGGATTATTCCAAAGTAGACAACTCTAAACTTGCTCTGTCTTTTGCAAATACTGCTCTCCCCGTAAGGTTGTGGAGATAATAGGAAAAACTTTCTCATATATTTCATTATCACTTTCTTCCTCCTCCTCCTCCTCCTCCTCCTCCTCCTCCTTTCTTCTTTTTTCTTCTTTCTCTTCTTCTTCCTCTTCTTCTTCTCCTTCTTTGTTTCGTTTTAGTGTCTCATCTCACCATGAAAACCTACCTTGTGCTTACGAGTTTGCTGTACCTGGCGTCAGGAGACACTCACACAGGTAAGAGCCTTGGGGATTGAGATTTCCCTGCTTCCCTCTTCCCTCTGAGCATCGAGGACTCCAAGAATACCAGGGAATTTCCCAAGACTCCCTCTTTTTCCCCAAGTCCCCAAACTCTTGGATGTGGAAGGGGATCAGGGGAAAAGAGGACACATAAGCATGTGCAGAGGGCAGAATTCCCAGATCTGTTGAAAATCAGTAGAGCTAGGTAATTCTGACTTGCTGCAAACGAAGGATGTGTGGCCTTAAAAACTGAACTGATAAGTGAGAATTGAAGGGACTTGCGAGAAAAGCTTTAATGGTGGAGGGTTATAGGTTAGAAATATACTTTTAATACTGAGGAGTCTGAAGCTGTCTTAAGTTCTGGCATGGCTGGGTTTGAAGAAATTTTTTAAATAATGACTTTCTTTTTAGGAATGAGTAGGAGTTAGCTGTTGGGGGACTTGTTAAATTAATAGTTTAAATTGCTTCTAAATTTCTTCATCTAAAGGCTGCCCATTCTGGGCTGCAAAGTTTGGATGACCTCTAGAGTTTTCCTTGTTTCTCTGCTGCCAACTAGTGGGCATCTGGAATATTGCAGCCCCTATTTGTAGCTCTGCTTTCCCTACCCTTCCCTGGCAGGACATCCCAAATGAGAACACAAAATGTACATAAAACAGGCTAGAGCAGTGTTTTTCAAAGTTGGCCACTTTAAGATGTGTGGACTTCAACTCCCAGAATTCCCATGCTGGCTGGAGAATTCTGAGAGTTGAAGTCCACACATCTTAAGGTATGCTGGCTGGGGAATTCTGGGAGTTGAAGTCCGCACATCTTAAGGTATGCTGGCTAAGGAATTCTGGGAGTTGAAGTCCACACATCTTAAAGTAGCCAACTTTGAAAAACACTGCACTAAAGCAAGGGAGGGCATCTGGAACCTTCTAAGGGTTATGGGGCTCCAACTCCCCATCAGCCAGCACTGATGAGCTCCGTCGCAACTGGAGGCTTTCAGGTTTCCCTCTCTGTATCTAAGAGACAGAAGAGCTCAGATTATACTTCAGTGGTGCACAAATTTATATTAACGTGTGCACCATTTCCACTCTGTAAGTCTGCGCTAGATGCTGGACGGCTCTAAAGAGCCTGAAGAGCATCTCCAGAAGATTCCACTAACAAAAGTTCCATTTTACTTTTTTAACTTTTTGCCACCACCTTCTCTTAGTGGGCTGCACAGAGGGGCATTTGGCTGTATTCACCCAATAGGCTGTGCCTAATTCAGTAACCAGGTTAAACACGTCGCGCTGTCACAGCTTCAACACCAAGTCTGGTTGCTTGGCCATACGCACATCCTCCTCTCATTCAGAGGCACAGATAAACACATCCTTCTTCAAGGATGTCATCCTTGTCCTGCTGTGGATCCCCACATTCCCAAACTGGCCAGAGGTGAAAAAACAGCTGTTGCATGGGGACTTAGGCGGAGGAGAAGCAGCCTGTTAGTCTATGGTGGCAAAAAAATCAAGAATCTGATGACACCTTTTCCAACAAACACCTTTTATTACGGGCTGCATGAAAGTTTATCAGATGCGTACAGTGGTTAGACCAGTGTTGTCCAAACTTGGCCACTTTAAGATGAGTGGACTTCAACTCCCAGAATTCCCCAGCCAGCCATCTGGGAGTTGAAGTCCACTCATCTTAAAGTGGCCAAGTTTGGACAACACTGGGTTAGACGGATGGAGGATAGAGCCAATTCTGACCAGTTTAAATCCTCCATCTGTCTGGCCACTCTACAAATCTGATGAAGTGGGCTGCAGCCCCCCACCCCCACCCCCCAAGCTTATGCCTTTTAATAAAATTGGTTATTTGGTGCTACCAGACTCCTTCTGACTGCATGGGGACTCAGTGGTCCCATGCATGGGTTAACTAGAGTGAGGGGCCACTCTGAACTTTAACCTCAAGAGATGCTGGGGGAGGAGGAATAAACACTGGTGGATCAGAGCAGTTCTTGAGGGGAAAGGGCTAGTCTTGATGTGCAAAAAAAAAGGCACACATTTCAATCCTTGCATCTCCATCTGAAAAAAAGATTACAGAGCAGGGTGTGGGAGTCAGCTCCCTAGAGCGATGTTTCTCAACCTTGGCCACTTTAAGATGTGTGGACCTCAACTCCCAAAATTCCCATGCTGGCTGGGGAATTCTGAGAGTTGAAGTCCACCCATCTTAAGGTATCTGGCTGGGGAATTCTGGGAGTTGAAGTCCACACATTTTAAAGTGGCCAAGGTTGAGAAACACTGCCCTAGAGAATGGCAACACTCAACATGAGGCCCCCAATGGTCTCTCTTGTTATAAAGTGAAAAATAAAGTGAAAATCTTCTTTAGATCCTGAGGACTTCTTGGAGAACACCTTGTTTGTTTTCCTCGTGTAGAAGTGGTTTGCCATTGCTGTATTCTGAGATGGCTTCTCCACTTCTCTGTCTAGCTTCAGCCCGGGGTAGTCTCCCATCTAACTACTAACCATGTCTGATCATAGCCTCTTTATTCTGATCCATGAGGGCTAGAATCTTAGGTTTGTGTCAAGGAAAGGGCATCATAAGGGCAAAGCACCTGATTCTGTATGCAAAAGGCCATGGTTTCAGTTCTAAGCATCTATAAGCAGGCTAGGACATTTTTCAGTTTAAAATTCTGGAGCTCCAGCGCTACAGTCAGTAAGATTGAATTGCATGGATCAGTAAGGGGTGTTTGGAGAATTTGTCCTTATTAATTGCCTTTCTGCTGAGGCTTTGGTATTCCACAAACTTTAGTTTAAGTAAATAGCTTCATCGCTTAAAAGGCAAATAAGGCGTCAGCTTGGAGAAAAAACATAACCACATTTGCTAGTTATCAAACCCAATAATTATCAGAAAAAATGCAGTTTTGAAAATGGAAAAACCTTGGTGCCGTTTGGATTTGCATGAGATATTCTGAAAGGATTTCTTCTCAGAAAAGGAGCTTGGCAACGCAGGTGGCGTCTTTGCTTCCACGTGCAGGCTGCGTTCATACAATGCATTTGCTTCCTTAGGGTTAGGGTTAGGGTTAGGGTTAGGGTTAGGGTTAGGGTAACATAATTCCAGCAATGCCTAAACGCACCAGATTGCATGAGTTTGCAAAACATGCTAAGCTACAAAAGGGGGGAAAAAATGAACCCATCTTAGCATGTCTTTCATATGCCGTCACAACAGTTGTAACTGAACCGATTAAACGTGTTGTGTGCTCACAGCTGCACAGTCAAAAGGAGCCAGTTGCATTTACCAAAAGGGTCAAAGGATCGTTTTTCTCTCTTTTGCGTCAATCAATCTATGCCTTTTGGAGAGGAAAAAATGGCTGGTGTCTTTCTGAACGATCCCCAAAGATATTGCACGAGGCATCACACGGTAAGCTGGAAAACACCAGTCCAATGCAGCCACAAAGTAACTCTCTATATACCAGGAGAAATAAATTAAGCAATTCCAGGCTCTTCCCCTGAATCTGAAATACTTAACCATGGAGGAGAATGCCCACTCTATCTCTGCATGATGTAGCGTTCTGATGTTTTCTCCACCTAATCCAGTGTTTCTCAACCTTGGGAGCTTGAAGAAGTGTGGACTTCAATTCTCAGAGTTCCCCAGCCAGCATGGCTGGCTGGGGAATTCTGGGAGTTGAAGTCCACACATCTTCAAGCTGCCAAGGTTGAGAAACATTGATCTAATCTGTCTCCTTTGCACA
This sequence comes from Python bivittatus, assembly GCF_059951505.1. Lineage (NCBI taxonomy): Eukaryota > Metazoa > Chordata > Lepidosauria > Squamata > Pythonidae > Python > Python bivittatus. Next base: position 5,127,819 of record NW_028277087.1, read on the forward strand.
TCCATACTTGGATTGGAAAGTTATGGATCAATCCAATTGATTCAGTTATCTCACCTTCTTAGCCACCGCATTGCGTTCGAGCAGGACAGCTAGCCTAGTTGTGTTACGTCACCACAACATGGAGACCTTCAGTTGATCAGATGACTGGAGTAACAAACAGGATCCAGTCAGGCCCTATAAAGCTGACCCAGGTTGCTCAGATGGTTAAAGATTGAAATGCTGTTTAACTCATTACCTGAACATAGATGGTTCTGGCTTTGGAATCTCCTGTGGTACCTCTGCACGATTAACTGCTCTGAAGTTTTCCCTCGTGATCAATTTTAGCCAGAGACCAAAATCAGTTCCTTCTGGCTTTTAATGAGAAGACATCCACAAAGGCAGAGGTTTTCCTGTTGGATTCCTAGCTGAATTATTTCGGTGGGAATGCATCTTTCTGAATCATGCTATAGGTGGAATCTGCCCATCGGGTGGACGATCCTGATGCAAACTTTGAAACATAAATGGGATTGGAGAAAAACTCAGGTTTTTTGCACGATCTCCTAGATTCGCATAGCTTTTCAGAGATTCTTCTGCTAAATCTGTCCGCAATTCAGGTGGACAGCGAGTGCCTGGTCCCACAAGGAGAGCTTATTCCTGACAACTAATGCTTTTGTTATATTGTGGTTTTATCTAGGACTGATCTTGGTGTGATACAAACTTCCTTACAGGAGGCACATTGTGATGCTATTAGAGGGCAACAGATTGATGGCTTTTTGACTTAATTATAACAAGGTCTATCCGCAAGGGACGAGAGAATTCTGAGCTGAATTCAGCACGGGCTGTGCAGATTTCCACACTGGTTGTTTGGGAAATTTCAGCGCAAATGTATTCCTATCACCACTGCCACCCCCACCCTGTCCCCCAGAACAAATAATATATTTTTTGGGGAAAAAAATTATCTCCCTGAGACGGCATTCAAACTCCCAAACCAGGTGCAGTCTTCAAAAGAAAGGGTTTGCTTTGAAGTGCAAGTTTTAATCTCTCTGCATATCTTTGTCTGTGAGCATTTTTGCAAAGCGTTGCGCAAACCTGCCTCTCTGAAGGAAGGTGGCAAATAAGCGTCAGCCCTGGCTTCCAGATGCCTGTTTTGTTGGGGGGGGGGGAGGTTGGGGTTCTTTTTTTTTTCCCATGCAAAACTTCTAGAGTTACAAATACTCTTGGCTCCGAGCCTCGTGTTTCCTGCAGTGGAGAGTTTTGTTTCAAAGACGCCCAGGTGTTCTCTTCTTTTTCTTCATTTTTTTCTTTGCTGCAAAGTTTAGAAGGTGGAGAGAATGGCTGAACAAGAACGTGAGAGACTGATAGAATATTTATCCTTTCAGCCAGGCATAAAGGATGGAAAATATCAAATTTAATGAGAGTTATCCAGCCAAGAGAGCTTTGGAGACCATCTCTTACCACCTCCTGGGGTCCTGCTGCCAAATTTTGCAAGTGTGAGGTTTCCTGTTTTGCTTAAAAATAAATTAAGGACCAAATTAGGTGGGTTAAGTTCTAGGTGGCGTAACATGCCTATTTTGGATTTTTAAAAACTCCCATAAAAAGCAGAGCAAGACTTCCAGCTCCTTGTGTCCCAGTAATACCCCAGCCCTTTATCTGGCAGGATAGTTCAAGAAAGGATCAAGCCCATATACCCACAAGAAATGTTATCGTGGAAAACAAGATAAAAATGTGCGGGGTCCTTAGCTAGGTTCCTCTGAAATAAAAGGCAAATGTTAACAGGATGGGTCCACTGTTGTCTGCTAAGTATACTACAGTACACAGATGGAACATCCTTGTTTAGAGTCAGTCTTCCGCTGAATATCAGGGACTGTCAGTAAACAGGAGCGGTCTGTGGAAAAATGGAAATGTCAGTGTTGGAAATAGGATGTAAGGCATTTTGCTGTGATGTGAGGACATTCTCAAATCAACTGTCACGTGTGGCATGCCCAGCCCAATCTTATGCCTGTTTGATCCTATAATACAAGGAGTTAGCTCACTTTGGAAGATATATCCACGTAGCTCAGAATAGGTTACTTTGACTGGCAGTCAACTCTACTTGGTCTCCTCTCCTCTCCTCTCCTCTCCTCTCCTCTCCTCTCCTCTCCTCTCCTCTCCTCTCCTCTCCTCTCCTCTCCTCTCCCTCCATCCCATCCCTTTTCTTTCCACCTGGAAAGGCTGAGGATAAAAGTGTAACTGTTGAGTTCTTGGGGTTCCCTGAACTTGGTTGTTTTCACCAGGCTTGGTAACAACATCATGATGTGCTGATGATGGGAACACCAAGAACGTCAGCACCGTAGGAAGAGCACCGGATTAGTCTATGGTGGGAAAAAATCCGGAGGAGTCTGGTCACACCTTTTCTGACTAACAAACTTTATTGCATTATAAACTTTTGTGAGCGCAGCTCACTTCCTCCGATGCATTAAATGTTACGCCTTTTAATAAAATGTATTCATCTGAAAAGACGCTACCATGCTCCTTCTGATTTCAGGAACCCAAAGTCCAACCCTGAGCAACATATATTCTCTGCTATTGGAAAATGTAACTTTCCAAACATAAATCATGCAGCCTATTATTGAAGTCATAAGAAGGAAGTCTCAGTGGGTTCAGTGGGGCTGACAATCGAGTTAGCACACACAGGATACGTTTGGATTCTCAGGCGATCGAAGCTTGTCTTTAGCTCCTGATTCAGTTGTATCGAGGTGTTCAAAAGCTGGGAAGGTGTGCAACACACAAGCCCTGGATGCTTGGCTAGGAATAGTGTGATGCCCATGGCCGTCTTAGGGCCCACGTGATTTTTTGTCCCCATTAGCCTTTTCTTCAAAAAAATCCTTTAGTTAAAAAGAAAATGAAATATTTTAAAAATATGTTGGCTTCCTATTTCAATTTCTTTTTATATGTTTGTATATTGGTTTTTTTACCTTGTTTTAGTTGGATTGTTGTTTTGCCTAGAGTCGCTTAAATGAGATGGGTGGCCATACAAATTGAAATAATAAGAATATTGCAAAATATCAGCCTCTAGCCACATTGGAGACCTTCCTCAACTCCCAAAAGGTGCCTACCAACATGTTCAACGACTCTTTTCTCTTTTTTAGCCAGCCCAACCTGCTTCTGTCCTTGAAATGTTCATTGAGAGAAGTTGCTAGTCCCTGCAGTGCAATGGGGGCGGGGGGGGGGGTTGGTGGTTAGCAGAAGAAGCTATTGAACCACCTGGAGGCACCTGTGGCTCGAGGTCCGAAATCGTGCAAGGTCACTGTGTGAAATATTGAGAACGGGCCACGATTGGATTTAAAAGGTTATAGGCGGAGGCGAAGGAATGCACCTTCACTATGATGGGGGATTCCACCATCTTGCCTCCCGGCCAAGCCCGTACCAGAGTCGACCTTTTTGGGAGAAGCTAAAGAACGTGGGAGCGTCTGGTGCAGCGAGACGGAAATTGCAGAGAACTCTCTTGCAAGAAATGAGCGATTAGTTCACGAGATTAAGAAACAAACAGTCTTTTGATTTAGCTGCCAGCTGGCTGGCTGAGTCGCTGGGCGGCTGGGTCGGGTGGGGGGGGAGAGAAATTGTGCTTCGCTCCAGAGTGGAAGGAAAAAGTGGATCAAAAGTCCCAGACAGACCTCCCACGGTCCCTTCCCTGCTCTTCCCTCGCCTACGCCACCCACCCACTCCTTTTCCAGTTTGTCAAAGCTTCTCCCCTCTGGGAACAGAACAAAGCTGGTCTGTCTGTCGAATAGACCAGGATGCTCAGCCCCGATGAGGCAGGACTGACCTTGGTGTTACTAAGGTTCAACCCAGGACTTTGTTTTGAAGGTTCAGGCCCTGAGGCCAGAATACCAGGTCTGCAGAGGTCAACAAGGCCATCAGGCACAAACCTTCAGTTCTCAGTCCAGGTTGAGCGACAATGTGGGGCATATGTCCCGTCCTTACATAAGGAGGAGGAAGCCCAAGTGAACCCTCTTGTGCACTCTTGGTCTGAGTCGAAATGACAGGTGCCTGTCTTTCCACTTGTATCACTGGGGGCTTCCAACCTTGGATCCATGAGACCGGTCAGTTAAAAAGCCTGGTTTCTTTGAAAGCCTGACTGCAATAAGCTGGGTGAGATGGCTTCTAATGTACGTCTTGTGTGAGTTTTAGAAAAGGTATTTCCAATTCCCTCCCTTGCAGAATGGAAGGCCTCTTCTAAGGTGGTGCCGTGATTCTGCAGCGTGAGAAGCGTCTGTCTCACAGCAAACGTGAAAGCTTTCCATTCTCTGAAATGCCAGAAGCGACGCTTCTTCTAAGACGACATCTGTCGCCATATGTATGAGCATGCAAAGTCACCTTACGCTAAATCAGGCTATGATCCGTCTTTAGTCCTTGGTGGGATATTTTCTTAGGTCTTCTGTCTCTGATGTATCTTAAGATGCTTTGGTCTGAAAATGCAACAGAGGAAGACTTAGGTGCAAAATCCTATTTTGTAACCCAGTTGAAATTGCAGATATTCCCAATGGGAAAAAATTGGGACAAACTCTTAGCTCTCCCCCTCTCTGGCAGAAGGGTTGGTCGGCAGTACCGCCCCCCAACTTTAAATGCACAGCACCCAACGGATGGAAATTAGACAGATGTAGCTTGCTCCCCCCCAAAAGAATTATACAAATCAGCAATGGAAATACTCTGGAATTGGAAATGGAAATATTTACAGAAAGATAAATTCCTTTTGCAAAATTCTTCGGTGACCGAATGAGACACATTTTTCAGTTCAGTTTCACAATTGCCAATCTTTCAATGGTTTGTTGTGAAGTCTCTTCATCAAAGGAAGCCCTGGGATCTATGCATCTATTCTATGCAGATGATGGCCCAACTAGGGCTAAATGTAGGCTTGGAAGTAGTTACATACCTGCTGGGTGGATGATGGTCAGAACTTAATTAACCAGAGGAATGGGAAACAGGTTTGGACTTAGGTTTATTAGATAGTGACCCCGCATTCACAGATTTAGAGTATACTGTTTCTCTTATATCTATATCTTAAGGTAATATATGATAGGAATCAATTATCTATAGCTGGCTGGTCCAGCTTTTTAAAATACAGCAGTGTTTCTCAACCTTGGCAACTTGAAGATGTGTGGACTTCAACTCCCAGAATTCCCCAGCCAGCTGGGAGTTGAAGTCCACACATCTTCAAGTTGCCAAGGTTGAGAAACACTGAAATACAGATTACAGAAACATTTCTGGGTTACAGTACTGAGAAGTTCACCAACACAGAAAGCCACCTTAATTGAAATCAGTCCATCCTTCTCAGTTCTAGACTCAGACTTTTAGCAAGAATTCTTGATAGGTCCTTTTCCTGAAAATAAACTAGGCTACCCTGTCTGGATTGCAAATATCTGGATTATTCTAATTTTTTGGTGTCATCTAGCAGTCATGCAGATATCCGCAACCCAGACATAATCCTAAAATTGCAGAATTCATCATTGTTAATAAAAAGCTGGTCTCAAGGGGATTTATAGAAGCAATATTGTACCAGGTCAAACAGTCTGAAAATTTGTACAGTATGTATTTCATATAAACAGCATTACAAAAGGCTTACCCGAATATATAAAAGCATTTTGGATGCAATCTGGATGTCTATGGTACATGAATTAAACATATTTTCTGTAAGCATGTTTAGATCCTTTTTGTTTTACGTAGAAGAACCGCCTTACAATGTTTGGAGAACTGTGGAAGCCGGAGGTTAATTTCATTCCGATTTGCAGATAAATTTAGGAAGTACAAATTAGTTAGAGATACTGTTGAAATGCAAAGCAACCATGTTCATAGCTTTCCTCCTTGCAATATATCTGCATTTAGTTCTGTATTGTCTACATCAGCTAGTTCTCCCACATTTCTGCTGTTCTGCAGACCTCTTTCTCAATCCCAATTCTGCTAAAATCTTAAAATCACAGGAATGGAACTAAAGCTGGAATCTAAACTTTGCTCAAACTAAAGAATCTCCAGTTGGTATCTGGTTGTTGACCTGATGGCTTTGCACCATCCTAGTTAAATGAAGGTTAGCATAACACAATTGGTGGCAGGGATGTCTGCAGGGTATAGTCAAAAAAGTCAAGATGGCAGCCACAACAGCACAATCAAAGCACATCAGAAACAGATGGAGCCTCTATCTTGACTTTTTTGACCACAACCTGTAGACACTCCTGAGTGGTGACTTTATATCCCAAGTAAATTTTTTCATGGCATAAGGTGAAAGGCTGGTTCACACCTCATGCGAAAACAATGCCGATTGTTTTCTATAATCAATTCTATAATTGTTTTCTGGGTCCGATGCTAAATAGCAAATGATCCAGGCCCATTTTAGCCCAGTTACCACACTGTGTGTCATTCTGCCTGCAAAAACTGCTGTTCGGCCACTAAGCTATGACCCTTCCACTGAAAATAAACTAAGGTTCCAGTCCTCATGAACCTGAATAAAATGTTAATTTAAGTCAACACCTATTGGAATGCCTTACAACATTTAGTTCAGTATTTGAGTATTGAGGTTAGGGACATGCCATCTTTTTAAACATACTTTCAGTCACCGTCCCATCCACCTGTGTCATCCTTTCTGTCCCCTGTTTGCCTTTTTTATGTGACTGAAAATGAGAGAGACTGCCTTTGAAAATGGAGATACCCTGTAGCTATTATGGCTAATATTCCAAAATGGGCTTCTCGGTTTTATTTCGCTTAAGCTAACAGCGAGTTCCATCAGCTCATCACCCATTGCATATACCCCGTGAGAAAACAATAAGTGCTTTTTTGAAAGACCGGAAACCTTTTATGGACGTTTTGATAAACGAAGAAAAAAGTGAAATGATGATTTATGGATTTAATGATTGAAAAAGATGAGGATTAAATAAGGAGTTGACGGGATTTCTGGAAGAGTTAAGAGGGAGGAGAGACGATGGGTTTGTTAATATCTGTTGGAAAAAAGGTTGGAAATCCAACAGATATTAACAAACCCATCGTCTACTTTACTTTCTTTAGTTCTTTCTCTTCTGTTTTTTTTCTTTGCACTTTATTATCTTTTTTCTTTCTTCTCTTTCTTTCTTCTCTAATTTTCTTGATTGGCTTTGTTTTTTACTTAGGGAAAACATCTTCCACTAAAAAAATAAAAAGAGGTCTCAGCTGTTTCCCTTTCTCCCTACAGTTGGGATCTGCTGGTTGCAGCAAGGACGGGAAGCCAAGTGCACGATGATCCTCCAGACCGGGGTCACTTGGGAAGAATGTTGTGCCAATGGCAATACGGACATGGCGTGGTCCAACTCCTCACACCCGGACAACAAGATCAGCCTTCTCAGGATCTTGGGCCTCGTGACTTGCCACCCCTGCAAAGGTAGAAGGTTTTGTTACGTGTTTGCAGCCCTGGGTCCTAACCAGTGCTAGGAAGCCAACAGAGATCTCTCCTAAACCGAAAAGTCCCAGGTTTACCCGTTCCGATATTCTTTCCTCCTCTTCAGGATCTGGGCTGCCTCTTTTAGTGACGAACATCCCAGAATGTTGCTGTCGGCTATATCCCGTTCCTCCCATGGTGCACAGATGATTGATCAAACCGGGAGGAGGGCTGTCTGCTCTAGCTTTTGGCTAACTGGCTTGTAAATAGAGGCTATAGAGCAGTGTTTCTCAACCTTGGCAACTTTAAGATGAGTGGACTTCAACTGCCAGAATTCCCCAGCCATGGCTGGCTGGGGAATTCTGGCAGTTGAAGTCCACTCATCTTAAAGTTGCCAAGGTTGAGAAACACTGCTATAGAGAATGCTGAAGAACAGATTTCCTGCATCAGTAGAGGGTTGGGATAGATGACCCTTGAGGACCCCCTTCTGTGATCAGTAGCTACCTCAGTACTAATATTTGCAAGTGGCTCATCAATAGCCCATTTACCCTATTTATTACACCACTCACCCACTTTCAGTCCTAATCAGAAAGCAGCCAAATTACTTTACTTTTATTTTATTTCTTATATTTTTATACCACCAGCTAACACCCCCCCCCCCCCCAGCTCTGCTTACCAGCAATTAGTTGACAGTTACCTTCTAAGCTTCTAAGCTCATGAAATGACCTGTAGCAGTCTAGGGACATAGGATGACCATTCCCTTAAACAGAGTTTCTCAACCTTGACGACTTTAAGATGTGTGGACTTCAACTCCCAGAAGTAGTCAAGTAGTATGAGGTACTGTAGAAGAATTTGATAAAAGTAAAGATTTCTCCTAGTTGAGCTTGACTTGTGCCGTCTACATGGTCATGTTCTTGTCATTTTCATAGAATCATAGAGTCATAGAATCATAGAGTCATAGAGTCATCATAGAATCATGGGGTTGGAAGGGATCTTGGAGGTCTTCTATCTAACCCCTTGCCCAAGGCAGGCGTCCTCATATCATCATTCCATTTTCTTAGCTACAAAACTGGTTTGCTGCTATATTCGATATCCTGAGTCTATTTATCTTAGCCAAGGAGTCTTACTCAGAATTCCTGGCTTGGCAGGGGCTTGTACCTTAGATGAACAACAAGCTTAGCGAGTGAGGAAATAGAATGAGGAGGCAGTGGCACATGGAACAAATTAAAGGACATTTTATAAGGCATCCTTAAGTTGCAATGCTATTAGGATAAAATGGGGGAAAAGAAAACCAGATGTACTACCGTTCCTTTCCACACCTCACAGTACTTTGTGTTTTACATTACAGTGCTAGTTAAGAGCATGAAATGTGCATGGGTGTCTATATATATTTACACACACCACACACACATATGCATACACATACATACACCTTAGATGAACAACAAACTTAGCGAGTGAGGACATAGAATGAAGAGGCAGTGGCACACAGAACAAATTAAAGGAATATATATATATAGAGAGAGAGAGAGAGAGAGAGAGAGAGCGAGTTTGGGAATGTCAACTAGAAGAGGGATTTGGCTTCTAGAGAAACATGGATGCAATCTTCTCTCTTTAAAAAAAAACAACCCTAAAGAAAGTTTCTAGCCCTCATGCCAGCAGTTTCTTGCCAGTTGATCAAAACAAGGCTTTTGGAGACGTGTAAGCTTGCTCTTGGAGTGGCGTATGGAATATTGAAGGGCATCAAGGAACAATTTAAAGAATACATTACCAGGTTTTATGATGTTCAGCAGAGTAGTTTTGATGGGCAGGCATCTTTCCTGGGATCAATAAGCATCGTTAAATTTTGAGGCAACACTATTATTATTTGGGTCAGTGGAATGGGCAAAGAAATAGAGGACCTGTTTTTGTGCATTGGAACAGCAATACAGCTGGGAAAGGGAGATGTTTTAGCACATCAGGCAGGATCAGCCCTCGTGGTCCATGCTGGCTGGGGAATTCCGGGAGTTGGAGTCCACAGATCTGCAAGCTGCCAAGGTTGAGAAACACTGCTCTAAACTCTTCTGGGGTTGCAACAAGATTCTCTTTCTGCAGGGTTTTACGGATACGTGCATTTTTCAGCACACTGATAAAACACTACAAAACCGGTGAAATGGACAGGTCACCAACAAAATTGAAATCAAGATTCTTCAAAGAGGGAATTGCTTTTTACATTACTGAGCATGCACATATTCCATAATATATCCAACACCACCTGAATAATGTGAACACTGTAGGCAAAACCTCCCCATCTTCCCTTCCCTTTCCTGAATGTTATCTATGCGCTACCCAGACTACTTGACAAAAAGAACAGGGTTACATTAGGGTGTCCCCTGCTATTACCCACCATGAGATTAATAGAACTTCCACTTGGGGGGGCAATCTACCCCTTGACTTTCCCACCCTCTTCACATCGCCCCCCCCCCGATCATTTGTCTGGCTTATATAGAAAAGGCACCGCATAGATTCTCCGTTCTATATCCTACCAGGAAACATCATGCAAAATGTTCTGTTTAAAAAAAAAACGGGACAACCCTCCGACTTGGTTGCCAGCCAACATTCTCCCAGACTTCCAGCAAGGCCCACACACGTCTGCTCCAGACTTCTGCGCTTCGGAGAAATGCGTTTTGCGCACCTCGCCCGCCAGACAGTTTTTGCCCCGGGGTCTCCCAGCTACACAATGTACCCGTTTGTCTCCCTCCTTTCCTGTAAGCCAAAGAGGCATATTCCCCTCGCCGCCCACTCCGTTTCCCCAGACAGCTTCTCTTCTGACTTGTTATTCGTTCTTGTTTTCATGTCATGGAAACTTGATGCGAAACAGTCTCATAATTGCTCATTGTCTGATCAAGACTTTTTGTAGAAGCCTTTCCAAGCGAAGTGACTCTCCTTTCACATCCTTCTCGCAAATCCCATCTCCCCACAATCGCCTGCTCGTGTAGACACCTTCACATCTTTGCAGCTTGGGGTTCCTCCTCTGACACGGCTGAGTTTTAACGGAGGGTTCAGCCCGCGTTTGGAGGGAAGCCCCATCCGGACGTGTCGAAAAGCACGCCACGGGCCAGAGCGCGGCCCCGGTGCAGCTGCCAAATGGGACAGAACCAGATTCAGAGGACGAGGGTCAGCCACTTGGTGGCTGGCCAGTAGCTCAGTCTGTCAAGAGCCAACGTAGCACAATGGTCTGGAACCTAGACCAGGATAACCCTGGTGCAGATGCTTGTGTGAACATGGAGCATATCCGTTGCAGCTTTGTTTTCTTTTGAGGTCATACAGATGATGAACTGCCCACAGTATGGACTTCCCCAACAGGCTAAGTCGAAATAAACCAAGGTTGGCATTAATCCACTCTGTGTGTTAAAGGATGCGCCATTAGGTCTTGTGACATGTTGTCTGGATGCAACCAGGGTGAGTTACAGCCAGTCACGCTCTATTGAGACAATCTCCTTCATAAGGTTGCTGGTGGTGGTGGTTTTGGGGCCTTCAAGTCAGTGCTGGCGACAGCCTGGATGAGTCTCTGCAGTTTTCTTGGCGAGATTTTGGAAGCGGCTTGCCATTGCCTCCTTCCTAGGGCTGAGAGAGAGTGACTGGCCCAAGGTCACCCAGCTGGTCTTGTGCCTAAGGTGGGACTAGAAAGGTTCTTGCTGCAAGCATACAATGAATAGGGCAGTGTTTCTCAACCTCAGCAACTTGAAGATGTGTGGACTTCAATTCCCAGAATTGCTTGCTGGCTGGGGAATTCTGAGAATTGAAGTCCACACATCTTCAAGTTGCCGAGGTTGAGAAACACTGGAATAGGGTGATTCCCGAGTATGTTTTCTCCAGCTCTCTTGGAAAAGGAGGGACAAGGATGCAATAAGAAAGAAGGATATCATGGCTTTGAGGATTAAGGAAGATGCGGATTAAGTGAGGGGCTGAAGGGATTTGTATAATATCTAAGAGGGAGGAAAGACCATAAGATTGTAATTAACTGTTGTAGAGAAGGTCGGAAGTCATTCCTGTGGATTTCATAACGTTGGTTCCTTTTTTCTTTTTGGGCCCTTTTTTTCTTTTTCCGTGCTTTTTTTTCCTTTAGATTTGGCCTTTACTTTAGGTGAAATTCTTAAGAAAGAGAAAGGAAAGAAAATAGTACATCAAGTGCCTCAGCCTGCCTAAAGTTACTGGGTTGTTGTGAGGATAAAATGGAGGAGGAGGAGGAGGAAGAGGAGGAGGAAGAGGAGGAGGAGGAGGAGGAGGAAGAGGAGGAGGAGGAGGAGGAAACATCAGATATGCATGCGCGCTGCTTTTGGAGAAAGAGCGGCTATGTGCTCCTGGGCCTCCTGGTGCCCTGTTGATAGCTAATAACAACCTGGAAGGTCCTGTGCATGGCTGTCCACAGAGTGTCAAAAAACTCAAGACAGTGACCGAGACTATGCAATTGAAGCCCTGCCCCTTTCTTACAGCCAGGGCTGAGCAATGCGCATTAAAAAGGTTTCTAGCGCATGCTTGCAGCTGCTATCTTTACCGTTTTGACCCCCACCCCACCCCGCCCCCCCATCCCATGTCTATAGCATAGGTCTAAGGGAGCCAACGCTATAAAAATTGGGCTTCTAGAGAGCTTCCTCCTTTAAAAAAAATATTGTTAAAAAGTTTCTAGTCCTCACAGTGGTTGAGAGTCAAAGTAAGCATTGCTTTTGGAGAAGTGCAAGATCACATTTGGGAGCAGCAGTGCTTGAAGGAACCATTCATCTCTTTCTCTCTCTCTCAGCCCTTTCAGTTTCAAGTTTGGTGGCATTTTCTTTTTTTTTTTAATATTCAAACAGTAAAATGACCTTGAAATCACAATTAAACATCTTCAGAGATCTCCACAGTGTTTCTCAAACTTAGCAACTTTAAGACATGTGGACTTCAATTCCCAGAATTCCCCAGCCAGCATGCTAGCTGGAGAATTCTGGAAGTTGAAGTCCAGACGTCTTAAAGTTGCCAAGGTTGAGAAACACTGGAATAGAAGGATGAACCAAATGAAACCATATACAGATAGTCCTTGCTTAACGACCATGATAGGGACCAGAAAATTGGTCGTTAAATGGGGTGATCATTAAGTGAGTCACCATGTGACCGGACCCAATTTTATGACCATTTTTACGACAGTCATAAAGCAAATCACTGCGGTCATTAAACAAATCATGTGGTTGTTAAGTGAATCATGTGGTCATTAACCGAATCCAGCTTCCTCAATGGATGTTTTTTATCAGAATTTGCTTAATGACCATGTGATTCACTTAACAACCACTTGATTCACTTAATGGCTGCGGTGATTTGCTTAACGCCTGTCATAAAAAAGGTCACCACTTGCGATCACGTGACTGTGGGGGTGGTGCAACAGGTTGCAATGGTCGTAAGTGCAAGTACAGGTTGTAAAGCACTTTTTCTGAGGCCATCGTAACTTCGAACCGTTATTAAATGAACAGTCATTAAGCAAGGTCTAGCTGTACTTGCATTAAAATAATTGTGATTCAGAATTATTCTCACTGTTGTTGGTTTTAAGAATTATGTAAATGGAAAAAATAAAATCTTGAGGGTTTCAGTGATTTTAAGCCTCTTTTGTATGATGTTCAGTGACTTTTTTAAGTAGGAAATTGGTGTAGAACAGTATTTTTCAAACCTGGCAAGTTTAAGATGTGAGGACTTCAGTTTCCAGAATCCCCCAGCCAGCATGGCTGTCTGTGGAAATGTGACATTTCTCAAATAATAGGCCTTTCATGGCCAATCTGGAGAATACAAGAATTGAACGAAACGTTTTTTTGGTATGCAAAGCATGTGCCCTCCTACTGAGTATGGCTCTTCTTTGAGACAAAAAAACCAAGTTTCCAGTCCTCAAGGTTCTGAATAAAAGATAACTTTTAGTACATGTACATAACCCCTTGCCCAGAGTCTTCCTGCATTGCACACCAGGAGCTGCGGCAGACGTGTGTGTCAAAAAAATCAGGATGGTGTCACAACCACACAAATGAACCACAACTGTGCCCACTTCTTATGTGCATCGTAATCACCAACTTGACTTTTTTGATCTCAACTCCACCCCCACAGATGCCTCTGGTTTACATGCAATCACTGCCATCCCCCAGCGACGTGGATGAGCGAATTGTTTTTTTCAGGTGCTCCGTTTATTTTTATAATTAGAAATCCATTCAGATGCAGGATTAGGGAAATCCCTAGTATTGTCTGCACGTGTTAAAATGCAAGATGCAGAATGAATTAAAATGCAATTTAATATTGACATATCTTCCTTTTTAATATACGTGTGCGTACACACACACACATTAAAAAGGAAGACATGTTAATATTAAGCTGCATTTTAATTCATTCTGCATCTGTTACATTTATATATATATATATTTTAAATATATATATATATGAAGTTGCCTGAATCGTTTGCTGGACATTTAATGTCTGAAATTTGGGTATCTTTGAAGTACTGTAGACCAAGACAGAGCTTTGTATTCCCAGTTGGGTGAGTTGGTTCTCGTCCTGAAAAAAACGGAATACTGTTTCCCAAACAAGGAACAGGTACAAACTGCTTCACCATGTTTATAAAAAAGGCAATCCTCTTTATCTCTGCCCCAAAAAAGCATGAGAAAACAGCCCCCAGGTTTGCTGCCTAAGATTGCCTATAGATCGGTATCCCATCTGCAGATCGAGTCCTTCCAGGAATTCTTGTGCTGCAATCTTATCTCTCTTTTAATAAATCCTATTAATCAAAGCCCTTAGGGCAGTGTTTCTCAACCTCGGCAATTTTAAGATGAGTGGACTTCAACTCCCAGAATTCCCCAGCCAGCCATGCTGGCTGGGGAATTCTGGGAGTTGAAGTCCACTCATCTTAAAGTTGCCGAGGTTGAGAAACACTGCCCTAAGGGCTTTGATTCTTGTTCTTGTTCTTGTTCTTGTTCTTGTTCTGGGAGTTGAAGTCCACTCATCTTAAAGTTGCCGAGGTTGAGAAACACTGCCCTAAGGGCTTTGATTCTTGTTCTTGTTCTTGTTCTTGGATTCTTGTTCCTGGGATTATATGTTTTCTGTCCATACTGCTAGGAGGGAAGTTTGATGCTAATTCGCACCCAAGACCTTCTCAAAAAGCAGAGGGCCACCCTTGTATCCCACAGCAGCTCAAGAGTGTAAGACTCGAAGGAAGAGGTGGAGAACACGCCTCGCCAGTTGCATTCCCTACCTGCTTACATCAATGCCCCAGCTAGGTTGAATGGCTCAGAAAAAAAGAAGAAAAGGCAGGAATCCGGCTAGCTGGTTTCCTGTTTAAGTTCAGAGGAATCCTGTTGGTTCACATGCAGCTGAGATGGTCTCCTGGATGACGGCCAGAGCTGTGGAACTGCCTGCTGCAGGAAGGCTTCTCGCATCTTTGCACCCGTGAGCTGCAGTCCCCAGTTCCTCCACTTGGGATGAAGTGCTATTGAGTCCAATATCATTTACTTCTGTGTAAATGTATGCAAGGCTGTACCCTGAAGTGAATTTTGGAGTACACCTATCCGTTCCTATCCGTGGGGATGATTCCTTTCATTGTTCACGACTGGACATTTTTATGATGACTAACAGCTTTAAGATCAAAAGAGGGGATTCATCTACAGTGGAACCTCGGTTTACGAACTTAATTCGTTCCGTGACTCTGGTCGCGACCCGAATTGGTCGCGACCCGAAGCAAATTTCCCCATAAGGCTCAATGTAAATACGGGTAATCCGTTCTGAAACATATGTATTTTATTTTTAAACCACAAAAACATGAAACAAAGTACTGTACAGTACAGCACCGTATGAAGAGGGAGAATGGGGTGGGGAGGCAGTTATTGTTTGGAGGGAGAGTCCCCTTCAGGGATTTCCTCTCTTCTTTGCCTCTTAGCTGCAGGCTCAGTTCTGGGGGAAAACCTGTCTAAAGTCAGTTGTTTTTTCCTGCGCTGCATAACCCTCCGGAAATGAGAGACCACGTTGTCATTCATCATGTTCAACACTCTGTTTGTCACAGTTCTGTTGGGTGGTGCTTCTCAAGGAAATCCTGGCACTCATTCCATTTCTGCATGATGGATTTTATCGCATCACTGCTCACCTCCTCCCCGTCCCCCTCTTCCTCCTCCTCGCGAGGAATGCTCCTCGCCACGCGCTTTCTGTTGCTCACTCTGGAGCTCAGCAAGTTCTTCCGTGGTCAGCTCCTCCTTATGGTCCACACTGTGGATGCCACTTCTCTTGCGGAATTTCTCAAACCAGCCTCTGCTGGCTTTCAATTCCTCACTTGCTGCGCTGGTAGAGGGGTTTGTCCGCAGTAAATCACTGTGCAGTTTCCTGGCTTTTTCACAGATCATAGCCTCACTCACGCTATCACCTGCCAGCTGTTCTCATTCAGCCACACTAACAACAGCTTTTCCACCTCTTCCAGCACTTGTGTCCTCTGCTTCGTTAACATCGTTACTCCTCTTGCCACATCAGCTCCTCTGATGGCATCTTTATTCTTCAGAATAGTCGAGATGGTCGACTTCGCCATCTTGTACTCCGAGCCCAGATCAGTCACACGAATACCATGATCATGCTTTTCTATAATTTCCTTCTTCAATTCGATCGTTAGTATTTTCTTCAAAGCCTTATTCTTGCCAAGCCTGCTCTGCACTTTCTTTGGAGCCATGCTCACCAAAAACCTTCACAGAACGCTAAGAAACACACCACAAGCCTCACCGAACGTCTCCTTGCTACCGCAATCTCGCCCACAGGAAGCCGTGACCGCGTGTCAGCAGGGAAAATGGTCACGGATCCTGTTCGTAACCCGAGGCGGAGTTCGCGAACCGAAGCAAAATTTTGCAGCCGGAGCTGGTCGTCACCCGAAAAGTTCGTGAACAGAAGCGTTCGTAACCCGAGGTTCCACTGTATCTTGATATATATGATTTGTAAAGAAAACAACATCAATGATCTATCCTTCTTCTGAGACTCACTGGGATTTATGGTTCTTCTAACTACGGTTCGCCCCGTGTAAACGCTTCGTTTTTATTTCTTCACCCAGAGTCCTGCGAAGGGGTGGATTGTGGGCCGGGCAAGGTGTGCAAAATGAAGCATGGACGCCCGCAGTGCATATGCGCTCCGGATTGCTCCAACCTCCCCAGGAAGCTTCAAGTATGTGGCTCCAATGGTTTTACGTACCAGGATGAATGCGATCTTCTCACGGCCAAGTGCAGAGGGCACCCTGACTTGGAGGTCATGTACCAAGGCCAGTGCAAAAGTGAGTTGCGCCCTTCCTCTGTGGGCATTGCAGATCTCAGAACAGAGATCTCGAAATCACATGCATAACCTGATCTCTGAACACAGCCCCACGTTTTGAACAATGAGTGGAGAGTTCGCTTCCAGTCAGTTTTGCAGAAAGTAAATATCCAAAAAGAAGTCCAAGTGTATAAAAAGGAGATTAATTTTTTTTTAGATTTTTTTTATCCTGCTTTTTTTATTTTTACAAATAACTCAAGGTGGCGAACATACCTAATACACTTTCCTCCTCCTATTTTCCACACAACAATCCTGTGAGGTGAGTTGGGCTGAGAGAGAGGGACTGGCCCAAAGTCACCCAGCCGGCTTTCATGCCTCAGGCGGGACTAGAACTCGCAGCCTCCTGCTTTCTGGCCTGGTGCCTTCACCACTACACCAAACTGCATCCTTTTGTGGGGATCTGTTTTTTTCACACAATACTTCACAGTACTTTTCACTTGGGTCAAAAAACAATAAAATGAATAGGTTTCCTGGTGTATGGGTTCATTTTTTTGATGCATATTTTTCTTTTAAAATGAGGGTTGGCAGAGAACGGTAAGCGCCTGAGATTTGTGTCTGCACACTAAAATAAAGTGACAAGTGTCTTAGGTCTTCTTTAGTGTAAATTCTACTGTGAAAAATCCTCTGGAGAATGAATGCTAATTTAATTAAATAGGGTAAGTTCCTAAGTTCATGAATCAACAGTTCATTCAGAGACTGCTGTCTGAACCGGATACCTTTAAAAGGGATATTAAAGGGTAACCAAAACCTCCAGCTAAAGGAGAGTCTGTCTAAATACCACATCCTGCTCTTTGTGATGCTCCACGAGGCAGCATGCTGGCCTAGGCTGAAATTTTATTTTATTTATTTATTTCAATTTATATGGCCACCCATCACAGCTTCAGGACTCCGGGCGCCCTTCTGTGGTGTTCCATAGGAATGGAAGGAACCTCCATGTCAACAGACAGTCTACCTCCAAATACACCCTTGATCTCAGTGCCTTTCTTTGCGGCCTCTCTCCTCCAGAATCTTGCTCCAGCGTGGTCTGCCCCGGGACCCACACCTGCGTGGTGGACCAGACGGGAAGTGCCCACTGTGTGATGTGTAGGGTCGAGCCCTGCCCAGATCCCACCAGCCTAGACCACACAATCTGTGGGAACAACAACGTGACTTACCCCTCTACCTGCCACCTACGGCGAGCCACCTGCTTCTTCGGTCAATCCATAGGGGTCCGGCATTATGGAAGCTGCACAGGTATGTTCGGCTTGGGCAAAGGAAACTCTGCATGGCATGGGCAAGTTAGGTGGCACCAAAGAGCAGTTTCGGGGGTAGCCACTGGGAAGGGGTCAAAAAAGTCAAGATGGCGGCCACGCCATCTGATTGAGCCCCACCCCTTTTTACATGCGCCGTGACTTTGATTGCATGGTGGCGGCTGCCATTTTGACTTTTTTGACCCCCTCCCAGGACCGCCCCTTCAGCAGTTTGGAGTTGCTCCCAGTTTTGCACCCCAGTGTCAAACACCATGATTGCCCCAAATCTGGACAGTCTTATTTTGCTCAAAACTGAGGGGGAGCATTCTTCCCTTGCACTTTAAATTTAGGTGGAGCAACCACAGGGAACAGACGTATTTTCCCGGCAAGATTTTAGGGCAGGGGCCCAGCAGCCCCCTCAACAGCAATGGCCCCCTAACCAAGAAGCTTTAACTGGCCCTGTCTGGAAACAAATGAACATCCCCCGTTTAAAACAAGGGGGTTCAACCTGAGGCCTCGAGGTGTGACTACAAAAGCTGTCTAAAAATTGTCAGTGTAACAGGAAGAAAGGCAGAAGTTATTAAATGCATCGGGAGCACTCAACTTAATTCATTAAGTTGCATTCCCTTCAGGGGAGACCATGGGGAGGGGCACAGCAAAATTAAGGTGGAAGCTGCAATGCATGTACAAAAACTACATACAAATTGAATAAATAAATAAACAAACAAGACAGGCTTCTATTGCATGGCAATGACTGCCATCTTAACTTTTTTGACCCCCCCCCGTAGATGACCTGATTCCATTTTTGTTCTGACTTTTCCTATTAGCCCCTTATGGACAGAGATGGCTCCTTCCCAGAAACAAACATTCAGCGATCCTTGATTTAAAGAGAGGTCTCTTCACAGTGCAGTTCATTCCGGAGTCATACCTGATCGGAATCCATCCATGCTTGTTTTCCTACATAATTTATAAATTTATATCGCACCTTTATTTATTTTCTTATTAGATGAATATCCTGCCTATACTTTGCAGAACTCAAGGTGCAATACATAATGCTCCTATTTTTTGCACAACAACAACCCTGTGAGGTGGGCTGGGCGGGAACAACTGGCCCAAAGTCCCCCAGGGAATCTCCATGGCTGAATTAGAACTCACAGCCTCCCGGTTTCTAATTCAGCACCTTCCCCACTACACCTGATTGGCTGTCAGTAATGATGACATCACGCATATAAATGAATAAAAAGGACTGATTCGTTCTTTCTTTCCTTCCATAGCTCTGAATAAATACCCCTTGGACACAGATGATGCTGAAGAAAACTACATCTGAAAAGCTATTTTGGGGCAATTTGTCCAATTCCTAACATTCAGGGGCATTATCTGTAATAATGTACAGACTGTACATTATATATCTGGTATTTATTAAAACCAAAAGGAAAAAAAATCTTATTTATATAAATAGAAACAGATGTAACCTAGACATATCCATTCCAGTTCTTGGGTCATAGTTCCTACCAGGGGTGTCTGCAAGGAAGGTCAAAAAAGTCAAGATGGTGGCAAGGACTGAGCAATCAAAGCCCCGCCCCCTTTAAAAGGGGCGGGGCTTTTATTGCTCAGTTGCTGCCACCATTTTGACTTTTTTAGTACCCTCCTGTCCTGCTTCTAGCACAGTGTTTCTCAACCTCAGCAACTTTAAGATCTGTGGACTTCAACTCCCAGAATTCCCTAGCCAGCTATGCTGGCTGGGGAATTCTGGGAGTTGAAGTCCACAAAGTTGCTGAGGTTGAGAAACACTGTTCTAGTGGATGCTCCTGGTCCCTACCCAGAGCTCTTCCATTGTCCATGAGCAAGGGAAACCCATTCTTATCATTTCAAAAAGACTGGCCAGTTTGCTTAATTCAACATGACATTCCCAGCCATTCACAACCCAGCCAATCTCCTCCCTAGAACTCCCTAACATGCCATATCTGTCCATTTCCATTTTCTTAATTTAATTTAATTTTATTTTTTTGTCTTTGTGAATCTTGCCTCGCTGCCTATGGTTCCATATACCTTGCAGCCTCGTTCCCCACCCTCCCTCTGCCCACACGTTCTGCTTCAACTAGACTCCAAGGAGAGTTTTCTTCTGATTTAACCAAACATTCAGCTGCTTTCTGCAGTTGCACTGTCGATGAACATCCTATGGCTGACACGTCTCCGCTCAGAGAATTCGAAAGCTTATAAGCATCCCTGATATCAGAGGTTCATCAGGTAGATCAGAAGGTGGGGGGGTGGAACTGGGAGGTATCATGGTGATGATAGCCAGTTTTCAACCAATTTTATCTATGTATCCAAGTTAACTTTGTCACCTGTGCCATTGTAAACTGTGTAAACAGCACCCTTTCTCTGACAGGGTGGTCTTCCAAAAGTATTGCTGTGTTTAAAACAGGTTATTTTTCTATTTTTCTATGCTTGTGTCCCTGATTTTTTGTTTTTTTGCGGGGGGGTGCCTTCAAGTCAGTCTTGACTCCTGGCGACTGCCTGGACGAGTCCTTGCAGTTTCCTTGGAAAGTTTTCGCAAGCGGTGCGCCATCGCCTCCTTCCCAGGGCTGAGAGAGAGGGACTGGCCCAAGGTCACCCAGCTGGCTTCGTGCCTAAGGCAGGACCAGACCTCCCAGTCTTCCAGTTTCTAGCCTGGTGCCTTCACCACCACCCCAGACTGGCTGCCTGATCGTTTTCACACCCGTCCGTTCATCAGATGCAGTTCTAGAGCATCCTTTGCATCTCTGGCTTCCCGTTGTAGCAAGAACTAACACATGGTTTGCATTCACATCACTTAGGTTTGCACACCCCGCAGTGTCTCTAGCGGGGAGAATTTTCACAAGGGAAGCAAAATGGAAATGAAAAGAGCACGGGGTGGGAAATAATTAGCTCCAGAGGGGAGCTGCGTGGGCATTTGCCGGGATTAGCAAATGGCTCTCCCTCCCAGGAGTGGTGCTACTATTTCTGTTCCGCACAGGTCCAGATCTTCCACATTAAAGGTACAGACCTTAAAAAAAAAACAACGTATTTTTCTTTAACAGTGGAACTCTCTTGGCTACAGCATCAAAGAATAAACCTTTTTGCTGAGTTTGAACAATTAGGACTGAAGAAATGAAAACGTGGTCTTGCCTTGTCTGTTTGTTCTCTTTCTTTCTTTTCTTTTTCCTTTCTTTTTTTGACTAAAAAACCCAGGTGCCCTGCAAGCAGGAATGGGTGGCACCTCCACTCCATTTCCCCCCATCCTGGATGAGATTGTTTTTATAGCATCCAGGGGAAAACAAAATGAACAGCCAGGAAGAATGAATTTGCTCTTTTCCTCCCGCTGTCTTTGAAAAATCATCCGAGGGATTCTGAAGGTTGCCCCAACTTTGCAGTCTACCTGACCTGGTGGGACCTTTAGCTGTGTTTGGGGAAACCTAAAAACAAAGCCTTAGTAAGTTGCCGCCCCTCTATTTTCACCTGTGAAATGCTGGTAGTTGAGCAATTCAATTAACCGGAAGCCAAGGCGAGTTTGTCGCTGAAATGCACAAACGGCAGTGTTGTGGTTTGGGGTTGTTTTGAATCAAGTGTACAGGCTAAATCCCTTATGAAGAATTTCAGTGGCCTTTATTTAATTTTTCCCAGAAAAAAGCAACAGATGTGTCTTCTACCACATCCAGCTTGACAAGTCATCCGGCAGGCAAAGATTTATGGCCGCCGTAATTGGTTTCTGAAGCCATTGTCAAATTACCCAGATGGGATGTTTGTTTCTGATCTTCAAAATAGGGAGCAAGGGGAAAACAGGGTTCATTCAGGCCAAGTGGAAAAGGCAGGGAATTGCTGAGGCTCATCGCCACAAACAGGAGACAGAAAACAGAGAGTCAGGAAATACCATCTTTGTGCTGGTGAAGTCCCAGAGGGAACAGGAACTTATTAAAGTCAATTCCTGTTGCAATCTCTGGAGGGTGCATCCATCTGCCTGAAAGTGTCAATCCATTTTGACTCCTCGACAGTTTGTACCTCTTGCTATAAGCGCCACCTCCATGAAAACACATTGTCTAGTTCCAGCACCTCAAGAAATATATGAAATAAGACATTCAGAAATAAAAAGAATTACATAAAACTCCCTATAAAGGAGTCTTCAAGAGTTTTGCATCTCCATCCTCATTTTTTACTAGCCTGTCTGCCTTTGTGCGTGCCCTGAATTCACTTGCACCATATTGTCAATCCCTTATGGGGGACAGGGACCCTTGAAACGTTCCTTCAATTTACAAAAGCTGCTTAATTTTTGCTTGATCGCCTGTAAGCACTTTCTCCTCGCCCCAGGGGATCGCATGAGCTCACAATCAACTGTCAAAAGTTTCAATCATCTTTTCAAATGCAGTTGGGTCATAGCACAATCTTGAAAACGTGTTTTTGTACTAGGACAAAATGATTGGGCCCGCTGAAGTTTGGAAGTTCGAGGGGAACCCTTTCTTCCATTTATGAGCCTCCCATCCCCCAGGGAACCAGCAGAGGTTGCTATCCTCACAGCAGACTTGCGAGGCAGCACAGCAGAGAAGCAGGCTTGCAAAAATCAGGAGAGCTTTAATCAAAACGTTGGTCGTTGCTGGGCCTGGTGATTGCTCAGAGAACCTAATCTCGCGCTCACATCTGGCATTGCCGGAAGATGGAGATGTGAACAGAGGTGCGTCTTTTTCGTCGGGTTACGGGGGGGGGAGTTGGCCCTCCCTTACATGAGATCATGGCAGTGGAGAAAGCAGGATTAAATCCTGGAATAGTTTAAAGCAGCTTCCTCCGTTTCCTTCTGTGTTCAGGATAAACAGTACTAGGTCTGACAGATCAGCGTTCTGTTTGAGGCAGTGGGGCCGTGGGGCAAGAGTTAATGGCTCCTGGATGAAGTAGCTTAACCTATTTAAACCGAAAATATTATTTCAGTCTAAAACGATTAAGCAAGTTATAGAACAGTTTTCTAGCCCAAGATTACGGGGTGGAGGGGACTAAATTTAACCAGATTGGGCAAAGTCCTAGCATTTGCATGCACACAAGCTAAGCCTAATTGTTTTAACCTTCCCTTCCCTTCCCTTCCCTTCCCTTCCCTTCCCTTCCCTTCCCTTCCCTTTCTTTCTTTCTCTTTTCCTTCTTTCCTTCTTTCCTTCCTTCCTTCCTCCCTCCCTCCCTCCCTCTTGCTTGCTTGCTCTTTTCCTTCCTTCCTTCCTTCCCTCCCTCCCTCCTTTCCTTTCCTTTCCTTTCCTTTCCTTTCCTTTCCTTTCCTTTCCTTTCCTTTCCTTTCCTTTCCTTTCCTTTCCTTTCCTTCTCTCTCTCTCTCTCCCTCTCTCTCTCTCCCTCTCTCTCTCTTTCTTTTTCATACAGTACTTTAGTTACACATCACAAAATTTGCTTTGTTTATGGTTCAGTTTATTGTGTGAATCTAGAAAATGCCTCCATTGCAGTAACTATATTAAGATGTTGGGTGAAACACAGTCATGGAAACATTCTCTGGGAAGTCTGGGAGAGATTGGGATGACTAGGATCTTGTTTTTTTCCTACTTTGTCCTACTCTGTTTCTTCCTCCCTCTGAACGGTGTCCAAGCAAATGGGACCAGAACACTTCAATTTTCCTCCAAACAGTCCTATACATCTGCTCTTTCTCGGCAGTCAGCATGTTTCTCTGTTTTTTAAAAAGGGTTTTGGAACACCATTCAGCTGGAGAGAATCTCTTTCCAGCAGAGCCATGTGGATCTAGCACAGTTTTCTCAACCTTGGCAGCTTGAAGATGTGTGGACTTCAACTCCCAGAATTCCCCAGCCAGCATGGCTGGCTGGGGAATTCTGGGAGTTGAAGTCCACACATCTTCAAGCTGCCAAGGTTGAGAAACACTGATTTAGCCAATATCCCAGAGAGGGGACCAACTTCACAGTGGGAAGCAAAGTGTATCCTCAAGGAGGTTAAATGGATTTCTTCTCTTTATGGCTGGTGTTTCCATGCTGCCCCATTCCAAAAAGTCTCTCTGAGCACCTTACAAAGAATACACAAGTAAGAGAGAAGAATTCATTGAGGAAAAAAATACCCCCCTCACCACCACCACCCATAACAATCAACTTGGGCCTCCTGGATCCAGTGGTTTTCCATTTCTGGATGGGGTTTAGTAGGCAACTGGGGACCCCTCCTGGACTCACGGCTCCAGTTCAAGGAGCAGGTGGCCACTGTGTCCAAGTAGGCCTGTGCACAATTTTGTGTTGTGTGTCAGTTGTGCCCCTCCCTGGCCTAGGAGGCACACAGCCATGCACTCTTTGGTCGCCTGCCGAATAGAGTACTGCAGTGTGTCCACACGAGCCTGCCCTTGAAGAATATCCAGGAGCTGCAACCGGTCAGAATGGTCCAGAACTGGTCCAGCAACCCCTTTTTGCTTACGGTTATTTTTTATTAGTTTGTTATCATTACTGTATTGATATTTCCAATTCTGTTAGCTGCCCAGCGTTGGGCTGGCAAGATGGGTGACCATATACATCCAATAAAATAAAAATTTTTTAAAATGTCCCAGCCATTGACCCTCTGAAGAAAATGGCGAGCAGCTCCAAGTGCCTTGTGCAGGGAGGGGATGCATCAAGCACCAAGGACTTTTCCAAACAAGCAGGATTGGGTGGTTTTTCTGAACCCCAACAGGGCTGGTGCTAGCCTCTGCACAAAGGGGGTGTCAAAAAAGTCAAGATGACGCTGCAACCATGCAATCAAAGCCCTGTCCCTTTTTGCATATGTCACGACACACATAAAGTTAGCATCTCTTATTCTGGATGGGTATTTCTTCCACGGATTCCCATTAATTTTCATTAGAAGCAGCTACAGAAGGAACCTTGCCCAACTTGGGCATTTTCCATGTGTGGATTTCAACTCCCAGAATACTCAACAGTGCTGGCTGGGGAATTCTGGGAGTTGAAGTCCACGCATGTTCAAGTTGGCAGGTTTAAAAAACACTGGTTTAGATAATGCACTGAAAAGGAGGGCTATGGATTGCCAAAAGCAATATGTATGTATATGTGAGAGAGAGAGAGAGAGGGAGATCATAGAGATCATAGATAGATAGATAGATAGATAGATAGATAGATAGATAGATAGATAGATAGATAGATAGATAGGTATAGATAGATAAGAAGGGTGATAGATGTAGTGGTGCCAAGTGGCAGCAACATCAGGAAGAAGGAGGACCAGGGCCTGAAGGAGGAACTGGAGAGGATGTGGAAAGTCAAGGGCAAAGGGGTCCCTGTGGTGGTGGGAGCACTCGGGGCTGTAACTCCTAAGCTGGGCAAGGGGCTCCCACAGGTCCCAGGAGCAACATCCGAGCTCTCCATCCAGAAGAGCGCAGGGCTAGGAACAGCTCTGATCCTGCACAGGGCCCTCAACTCCCAGGCCTCTGGTGGAGGATCCAGGATTGAGGAAGACACAGATCACCCATAGGGGTGAGAGGGAATTTTTTTTTCTATTATATTATATGAAACTTGAACAGAGCAAGTACTATGCATATCACCCATTATTTTACAGTGTCAGCAAGGTCTATTGACTAAATTTTAATTTCAAGGCAGTGTCATCCAAGCACGTCTACTTAGAAGGAAGCCCCATGGTTTCTGGGACTTCAACTCTTGCAATTCCCAGCATGAGAAGCCAAATGGGTGTCGGAGCCCAACCTATCTGGAGTTCACTAGGCTGAGGACGGGCTCAGTGTGTGTGTATATGTGGGTGTGATTTATTTCTCCTCCCAATCTGCAGTTGATTAACATTTTTTTCTGACTCTGGAACATTAAACAACAGAAATTAGAAACGGTCCTGTTGTTCGGAGGAAAAAGGATCACAATTATATTGGTGGCAGGTTGGGGACAACAGCTGCACTGGCCAGTTTCTCTCCCGTCATCCGTCCCAAGTTACAAACATGTTTGGTTTTTAAAAGAAAAAGAAAAAGAATAGCAAAAACCACAAATTTCAATTATCTTCACTGGATTTTTTGGGCAAAAATACCATTCCGTGAGCTAAAGCGCCCTCTGTTGGGCAATATCATAAGAGCTCTGCTGATTAGGTAGAGATGGGCATTAACTCAACCAGATGTATGCCCGAGATTAGCAGCAGGCCATTCGCTCAGCAGCACAGCTACCTCCAGGTTGTTCCCCCTCCCTAGCAAGTGATATTCAGAGAGGTAGACTGCTTCTGAACCTGGAGGATATATTAAACAATTGCTCAACAGTCACATATTGATGATTTTCACAATTTTCCTTTATTAAAGGCAGTAGCCAATTTGTTGTTCGTTAGATTAGATTTATCTACAGTTCCTTGCTTTCTTCTTCTTTCCTGCCCTTAATTTTTTTTCTCCAACTGCTTCTCATTCTTTTACTGCACATTGCATAATTATGCTCATCCCGAAAGGGAATAGCACAATGGACATGTAAGTAGCACTTTCTGGGCCCCATTACCGTAGATGATATTGTCGTTTGGCAGAACCCAAAGGAAGCTGACCTCGATTGCACAGGACAGGCAGACACTACAGGAGGTAGACCGTCCCTCAGATAGCTAGGCCCTATGCCATCTAGGGCCTTCTAGGTATTGCCAGCCCCTTGAGCTGCACTCAGAAGCTTACTGGTAACCAGCGTAGCTCACAAACCAGAGGTGCTACACGGGCATCGCAAGGCCTGCCCATCACAGCTCATGATGCTGCACTGTGGACCAGCTGTTGCTTCTGAATGGTCTTCAGGGGCAGCCCCATGAGAAGAGTGTTGCAGTACAGGTAGTCCTCACTTAATGACCACAATTGGGATCAGAATTTAGGTCACTAAGCAATGTGGTCATTAAATGAATCATCACCTGACTGGACCTGATTTTACGACCAATTTTGCAGTGGTCGTTAAGTAAATTACACAGTTGTTAAGCGAATCATGCAGTCCTTAAGTCAATCATGTGGTTCCCATTTGATTTTGCTTGCTGGAAGCTAGCTAGGAAGGTTGCAAATGCCAATCACGTGACCCCGGGACACTGCAACCATCATAAGTGCAAGCTGGTTGCCAAGTGTCTGCAATGTGGGGCAGTGCAGTGGTCATAACTCTGGGCACCGGTTGTAAGTCACTATTTTTAGTGCCATCATAACTTTAAATGATTGCTAAATGAACAGTCGTTAAGCAAGGACTACCTGTAGTCTCCTTGTGAGGTGACCAAGGCATGAGGAACTCCAAGAAGCCTTCTCAGTCCAGTGATGGGCATAAATTGGTGCACAAATTGGATTTGTGCAAAGCCTTCTTGGCCACAGCTGCTGCCTCTCCTTGAGTAAGAGTTGTGGGTCTGGGAAGACCCCCAGAGTGTGCACCAGTCTTGAGTAGGGAAGTGCAACTCCATTCAGGACCAAATGGGCCAAGTCACCAGAACCAGGAGGATCAAATACCCACATCCCATTCTGAAGATACCTGACCCCAAACCAGTGGATGATCTCCTCCAGTGGCTTCATGTAGCTGTTAAACAGGAGGGGCGAGAGCACCAAGTCCTGTGACACCCCATAAAACAGGGGCTTCAGACTTGACCTCTCCACATCCCCAGCGCTGACCGGAACTGGCTGTGGAGAAAGAAGACCCACCGCAACTCCACTCCCATTGCCTCCAGAACCATACCATGATCAATGGTATCAAAAGCCACTGAGAGACCAAGGAGGGCCAGACCATTGCATCATCTCCACCACAACAATGACCCACATTAGTGTTTCTCAACCTTGGCAATTTTAAGATGTGTGGACTTCAACTCCCAGAATTCCCCAGCCACCTAACAAACACTGATGTAGGTCATCAACAGGTAGGATTAACGCTGTCTCAGTGCTATATCCACGCCTGAAACTTGGGGAGGCAGCTTGGTTAAAAAAGGGGAAAATATGAAGCGAGCAGATTTTGCACACCATAGCAGAAACTAGATAGCCTTGATGAAACCTTTCGAAGTAAACTCTAGTTGACCTGATGAGTTGGCACCACCACCTTAGTCTTTAATGCAGGGTTCCTCAACCTGATCAACTTTAAGATGCGTAGACTTCAACTCCCAGAATTCCCCAGCCAGCATGGAATTCTGGGAGTTGAAGTCCACACATCTTAAAGTTGATCAGGTTGCAAAACCCTGCATTCACTGGTCAGAATTGGTCCTTATTTGCAGATAGAGGAAGAATGTCTCTCCAAACCATGGGTAAGGAATCTTCTCCAAGAACAAACGTTTTGATGTTTGTGATGTCACTTTGCTTGACAGTTCTTTATTAGTTACAGGAAAATTAGTTAAATGAATGTGTGCACTAGAAACATATATTTTCTGCTCTTATTTTGACTCAAATGCCTTTTTCCTTTCTGGAGAAGTACCTGATAATCTCTGTCTTTTTTTTTATGAAATAAACACTGTTCCTGTTAACTCTCCAGTTTGGTTGGCTGTTCACTTGGGATTCTTCTCCAACAACCCCGACCGAAAAGTGTTTTGATCATTAATTTCTTCCCGAGCCCTCTGCAAATGCTACTTTCTCAACAATCTTCGCCAGAAAGTCAAAGTTGGAGACTGGACAAAGATTGTTCAAGACAGTTAAGTCCATTATTTTCTTTAAAATTTATTAAAATACTTATTAAATATTTTTAAATAGGAATTTTTAAAAGGAAGATAAAAACTAATATTATAACTAATATAAAGTAAGAAAAAGAAAAGAAAAAAGAAAGAAAGAAAGAAAGAAAGAAAGAAAGAAAGAAAGAAAGAAAGAAAGAAATCAAAGAGAAAGCTAAAAGTGCAAGAAAGGGGAAAAAATAAAAGAAAAATAGAAAAGAAAGAAAAAAGATACAAAGAAGTAACAGTTATAAGTACAATTATAAATTTACCTCTTACTCTATGGTTACAACATAACTCTCTTCTTTCTATAATCTATCCTGTCCAATCATCCAAACCATAAATCATAAGTTCATTGATTTTCGGTTTTATGCAAAAAGTCTATAAGGGGCTTCCAGTCAGCAATAAACGTAGATATTGTCTTTTCTCTGATCGAAGAAGTCAATTCAGCCATCTCAGCAAGTTGCATCATCTTCACCAACCATTCCTCCATTGTGGGTAGTGCCAAAACTTTCCATCTTTGCGCGTACAATAATTTCGCTGCCGTTATCATGTACAAAAACAAAGTTCCATGACTTTTTTCCCAACTGTTTGCCCATCAATCCCAAAAGAAGACCCTCTGGTCTTAATTGTATATTAATCTTTAAAATCCTCTGAATCGGTGTGTGTATCTGAATCCAGAATTTTCCAGCTTTTTTACACGTCCACCAAACATGATAAAATATCCCTAAAATAAATTTGAACTGCCTTTATACATTCTAGACAATTTCTCTGGTGACATATACTGGCGGTACATCATTTTATAAAAATTCTCTTTAAGATTATAACATAGTGTGAATGTTACATGCTGGCTGGGGAATTCTGAGAGCTGAAGTCTACACAACTTAAAGTTGCTGAGGATGAGAAACACTGCTCTAGATTTACATCCTATCTTTCTCTCAGCGTTAGTCTTCAACAGGTGGGAGCACCTAACCCATCCTGGCTGCTCTTGGAAAGCTAAGCCGACATGGTTAGTCTTTGGATGGGAGACCACTTGGTAATGTCAAACCTGGACTGATACATTAGGAGAAAAATCTCAGAGAAAGGCAATGCTGGGGTGAGCAGATTTGACTGGCCAGTCTCCAGGCGACCACCAGATGACAGCAAAGGGATGCAGAAAATGCCAATTATAGAATAGCATTGCGCTTTTAGATATTTGAAGATCCCCCCCCCATCCTACTTCTCTTACAAAATAAGTTCTTAGAGACCGAGATGCATAGCTTCTGTTCTTGAGAAATGAGAAACTCGCAATCCCCTTTCCAAAAGCTGCAGGGCACTTCTACATTTCATAACTCTAAGAAGCGCGTTGCTTCCGGAGGCGTGGTTGAGGCCAGGCGTTGTCGTGGCGACCAGGACAACGACTGTGACGTAACTGCAGACAGGCGGAGGTTAGAGGGAGGAGTGATTTGGCGGAAGCGTCCCTCGTTTCCGCTTCCGCCCGGGGCTCGCTCTTTTCCGTTCGGTAAGGAGAGGCTGCTGGAGGCGCGTGGAGGGTGGGTGGTCGGGCTGGGCCTTGCCTCGGAGGCCTGCTGCTTTCTCGGCCTGTTTACAAAGCGTCCTTTCGTGGCTCTACAGGGAGACAGCAAGACAACTTTAATACGTGTCTGTCTATATAAACAGATCCTTTAACTATATTAGATGGTCGAGCTCGACTTCTGGGGAGTTGGTGGACTCGATCATGTGGTTCCCCTGGCAACAGTAGGGGTGTCTTGTCGTGGCTGCCTTCTGGGAAGTTTTAGCAACTCCCTCGTCTAGACCCCGCTCCTGGGGTTTCCTGGTGGTCTCCCATCCAATTTGGGTTGGGGTCAGCCAGAGTTGTAGCTGCCACTATGTGGATGGTATATTATATAGTTATAGAGACAAGCGATGCTTAAACTGTTTTAAATACATGAAGGGATTTTGGTAGAGATATATCATGTTTATGAGGAAAGGGGAGATGTAGTTTTAGCATTATAAGTAATAGGGATATAGGTATAATGGAGAAGATATAGCAAGAAATGTGAATGTATAAGTAGTCCATTCTCACAAAATATATGTAGGAAAAGAGAATGAGAACATGGGTAATTTGTCATGCAGATAAAACTGTATTCTAAATATAGGCATACAGGTAGGGGTCTCTGTGGGTGTGTAATGCGTAGAGTGGTATTTCTCAACCTTGGCAACTTTAAGATGTGTGGACTTCAATTCCCAGAATGCTGGCTGGGGAATTCTGGGAGTTGAAGTCCACACAAGTTGCCAAGTTTGAAAAACACTAGCCTAGAGGAATATTTTTATAGATCTAAATATGGAGATGGATATGAATTTAAAAGGCATGAACAAATGTAAATATCTGTTGTAGATGTAGATAAGGAGGATTTACTAGATTAATACATAACTGTATGTGTGTTGTGTAAGTCAGAATTGCAATCTGCTTTTTTATTGCCATCAATTGCTGCCCCCTACTGGGGGAAGAGATTAAAAAAAACCCCTTGATTCACAGGTCACTTCTCTACATTCTCCAGGTAACCCTCAGCTGCCACAATGCAGATTTTTGTGAAAACCCTGACTGGCAAAACCATCACCCTTGAGGTGGAGCCTAGTGACACAATTGAAAATGTCAAGGCAAAAATTCAGGATAAGGAAGGTGAGCACTGACCCCGAGATTAAATACCATCTGACTGGATAGCTTGCATGTCTCAAGGAGACTGACAGATCGCCTGCGCTGGAGGCGTTTCAGAGCTCTGGTGCTGCCATCTGGTGAATGATGCTGTTGTGGGAGTTAATTGGGCTTCTGTATACATTTGCCAACTGAGCTGTGCTTTTCCAAATTTCTTTGAGCAAAACGGTTATTCATCCTAACCAGCATGGCCACATGGTCACAGTTGTTGTATCAAACATTGTCAGGAATACAGCCTGTTGGGGAAGGCTGGAAAGAGTCAAGACTGCTAGTGCTAAAAAAAAGCTTGACTTCTGCCTAGTTGTACTCCCTCTGAGCTGCACATTTCTCTATTCCAGAAAGGATTCTTGAAGTATTTTATTTTGTTTTTTTCTCGAATGTGGCTATTACAATGGATGAAATCCATAAGAAAGCAAACTGATTTGAAAAGGCAGCAGGAAGAGAACGATTAAACGTTGGAATTTTGAAAGGGTCAGCCTTTAAATGAGGGGATAGGCTTAAACAAGGATTCCGGAAGATAGAAAAAATAGGTGCCAAAACAAATATTTGGGGAAGAGAATCCTCTCTTATCCAGAGTGCTTCCAGAGATAAGCCCAAACCCAAACTAACCTCCCCCTTACTTCAGAGTAATGCAGATACTTCCCAACAAGGCTTTTGATAAAGTTCTTATGAAGCAGACCCACTGATTCATATGTGTACATCCTTCTGTGTATAGTGGGAAGCAAGATGCAGTTTAGAATCAGAGAGGGAAGTAGTTAATGTAGTGGCTAAGACTTTGTGTCCTCAAAATTTTAGAGTTCTCCCATCCCCACTATGGATAGCTTTCAGATTCCTCCTCCTCTCATTGTGTGGGGGTGGGGGGACACCTTTAAAAGTATTACTGTTTCAGTAGGTTTCTAAAGTGTAAATATTCTCTTGAGAGGTACAGCATGTTGAAACTAAGAGACTCCTGCCTTGGCCTTAAGCAAGCTACTCTTCTCTTTCTGTCAGGATCTGCGCAAGCTAGAAATTAAAGCTTAATTAAATGTAGACTAGTGATGCATAGTTGACAGGGTTAAATGTTATAATTGTTAATTGGAGGCCCGCTTGCTTGTTCCTGCCATCAAAGTCAGGAGAGAAGGGGGAAGAAGCCAAGCCAGGTGCTACCATTATCTCTGCAGAGGCACCAACAAGGTCAAGCAACCATGAGACCAGGAGAAAGGCGCGAGGAATTTCAAGCGGGAAAAGAAAGTAGAAGGGGGGGGAAGGGTTAAAAGGAAGAGTTTTGCTTAGAAATGCTTAGACTCAACAATCTATAGATGCTGTGCATTTCTCTCAATAAAGAAATCTTTAATGGAACTAATTAGAGTCCAGAGGATTTACTGAACTTGGGAAATGAGTGTGCAGACTCTTGACACTTTCATAGCATGGAGAAGAATAATACTAAACTTGTCTTGCATGGTTGTTAAGGTCCATCCATGATCTAGTGCAGCTTTACTTGAGAGAAGGACCTGTATGAAACCAGTTGTTGTTTTCTGAATAAAAATGGAAATTGTCCCCCATGTCTGCCTTAGATAATTGATTTCCATTCAAAATCTTTGCTTTGTAGGTATTCCTCCTGATCAGCAGCGTCTGATCTTTGCGGGAAAGCAGCTGGAAGATGGACGCACACTCTCAGACTACAATATCCAGAAAGGTACGGTGCTCTTCCTCTTCCCCACTTGGAAAAGCCCATCAGTTATTCTTGGTTTGCTATATAGGATATTGTATTTGCCAGAAGCACGATATAAAGCAGAAGTCGAACTCAAGACAGTTTCAGTGCCTCTACCCATGCCACCTGCAGCTAGTAGGAAAGAGGGGGCTTTTATTTTTAATTTAAATATTTTGAGGCCACAGCAGTCCTGATTGATTGCTTCCGAAGTATGACTAAAAATGAACCAGCGCTGTGACATCAGTAGCAAACATCTGTAACTATATAGGCCTCCAAGATGCAGTCAACTATCGAGATGGGCTTAATTTTCCACTGACTTGACTAACAGTCAGGAGTAAACCCTAGGGATGGTGACTTTGAGTTAGATCATGGTGGGGAGGGTAAATGGATACCTCCCGCTGAACTTGCTGTGTTTTCTCCTGAGAATATTTAGATGTTCCTGCTTTCCACATTGTGCTCTGTTATTCCCAACATAATGCGAGGGTAGCTGGTTAGACTGAAGGACCACAGAAAACCCCCTTCTCTGGCAGGGAGCCTGGAGAGCGACTGTCACATTTCTGTTTGTCCAGCTAGCTGCAATTCACAGTTGCTCTCCGAGGTCCTTGCCAGAGAAAGATCCTCTCCAGCCCTGAATACCTTGCCAAGCTTAATATGGAACGTTGCTATTGAAGACCATTTTGTGCTCTGTGTTCTTGGGGGGTTCAGTTTCTCCTTCCTGGTTTCTGGGGTCACCGAGCTCTGGTTTCTAGGCTGGGAGCTCCCAACCCTCCCCTCTGCCAGAGATTCTGCAAACCCCAGTGTGTGTGTTAATCTGGTTTCTGCCTTTCTCCCCGCCAAAGAGTCCACCCTTCACTTGGTGCTGCGTCTCCGTGGAGGAATCATTGAGCCTTCGCTCCGTCAGCTTGCCCAGAAGTATAACTGCGACAAGATGATCTGCCGCAAGTATGTCCCGTGGGGTGGGGGTGGCTACGAGAAAATTAGGATGTGGCCTCTTAATTACAGTGAACTGTAGGATTTCGGCTATACTGATTTACACCCAACACATCTAGGGGGCTGGAAAAGGCTTGGCTCATGATAGGGCACTTTGGTAACATCAGCTGAGATAGAAAATGATTTTTATAGCCTCTTTGCAACGGCTGTGGCTAAAGGACTGAAAGGCAATCAGTTTACTGTATTTCACTTCGGGTTCTGGACTACATCTTCATCAGTAAGATAATCTTTTCAGGCTACATTTTTCACAGCAGGTTCCTTTATACCTTTTGGTCTTGACCAACATTATGCCATCCAAGGTTAATTTCTTGCTCTTGATAGTAGGCGGACAATTGTTCTCTGGAAGATCCTAGTGGGGAGTGTGAATAACGAGGCACCCTGTGGTTTGTTTCCAGCATTTGGTTCTTGACGGTAGATTGTAGAGGTTGCACCAAGCATTTCAAATTCAAGATACCCCATTTCAAGGCCTTCCCAACCAGAATCGCTTGGAGTTGGGTAGCATATAAATTTAGATTATTATAAATAAATAAGCAAATTATTATTCCTGGAACTGCTCTGATGCTGCCTTGACATTCCTGGAAATGCACCGAAGCTGAAATGGTGTTGTTTCAAGCTTGAAACAAGGCTCTTTTGAGCTTGGGCAATTCCAGGAGGATTGGTACAATGCTGGAATACTTCCAGTGAGGTCCAGATAAGCCACTTCAGACTCAAAAAGGTTCTGTACTCCACTGAAAGATTCCTCCTGAATACGTATCTTCCATTATGTGGTGTTTTGGGTAGTCTGTACGGTCATGCAATAAACAAAGATGGTATGTGCTTAGGACAGGGGTATGGAAACTGCATCTTCCAGATACTGTCCTTTGGACTTCACCTTCTCTCAGGTCCAGCTGGATGGTCAGGTGTGGGTAGCTGAGAGTGCGTGGACCTTTCTCGGAGTGTTTCATTGATTTGTCTGTGTCACATCAAGGAGGGGGTGGCTTTTGCGACTACTGTTCAACCCCAGTGCAAAATGGAAAGTTTGAGTGCTTCAGTGTGCGCCAAGAATCCTTTGCACGAGGATTCCAGGGAGACCAGAAATGTTGGGCAGCCTCGGCTTCACCCTTGTCTTTTTTCTCCCTTCTAGATGCTATGCCCGCCTGCACCCCCGTGCCGTGAATTGTCGTAAGAAGAAATGTGGCCACACCAACAACCTGCGTCCAAAGAAGAAGGTCAAGTAAACAGCATGGCGGGAACTGCCCCCGTCCCTCTTCCTCCTACCTGGCTTTGGTGCTCCTGCAGCAACATGATTCATCTTTCCTCCTCTCCTGGGAGGCGTTTTTTCCCCTGCCAGTTGGAATAAAACATTCAGTGCACAAATAGTGTGTCTCCCTCTTCATTTTATGCCTGAATTGCAGCTATATATTACATGCAAGGCCCCCAGATTGTAAAAATGATTTGGTATTTGGGTGCAGGTCATCCTCCTTTTAGAAACACCGTGAAGCACAAACTAGCCTGATTTGGTAGTGGAAATTATCTGTATTGAACTAGAATACACTTCTCAGGAAAACCGCCCAGAGTCACTTCCTCATGAGATGGGCGGTATCTAAATTAGATAGATAGATAGATAGATAGATAGATAGATAGATAGATAGATAGATAGATAGATAGATAGATAGATAAAAAAAGAAAAAGAAAAAGAAAGAAAAAGGAAAGAAAAGAAAGAAAGAAAAGAAGAAAGAAAAGTGGTAAGATTGTGCTTTACATAATTCCAGTTCTTTCGGGTAGCATATTCCAAAGCTGCATTACAGTATTGGGATAACGGCTTCCTTACTAATATATTGTGCTTCTGCCAATCTAAATAAAATACTACTTAAGCGATTTTTCTTCATGGTAAAAAAGGCTGCTGCAGCAGCTTCCAAAGGTCAGTAATGAATGGGACGTTAAAATGCATGGGCCAAAAAGAAAAGGATTTAAAAGAAGGAAAACAGCACATCCATTATTAGAAATGCTCTAGATGTTGAGGAAGCTGGTGGTTCACCCTTCATCCACGTAGTTCTAATTCAGGTGTTGATGCCACTTGGGCCTTTTGGGATCTACCAACCTCTGTCTAATACCTGCCATTTGGGTAAGATGGTGGGGGGGACCATAAGCCGCAAAGTAAAGGCTGACTAGTTCCACTTGTTAAAATGGGTAAGGAGAATTTTTCTTGAATAATATTTGAGGAAAGCTGTCCTACAGGTTTACTTAGGAGCATTGTTTCTCAACCTTGTCCACTTTAGCACCTGTGGACTTCGTTTCCAGAATCCAAAGAATACTTGATCAAGGAAGCACTGAAAATAATAAAGCAGCAAATAACAGCCATACCCAAAGCATCACCATATATGAACCTCCAATTTCAGTCGAATCAGAAACATTTCTACCAATCCATCAATGGAGAGACTGCAATAAACCAGTCAACACCTGACAAGAAACTGCCGTTTTGGGCGCAGCTATGGAACAACCCAAAGAAATACAACAAGAATGCAGCTTGGATAAAG
Source organism: Python bivittatus (assembly GCF_059951505.1). Classification (NCBI taxonomy): domain Eukaryota; kingdom Metazoa; phylum Chordata; class Lepidosauria; order Squamata; family Pythonidae; genus Python; species Python bivittatus. Next base: position 5,164,204 of record NW_028277087.1, read on the forward strand.
GAGGTGGATAAGAATAAAAAGCTGAAATGAAAGAACTTGTAATAACAGAAACGGAGAAAATGGCAAGGAAGATCAAGAATTGGCAGCATCAGGTGAAGATGAACTGCATGGTTTTTGGTTGAAACATCTGACTGCTCTGCACCCACTCATTGCCAAGTAGTTTAACAACATACTGCAAGGAAGCGAAATTGAAGATTGGTTAACATCTGGCAAAACCTACCTGATAAATGAAAGATCCAACAAAAGGGGCAGCACCAGGCAACTATAGGCCAATTACCTGCTTATCAACAACTTTCAAATTGCTAACTGGTATTGTAGCTGATGCAGTCCAACAGCATCTAGTTGAAAACAAGTTCTTTCCATCTGAGCAGAAAGGAAACTGCCCAAAGAGGAGAGGGACAAAAGATCAGCTCCTAAATGACCAGATGATTTTGTAAATCTGCAAGAGAAGGAAGACCAACTTGAATGTAGCTTGGATTAATTACAAGAAGGCATTTGACTTCCTGCCACATGACTGGATAATCAAGTGCCTAGAAACAACACGAATCAATAGAAACATCAAAGATCAATGGCAAAGATCAATGGCACAATGGAAGACCCAGTTGCTGGTCAATGGTGATAGACTAGGAGAAGTTAATATCAAGAGAGGACTCTTTCAAGGAGACTCACTATCACCACTGCTGTTTGTCATTGCAATGATTCCTCTGCCAACAATACTGAACAAGTCAGGCCATGGCTATCAAACATCAAAAACATCTGCTGGGCTATTCCACCTCCTTTACATGGACGATCTGGAGCTGTCTGGAAAAACACCATCTGAAATAGAATAGCTGCTCAACACTGTCCGAATATACAGCCAAGACATTGCAATGGAGTTTGGACTGGACAACTGTGGCACCCTTACCATCAACAGGGGAAAAATAGTGAAAACTGAAGGAATCAAGAGGCCCAATGAAAATAACATCAAGAGTCTGGATGAAAAAGATCTCTACAAATACCTGGGCATCCTTCAAGCTGACAACATCAAGCACACTGAAGTCAAGAAGAAGGTTAGGGGTAAATACATCATGAGAGTGAAGAAGAGCTTAAAGTCCAAACTCAGTGGAGGGAATACCATCAAGGCAATTAACACCTGGGCAATTCCAGTCATTAGATGCACAGCTACAGACAGCAACAGACAGCAAATGCCACCTCTGCAAAGAAGCTGAAGAAACAATGGATCGCCTAGTTAGCTGCTGCAAGATCGCAAGACTGGCTACAAACAGTGTGACATGACAAAGTAGCAACCATGGTGCATTGGAATCTCTGCAAGAAATACCATCTGCCTACAAGCAAGAACTGGTGGGACCACTAAAACAGACAAAGTAATAGGAAATGAAGAAGCAAAAGTGCTCTGGGACTTTAGAATTCAAACAGACAAGCCCCTGCCACACAACACCCCAGACTTAACAATTGTTGATAAGAAAGACAAAAAAAGTCTGGATAGTGGGCACTGGAGACAGCAGAATAGAAGAGAAAGAATTAGAGAAAATCACAAAATACAAAGAGCAGCAAATAGAAGCAGAAGCAGAACCCTAATCCTAACCCAAAAGAAAGCAAAGAGAGTCCCAATAGTCATAGGCACCTTGGGTGCAACCCAAAACATCTGGAGCACCACTTGACCACCCTCAGCCTTGATAAAATCAGCATCAGTCAATTGCGAAAGGCAGCTTTACTTGGAACAGCTTCCATCCTGCGACGATCCCTTTAACCCCATCACACAACCACATCTGCCTATCCCAGGTCCTTGGGAAGGACTCCATAGGTGGACCAAAATGCCAAACCCAGTCTAAACCTCTGGCGGACTGAGTGACCAACACTAATATATAGGATGAACCCTGGGATGCTTTTATCAATGGGTATTTCAGGTCAGTGATTGGTCCTGAGCCTGTGTGGCCGGCAGGGGGCAGCAGAGGATCCTGCTGCAAAGATTCGGGCTCAGCTGGGTGAGCCGGAAGGAAAGACAAGGCTGCCGAGGGAGACCGTAGACTTTAAGTGCAGAAGACGCCGCCACTTGTTTGCTTCATGGCTTTCAAGGCCGTTTTTTGCTTCTTTCCCGGGGAAGACAACGTTGTCCGTGGACTCAGTGGAGGGATTCCAGATTTAAAGCGATGGCGCTGAGGCTGCAGTTCAGAAAATGAGCGCTGGAAGAAGCCAGGTGCGCGGCCTTCTTCTTTTGAACGCAATTCTCATTGTCTGTGCAAACCTCCCTAGGGAAAAAAAAGGGGGCACGTGAACATTTAAGTGGGTTTCACGTCTGCTTGCAGAACTGGCTGCGGCGGAGGGCGTTACAAGGTTACAACCTTGGCGACTGGTCAAGAGTGCCTTAAAAAAAAAAGATTTGGAGAATTCAAAGTAGCCCGTTCAGTCTCTGGGCCTTGCAAAATTGGCAGTGGACTCCCCTGCAGAATTGGGGTAAGTTTCTCTGTTTTGTAATATTTAGAGAATGACAACACGGGGAGATCCTGCAGAGGGATCCGTTGCGTGATCTCCAAACTGGAAGCAGAGCTGAAGATACTTCGGTTATCTTGCAAAATTGGGACAACTCTCTCCTGTGCGATCTGGCCTATGGATTACTTTGCAAGCGCAACAGAACGGTTTGGGGATTATTTGGGGGGGGGGGGGATATCCGTTGCAGGCATCCATATATGCATTTATCCTTGCCGTGTTCCGGGCCTCCGAATCGGATCAGATGGGGTCCAACGGAGCTGGCACCGTTTGTATAAAATATTCAGCACAAAACATGTGAACGACTCACGTCTTGGAAGGGTCGCCGGGGTGGGGGGAGACTGTTGGGGCCCACTGTCACGTCTATTAAAATTCTTGAGCAGCTCGTTGAGTTAATTGCAGAGTTTTCCCTTTTTTCCCTCATTTTTATGGGGATTCACCTAATACATCAGGAAAAAGACTGCAGCCACGCCATGGCTCTAGCTAGTGTTTCTCAAACTTGGCCGCTTTAAGACGAGTGGACTTCAACTCCCAGAATTCCCCAGCCAGCAGGGCTGGCTGGGGAATTCTGGGAGTTGAAGTCCACCCGTCTTAAAGCGGCCAAGCTTGAGAAACGCTGCTCCAAGGCCTTTTGTACCTCTGTGGTTTAACCAAAGCATCTGGTCCGCCTGCTGCAATGGTGAGTGAAATGGGGGTGCTTGCACCCGAGGCTCGTAGGCAGGTAGGGGTGTGTGTTTGTGTGTGGGTGTGTTGCAACAGAGGCGCCTTCATTAGCACGAGGCGGCTGCAGCAGCTGCAGGACAGCCGTTGCAAAATCAATAAGGAGATCAATAAACCCAATGCAAGAAAAATTGGCGGAGGAGAAAAGCGAGGCGGGGGGGGAGCTCAGCGCCGCGCCGGCTAATCCCGGCCATGCCCACAAGGGGGCGCGCGAGGACCAGAGGTGACTCCTTGGGGACCTTGAGAGCCAGATGGTTGGAGGAATTCTGCAAGGTCTTCTTGGCTGGTGGACTGCAGTCCCCATCATCCCCAGCCGGCACGGTTCCCCAACTCCTCTGAAGAGGACCGGAGGGTTTAGACCTGGGAATGGCATAATGTGGGGATTAACGTGTTGGACTTGGAGGAGGGAGAGACCAAAAGGCTGCACTGAGTTCTGCAGCTCCCTGAGTCACTTTGGGTTAATCCTGCCCTCTCAGTCCAAACTACCTCACAAGGTGGTTGTTGGTGGAATAAAATGAGGGGGGGAACCTCTGAGTGACGGCATCTAGCCGCCCTTGGTTGACCGTGGCAGGACCAGGCCTGGGAAATACTCGGATGGGAGACCACCAGGAAATGCCAGGGCTAAACTGAAAAGTGGAAAACAGGAGAAAAGGCTGCCCAGAAAACTCCATGGACGTGTCCGTGAAATTGCTGGAAGTTCAGCTTGACTCAAGGGGGGACTTTATCTTTTAATAATAAGAGGAATAAGAATAAATAATATTTTGTGTGGCGTTTTTTGAGCGGAGGGAAGGATAGTCTAAAAAAGGCAGGATGATATTATTATTATTATTATTATTATTATTATTATTATTATTATTATTTTATTTATTTTATTTTGCTTGGGAGCTTCACAAAGGCATCTAGCTGTGGCAGACCAAGGGCTAAGTGGGCCCCCCAGCACATCCGAATGGCTTTTGTTTAGAGTCTGGCCTCCATGGTTTGGGCCTTTAAGCCCTCAGAGTGGATGGATGATTAGAGCCTCTCTATTTAGGGGCAGTCTGCCTTAGAATCCCCAGGGCTGGAAGACAGACAGCAAGAAGAGGGCTGCTTCAATTTATTATCAGCGAGCTGTTTCCGATCATTTATTTATTTACTGTTTTGATAGGTGGCCCAGATTCAGAGTCACTGGGCAGGTTACAATGGAGTAAAAATATAAAATACAGTAGTATCCAAGTATAAATGGTTAATTGTTCATAAAGTGATTAACAATTAACTATGATTGAAGGCTTGTAGTTAGAAGTGCAGGAGCTGGCTTCATTAGTCTGATCAGCCCGACTTTTAATGGATTACACAAGACAAATGGAGGAAATTAGGCTATTAGTCCCAATAATATCTTTGGAACTTTCTGATTCAGAGGTTGAGGAGAAAATTGAACCTCTATGTAGTGGCGCTCTGCCTTCAATCTCTACATGCTGGAGCGGTGTTTCTCAACCTCAGCACCTTGAAGATGTGTGGACTTCAACTCCCAGAATTCCCCAGCCAGCCATGGGAATTCTGGGAGTTGAAGTCCACACATCTTCAAGCTGCCAAGGTTGAGAAACACTGTGCTGGAGACACACGTGGGAAACCTATCAGATTCTGCTTGTGGCCTTCTTGGAAGAATATGGCCACTTCAGGGAGAAGGATTTTGGATTAATCTGCCTTTTGTTCAGAATTGGCAGCTTTTCTGGGAGGGGAAAAATATATGAGCTAATTGGATCCTGTGAAACTGACTTGTACTGAGCCACAGGCACAGTAACCATAGGTTTCATATTGTCTGTAAACCAAACATGGAAAATTCTTTCACGCTTATGATCATTACAGGAATCCTGTAAAGTCCAGCCTTATCATAGATGGGGCGCGCTAGGCTGAAAACCAGAGGATGCGGGAAGCGCTTTGGGGCTTGGGATACAAAGGGCAGGAGGGGGGTTTTCTGGAGGCTCCCCCCTCTTGGATTAGGGGAAGGGGCTTGGATTATTTTTCCTTCATGGTTGAAGGGTAGAGTAAACCAACGGTGAAATTTGAGTTCTGTGTGTTTCCTTTGCTGGAGCCTCAAGAAATGGATGGGGATTTTTGGCAGGGGGCCTTGGGGCCCCCCAAATGTCTCGTATTTCCTTAAGGGCTGGAAAACCACTCTTCCGACCTCATATCTTTGAGAGGCAGTCGATTAATAATGTAAGGTGGTGGATCTTTCATCTCTGGAAGGTTTTTGAGAAGAAGCCGGACAGCCCCTTCTTGTGGGTGATTGTAACTGGTTTTCCTGCCCATTGCAGTGGGTTGGACTCGATCGCCGTTTCTCACCCTTGGCAACGTTAAGATGGGTGGACTTCAGCTCCCAGAATTCCCCAGCCAGCCATCTTGCCCATGCTGGCTGGGGAATTCTGGGAGTTGAAGTCCACCCATCTTAACGTTGCCAAGGGTGAGAAACTCTGGATGATCCTTGGAGTGTCCCTTCCAACTCCTCATGTTTGATGCAGTGCATCGCTGCAGAGTGATTCATCCCAAAGACTGGATCATGCCTCAATCCTCTGCCGGCTGGATCCATAAAATCAGCCTGACCATTGAGGTTCATAATCTTGGCTCCGGTGTGTCTGAGGCCGTGTGTGAGCCTGGATGCTCCAGGTGGGGCCGGGGAGAGACGCTAACCAGCCATTAGTGAACTTCCCTTCCCATCTCACCAGCGTGCAGATTGTAGCCATGGCGGTGGTGCATCTGACGGGCCTGGAGACCACATGGATCCTGTCAATTTTATTTGTGTGAAATACTGGGGTGGGGGGAGAACTCAGCTGTTCCCGTTACTGAGGCTCCTGTTACAATGCAGGTTCTCCCCCGTGTTCAAAGTGTGCCAAAAAAACCCCGTGCATGTTGGAAAAGCCCAGGAAGATAGATACCCTTTCGGTTGCAAAGCCAGAAAGGCAGGTAATGGGTGACTTTGGGCCAGTCCCCCTCTCTCAGCCCAACTCCCCTTACAGGGTTGTTGTTGGGGAAACAGGAGGAGGAAGGAGTATGTGGTATGTTCCCCACCTTGAGTTATTTATAAAATTAAGAAAGGTGGGCTAAAAAAAAACCTTAAAAAAACTTTACAGCAGAATATCTCAGGAGAATGGGGACAAGTGACTGAGAAGCTGGCTGGAGTGGGGGCTGACAGCAGGAATGGGGGGCCCTTCAATATTGCAAGCCAGCAAGAGTGCTGTGGTTTGGCCCTCGCGTGGCTACACGTGCTGTCAAAGGGAAGGGTGCTTCACCCCCAGACTGCCAAGTTAAAGGATGCAGCTGTTGAGTATTGTATATGCACATGTGTGTGTGCAAGAGAGAGAGAGAGAATGAACGAGGGGGTGTATTTTGGAGGGGGTGTGCAAAGGGAAGCAGGAACCTCATCAACGCCACTTGCGTAGTGCAAACCCCCCGAAGTTGGCTCCAACTGGGAGGCCCCGGCGTGCCACACCATCGCACGGCCAGGATTTGCAATTAAAGGCCGGGGTTGAAAGGGCCCGGTGGAAATTCCTTACCGAGGGCGAGGAGTTGGGTCTTGGCAAAGGAGGACGTGAGGAGAAGCAGCCAAACCGGACGCTGCCCGTTCCAAGCACGCTTTTGGGGCGGGAAGGGGAGAAGAGGACGGTGGGGTTGCCAACTTCAAAGTGGGCCCCCCTTGATCAAAGTTACCCACGCAGTTGCACGTACACACGCGAGGGCAAAGAAGCACGCCTGCAGTCAGTCTCTCTCTCAAAGGCAGGGTGGCCACCAAAGAACTGTTTCCAAATTGTGAACTGTTGTTTTGATCAAAGCGGCTTCGGGATTTCAAAGGACGGGCAGGTTCGGGTTGTGGAGGAACGCTGTTTCTCATTCCCCGAAAGTGGAAAATTAAAGAAAAGCACGTACAAGCTCTCTCCCTGAGTTGGGCCAGCATTTCAAAGTCCACCAAATGCACACAAGGTGTTTTATAGTCAGTGCTTAATTCCTCTGCCTCATTCCCACTCTTTTGGCAGCTGAAGCTAGACTGCCTTGAGACACGGGGGTTCCATTTCCTACCCTGAATGACCTCCTTTTAGTAGCTCTTTCCCCCCATAAAAGGGGGCTACGTCTTCCTTTTCTTTTTAAAGGCCAATTAAATATAAAGGACTCTTGATCAAGTGTGGGTGAATGGGTATGTAAAAACTTTGGGGAATTGATGCTGGTTTAGGGTGATAGTTGCCCCACTCCGGTCCCCCCCAAGGAGTTGTTCTTGGAATCGCAAAGTTGGGCAAAAGTCTTCGATTACCTCTGACAAGCCCATCTCCTGTTTTCAGTTGCAGGATGGACGTGCAAAGTTTGGTGCACCGTTTTTACACCTTGCAGACCGAGCGGGTAGAAGCTTACCATCTCCTGGAGGAGTAAGTGTCTAAGGCCAGCACGTTGTTTTTTTCTTACAGCCTTTGCCAGTGCTTTTCTTTCGCAGTCAGGCGATGGTGGGGGATGTTGGTCATTTCAAATATGGATGGGTCAGCTACTTTGGCAGAAAATCACGACGCCCAACTTGATGAAAGAGGCATGGGCCAGTCGCATAAGCCAGTCATTTCGTGTTGTGGTTCCTGGAATGTTCCACTTTATTTCTATTTTTTGGTGGAAAGAAGACGCAAGGTAGGTGCGTGGAATCAACGGATAGGGTTGAAACACAGGCTGAGTTCACAGAACAGATTAAACCCTGACCCAGGGCAATGGAAAACAGTTGCTGTTCTCACAAAATATGCTATGGCCAAACCTGTAAATCAGATTGAGGTTTAATGTGATGAGTTGTACATGCTAAGACAGTGTTTCTCAATCTTGGCAACTTTAAGATGTCTGGACTTCAACTCCCAGAATTCCCCAGCCAGCATGCTGACTTACTGGAACGCATCCTAAAAGCTTAGCAGAATCCAACTGGTTTAGTTCTTGGATGGGGCACCACAAGGAAATCCTGAGGCTATAGACAATGCAAACTGCCATACTGTCCACGAGACCATCAGGAGCTGAAGGATGCTTCAGTGTAGTGCAGGAACCCAGCCTTATTTTATTTATTGCTTCCTGCTAAAACTTTGCAGAGGAAAAAAAAGGAAGGGTGAACATTTGGGCCTTCCCACTTCTGGTGACTTAACGGCATCGAAGCTGCAACTGCTGTGGCCCTTGGAGCAGCGTTTCTCAACCTTGGTCACTTCCAGATGTGTGGACTTCAACTCCCAGAATTCCCCAGCCAGCCATGCTGGCTGGGGAATTCTGGGAGTTGAAGTCCACACATCTTAAAGTTCCCAAGGTTGAGAAACACTGCCTTGGAGGCTTTTAATATTAGTGCACCTGTTATTACTGGGATAAAATGCCTTCTCTGCTAGAGAGCTGCTGTGAAATGGGGAGTTTCCCAGGCTAAACAAATAAGTAAAGCTCTCTTTCCATACACAACTCCTAATTTCAATCTAGTGCACCATCTCCACTTAGAACAGTGGCTCTTAAACTCTTTGACCCAATTTCCCCTTTTCCCAGTCTTGAATAATGTCATTAACCCCCCTCCCCCAAGAACAGAGTCTGTTGTCGTACACAAGCATCTCAGCCACTCCAGCCCCAAAACGGATCCTCGACTCAGAAAAAGGCAATTGCAAATTTATTTATTTATTTATTTATTAAATTTGTATGCCGCCCATCTCCCCCGAAGGCTGTCTCTGGGCAGCTCAGGGTGATCGTTTTGCTCCATTACCCCCAGAATATGCCGAAATTACCCCCTAGGGGTTAATTCCCCCCCCCCCCCCCGGTTAAGAACCACTGCCTTAGAAACTCCTCCGTTCACAAGGAGTGGAAAGGCCGGTCTCTGGGTGAGTACTTGGGCATGTGATGTTATTCAAAGGAGATGTAACTCCAGATTTGATGGGCTTAATATAAGATGCCTTACAGGTTTCCTATTAAGCACTCTGGACAAATCCTGTCTAATTGAAGCCATTCTGAGCTGCCTCTGTTGCCCAATAAAGGAGCCATGGTTACTAGCTGTGTGGGGAATGATTCCTGCTCCTGCGCCTTCCTGATGCTCTGGACCAACTCCCATCATCCCCACCACCTTGAGGCTCCAAGAGAGCAAAGGGAATAGTAGATTCCTCCTGGACCCAGTTTTGGTGGGACGCAATCGTAGGAGCAGGACGCTGCTTTCCGCCTTGACTTATGGGCTTCCCGGAGCCGTGCGATTAGTCAGGGGAGCAGAGAGAAGGCCAGACTGGAGAAGCCTTCGAGACACGGGTGGGAGACCCTCCTTCCATCATACTAGATCTCAGTGAGGTCATCTGGCGAAACTCAGTGGATGAAAGAAAAGGCTGATCCATAGAGCTAATTGGTAGAAGGTCCTTCAGCAAGGGGAGCTGTCGTTAGAGATGTGAAATGGAATTGTCTTTAAGAAAAAAGAAGAAGAATCTAAAAAGGCTGAGTTTTCTTTGCAGCAGACCGGGCTCCTACCGATGGCTCTGCAGGCATAAAATTTGCACACCACTCGGCTCAAGGGGGGCCCAGCAGGAGACCTCCTCCCGTCCTCCCGCCGCCTTCTTCGCCCCACCCAGGCTCCGGGTGCCTGATGAAAACCAGATGGGAAAAGGGGCAGCGCTGCACCCAGACACCTGTCTTCTATTTGCAGAGCAAAACTCCTTGTGGGCTGGCGTGGGGGGCGGGGCTGGTGTGCAGATAATTTACTTCTGGGGAGTGGGAATCAGATGCCTGACCCAGCAACTCCCCACAACTCCAGCCAGGCAGGCTTTTGGTGCTCCAGGAGATGGGGGCGATGGCCCTCGCTAGGCAAATGTGTCTCCGGGAGGGGAGCCATTGATGAATCAATCAAGCCTCCCGAAAACCCCGCTCGGAGAACCCTCTCCAAGGTTACATCAAGGAGAGGCTCCTTGTCTGAATGAGCGCCCAGCATCCTTAGTGGGAAGCTGACGTATTAACCGATGCGGTCATTCTACGGGGGTTCCCAAGACCCAAGCCAAATTTGTTAAAAAGGGGGGGACAAGTGAGGTCATCCAGTCTGACCCCCAGTGCTGACATGCAACTCACTGTCACCAGCATTGGCAGGGGCCACCCTTTTAGAGGATTAAAAGAAGCAGCAGCAGAAACTGCCCAGATCCTTAGTAGCAAGCTAAGTTAATAGTGGTTTACAAATCTTGAAGCCAACAAACTAAATATGAGTTCTCAGATGGTGAAAATCAACGTTCCCATAGAGGGAAAGAGACAAGAAGCTGGTTAGCTACCCATTGGGAGGGCATTTCAGAGTTTAGGCACCACTATCGGTACAGAAAACGCCCCGATTCCTACTCACATCAGGAGAGAGAGTAGCTGTGCCAAGGCTGGTCCTCTGATTACGCTCTCCAAGTTTCAGAATTGTTCCCTTCGCTTCATACTACTTTTTAAATATTTTTCAGGAACAGCAGTTGCCAGGGATCAAACCTTGGGCCTGTTGGAGATGTTGGACAGATTTTAAGAGTGGAAATGGATTTTGCCTCCAAGAATCTTAGCCATTTAGAAGATTGGTCATTTTCCGCCCCGAATTTCATTTGGGGTGCTGCAGGGAAGGGGGGGCTTGTGGCCCACGGGGTGCAGGTGGCTGACTTTAAGCTTCAAGCTATTCCTCCTCCTCCCGCACATCTTTGTATTGGTTGGGGGGGTCTACCTGTCTTCATGGAGCAGTGTTTCTCAACCTTAGCAACTTTCAGATGTGTGGACTTCAACTCCCAGAATTCCCCAGCCAGCATGGCTGGCTGGGGAATTCTGGGAGTTGAAGTCCACACATCTGGAAGTTGCTAAGGTTGAGAAACAGTGTCATGGAGACTTGGTGGCTAAAATTGCCGCTCTGTCCCCCATGCCTGTAGGAAAATCTTTCTCAATTCTCTATGAACCTCCCCCTCCCCACCAACAGGGGCCACCAGGCGTATCTCCGGAGCGCCCCTGATTACGACTTTCTCCGATATCGCCAGCTGGTGCACGAGATCACGCTGGCATTCAGTGGCATTTCCCAGGAGATCTTGCAGATCAAGGAGAAGCTGGAGGGGGCCCACGGCCGGAGAGACCTGGCTGAGCACCTGGGACGCATCCAGGAGAAGGAGCAGGAGAAACTGGAGCTGGTGAGCAGGAAGGAGCTGCCTTGACATTTGAGCCCACCCAGCAGAGTTAAATCATTTTTAAGACCCATTTTCTTGATCCCGCTTCTTGGAACAGAACTCAAGGGCTCTGCTCTGAAAACAATGGAGAAATCCCTACTTAGAAATCTAATCTTTGTAAGGTAGGGTTGGTGGTTAGGTGGAGATTTATTTTGATTTCAACCTGAAATCTCTATGCTCTTCATTCCAGTACCTCAAACTCTATGATTCGTATCGCAACATGTTCATTAAAATATAGCAGTATCAGAGGCTAACTGAGATGCCGTTGCTTGGCTGAGCTCAAAAAGCTTAACAGGATCAGGCCTGGTTAGGTCCTGGATGGGAGACCACTAGGAGATCTGAGGCCAATAGGTAATGGCAAACCGATTTTATGGCACTGCCAATAAAACTACATGGATGTTTTCCATGAACTCATCAGGAGCTGAGCTCCACTCAACAGAGACTTCACCTTTTTCCTCCCATTCTCTTTTAGAGTATTTTTCTTATTGTTGTTCTGCAAACCTTGGGTGTTTCCTGGAGCCGATAGGCACTCCCAGACCGAGCTTGGAAAATTGAGAAAAATAACATAACAAGGCAGGAGATTTTAAACTTCCTTAATAGTGTTTTTAGGGGCAGGTTTTAAATTTGCACGGGGCATCTGCAGAATCTTCATTGTACCATTATTCCTTTGTTCCTGTGAAGGGGACTTGGTTCCCAATGCCCCCAATTTTATGCTCTTTTAGAAAGGTTAAGCCAGACGTAGCTGATGGCAAAGGTGATGTGGAGAAAAGGATGTATTGAACATTACAGGGGATCTGCTCAGTTCTAGATTAATACTTTAACCCTAAGCTGATATCCTCCAGATGTGGGGAACTTCAGCTCCCCCAGTTCCTAGCCCAGCACACCTGGAGGACATCAGGTTGAGGAAATTGGCTATCGTCAGCTGTCTTCACACACACCATGCTTAGCCAGATTAAAGAGACTTAGTTTCTCTACTTGTGCAACACAGTAAGTTTGCTTTTAAGTCTTGGTGTGTTGTCCAAACCTAGTTTATTTGATTAGTTCAGTGCTTCTCAACCTTGACAACTCTAAGATGTGTGGACTTCAATTCCCAGAATTCCCCAGCCAGCCATGCTGGCTGGGGAATTCTGGGAGCTGAAGTCCACCCATCTTAAAGTGCCTAAGGTTGAGAAACACTGGATTGATTTATTGTTCAGAGTATTGCATAAAACCAGAAAACAGATTAATTCATTGACCAGGTTAAGCATCTTCCATGAATGCATCTAACGCTGAAGGAAAGGGGATCATTAACCTTATATCTTCATCCCTGTTTCTTTTTTTGAGGGGGGGTCTCACATTCTCCTTTTCCTCCCAGACAGCACAACTGCAGCTTGCTAAACAAAATGTCCAGGACCAGCCCGGGGTGGAAGCACACACACAGGAGGTGCAAGAATTGAAGCACAAGTGAGTAATCGAAGCTGCGGTGCAAATACAGGCTTTCTGGAAGCAAGGGGTTACCCTTTCACCTCTGTAAGGCATTAGCTACGTTCCCTAGTTAAGCATCACTTGTTGCAGTAAGTTTTGTTTTTTGTTGGTGTGTGTTTGTAAAGTAAGGATGCACAACTTTCTTTGGACTTAAGGCTGGATCACCGTTTAACTGGTGTGTCAGGAGGGACCAAGCTCCAGGCTAGAACAAGGCCAGAGTGTGAGGGATAGAGAAAATTTAATACGACTTTGAATTAATTCCATTATTTAACTGCTCACCCAAGCACGGTTGTAGCCGTTCCCATCCTTTCTTTTTTCAGTGGGTTTCTCCTCTGTCCTAGAATTTGGGACAGATGACTTTTTCCCGCCTCGCTTTAAGGATCTCCACTTGCAGGGGGGGGTGGCAGGAGGTGGTCAAAAAGGTCAAGATGGCAGCTGCAACGGTGTGACCACAACTCCATTGTTTTTTATGTGCATCGCGCACACCATGTGCATAAATAACAAAGCAGAGCTTTGGTCGCGCAATTCCACTGGTTGACGGCCTTTACTACCGGGAAATTCCTCCTCGTGTTTCTGCACTGGATCTGCTTCCATGCAATGTCAGCCCACTGATTCAGGTCCTGCCCTCCGAGGTGACAGAGAACAAACCCAGACCTGCTTCTACATGGTAGCCCTCCAGATATTTGAAGACAGCTGTCATGTCCCCTTTCAACCTTCTTTTTTGCGGGCTGAACATACCCAGATCCTTCACTTGGTTTCTAGGCCCCTCACCATCTTGGTAACCCTCCTCCAGTTTCTGGCTAGCCTTTCTGGACTGTGGTGTCCAGAACTGGACCCCGGACTCAAAATGGGATCTCACCAGGGTAGAGGAGAAGTACCGTAATCTTCTGCGACCTTGACTCTCTGTTCCTGTTTTGTGTGTAAGACTCTGTGTATGTGCACGCGCACGTGCATACATCTGATATTGTGACGAAGCAGCAGGACAAGGCTGGGGGGGGTGGGCTGGGGTGATGGAAATGTATTTATTTAAGCCGTTTATACAGTCGCCCTTCTCCCTGCAGCAACTCCGGTTGGCTCATGAGAAGAAAACAATGGAGCAACAATCCAAACAATTAGAAGTGACAGTCAATATGAGGCTTGCCGAGCTCCAAATAAAATCCTTCGTTTTTACCAATACCGCAAAAGCAATGGGGCTCACCTACCCACTTGGCCCTAACGCTGGAGGAATTTTCCCTCCGTGGGTGGTCATTAGGCCACAGAAACATAAGAAGGGGGGTTATAAGTGAGCCATGTGCAACCTCTTAGGCTATGTTTCTCAACCTTGGCCATTCAAAGATGTGTGGACTTCAACTCCCAGAATTCCCCAGCCAGCCATGCTGGCTGGGGAATTCTGGGAGTTGAAGTCCACACATCTTCGAGTGGCCAAGGTTGAGAAACACTGTCCTTGGGTGTCAATGGTGCACTTCAAGTGTAGGGGATCTGTAACAAGGTGAATATATCAGACCATTGAGGGGCAAAATTCCACTTTGGGGCTGTATTTGGTACAGTATCTTTAACCTGGTTGCTGTACTGTATTAATCCATGTTCTGGGTTCTCCCAACTGGGCATATGCTATTAACCCATACCTTTGGCACAACGCCCATCCCTTCCAAATAAGGCAAACCCTACCAAGCTTCGCAAGTTAGCAAGCCAGCTGCTTCAGTTTTCCTTAAGCTGGGCAGGCCTGTTGTGTGAACACGGGGGAAGAGCTGTACTAGAAGCAGTTCTGGTTTTAGGAAGAACCGGTAAGCCGAGCAACGTTTCCAAAAAGCAGGAGTCCGATTTATGATACAGTTTGGGTCCATTTTGCGCTAATGCCGTTTTCATTCCCCCTTCCTGTTTTTATTCCCCATTCCCTAAGCCCCCTCCTCCAAACTTTCCAGGAAGAGGAACCGTTCATGCATCTTGCACCCCTTTTTTCACCCACTGGGGATATTTGGGGGACAGGAAACTGGATCTCATCGCCGGCCTTCCAAAGCATCTGAGCTGAATTTCCCACAATGCTTAGCGAGCATGGCATCGTGGGAAACTCCCTTCTTGCAAAGCAAAGAAGGCCGTGGGGAAGGGACCGCTTACGGCGTCAGGGGACAAAGAGTCCCGATTTTGCCCCCAAAGGGGTCCTTTCCTCTCGCCAATCGGGGGGGGTGTAAACGCAAGCAAATTGGAAGCAAGGGTGTGGGAACATTTTCCCTGCCCTCCCTCTTTCCTTGAATGGAAGAGGCCTCGCTCAGGGTCTTCAAAGGCCACATTCTACCCGCCAGCCCCCTTTTCTGCAGATTGTTCCATGTTGGCTCTTTGAAGCCTAACCTTTACCCCAAGCCCATCCCGGCACCGGGGTTGCCTCTCTCGCAGCATTTCATAAACAAGCATCGGCTGCGAGGGGCGCGGGTGAGCGCGGCTAATCGGCTCCATATGGCGCTTTATTTATCGTTTCCATCCGGCTCACGCAGGCTAATTCAAACCATCGAAGCAATCAGCGAAATTCTTCAGGATTTCAAGTACGATTCGGAAGAAAGCAGTTGACAAGCCATCCCGCGGGAGAAGGCTGAAGAAAGGCTGGGGGGGGCAGCCGGAGACGCAAGAGCCCCCCCGGCTAAGGCTGGTTCTCGTCTGCCCGCCTCTCGCCCACCCCGGCTTCTTGCGTCGTGCCAGGCCGATGCCCGTGGGCAAGACACCGCAGGAGGTGCTGGGCTCGATGCTGGCTGGCTGCCTGCCCAACAGAGCCGGTTCTCAGAAAAGCTTCTTGGCGCTTGGTCTCGACCGCCTTTATGAGATGGGGAAAATGGCTTGTTTATGTTCTGAAATAAAGTGGGTTTTTTTTTTACCCCTTCAATAAAAAAGGCAGACTCCTTTTACTAGTCTCTTTTTTATTATCTTGACCATGCCAGACCTTTTCTTCCTTAGTTAGCCCCAGATGGGCACCCGCTGGGGGAGTTCAAAAAAGTCAAGATGGCAGCCCTGGGTCTGTAGTTGCAAACCCCATTTTTTTGGACACCCCTCCCCCCGCGGGCCTGAATCCAAACCTCCATTGCGAGGAGAGAGAGGTATTAAGAAAGGCATGCACAGACTGGGTTTGTGGGGGGGACGGGAATCACGGGGGCATTTTTAAAACCTACTTGGGTGGTCACCCTACCTATCTGAAGAGGGTATTCCAGTTCCCTCCTCCTCAATTCTGGATTGTAAACCTAAACTCTAATAACTAGCCCCAGATAAGTCCCCAGCACAGGGCTTTCCAGTTTGCTGAACTACAAAGTCCATCATCCACCACCAGGGCCACGTTGGTTGGGAGTGGCAGTATTTCTATCCGACGCTTCTGGAAGGAGTGAAGTTAGGGAGGCTGGTCTATTCTAGATGCTGTAGAAAATAGAGGATAAAATATGAGGAAAGAGGGTCTGCTCTGTCTGTCTTCGCTATGGGAGCCAAATAGAGCCTCCATGGTCAGAGGCATATAACTTTTGAACTGTTGGAAGCAACGAATAATGGGGCTGTGGCCTTTGCTCCCATCCTTTTGCCTTTGTTGGTCACAAGGATGCTGGTTTAGCCTGATTAAAAGGGGAGGCAGTGGAGTCAATTCAAAGGATGGGAGGGGCGTGGGTTTGGCTCCGGGTGCAAAACCTCACAGACTTGCAGAGGAAAAAACTAACACCCTAAATCACAGCTTCAGAAATGACACAGATATTGAGCGTTTGATATTTTTCACAAGGTAGGAAAAAAAAATGTGGAATTTCACAACCCATTTGCCCATTCTCCTCTTCCCAAATGTGGGGGTTAAATGTAAACCTTTTTTTTTTTCCTGATTCCACAGCACGCTTCTTTAGCCATTTCTGCTCTTCAATCAGCTGTTGATTCCAATTTCATTATGGAGGAGTGTAAGATGGAAATGAATTTTCTGAAGCAGCAGAACCCCCCCCCCCCCACGGCATGGGAAATGGGAAAACCTGGATGATCTCCAGCTTTTATCTTGGCACTATAAAAAAAAAATGGCACGAAAAGCTCTTCTCCCCACAAAATGCTCTCCAACGAGGGTGAACAACTCCTCCTAGAATAATTAGAGAACTTGTAGTCCAACTCGGCTGAAGAGCACCATACGGTGAGAAGCTGGTTTAGAGTTACTCTGTCTGGGGGAAGAGGCGCGGAGGGCCTTCCAGCCAGCTTCTTGCTGGTGTGCAGAAAGGGCATTTGTGGTGGTGATACAGCCTTGGCAGTGCCACACAAGCCACCTGGATTATGGCTGTCCTTGTGCTCCCTTGCTTGTATCCTTGGCAGGCCCAGATCCAGCAAGCGGGTTGGCTTTTAAGAGAAACTCCTTGTTCCACTATCCAACAAAGCTACAATTTATCGCTGGATAGGACCTGGCGAGAAAAGAGAGGGTTAAAACCAGATGTGGCCAGCAGTGGCAGCAGCAGGACACCTTATCCCGCCTCCCCCCCCCCACAATTGACAAAGCCTCAGGCCTATTTGTTTATTTGCACAATTATTGTAGACCACCCACTTCTACAAAAGTGTCTGGCTCTTCAAAGCAACGTCTGCATTTTCATTTGTTAACCACCCTTTGGTGAATCTTGGGCCAGTCTCTCTCTCTCGGCCCAGCCCACCTCACAGGGTTGTTCTGGGGAAAATAGGAGGAGGAAGGAGTATTCGGTACGTTCACCAACTTGAGTTGACCAAAATACAATTTTTTAAAAAGAGGGATAAGAATCTAATCATCATCATCTTCTGTAAAGCGGTGGGTCTTTTAACTCATAATGAAAGAATTTGCAAGTGCCTGTTTACAAACCCATCTCCTGATTCCCAAATCAGGATTTGCATGTGAAAATGGGCCACTTGTGCAGCCGTAAGCGCCAAAATGAGAGATCCGTCTACAATTTGAGCATGTCTTGTCTGCCCTCTCTTTGATGTGAGCTAAGTTCTCCATGTATCTATAAGGTTCTAGTCCTCAATAATTTTCACTAGACAGCCTGGTTGTCATTTTTACCTCATCCAGTCTCCAAAAAACCCCCCAAAACCAGTTTAATTTCAGTTTAGCAAAAATGCCTTCCAGCTTGTGAGCAGGTAAGTAATCACTTGGAGTCACTGAGTGGTTCACCCTGGACGCGGGGCTGAATGGCCCCCCGTTTTCAGTGAGAACTCAGAAGTCCTTCTCTACCTGGTTCCGGGTCTTGTGGGACTTCTGCAATGCCACCCGCCACTGATCGTACATTTTGATGCTCAAATTGGCACAGGTTCCATGTTTGCGCATCCACCCAAAGAATTGCTTGAGCTCTCGGCGTAGCGTGTTGTTATGCTCTCCGTTCTTGGGTTCGCAAACCCCCGGCGTCCGCCCTGAAGGAGACAGAGAGGGGATTGAAGATGGGCACGGGCTCTTTGGCCAGGAAAAAGGTCCACAAAAATCTCCATGCACAAACGTGACCTATCTTTGAATGCTGTAGGGTGAGGATAAAAATGATGATGACGGAGGAGGAGGAGGAGGAGGAGGAGGAGGAGGAGGAGGAGGAGGAGGAGGAGGAGGAGGAGAAGGAGAAGAAGAAGAAGAAGAAGAAGAAGAAGAAGAAGAAGAAGAAGAAGAAGAAGAAGAAGAAGAAGAAGAAGAAGAAGAAGAAGAAGAAGAAGAAGAAGAAGAAGAAGAAGAAGAAGACTTTATGACATAAGAATTGCTCTGCTGGATCAGAAACAAAGATTTATTTAGCCCAGCTTCCTTTCCATTTCCTGCAACAACCAATCAGATGCCTCTAAGAAGTCCACAGACAAAGTATAAACCAGGTTACGAACCTACTCACATTCTCTGCTCCAGCAGTACTACTACTGCTACTTCTACTACTACTACTACTACTAATAATAATAATAGAGGAGGAGGAGGAGGAGGAGGAGGAGGAGAAGAGGAAGAGGAAGGAGGAGGAGGGGGAAGAGGAGGAGGAGGAGGAGAAGAGGAAAGAGGAGAAATTTGCAGAAGTTTACTACTATCCAAGAAGAATACCACAGCTACTAGAAGTAAATTTACATACTAGGCTATATCAATTTAATCAATCAATTAATAAATAGACCCTGTAAGAACAGCCCTGCTGGATCTAAAGGTACAACTGCTACAGCTGCTTCCAGATGCTACACAGGTGCCTTTAAAAGGCGCCATGTAGACTGGCGTGCAGCTCTGCCTTCTTTTGGCTACAGGCTCGAAACTGGCATTTAGTTGCCAGCCCCCTCAAAACCATTAAAATCTGCAGGAGGGTCCACAGAAGGGCTCAGGGTGACTGCACAACTGTTTTTTACATGTGTGGAACATATTACATCCATGTAAAGCAATGTTTCTCAAACTGGGCAACTTTAAGATGGGTGGACTTCAACTCCCAGAATTCCCCAGCCAGCCATGCTGCCTGGGGAATTCTGGGAGTTGAAGTCCACCCATCTTAAAGTCGTCCAGTTTGAGAAACACTGCTGTAAAGGCAAGGCTTTCATTATCCAGTTGTGTCTACCATCTTGATTTTTCCGACCTCTCCCCAACGATGCCCTGAAAATCTGGTAAGACTGGGGGCCTGCCTGGGCCTGTGACATTACTAGCTGCCCATCCTGCTGTTCTGAGAGGCAATTTTTAAAAAATTCAGCTCTTCACCCCAGCCAAGTTATGCACCCTTGTTCTAAGGCAGTGTTGTCCAAACTTGGCCACTTTAAGATGAGTGGACTTCAACTCCCAGAATTCCCCAGCCAGCCTGGGGAATTCTGGGAGTTGAAATCCACTCATCTTAAAGTGGCCAAGTTTGGACAACACTGTTCTAAGGCATTCTTCACCAACCTGTGCCAGTCAAAAGATGCTGGACTTCACCTGCTATAATTTGAAGAAACAAAACGCTGGACTAATGTTTTGGAACTGGCAAAACAGTTCCTACATTCAGCAAAGTGGTATTTTTTAAAATGCAGCGTCTAGGTCCTGCAGGAAGCCCATTCCTTCCAAACTGTCAAGTAGCAAGACATCGGTGAAGATTTTTTAAAGAAGGCTACTCAGCAGCTGCATTCACAAAATGCTTTTAACCTGACTGTAAGGAACCTATTCCTGGGTTTGCATTATACACTGAATTATATAGTAACTGAAACACACCAAAAAACGAACAAATATTAAAATTAACCAACTTTATTACGGCGTGTAAATAGGGCATCTAGGCTTCTAACCCATCTGGGTAGTCGTGCTATGGGATAATTGCTATTTTAATTTCATACATAAATTAATGTATGCATATGCACATACATCTAATGCAGTTTTTCTCAACCTTGGCAACTTTAAGACGTGTGGAATTCAACTCCCAGAATTCCCCAGGCTGGCTGGGGAATTCTGGGAGTTGAAGTCCACACGTCTTAAAGTTGCCAAGGTTGAGAAACACTGATCTAGTGTATGGTATGTTGAAAGGCTGCTTTAAACCATTGATTTGCAAGCTGTCTTACTCACTTTCCAAGATAAATCAGGGTATATCAAAATAAAAAATAGCAAACAATTTTATGGACAACCTTGGAAACTCAACCATCATTTTCACAGGGAGAAATCCACATGTGGCTTGCCTGTTTCATTCCTTTTTAAAGAAGTTAGATTGCATGCTTTCGTTTACCTCCCCAACTTCACCCTGAAATCATCTCAATTATCTGTTCTTACACACGCGATTCATCCTCACCCCGTCCTCAGTAACTAAGTCATCCCGACAGAGATTAATCTTGTGCATGATGAAAATGGGGAATAGAATATATGTTCTCTTCAGGAAAAGTGGCGGATCGTCCCTCCTTCCTCCCCCTCCCACCATCAGGTGTCCTAAAAGCCAGGATTTGAGCAGAAGGATGTGGGAAGAATGGAGGAGTTGGTGCCGCATTTGATGTCCAAGTACTTGTGGACTTCTCAGCTGGCTTTGGAACAAGAAACCCAGGTGCAGGGCATTCCACAAGACCAGGATTTCTTCCAAGGCTCTAAACACAGCACAAGCCTACTTCTGACATATAATCAGATTCTCAGGACGTCTACTCAGATTTCTGGAAAGAGGAACGTGACAGAGGCTCTGAGCTGCGAGCTGGAAGGGTTCCCAAGAAGCTCGCCAGGAGAACGCAGGCACCTGGCGAAGCAGCAGGAACTCCGCTTGGGGGGACCTCTGGTGCTCCCCACGGTGACCAGACCACTAGCCAGCAGAACGCCGGCACATTTGCAAAGGTGGGGACAGAGGAATGGGCCTATTCACCATTCCGAGGTGTGGAGGCTGCCGTGGGATTGCTCCAGTCGCTCCAAATGCCGGCTTTCTTTGAACCGTAGATACCAACCGGATTGCAGCGGACTTGGACAAAATACACCGTCCCGGGTCTTAGGCCCGCCAGCCGGCACGAAGTCTGGTTGCTCACATTGTCGACAACCTAGCAAGAGAAAGGAAAATTTCAAGGCTTTCAAAAGAGACCTGGTCCTTCCGTCCACCCAAGTGTAGACTTTGCACGTAACTGTGTAGAAGTGAGAAGCTCTCTAGGTCAGGGAAAAAAACAATAAAACCTTTTTTGAAAGCCTGGAAACCTTATATGGACTTTTGGTTGAAAGAAGAAAAGGCTGAATGGATGATTTACGGATCTGAGGACTAAAAGGGGTTAAAAGGGAAGGAAAATGGAATTTCAAAGTAAGAGGGAAAAAAGAGGGAGGAGAAATGGTAAAATGGATAGAAAAAAGGGTGGAAGTCATCATATTTCTTTTTTTGTTTCTTTCCTTTTTCTTATTTTTTTTCTTACCTTTAATTTTTTATACTTTTATGGTATTTTAAAATTCTAAGGGGGAAAAGGTGAATTCATTCATAAAAAGTGGAAAACTCTCCCTGATGCAGAAGAGGTGAGTTTTCTCATTCCCGGGACTGCAGTATAAACGTAAAATTGTACCTGAAATCGGATTTTTGAGAGTTTAGGACTTCAAGGGACCCCAGGTGATTCTTATGATTCTTAGCCTTTTTTGCACATAAGGCGCATTGGAACCGAAGGGAGGAGAACACTTTGATCGGGGGAAAGCAATCACAACTTGGTTTGTAAAGGGGGCCTGTTTTTCTGGAGGGCAGACTTCTGCCAGAAGTTTGAAATGTGGAAATGACGGAAACTGGGAGCCGGGCTACAAAAAAGATGCAAAAAATATAAAGGATGAAAGAAAAAAAATGCAAAGAGCATAACTAAGAGAGATTTTGCTGGCTTACCCTATGTACTAAGGCAGTGTTTCTCAATCTCAGCCACTTTAAGATGGGTGGACTTCAACTCCCAGAATTCCCCAGCCAGCATGCTGGCTGGGGAATTCTGGGAGTTGAGGTCCACCCATCTTAAAGTGGCTGAGATTGAGAAACACTGCACTAACGCATGGTTTGTTTTAGCCAGCTTTGACAAACCACCGTGGAGAGTTTGCACAATATGCGAAGTCCAAGTCAAACATTATGGTTTAATGCAAAGTGTACACTCAGTCTATTTGGGGTGACCTCATAAGTATCCTGGGACTTGAAAACATGCCAGCCCCTTCTGATTGCCCCTAAAAGTCATTTACCAAAAGACATACAATTCTAGAGCGGTTACTGAATCAGAGCGGGACTGATCTGAATTCCAGAGCTCACTTTACCACTTCCCTTGGCTTTTAGGTGTCCAAAAACCTTTCGAAGAATTTCATGACTATTGTGGCTTTCCCTCTCCTTCCATTTTTGAAGCTGATCCTGGATGTTTTTTTTTAAGTTACCCCCTTGGGGCAGGATGTTTGGCTCATAAACAATTTTTAATAGATCTGGTTTTGATAGATTGCTTTTCTTTTAAACAAAACTACATTTTATTTTTGTTTATTCCCTTGTGAGGCTGACATTTCACCATTCTATTTTCAAACTCCCCCTCCTTGTTATCTTCTCGATTTTCTGGGATAATCTTCCTCAACTTTAATCTGAGTGCAAGTGAATCTGTCACATCTGCTCGGGATTGGCAATAATTTTCCTTTCCAGTCCCCTTCCCCTTTCCTTAATCTTTAGGCCAAATTGCTATGCAGCTGGGAACATACAATCTTTAACTAAAGGTCTGATGGAAGATTAGAAGCCAATATATAATTTTATCCATTCTAAGTTTTTTTTTTATTGTAAAACAGTTTACTGTTTTTAAAAGCCACTTCATTTTATGCTTTAATCCCAGTTCTACATTTTTTCCTTGTAATTACTGTATTGTTTCCATTGTATGTTTCCAATTAGCTTTCTTTCTGTAATGTGCTTTTATTTTTCTCTATTTATTTGTTTATTCCTTTTGTATCCTGCCCCTATCTCAAGACTCTGGACAGTTGACAACAGAAAACAAGGCGGAAAATATAATCAATAAAAGCATGTATTGTATCTCCTAAATGCTGAAAAATAAATACGTAAACAAAACAGATCGATAGCCTAAACCTGGCTCCTTTAACATCCTTATTATTCAAATCCCCTGTAGAACAAAATTGTTTTAACCAACATCTTAAAAATAAAAAGGGGGCAATCAGACCGCATACAGGGTGGGAATTCAAAGCAAGGAAGACTGTACTGGACAGGCAGATTTTTACTCGCAAGAGGGACTTATACAGATGTGATACATGTAAAAAAAGAGATGGGACCTCAATCATTCATTCCCCATCTTGATTTTTTTTACACTCACCCCCAGCCACCCCTGTCTAGTGCCTTTATCTCCCAAATCCAATTCCTATTTTTGCTGTGATTTAAAGAATTCTTTATACTATATTGCACTGACACTGTCTGCACAGACTATTTTCTTAATATTCTTTTTGAAAACACTCTGCTTAACAACTCCATCAGATACTCCAGCCATTTTATGGGACATGCCTGCAGTCTTTTGTCTCATTATATTGGAGTAAGTTCTATTAAATCTAGTCACGCTTACTTCTAACGGTAGGAGTTCAACTCGTAAAATGTACCAAGGTTAAAGACAGGATAATCAGTCTGCTGAAACAGGCAGTTTTAGTTTGAAAGAAAACAATTTGACTCAGAAGTATTTGTTAACCTAAACTTTGACTATATGTTGGAGCAGTGTTTCTCAACCTTGACAGATGTGTGGACTTCAACTCCCAGAATTCCCCAGCCAGCCTTGCTGGCTGGGGAATTCTGGGAGTTGAAGTCCACACATCTTCAAGTTCCCAAGGTTGAGAAACACTGAGTTGGAGGGTCTTCAAAGAAGAGACATCCAACTTACGCTTTAACGTATTCCTTCCCAATTACCTGATTTCTACCATCATCACAGTCAAAAGTAAAAATCGAAACCTTGTTCAGAAAGGCACTGTAAGACATGCCACTCTTCCTGTCCTGGAAAACATGTTCAAAGCCACCCTCGTATTCCCTTTTCCTTTACAGCTCTCTTAATCCATTCCTTTCCGGCTCCTTTTGTTCAGGACTGGCCCAATGTGGGCACCATCCTTGGGGGGAGTCAAAAAAGTCAAGATGGCACCTTCAACCTTGAAATCAAAACCCCTCCCCTTTTTCACATGTGGCATAGCACATAAAAAACACATAGGTCTCCAACTGCATGGTTAAGGCTGCCATCTTAACTTGTTTTAACTCCCCCATGAAACCCCCTGCCCCCAAACCACTTTTTTTTTTTTTTTGCGATCCCCGAAGACCCTTGGACTATGCAGTAGTAACAACATTTATTCATTTCCCGCCCCATATTTTCGGCACGGTTTTCCACCATTCTTAGGCAGAAAAGAAGAAAAATGGCTGAAGTCTTAACATGAGTGGCTGCCAACCCTTCCCGCTCTTTTCAAAATTAAATAAGGAAAGCAGTGTCAGCATAAACCCCCAACGGGAACATTACAAACTCAACCCCACCTATTTAAAAATGATGCCTTACCCCAGTGCCCCCAAAATATGCCAGCCCCTGGCGTATTCCACTATGCCATGCCCTTTGTTCCTCCAAAACTTGTTTAACAGGTAACCTGTGCCAGGGTGTTGGCACAATGCTCCTTGGAGCCTCATCAGCTTGGCCAAGGCATCGCTACTCAAGAGTTCATGGCATGGTCTATGCTGAGTCCTGTTTCCTCGACTTCTTGATCAGGTCTTAGGTCTGTCTGGCAATGTGCTGAAAATCCAGTATTATGCAACGTGTTGCACAATAACCAAACACTGAGTTGGTCCTCGAGATCTCCCACATGGCTCACGTGGACATCTGAGGGTGGATCGGTTGGGACACTTGGCCCTGTTCGTTCGACAGTCACAACTGATCCACCCTCGGTGAGCCATGTGGGAGACCTCGGGCACCAACTCAGTGTTCAGTTATTGTGCAACACATTGTCCCCACTTGGCCCTGATGTCCAACATGTCGATGAACATAAAAAGGGAGAAGGGCTTTCTATGTTTTAAGTCCACTCTTCACTGCATGCCACTGCAAGTGTTTCACTTTTAACACTCCACCCCAAATATACAGTATGATTAGGTGGGCTGTGCCACAGAAAAGAGAACAAAAACCCTGTGCCAACTTCTTGTAGCCCCTCCCTGAATTGCAAACTTCATCTGTGCCCTCCCTGAAGCCTGCAGCATGGGAAAGAAATGAGAGGTGCCAAATGGAGCATGGAAAGTCAAGAAGAGAAAGAAAACCACGGAAAAAGGGCACGGCGGGAGAATGTCTCCCAACCCCTTTGTGGCTTGCTTCAGCCCCACCACTCTGCAGTTCCTCACTGATTACTCCAGTCGATGGTTGTCCTGGTGCGGAATAAATTGCACACCCCATCAAGGAGACTCACCTTCCACTCTGAACTGTCCTCAACTCGGTACTGGATCTGATATTTGGCTTGGAAGAGAAAATCCTTCAGGGCAGGCGGCGCGCTCCACCGAACACTGAGTTGGTCCTCAAGGTCTCCCACACGGCTCACGTGGACATCCGAGGGCGGATCGGTTGTGACTGTCGAACAGACAGGGCCAAGGGGGGACATGTCAACACTTAAACACAGAATGAAGACTGGGAAACCCTTCCTAAGAAGAACTGGAGGCAAGCAAGGTGAAATAGATCCTGCAGCCTTGATCTGATTTCATACAGGGTGGTCATCTCCTGAAATGGCTGCCTTGCGTGAGTGATGGGGTAGGCGGACTTCGTTCAACATGGACTTGGTTCAGCAGTTGGGATGCTCATGGAAAGTGCTGGTCACCTCCCAGTCATTTGTTGGAGGAACTCATAATACCTTGCCTCCGAATCGGTGGACTACATAGACCATTTGCAAAAGAAGCCATGCAATGAAAGATTTGGAGATTTCTCCCCATGGGGAAAACAAGGGTGTTGTGCGTGGTGCTCACAGCGTGAACACATTGCATAAGGATCAGTGAGACGTCCCATGCACCTCCCTGGGACTAAAGGCTGCGTGTGAGCCTATAAAGCAGAGAAAGCCGGGATCCGCAAGTTTCCCCAGATGGCCCTGCTGATTTCAAATTTTAAATGATCACCCATTTTGCCACCAACTCTCACCAGATTTCAAAACTCTCTTGCAAGATCTCAGCATTCTTGGGCAAGAGGGCCAACATTGTGTGGTATTTGGCAATCTTGTGAGAGGCCAGTGATTTAATTTACATTTTAAATGATTTAAATTTGCTTTAGGAAAGCCGGGGGGGGGGGGAGGCATTTGGAGTGCAATCAAACATCTGGCATTCAGAGCCCAGACTGGTTTTGTCTGTTACATAGGAAGCCAGATGCTGGAGCTGGATTCTGATTCAGGTGACTGCAGGATGATAGGCTTTGTTCCTCCATTACCAACAAGCAGCTTGTGAGTAAACAAATGGCACAATCGTATCCAGTAGGGAGTTTATCAGCAGGCTGGGAGCCAAATAGAGCCAAGACAATGTAATGGTTAAAGGGATGGACTGGGAGCAGGGAGACCCAGGTTCTAGGGCCCCGCCCCTCAGCTGCAGAAGCTCATTGGCTGAATTTGGGCCAATCCCTCCTTCCCTCTCAGCCCAAGAGCCAATTAGGTGTAGCAGGGAAGCTGCTGGGCTAGGAGCAGGGAGACCCAGGTTCTAGGGCCCCGCCCCTCAGCTGCAGAAGCTCATTGGCTGAATTTGGGCCAATCCCACTTTCCCTCTCAGCCCATGAGCCAATTAGGTGTAGCGGGGAAGCTGCTGGGCTAGGAGCAGAGAGAACCAGGTTCTAGTCCCTGCTCAGCATGGAAACCCTCACAGGGTTGTTGTGGGAAGAAGTAGCAGGAAGGAGCAAGGACAAGGAAGGAGAGCTGTGTATGCCATCTTGAGCTCCCAAATGAGGTGGCATATAAATCTAAAATAACAATGATGGTGATGATGTATATCATATTGAGACAATATTGAGGAAGAGGGCTATACGGGGGACGTGCTCATAGCTAAGGAGTGCTGACTGCTGACAGCCCCTCTACGTCGCAACATTTTATTACAGGGGACCACTTGTCCCTAGCTGAATACTTCATTGGCAAGCGACAAATCTCTGTGCTAAGTGGGGTCCAGGCCCTGCATTCTTACAGGACTAACTGGGAATGGCTGCTGCAGGAAAACAGGGAAAACCAGAGCAATGTTTCCTAGAAGAGGACAACTGCTGTCCTCCGATTCTTGTGGGTTTTGCAGGAAGCGCCTCAAGGACTCAGCCCTAGCTGCTCCGGACGCATCGTTGGACAGAAGCAGGCTAGAAGAATAAGGCTGGCCAGGATTTGGGCCGAATCTCCCAGAGCAGCTGCATCACCGTTGCTTCTGCCGTGCAGAAAGAGCGCTGGTTGGAAGGAGCCCCAAAAGAGCAATGGATCAAGCAGAGATGCATCGGGCATCTTCCTGGATGGCAGGGGGGCTTTCAGCTCCTTGTCCCACCTTGTTACCAATTTTAGAAGAGCTGAAATTGAAGCTCTAATCCAGTGTTTCTCAGCCTTAGCCGCTTGAAGATGTGTGGACTTCAGCAAGGCTGGCTGGGGAATTCTGGGAGTTGAAGTCCACACATCTTCAAGCGGCCAAGGATGAGAAACACTGCTCTAATCTGTGCTGAGAGGTTTGATTGCACATGAAACTAAAGAGATAACTGGAACTGCCTTCTCGCCTTACACGAATCGGATCGCCTCCTTTCTACAACGCAGAACCTATATATCTATCATTGCTCCGTCCCATCTCAGCCCGTCTCCTATTAGCGGTTGGCTGGGGCTGGCGAGATTTGAACTTTCGGAAGGGCAGGCTGAAAGGGAAGGAGTTAAGAAGCAGCAGATGTCTGGAATGGAGCAAAAAGCAGTGGAAAAAAGAAAAGAAAAAAAACCCGATCCTAATTAGATTAGGAGCAATTCCACTCACATATAACCTATTTCCTGCTCTCTACTTCCTTCCTGAGATGTCACAGACCTGTTTCTCCGTATGCCTAAACTTCTACTTCTGCAAATGAATCCGTCATATCCCAGGTGAGATCACAGCACCTGGACGTGACATTGCATGCAAAGAACCGCTGTTAGGGGTGATTGGCTAGAATTTACCTCCTGCCACTCAGGGCTCAACCAGCTTCCTCCTAGTTTCTAGGGTATCTTTATTATTTAAAGCTGTTTCGCTTCACAGGTGGGAAAGACAAGTCAGCATCTTCCTCTAGAGCACAATCAAACCCAAAGTCTACATTTCTTCCCAGGAACTGATGGAGTACAGAGCCACGTTTAAATGGGACCTCCATGTTTAGGAACTCTACCCACCTGTTAGAATCAATGGCTGGAGGCTAACAATGGGGCCATGGAGGAAGATGACTGCCATCGTAAGGATTTACCCCCTCATTCTCACACAGAAGTAATATCCAAGCCTAGTTGCCCAGAGAAAACCAACTGCATTCAAAGGATACAAAAGCTGAACTTTGCACCATCTGAAATTGTTAAGGGACAAGTTAGCCTCCCTGGACCAGCCCGTGATGGCTTCATAGATGACCAGGGGAAGCATCAAACAGCTTGGCCATCCAACTGTGAACAGTTGCCATCAAGAAGTGTTGGCCAACTGCAAGGACCTTCTTACCGACGTCCACAATGTCCAGCATCACCACATCCGAGACGGCCATCCCAAGTCGATTGGATGCTTCCACCCAAATTTCGTAAGGTGTGAAAAGGGCCAAATCCTTGGGAATGTGGCAGGAATATGGGCCAGCAGTGTGATACTCTTGGCAGATGTTGTCACGACCATACCACCTACAAAAGAGGGGTTCTTTAGTCCAAAACAGTCCTGGGCGTTCTCTCCAACCCTCCAGTCGTAACTAATCTGGAGAAAAAAGAGCAGTCTATCTTGCAAAAAATCCAGCTCTAGAAGAACATGCAGACAGGAGAAGCTCGCTGAGGATTAGGCGTTACCGCATCATGGAAGGCCTCCATGTTTAGAAGCAGTCTACCTCTGAGTGCCCAACACTTAGGGCAAACAAGAGCTGAGAAGGGCTGCTGAGGTTCCTCCAAGGGCAGAGCCGCAAGGCAGCAGCTCTTAATGTAACGGGATAGGTGGACTTCTTTCTTCTAGATACTAATTCCCTAACCGGGCTCCTTCACCGCCACCCTAGCTGGGAGCGAGAATCGAACGCATCAGACTAAGCATTGTCTGAAATCCAACATGACTACAGAAATGCAGCTCAGGGTGCGTCTCGTTGTTCTAAAAGACGGATCGCCAGCTTTCCGTCCCTTCTGTGCCCGGGTCATTCAGCCTACCTGAGTTTGTATTTCAGGGTGTAATTTGTATGCAGGTACGTCTCGCCCTCTGTTCCAGGTGCCCATCTACAGGTGAGGTCTTTCAGATTCTTGGACCAGCAAGAGATGTTGGTTGGCTTTTCGGGGGGCACTGAAAGATATAAATAAATCCATATATCTCTACAGCTGGGTACGTATATTTACAGGGAAACCCAAATGCCAAAAGCTAGGAAATAGTAAAAGGACGGTTTTGTTTGCTTTTTCAAACAGCGGTGCCGCTCTCTTTTGGCACGGGTGAGAAATTTTAAACCATGGCCTGCAGTTGTCCTTTGCATAACAACAAGGCTGTTCCCCCTGAAGTTTCCATCCTTCCAAAACCCGATCTTTAAAAATAGCCTGTGATAAAAATCATACATATATTGATTTGGACAACTGTCATGGTCCAAATGGAGTGTTTTCCTCTTCCATGGCAGCTCCCAAGAGCAGAAACTTTCTCATATCGGTTAAAGGTCTCAGAAGCTAAGCTGGAAAGACAAAGAAGTGCTGAACACGTACAAAGAGCTAGTTTAAACCTGGTCAAAGGTTTAGCTTTTCACGGCATCCAATCCTGTTCAAGAAGGCCTTTTCCAGCTTTTAGTACTGTATTTAGTATTTTAGCTTAGCTTAATGGGTAGAACACCTCCTCTGCAGTCTGAAGGTGGCTAGTTTAGTACTCTGCAGCTTCAGGATCTGGTTTCAGATGATGAGAAAGGCCTGGGATCCATCACCAGTAAAGCTAAACAGTGTTGACCTGGATACCCAGTTTTTCAGCACCACAAACATGCTTTAAACCAGTGTTTCTCAACCTTGGCAACTTTAAGATGTGTGGACTTCAACTCCCCTAATCCAAGAGGCGGGAGGCTCCAGAACCCTCTCTCCTGCCCTTTGTATCCCAAGCCCCAAAGCGCTTCCCGCATCCTCTTGTTTTCAGCCCTAGCACGCCCCATCTATGATGGGGGTTCATACTACGTGACTTTACAGGATTCCTATAATGATCATAAGTGTGAAAGGATTTTCCATGTTTGGCTTACAGAAAATATGAAACTTACGGCTACTATGCCTGTGGCTCAGTACAAGTCAGTTTCACAGGATCCAGTTAGCTTATATATTTTTCCCCTCCCAGAAAAGCTGCCAATTCCAAACAAAAGGCAGATTAATCTAAAATCCTTCTCCCTGAAGTGGCCATATTTTTCCAAGAAGGCCTCAAGGAGAATTTGGTAGGTTTCCCATGTGTGTCTCCAGCACAGTGTTTCTCAACCTTGGCAGCTTTAAGACGTGTGGACTTCAACTCCCAGGGGAATTCTGGGAGTTGAAGTCCACCCGTCTTAAAGTTGCCTAGGTTGAAAAACACTGTGCTGGAGACACCCGGGAGGAACCCTGTTCTCCCTGACCGAGGGCCTGTAGAAGGCAGCAGAGGGATGCAGAAAGCAGGTTGCTGCCCTCTAGTGGTTACCTGAACTTTTACAGTCCCTAAACAGCATTGATCCACCATGTACAAGAGGAAGCCAGTGGCTTGGAATGAGACGGGCGGCTATAGACATGGCAGAAATCAATAAGTAAATAAATAAATAAATAAAATAAGCCAGTCACAGGCCCGATTACAAAAGTAAAAAGCATCTCCCTCCCTACTCACTCTCTCTGGCACACACATACATGTACACAAAGGTCAGTCAGTCAGTCAGAACTGGGTGCACTTAATGGTTATGGGACTGAGAGGGGGAAAAATAGGAGTGGGACAGAATAGGCTTTTGGAAGAATGCATGATGGACAGGCTGGCTGACAGTGGGGAGTAAATGGTGAGGCTGGCTGGCACAGGGTTGGGGGGGGTGTCGTAAAAGTGGCAAGACGATGGCTAGGACATCACCCTGTCAACCTTGCCCCTTTTGGGAATTAAGGCTGTGAAGCACTTCAGATTCAAAAGGGAAAAAAGGGCTTGGGAGAACAGGGGGATGCTTCGATAGGGTATTTTCCCGGCCTTCTGCAGCTGCAGTGCAATTCCAAGAAAAGGTGGGTTTGGTTTAAGAAGCTGCAGCAACCCCTGCTCCAGCGTGCCTTTTTGCCCTTGAACCCGAAGCATTGCACAGAAAGTCCTGCAACGGGGCACGGTTCAGCTCACCAGCTGGGACCTTAAAGGAGAGGGAATCATGATTTTTGGAAGGATTCCCTGCAGCTCCCATTTGCACATCTATATGTGACCCAGGGAATGGGGGCGGTGGGAATCCCATCTGATCAAGCCTCAGACATACGTCCTACATAGAGACACGACCCGGCCAAGATGCTTCCGCCTTCCTTGCTGTGGCACACCAGGTTATCCCCTGACTGCTGCCGCGATCCGTTCAGCTGGGAGAGGGTGACGCTCAGGGTGGTGGCCCCCAGGACCTTGTAGGTCTCAGCTGGGAGCTTCCGGCCATTCAGGGTCCAATAAAGGTCCTCGGCCTTCAGGCCTGAAGTGGCCGTGACGGAACAGTTGGCCGTGAATGAAGCGCCAATGTGGAGCGTTGCGTCTTGGGGAGCTATGATGGCTGGGTCTGCAGTGAGAGGGAAAAATAAAAAAAAAAGATCAAATCAATCTCTGCGGTTGGTTTGCTTGTTTGGTCTCTGGGTGGCATCCAAAAATAATCTCGAATATGAGATGTTATGCCTCTTGGTCAGTGTTGTCCAAACTTGGCCACTTTAAGATGAGTGGACTTCAACTTCCAGAATTCCCCAGCCAGCATGGGGAATGGCTGGGGAATTCTGGAAGTTGAAGTCCACTCATCTTAAAGTGGCCAAGTTTGGACAACACTGGTCTTGGTCATCAGCAATGGTATCAGCACCCCTTGTTTCTCCAACACAAATAGAAAACAATCATTTTCTATTGTGTCTATCCAAAGTTATAGATCAGGGACTATCTTTCTATTTATTAAATTTGCCCACTGCCTGACTCCCGACTACTCTAGCTGTGCTGGGAGGTAAATTTATTTTTGGTTTGCTTCATTCATTCTTTCCAAGTATCTTGCTGCATTTTTATGTACGTTTGTTTTAGCTGTGCCTTTTGAGAAATGCTTGTTTTATCTCAATGTGCCGGGACCGTTAACTACTTTGAGTAATCAGTACAGAGGCCAGTCCTAAATGTAGTAATAATTGAAGGCATCTGAGAAGCCAAAGCGTAAACCATCAATGCCATATCATGTTTTTCATATCATTTTTGGAGGATTCTAGTCCAGGAGAAACAGCTGGAACAAGAGAGGCATAGAAAAGGGAGAAAAGTCGCCCCAAAACACTGGTTGCACATCCATGTTCAAGAGAAGCCGCTGCTCATTCGGCTGGTAGGAATCATTTGCAGAGGAGCACTGCACTTAGTTTTTGGCAGCAAAACAACAAAGAAAGTAGGTTTACAGTTCCTACTAAATCTCAGATGGCTGGGATTACACATAACACCAAAAATAAGAAACCTATTTAAATGCCTTCCCATCAGTTAGGGTTTTTTTTAGATTTTTTTATCCCGCCTTTCTTATTTTTATAAATAACTCAAGGCGGCAAACGTACCAATATTCCTTCCTCCTATTTTCCCCACAACAACAACCCTGTGAGGTGAGCTGGGCTGAGGGACTGGCCCAAAGTCACCCAGCCGGCTTTCAGGCCTAAGGCAGGACTAGAACTCACTGTCTCCTACCCCCCCTCCAAAATTTAAAATGGTTGGAATCTCACAAGATGCAAATCTTTTTAAGATTTAGAAATGAAGCCAAACCCACCAAGATTGCCAGATTATTTTTGAAGCGATGACGGGGGTAGCCGTTTGCCTGGGATGGTCAGAGGATTCCTGCTCTGGGGAGCGGGTTGGGCCAGATGACCTCCAACGCGTCTTCCAACCCAAGGGTTCTGTGGCTGAAATCTTGCAACCCTGCCAAATCAAGATTTGGCCCTCTCCCCCTGAGATTTCAGCCTTTTAAAAAAGTAATTAAATTAAGTAGATAAAACTTCTTTTTATTACTTCTGCAACCCAGAGATGCCGCCTAAGGATATTGCTGTGTTGGGTTCAATGCAACATTTAAGCCAAATATGCATTTATTTTTTCTGGACTAACAATGGCACTTTGTCTTTGAATAATGTGCTGGGGGGGCAGTGTCGTTCTCCGAAGTATTGGGTGAGGCCAGGAAAAAAAATAATAAAACTGTTGTCATGTACATTTAGACGTAATTAAAATATGGTTGGTATAAGTGCCCTTCAGTCATGCACTTAATATTTATCTCCTGGCACAGTAACATTTGCAATTTGCTAATAGCTTTGGGGGAACATGGACAGGGGCAGAAGTGAGACCACAGGGCTAGACTAAACCAAAACACATTAGCGTCTTATGTAAATTGGTCTGGAGGTTTGCATACCATAAAAACTACAAATTTATCATGATACAGATGTCTTTGGTCCATGGCCTGCCTTGGACTGGAGGTACTGTATGGGGAAATCCCACTCTAAGATATTCTTAAAAACCTAAATAATCATTTTGCTGGGTTAGAGTGGTGTTTCTCAACCTTGGCAACTTTAAGATGGATACACTTCAACTTCCAGAATTGAGGGGAGTGGCTGGGGAATTCTGGGAGTTCATGCTGGCTGGGGAATTCTGGGAATTGAAGTCCACTAAACACTGGTTTAGTATCACAACATCAGGGTATCTGTGCCGGGTAGGGAGACATCAAAAAGTCAACACGGCAGCTACGAATCAGCAACAACTGATTCCTGCTTCCTTTTTTGCGCATCACAGGTAAACTGGTAATCCTGGTGTAATCCTGTAGTTAATTTGCATTCATAGAAGTGATGGTGATGATGATGATATTTTAGGATGTGAACAATCAATGGCCATGTTGCCTTTCCCTTAAATGATGGCCAATGAAGTGTCAATTAAAAAAAAAACAATAAATAAATACATCCTGTCATTTTCCCAGCAAAATTGGATTTAGGATCCTAAAAAATGAACGAGCAATGCACCTTTCCTGAGAATGGAAGAGAGGGGTTCCTTCTCCAAGCTTAATGCAGGCTGTAGTTATCAAGGTCTCCAACTTGTCTGTGATGGAGGATTTCTTTGGTCAAGCACCACTAGGTGTCACTCCAGACACTCTTTTTCCTGGGGGCAGGTTCAGACATTCACCTGATTTGGGCTCCATTCCCATTGTAGGATGCTGAAAGGCAGTAGGCCTTGCTGGGAGGGTTCAGTAGGGAACTTAGGAGCGGAAGGATTCCACCATCTGAAACAACAATGCTTTTGAATGCGGCGCATCATAGCATAAAAGCAGCATTTTATGGAAGTGCCCTGTAGGAGCACCTGGGTGAGACACGGATCCTATTTCAGAGGAGACAGTCTTCAATTCAAGGACAGATGTCAAACAGGAGCTCTCCTTTTGAAGATGTCCTCTTCTCAGAAGTCTATCTAGTCCAAGTGCACTTTAAAAATCAAGATCCACAGGGCAAATTGTAGCCAGATCCACACTAGTTTACCTGGAGGAGATGTTTTGCATTTCATTTTAAATTCTAATTCAGCCTAGTTCTTACCCCCCAACTAAGCCAAAATACTCTCCCTTCTTATTTTATGTAGCTTTATATTCTGCCTCTGCTCTAAAAAGTAAAGTGGGGTATTCATGGGGATCTCTTTTCACTTTATCCTCAGAACAACCACCTTGTGAGGTAGATTACCCCAAGAGACTATGAACGGTTCAGAATTACACAGGGAGCTTCTATGGCTAAGGATGGACTTGAACCCCACGCCTAGTTCACCACCTTGACCACTACACAAATGTATTTAGAAATAAATTCAGGGTCTTTGCAACATCCATCCATCCATCCATCCATCCATCCATCCATCCATCCATCCATCCTTTGGTTGAAAGGAATCAGAATTCAACCCCAAACATCTGGTCTCACTCAGGCAAAGAACAGGAGCTAAATTAATTTGGTCTGTTAAAATATCCAAGAAATGAGATCTAATATTGATTCTATAGAGCAGGGTTTCTCAACCTTGGGATCTTGAAGATGTGTGGACTTCAACCCCCAGAATTCCCCAGCCAACATGGCTGGCTAGGGAATTCTGGGAGTTGAAGTCCACACATCTTCAAGTTGCCAAGGTTGAGAAACCCTGCTATAGAGTTTTCTCTCAAGGCAGCTCAAGAAATGATAAAAGGGGCAGGTTCAAGTTGTATTTATGTTCTTATATTATTAATCGTACATCCAGGGGAAGCCATGTAGCGAGTCAAAAAAGTGAAGAGGGGGAGTCTGCAACCACACCCAATTGCAGCTGCTGTTTGCACATTTTTGACCCAGTACAATTTCCTAAATCGAATCAAATCAAAACAAATGCAATAAATAATACAATATAAACAACTAGCTATTAAAATCCAGTTCCAGGCAGCACAGAATCATTCCCCAAAGACCCCCGCACCCCAGCAGAGGACAGTCTTCACTACCTGTGATGGAATGGAATTATGAAGGCCAAGCTCAGGGAGATAAGCATTTTCCTAACTCGCTGCAGGAACGTGGGAGGAACAAGAGGATGAGACTGGCACCTCCCTGAGGAATTCACACTGTTGTGGCTGGAGGACTTTGGGAACTGGGGTTTGAGTCTGGGAAGATTCTTGCTAGAGGTTGTAGCTAATAAACATAACTGGACTGAATTTGCACTGTCTCTTGGAGTTCCTTGGGCTAGGCCTGACACTACCTTCCCAAAAGCCATCTCCAAGCAGGTCAGCCTAACTTCTAAAAGGAAGCTGTTTCTGAATACCGGCACCATGATTGGCAGGTAGGGTTTCTTCAGCACCCCCAGTTCAAGAAACTGGAAACGACAAACAGCTTTTCCCAGGAAGATCTCCTTGGATGGGTCACCTGTGGTTGGAGTAGGTCATCCTGAAGGACCAAGGTGCTAAACTGTCATGGCTTTGTAAGTCAAAATGAGCACATTGGATTGTATCTGGAAACCAGTGCAGAGCCAGCAAAGTAGGAATAACATGACTATAGTGACTGCATTTGAACCAACTATAGTCTCATGTAGAGAGCATTGCAGAAATTTAACTCTGTGGTGATAAAGGTATGAGCCGTTCTAGCCAGGTCCTTCCACCTGAGAAAGACCGTAACTGGTGCACCATCCAAAGATGGGAAAATGGGCTCCTGACTGCAATCTCCATCAGCAGTGGCCATGGGGTGGTCAGAAAGGTTATGATGGAAGCTGTGACTACATGGCAGAAGCCCCATTCCTTTTTCATGCATGTCCATGAACTACATGGTCATATTCGCCACCTTGACTATTCTGACCACCACTGCAGATGTTCCTGCCCCAACTCATGGAGCTGCTCCCAGCCTTTTCCACAAGAAGCATCTTTAGAGCTGGAAGAGAACCTTGATGAACAAGTAGCTTCCTTTGCCTCTTGCTTTAATTTCAGAGCTCATCTTGATCTTCACCAAAGCTCTGCAAAAATGACCCCCATTAGCAGAGAGATAGGAGTATCAAGGTAGGGTGGGGGGAACGGAGATGAAAGAGTGGAACAGGACATCTTTAGAAAGGCAGATTTCGTGCCTTTTTTTTTAATCATGGATCAAACAGGTCTTGTACATTGTTCAGGTCCAAACAAATCATTTTTCAAAATGTATGGTCTAGGCCAGAAAACACACACACACACACAACACACACACACACACCTGGCCCTACCCAAACACTTTTTCTGTACTAACTTATGAACCACCATCCTATTATGACATTATAACTTTTCCCCATAGACCAGTATTTCCCAACCTCAGCAACTTGAAGATGTGTGGACTTGAACTCCCAGAATTCCCCAGCCATCATCCCCCTAACTGGGGAATCCCCAGCATGCTGGCTGGGGAATTCTGGGAGTTGAAGTCCACACATCTTCAAGTTGCTGAGGTTGGGAAACACTGTTCTAGACAATGCCAAGCGATGATATTCAGCAAATGTCACGATGCTGAGACATGTTTTACCAAGCAGTGAGCTATATATGGAAGGGGAAAACACAATGCTGTACGCTATTCCTCTTTCTGCATTTAAGTTACCCACTCAGTTGCCAGTTTAGCCCCAGGCAAAAGACAAAAGAGAATTACATTGCCCTCCTCCTGGCCACAGTTTCTAAAACACAATGATTCATCTCCATCCAAACATTTTTATACTGGGTGATGCACAAAATGTCTTGCAGAAAAAGGGGTGTTCCGGATGGTGGAACCAAACAAAGAATGGCTACAGTAAGAAAATCCAACCCAACAATTAGCATACCGAGGGGAGGTCACGTTTATGTCTGCTTTCCAGCAGGGCCCCAAAAAGACCACAAAGTTTGCCGGTGGTACCTGACGATGCAGGCCAAATTTCCGGATTTAGAGTTGGGCACTCCTCCAGAGCGAAACTGATGTAAAGACAGGACGCCTTTACTGCAGGCTCTCAAACTTCAGAAAGTGGGTTTTCTGAACAAACAGCTGATTGTAATCAGCTGATGGGATTCCATAAAAAGCCTTTTTCTCCCCAAGCAACTGGCCTTCCCTTCCTCTACACCAGTGTTTCTTAACCTTGGCGACTTGAAGATGTCTGGACTTCAACTCCCAGAATTCCCCAGCCAGCGTTGCTGGCTGAGGAATTCTAGGAATTGAAGTCCAGACATCTTCAAGTTGCCAAGGTTGAGAAACAGTGCTCTACACAGATGCGGAGTAGAACGTGTATTTTGAAAGGGAAGGGTGTGAACGCTTCAAATTGGAGAGAAAAGACTTGGTGGAAGGGCAGGGAGAAGGGAAAGAGAAAGAGATGCCCAAGATGTGGAATATTTATACCTCCCAATGTAGTAAAAATACTCCATTTTTATGGGATATTTGGTGGGGCCCAGGAGGAGAGCCTTCTCTGCCGTTGCTCCCACCCTTTGGAATATTCTCCCCCCAGAGGTCCGGCGGGCCCTACCCGACTCGCCTTCCGTAAAAAATTGAAGACCCGGCTCTGCCAGCTTGTGTGGGGGGATAACAACTCTACCCAATCCTGGGGGTGGCTAGCGCCTCGATGACACTCTCTGTGTCATCGCCAATTACTTTGGATCTTTTTATTTTGTCTTTGTTATTGAAATATTGTAATTGTAATTGATTTTAATTGTTTTGTAAACTGCCCAAGTTGTTTAACAAGATGGGCGGCGACAAATCTGATAAATAAATAAATGAATGAATGAATGAATGAATGAATGAATGAATGAATGAATGAATAAGTCTTGTAATATATTTTATGGCTTCTTCTTCTTCTTTTTTTAAGATATTTAATGGCCAGGTGTTAAGTGACATTGGAAGGCGAATTCCGTTTTCCAAGCAGCCAGAAAGATTCTTCCTTCAAGTGGCTGGATTTTATTGGATTCCTTATTATGGGTTCTTTAAGCAGCTGGAGAAGGCGATAGCAATGAGAATTTGATAAAAACGATTGGAATGGTACGTTTTTCCACCCTCTCAACTCCAGTAAGCATTTAAACCGAAAGGGCAATAATGATTTCCTAGGAAATGCTAGGTATTTAGCTGAATTAGCTCAACTTGGTACCCAGTTCAGCTGTAGACCCTCAAATGATGGCGTCGATACCAGCAATCTTCTGCTTATATTATTTGGGACTGAAAAGAGGTCAGCATAATGTGTGCAGAACAAACCCAAGGCATGTCCATCGAGGGAGGGCATCTGCTGAACCTTATTTATAAATTGCTAGTGATTATGACTCTAAAACCGAACAAGTCAATGTATGATTAAATGGATGCAGAATTTAGATGCAATAATAGATATGCAACAATGGGAATTTCAGTGGAAGAAGCATATTGAATTTACACTAAACATTATGCTTTAAAGAACAGTGTTATAAGATGTTATAACATTGGTATATTAGCCCAGTCCTGATTGTTAAAATAGATAGTTTATTTCTAAATATTGCTGGAAAGGCAATGATCAAGTCAGATCACTCTTTTGCATCTGGTGGTAATATTGTGAAACTCAAGAGTTTTGGAAAATGCTGGTGCGACAGTTTGTATCAGTCATAAGTACGAGTATAGGTTGTAAAGCACTTTTTCCAAGGCCGTTGTGACTTTGAGCTATTTTTAAATGAATGGTCATTAAGCGAGGACCTATGCTATGCTGATGACCCTACCATGATAGCTGAAAATGCAAAGGATCTGCAAGCCCTAGTACTAAAAGTCAAAAAGCACAGTGGAAAAAAAGGGGACTAAAATTCAATATAAAGAGGACCACATTAATGACAACAGGTAGAACAACCAGCCTCAGAATTGACAATGAAGATATCAAAGTGGTGGAGAGCTTCTGCCTTTTTGGATCAACCATCAACAGTAAAGGAACAAGCAGTCAAGAAATATGCCACAGACTAGCACTCAGTAGAGCAGCCATGAAGGTCTTAGAAAAGATATTCAAATGCTGTGATGTGTCTACACCTACAAAGATCAGCATCGTGCAAGCCATGGTCTTCCCTGTGACCATCTATGGAAGTGAAAGTTGGAGCTTGAAGAACCAGGATAGGAAGAGTATTGACACTTTTGAACTTTGGTGTTGGAGAAGAATCCCAAGAATACCTTGTTACCAGCCAAGAAAACAAACCAACAGATCATCAAACAAATCAACCCAGAGTTCTCACTTGAGGCACGAATGACCAGGCTCAAATTATCCTACTTTGGACACATTATGCAAAGACCCAGCTCTCTGGAGAAGTCCATAATGCTGGGAAAGGTGGAAGGAAAGAGAAGAAGAGGACAACCAGCAGCAAGGGGGATGGACTCAGCTACAGAGGCGATGGAGGCACCATTAGGAGATATGAAAGACCACGTTAGGGACAGATCCTCCTGGAGAAAATCTATCTACGTGGTCTCTAGGAGTCGAAAATGACTTGATGGCACATAATCAATCAAAAATAATGTTTCTGACTCATTTGTTTAATTGAGTTCTCTTTAGCTAGTTTTAGAACTGGTGTGGAGAACAGATTGCATTTTAGGTCATACTGATGCAGAAATATTGAAAATTCCAAAGGGTTCACAAGCTTTAAAGCACCGCTGTATAAAACATTGAAATAATAAACAAAATAGGAATCCACTCCTTTTAAGCACATTGATCATCCGTTGGATATATCAGCTAGGAAATTGTGGAAGCTGGTTCCATTATCTGGAAGGTGGAAAAGCTGAATTCAAGGAGAATATTTGGGTAGGTTTCATACAAGTGTCTGAGGCCAGGCAATGCCCTTTCTAATCATTCAACATTCACACTACGATTCATAAACTAACATCTCCTCATTGACCTTGATTCCTGGTGACTGCAAGGATGCATCGCTGTAGATTTCTTGGCCAAAATATGGAAGTGACTTGCCATTGCCTTCTTCCAAGACACATTTTTACTTCCCAATCTGAGCCTGCATTGAATCATGGAATGTATGAGTTGGAAGGTTTAGAGGTCATCCAGTATAAATCCTCCATTCAGTGCAGGAATTGACTAAGTCATTCTGACAAGGGGCCATCCAGTCCCATAGGAGTGAGATTGCGTCCCCCAATGCTCTAGGCCAGTGTTTCTCAACCTTGGCAACTTTAAGATGCGTGGACTTCAACTCCCATGGCTGGCTGGGGACTTCTGGGAGTTGAAGTCCACGCATCTTAAAGTTGCCAAGGTTGAGAAACACTGGCCTAGAGCAGTTGCTAAGCTTGAGAAACACTGCTCTAGGCAGACAGTTCCACTGTTCAACACCTCTTAACACCTCTTAACATCAGGAAATTCCTTCCAATATCCAGCCTGAAACTATTTTCTTTTAATTTTATCCCATAGGCTCTTGTCCTGCTCTCAGCTTCAACAGAGAACGGATCTGTCCTATCTTTTACACAACAGCCTTTTTGATGTGTCTCCTTACAGACCTGAGATATCCTAGTGGTCTCCCATCTAAGCATTTATCAAGGGCAACTCTGTCTTTCAAAGATTAACCAAGGTAGGCTCCGTGTTGCCACTCCCCCCGATGGCTAATCAATATTGGCTAAGAATAGTTTAAGTATTGTTTTTGCTGCCCCACTGCACACTTTTACTTTATGAAACAAAGACAGAGGCCAGCGAATCAGACAAGAATTTTCATCGGCTTCCCACCCATAGTAAACTCTGAACCTGCTAAGCAGACTCACTCCATCAACCGTAATACTTTCTTAAAGCAATTCAGCCAACGTGTCCAATCCCCAAACGACTCATGCTTGTTTGCTCTGCCTGTCAATGCTTATCTACCACAAGGCAAAGATCCAGATGGTTCAACTGCTCTGTCTATGTCACATCATAGCCGGCCTGCACTGCATTTGGCTGCCTGACCTCCCGCACAGGATTTTTACTCCAAAATCCGCCAAGAAACTAGACTGAGATTGCATGCAATGCTGTAGCTGTATAACAGAAATCACAGAGTTGATATCTGGGGCCATCAAGTCCACACACACACACATGCGCCCTGCTCAGGGCAGGAATTTCATTAAATTAAAGCAACTTTGAGATGCTTGGACTTCAACTCCCAGAATTCCCCAGCCAGCATGTGTGGACTTCGATCAATCAAATCTTTATTACGGTC
Source organism: Python bivittatus (assembly GCF_059951505.1). Taxonomy (NCBI): domain Eukaryota; kingdom Metazoa; phylum Chordata; class Lepidosauria; order Squamata; family Pythonidae; genus Python; species Python bivittatus. The sequence goes on from NW_028277087.1 coordinate 5,206,287, forward strand.
ATAGACCAGCATGTGTGGACTTCAACTTCCAGAATTCCCCAGCCAGCATTCATGGACTTCAATTCCCAGAATTCCCCAGCCAGTATGCTGGCTGGGGAATTCTGGGAGTTGAAGTCCACACATCTTAAAGTTGCCAAGGTTGAAAAACACTGAATTAAAGCATACCAGACAGACGCCTGCGCAGCCTCTGCAGGAACACAATCAGCAAAGGAAGCTATTTCTAACATTAAGTCAGAATCTGCCTTCCTTTAACTTAAATCCATTATTCTGTGCCCTGCCTCTTGGAACGATGGAGAAGAGCTTTTGATCTTCTCCCACATGACATCCTTTCCTATATCTGAAGTGAGCTACTATGTCCCCCTCACACTTCCCTTCTTAAGGCTCAAGATATCCAGCTCTTTCCAGCTCCTTTCACGGGACTTATTATTTATTAATATTATTTATTAAAGGTACAGTAGTCCTCACTTAATGACGGTTCATTTAATGAAGGTTCAAAGTTACGATGGCCTCAGAACAAGTGCTTTACAACCTATACTCTCACGACCATTGCAAACCATTGCACCACCCCTGAGGTCACATGATCACAATTTGGGCACTTGGCAACCAGCTTGCATCTATGACGAGTTGCAACATCCTACGGTCACGTGATTGTGATTTGCAACCTTTTTTGCCAGTTTCCAGCAAAAAAGTCCATTCGGGATGCTGAATTCACTTAATGACCATGTGATTTGCTTAACAACCATGGTGATCTGCTTTACGACCATCATAAAAATGGTCGTAAAATCAGGTCTGGTCATGTGGTAACTTGCTTAATGACCACCCCACTTAACAACCAATTTTCCTGTCCCTATTCTGGTCATTAAGCAAAGACTACCTGTATAGGCTGCCCAGCTCCATCACAATTCGGGGCTGTGCTTAGTATACATTTAGTACAATATAAACAATACAAAAAGAGACATCCAGAAAAAAAAATAACACAAATGTTAGCAAACCAATCGTTTGTCACCCACTCCAGCCCAAGGTCTGGGGGAAAAACCAAATTTTAAGGGCTTTAAATAAGGTCAGGATGAAGCCATGGGAATCTCTGGGGAGGTGTTCTGGCAGGCAGGTGCTATAAGAGAGGGCCCACTTCCTGAGTCCTATCAGATGACACTGTTTAATCAATGGGACCTATGCCAAGTCTGATGGATGCCCTATGCCAACGGGAAACATGCCAAGTCTGTTGGGTCATATGAGTTAGGGTTAGGGGATGGGACAGGTGGAAATTATGGAAGACAAACAGTCCCTCAGGTAACCAGACCTATGCCATGAATGGCTTTATAGATAATAACCAGCATCTTGAGTTGCACCCAGAAGCTTATTGGTAACCAGTGCAGCTCATACAGCAGAATTGTCCATAACTGCCCATGTCCATAACTGCCCATGCTGCTGTGTTCTGGACCACAGAAACTTCCAAGAAGTCTTCAAGGGCAGCCCCATGTAGAGCGCACTGCAGTAGTCCAAACAACAGGGACCAAAGCATGAGCGGCTATCTTAAGAGTCTCCTGGTACAAGCATGGATGCAATTGGCACATTATATGAATTTGTGTGAAGGTCTTCCTGGCCACAGCTGCCACCTGTGGCCAGGAGCAGGAGCTGAGAGTCCAAGAAGACCCCCAAACTGGGGACCTAAATCCCAAAGGGGGAAGTGCCCTCCCCATTTTAAAGTTTAAAAGAACTGCATATGTCTCCTGGCATAATAATCATGGCTCCTGGGTATTTGAAGTCATTAATCTATATCTCCTCTATCATTATTAGAGAGTCATCAGCATACGTTCTCCTTTCTTTCTGGAATTACTGTATTTTCAGCAGTATAGCCCCAGTAATCTGTTGAACTAAAACAAAGCAAAGCATTTCTGGCACCTGAAAGATTAGCCCATTGATTACAGCATGTAAAGGAATATTCTAGGTTGGAGAAGGAATATAAGATATCTTGATCATGTCTCCCAAAAAGAAAGACCAATGACTGCCCTTGGCTTTGAATTCTGGTTTCGGGAGAGGACAGGCGATCATGCCAAACTGAAGACAAAAGAGAACTCTGACGATTTGCAGGAATGAATTCGTAACATGTACAATTTACAAATCTCTTCTCCTTTTCCTCCTCCCCCCCTTAAAAAAATGAACAGGACTCTGTCTTGTCACGTCGTTTTAACTTTCGGAAGCTACTTAAACCCTGGAAGGGTGACTGAGAAAGACTCCTTTAGATTAATGAATTGATGAATGAGCAGCAGAGCGCACGGTGCAATTGCTAGTCATAATAAATATATATTTAACTCTGTGTTTATTTAAAATGGAAACATTGCCTAATCCCCGGACATTTACAGTTCTGTAAAACCTAATGGACATCCTTAGCTTTTCTCAGATATATTTTTATGTTTGAGTTATCCTTTAAAAAAGAACAAGGAAAAGCAAAGACATATGGGGGGGGGGGAGGGAAATATGAACAAGCTGGGAGAGTGGAAAGAATTAAGATGGGAGTTGATGCCAAAATCATAACAACTGGTGCTGTGCATTTTTTAAAACCATGCATTTTGTTTATTGTATCGATGTACGGGTAATGTATATGAGAATGTGTGTCTGGACAGAATAAAATGACAAGGTGTCCTATTTTACAGAGGATTGCGATTCTTTTGGAGGAAAGTGGAATAAAGGATTTTTTTTCTTCGAGAGCATCCTCTATTTTGGAAATCCACGGTCTGAAGCCTCAGATTCACACACGTAGTTGGGGCTGTTGGTGGAGGGGTCCAAAAAGTCAAAATGGCGGCTGCTTCTGTGCAAGCAAAACCCTGCCCCCTTTTTTGCATGCCTTCAGTCCCAAATCCCAGATGCCACTTCCATTCTCCCAACGGATGGCCTGGCGTTATTCCCGAATCTTGCCTACGGGTTTTAGGTGTAATTCTCAAAGCCCGTCTAAAAAGTATTGAGTGAAGTGTCATTGTTGATGTGACCGGAAGGGGGAATGATTAAATATATGGAGGGTAATCCTATCAACTGTAGAACAAGACCATTGAGCAGGGGTTTTCAAACGGTTTCAAGCTGCAGAACCTCTAACGATAAAAAATTAGCTTTGCTTGATTGAACTTTTCTTTGGCCCCTAATCCAGTGTTTCTCAACCTTGGCAGCTTGAAGATGGGTGGACTTCAACTCCCAGAATTCCCCAGTCAGCATAGCTGGCTGGGGAATTCTGGGAGTTGAAGTCCACCTATCTTCAAGCTGCCAAGGTTGAGAAACACTGCCCTAATCTCTGAAGAAACCCCACCAGGCTTTCAGGGTGGAATCCCAGGTTGTGGGGAATACAGTTGGCAAAACCCCACCGTGGAGTTCAGTTGTCTATCTGGGCTAGGTGACAGAAGATTCAGAAAATCTGTCTGTCCTCTGTCACCTCCCCTTGTTTGTTGTCAAAGAGGGGCTCATCTGGGCCACATACACCCATGGCATTTTGGATTGGGCCCAGAAACAGACTAGAAGGTGGCAAAGATGACAAACTATTGGCATCATATTTTGATTATGGCAGCCCCATAATCTTTTGATTATTGCATCCTTGCGTACAGGATGTAATCCATATACATTAAAAGAAACTACAGGCAGTCCTCGCTTAATGACGGTAACCTCTGGCGACAGAGATACAGAAAATCTAACTCTTTCCTGACATTTGGGCAGGGCTTCTCAACCTTGGCAGCTTGAAGATGCGTGGACTTCAACTCCCAGAATTCCCCAGCCAGCCATGCTGGCTAGGAAATTCTGGGAGTTGAAGTCCACGCATCTTCAAGTTGCTAAGGTTGAGAAAGACTAATCTAGGGGATATCTAGAGGTTTGCAGCTCAGATATGGCAACCCCGAAAGGCTGTATTTGTTTGATTCCTTGTTTATGACTTTACATGCCTTATCTGCTGTTCCAGCCAGCGAGACTCTGAGCAATTTAAATTTCCTTCTTACAGGGAAAGCCTTAAAATACAACAATAAACAGTATAATAAAAGGACAGCAAGAAATCACAAACTGTCGCTAAAAAGAAATGAAGAGTGCTGAGAACAAACATATCCAAACTCCACCCGGGGAGGGGGTTATACCAGAGCCCCTCCTAGGGGTTGCTTAAAAAGCCAGGTTAACAACTCCCCTAAAACAGGGGCAGGCTAGTCCGATCTCGGGCAGGAAGCAATTCCACAGAAGCGGGGCTGCAAGAATCAAAATAGGAGGCCAAGAGTTTGGCATCTTTGCTCCCTGCCAAGCTGTTTCTGGGCCCAATCCAAAGGGTCATGGAGGCATATGACCCACATGAGCCCTTCTTGCACGAAAAGCAAGTGATAGATGGTAATTGGGACCGGGAATTCCATTGCTAAGCGACATGGTCATAAAGCATGATGTCATGTGACTGCGCCAACTTATGACGGCAGTTCCAGCAGTTCCAGTTGCTGTCACTGGGCAAATCCCGCACAGTCATTAGGTGCAACGTCATGTGACTGTGACTTGCGACCTCCTGCCGGCTTCCCCATTGACTTTGCTTGCGGAAGCTGGCAGGGAAGGTTGCAAATGGCGATCCTGTGACCGCGGGGACACTGCTATGGCCACAACTTTGAGGCCATGAATCTCCTCGTTCAGCACTGTTGTAACTTTGAACAGTTGCTGAACGAGTGGTTGCTGAACAAGGACTATCTGTCAAAGTTACACATAAGTGATGCTTACGGCATTCAGTCAAGAAGCATAGGTTTGTCAATGTACCCCTAAACAAAGAGCTTATATCTTAAACCAGTGTCTCCCAACCTTGGCAGCTTGAAGATGAATGGAATTCTGGGAGTTGAAGTCCACACATCTTAAAGTTGCTGAGATTGAGAAACATGTTCTAGGAGAAAGATCTGCAAACAAGTCTCTTAATTCATCTACACGTCTATCGATTGTGTTAGAACTGGAGGAGCCAAGATGGCAAGGAGTTGCCTAAGTGCTCTTAAAGTTCTTTTTAACTGAATTTTATCCTGTTTTATCTTATTTTATTTTATGATTTTATAATTTCTTTCGACCAAAGATATTAGGACAGGCTGCCTAGGTTCATGTTCAATAGTGAACACTTTTTTCAGAGTCACGTTCTGTGAGATGGGCAGCTACAGAAATGTGAGGAAGAAATAAAATAAATAAAGCACTTTGTGGAGCAAGTAAGAGAATGGGGAAAATCAAAAAGCGACATAGAATAAATTGAGCAATGACTGTCAGTTCAAAGGTTCCAAAGCAACTGAAAATCATTGACTGTTGAGCACTGAAGAATGACCTAAATAATAATAGTAACATCAGTAATAGAAGAAACTTTACTTGCATGAATTGACATATCTAAAAGCAAGACCTCCTCCAAGTGACTTAGTAGGTTACGCTAACAGGTAGTGACTAGCCCAGATCATCCTATAAGATTTTAAACCTGAGTCCCCCCCAATATTAAATTCAGTACAACAAATCTGTCTAGCTACTGTTGGGATTTTAGATCAGACGGAGCCCGGGATGGAATAAAACTACATATATTCTTCCTTCTTGTCTTCCTGGTTCAAGGCAACTCACTTTTCTTTTTTATTTAAATGATCAAGAGTGAGAGCATGGAATGGAAAAGTATTGTGCCTGTGATTCTTGCAGGACAGCAAGGATGTATTCACCCATAGCTGACCCTTTTAGGTTAGCCTACATCTAACCTTGGTAACCTATTAACCGTATTCACCTGTAGTTGACATCTTTTGAGAAAACAAAAGATATGGGGATGGGTCCACTGCACAGGAGAGATCAAAGGGAAATCCCAGTTAAGGTGATGAAGAACTTCTTGTAATCTCTAAATGTTATATCTCCTTGAAGCAAAATGTATAAAAACCCTGATCTTTTTGTGTTTGGGAAGCCTCTTTAGATAGAGGTATCCCCTTTACTGCTGCACACCAATAAAGGAATTTTGCTCTAAAGAGTTTCTCATGTCCGGCGAAGTTATTGGCAGTCGTCTCCGGGCTAAGAACCCCATTTTGGGTGGTCCAACAAGAGGTTTGCCTCTGAGAAACAGCCTGATTCTAGACTGCGGAGAATCATTGCCCACCAGCGCCATTGACGTCTGTGAGCATGCTGGCAACGTTTTAACAGGCAAAATTTCCCTCTCTTGTCTCTTCCAGATCCTGCTATGAACCCAAAGAATTGCAATACCTGAGACAGCTTGATTTAACTGGGGAATTGGCCAAGTCTGCTAATTGGGGCCTTATGACCTCAATAAATAGAAGGAATTCGCTCAAACTAATCCAGGTGTTCAGAATCCAGTCCTTGGGAGGTTCGTGGAAATGCAGAATGGAAAAGCGAATACTTTGGCGGTCTTGGATTCCCGTCTACCAACAAACTGTAACACAGCCAAGGAATGCTGCATCGAGCTATAAAATGGCAGGCTTGCTATAACGACGTCTTTGTGCTGTTTTACACAAGGCGTTCCACATGTGGGAAAAGCAGACTTTTCTTTGGAGGTGCCCGATTGGTGGAAACAAAGCATTCATCAATTGACATGCAGGTTTGCCGCACGCTGAAAAGATGTTTATTCGCCTTGTTGTTTGAGCCTGGGGATACCCCCTTGCTTCTCCACTTCTAATAACTGCTATTGTCTGCATCAGCTCCAATACAGTATGTTTTAAATTTTTTGGCCTTTTGGTATGCTTGGTATTTGGTATTTTTTGGTATGCTGGCTGGGGAATTCTGGGAGTTGAAGTCCACCCGTCTTAAAGTTGCCAAGCTTGAGAAACATTGATCTATTCTAAGGTCATGCACTGCTTGCAGACACGTGACAGAAACATTTCAAAGGTATAAATTCATGCTGGCACCCATTACATCAAAACACAGGCCTGCACAGGTGGGGGTCAAAAAAATCAAGATGGTTGGCCACTTGTGCAATGCATATGAAAGAGGGGCAAGAGTTCACTTGCACAGTTGTGGCTACCACATTGACTTACAGCAGTGTTGTCCAAACTTGGCCACTTTAAGATGAGTGGACTTTAACTCCCAGAATTCCCCAGCCAGCATGGCTGGCTGGGGAATTCTGGGAGTTGAAGTCCACTCATCTTAAAGTGGCCAAGTTTGGACAACACTGACTTACAGACACACAGACCTCCCCCGTGGACATTCCTGCATCAAAAGTTTTGTGTTTTGGGTTAATTTGTTTTAACTGTTTTAACACGTTTGTAATGGTTTTTGTTACTGTTGTTTTTGGTTATTTATTTATGTGAGGGGTTTTTTTTTGTCTTTTTAACTTCATTAAGTATAACAAAATTTATTAGTATAGTATAGTATAGAACAAAGTTTGTCTTTAAGTATAATAAAGCTTGTATTTATAACTTTGTAAGTATAACAACCAGAGGATATGATGAAGTACAACCGAAAATATAACCATGCTAATAAAATCAGAAAAGTCTTTTTAACTTTATGAGTCACCAAGAGTCACACATGTGAGATGGGCGGCTGTATACATTGAATAATGTTCTTCTCAGCCAAATAATTGTTTTTTCCCCTTATACGCTTCTTGTTGAAGATTTTCAGCAATTAATGAACACAAACTTCCATAATGCATTGATTTACAGTTCCTTGAAAAAGGCAACTATTTTATTACTATAGAAATCTGAGAGGAAAGCCAGATTTTAGCATCCAGGAATGGAAGAGGGCCAAGCACAATTGAGTTGCCCATCATGCAGCTCCCCCCATTGTCCTATTCTCATTCATCTGTACTTTCTGAATGATTTGGGGGTGATTCTTGAGGGCAGACACAAGAAAATTCCTTCTCCTGGGATAGGAAAAAGGAGTGGTAGAATTTATATCACACGTCCTTCTATACTGCCCTTTCTATAGCAATATAGAACATCTTAAGACTCCCAATCTATTGGCAATTCCTATTTTTTTGGATGCCAAGCATTTATTTGAGGATCCACCTGCCTAAAATATTATATTATAAGGGGTAAAGTTATTCCTGCCAACCTCCTGGATGAGATGTTGTACAAAGGAGAAGGAAGATGCTCTAACCATCAGGAGAGTAGAATTTGAGCATCTCAGTATCTCAGTATCCTAGTAATCTAATGTTCTAGTATTTAAATAATTTAGTATTTTAATAGTCTTTCCCTTTGATGCCTATTTAGACACACTGGCTTCAGCCTTGGCCAACGCCTTCTCTTCCCACTCCTTCAAGAAGCGTCCATATTTGTCTGCATTTAAGTATTTCACCTCTTTGATGGCCCTTGTTTGGGTGCTTCCTATCAATGCCAATCACTCTAGCAGTATACTGCAGAGCACACATTCAGGGTCCCGGGACTGAAGTATGAATCTTTGAATTCTGCACATATTATGCCGAGGCAAAAGATGCTTGGAATGTGCTGTTGAGTCATTAACATTCAGAGAATGCCAGAATCTCTGCTTTCTAGCTCCGAGTCTCCCTTTTCTGAAATGATGCTCGCAGGCATCTCGCCATCGCCCACTGAAATCTCAAAAGCCACTGTGGTTGGGTGCTCGGGAATAATAGGACGTTGCTATCGTTGCTCCCTCTCTGTGACAATACGTGAAATAACAAGACTATGGCTAAACTTCCGTCTGTGACTAGAAGACTGGCAAGTTAAGAAAAATCTCCCTGTTGTGCTGCGTTTTTTTCCCATTTACAGGAAATTCTAGGTTTGTCGGTCGGGAGCTACCACCTACGTGGGGTATAAACTATGGTTTGTTTGGCCGGTTCAGGATTATACTAAGTATAATTATATACTAATATACTTAGTAATATACTAGTAATAAAAATATACTAATTTTTAGACCCAACAGCTATATCGATTTGATACCATTTAATTTTTTTTCACAGTGCCAAGCAAGGAGTCCTATTCAACCTTCTCCACGGTTTCTCCCACTTTGGGGCGAATTCCCAGCATCTTAATTGCATACAAAAAGAAAGAAAAGAAAAGAAACAGAAAGGTCGTATTATTCATTCATTCATTCATTCATTCATTCATTCATTCATTCATCATTCATTCATTCATTTGTCCTTTTTCCCAGAACACCTCTGGCCCATATAAAAAGACAGTAGCTATAATCATATTCTGGTGTTACATTCCACATTAAAAAGAAATCATTCTGGGACTGGTTTATTTGTAAATGTGGACCAGGCGACCAGCTTAGCTTATATTTAAATTTTTAAATAATGATTCTTTCCTGCTGTGTTCGCAAGTGCTTTCCTACAACTACGCAAAGCAGTAGCTTAGACTGAACCGGGTAAAACAAAATAAATCCAAAAAACAAATTCACACCAAGCCATTCACCCTACACAAGCAGAACCTAAACCACCACCTCCTGCTTCAAAATCCTCAAACAATAAAGAGAATAAAAGAGAAATCCACCCTTCAGCGTCGGGAAATGGAAATAGCTCGAAGATGCAGCCAGACAGTTTGATTGGCTGGGGTGGAGAAATCAAGCCATGCTTTCAGGGTCCTCTACATGGAAGGGGAGGGGGGGTTTAAAAAGTCAAAATGGCCTTTTTGATGTGCACACCCCACAGATGGCCCAGCGTAGTCTTGTGCTCATCTCTTACCTCTCAATCAGCAGAGCAGGCATCCAAAACGCAGCCAGGTTAATAACCCCAAGAACACCAACCAGGACACGAGTTAGGGCGCTGCAAAGTTTAACGCTTTGGGGGGGTGTCCTCCTCCTTGTACAGTATTTTAGGGAGGGGGTGAATGGTTTTGTGGCTGGGGATGCAGAAGCTGAAATAAAGATGCAAAGTAGATACAGTGTCTCATGCACAGGAAAATGCCAAGATTTTGCACGTTTTCCTGGCTTTGGTGGGTGACGATTGTTTTTTTCTTTATCCATTCAGCTATGCTAAGCTCCTTTTAGGACATACCTTCCAGCTTTATCTGTTTCCTTTTGTCTGTTGGATGTGTCATCCCCGTCCACCAAATTGTTTCCTTCCTGGTTTAGAATAGAGGAGGGATCACCTGGTGTCCTCCTTTTCATTTCTATCCTGCTCCAGTTATGTACGCAAAAGGGTTAAGCCTGGAATAATCAAGGCCACTCCCTTTGAGATGAACCATGCTAATTACCCACAGTATTATTTCCAGGGACTGGAAAGCCTTGTGCCCTTTTGATATATAGATAATGTAAATTCTTGCCTGTTGTTCATGTCTTTCACTCTCCCTGCTTGCCTTTATCCTTGTTTTGCCAGTGAATTGCTTTTGATGTTTGCTGCTAATGTATAAAGGAGCCTCAAGCTATATTTTTGCTAGCTAATCTGAATGGGGTATGTGCACTGGCTCTGATCTGAAGCGTGCTGAGTGCCAGTTGATCTGGAAATTACCCACGGTAATTTTCCAAAACTTGCCACAAAACGGGGAGGGGACTCATTTTTAGCACGGGGTCAGAGAGAATTTAATAGGGCTCCCAAAAGTCAGGTAACCAAGTTGGGTTGCAAACCTCTGCGTGACTACGAGATAGCAGCAAAGAGATGGGGAGAGGGCTCTTTGTCCCCCTCTAAGTAGTGGTGTGGGTATCTGCGAGACAAATAAAGGCAGGATAAAAATCAAACATATAATGAATAAAATGTGGCTCCCAGCTCTATGTAGCCTTAAAGCTTCAGGCGATGCTCGCATGTTATAGCACGTTCTGCACTAATTCACGCCCGTGCAAAAATCGTCAGCCAGCTTGCTACGTTTGGGGAATGGCTGGACGCCTCTAACAAAGCAGATTATCCTATAGCAACATGGCTTCCTCTTCAGGCTGCCCCCAGGCCCTTTGCTTCCCCCCACCCAGAAATGGGAAATATATAAAAAGTGAATAAAGATGGTGGCAGAAGATAAAAAGAAGAGGCTCCAGTGAGTCACCTGCACACCATGGCCTTCTGGATGGATGGATGGATGGATGGATGGATGGATGGATGGATGGATGGATGGATGGATGGATGGGTAATGCCCCAAACGAGGGAAAAAAACCTGCTCTGGGTTGGCACTGCAAAGCAGAAGAAGAGGTAATGGTCTTAACAAGCATGAGAATGACCTTCGGCTGAATATTAGGAGCATCTTTCAAATTAATCTTCCCCAATTTGGCTTCCTCGCAGTGTGCTAGAATCGGGTTGGGCCAGAGCCAGGATCTTCTGGAGACTGAACAGAGGTGCCTTGCTGCTCTTCTGAGTCTAGATCAGCATTTCTCAACCTTGGCAACTTTGAGATAGGTGGACTTCAACTCCCAGAATTCTCCAGCTGGCTGGGAAATTCTGGGAGTTGAAGTCCACCTATCTTAAAATTGCCAAGGTTGAGAAACGCTGATCTAGAAGGCAAAAACAACTGCAACCAGATTTGTTTTTGCGTTAATCATCTCAAGGTCTGGCTTTTGGTTGGCCGCTAAATTGCGAGTTTTAATGAGAGAGAGAGAGAAGAAAAAAAGGAAAATTGGATTTGATATCTGGGGAGTGATGAGAAGTCATCTTAGGGACTATATATAATTCGTGAAATCAAATCAATATTAGTTTAGTTTTTTTGTCCTGCAGGCCCCATTTCAGGAGGAGAGGTCTTTCAACCCCCAGCCTCCAAAATGTTGCCTAGTCCAGGGTTCCTCAACCTTAGCGACTTGAAGATGTGTGGACTTCAACTCCCAGATTCCCCAGCCAGCATGGGAATTCTGGGAGTTGAAGTCCACGCATCTTCAAGTTGCCAAAGTTGAGGAACCCTGGCCTAGTCCTGCCTCACTATCGCAACCCCTACATGTGAGTGACACAGACGGGGCAGTTCGAACACATAACCTGGCCTTGGTCACGTCCTCTCATCTCCAGTGATCTTTAAAGAATGTCATCTGGACAGAATGGGGTGCAAAGAGAACATGAGAAAGAGTTGGAAACGAACCCAGGATCTCAAAATAAAGGGTTCCCCCTTACAGCTTTGGGGAGGGTCAGAATACAGATTGAAAAGCAAAAAGAAATGAAATGAAAGAATTACTCCACCTATTTTAGCAGTACAATTCAATAATAGGTACATATTTAACCAATTTCCTATCTTTTCGTTCATGCATATGAAGGGAAAGAAACCCTAAGTTGGAGCCCAGGAGATTAAGCGGGTGGGGGGCCTTTGGTTGCAAATCTCCACGACGGGGCCCAGCCGCACAATGAACATCCCGAGCGCAAAAGTGGGCTTTTTTTTTCTCCTGAGCCAATCCTGTTCAGAGCCTATTCTAGAAAGTTTCCTTCCAGACTCTTCCTCTTAAGAGCAAAGGAAATGCTTTACCAAGAGAAACTTTTTAGCCTGGGGGAGGGGGGCAGTGCCAGGCCCCCCAACCACAGCCAGAATTTTGTTGGCCTGCTTGAGGCAGAGCACTCAGTGTGTGTGTCTGTGTGTGTGTTTAGCTCAGTGTTTCTCAACCTTAGCAACTTTAAGATGGGTGGACTTCAACTCCCAGAATTCCCCAGCCAGCCATGCTGGCTGGGGAATTCTGGGGGTTGAAGTCCACCCATCTTAAAGTTGCCAAGGTTGAGAAACACTGGTAGCTTCTCTTCCCCAATCATCCCTCCTGTCTTTGGGCATCAGTAACATTTGCTCCAGAAAAAAAATGCCTAATATTGCATTTACAAGACTCCGGAGCATACAGTGAAGAATTGGTGGACATCCACTTGTGGTGGCCGGTATGCACAGGCATGCCTCTACGAAAGGACCGAGGATTCCCTTCTTGCAAAATTCCAAGATGCCAGATGTGTTCGGTGTTTTGTTTTTTTTCAAAAATATCACCCGGCACTCTGTTTTGTTTCATTCTTGTCTCTTTTGACTGAACCCCCAATGAAACCAAGGGCCCCCCCAGAGGAATACCAGCAAAGGCCTGGGGCGTGGATGGGAAAGGGAGGGAGTTAATTTCTCTCCCCCCCCCCCCAGCAAATAAGGCGTTAAGTTTTTCCAAACCAGCAACTCCATTTTAGTTTAGCCTAGGGAAGAGTTGTTGTTTTCTGTTTGCCTTATGCTACCATTTCAAGGCGGGTCCCTCTCTCACACACGCACACGCACACGCACGCACACTTTCAGCCGCAGCAAAATTGGGGCTCCATCTTCGCTGTCGTAAATCACCCCGTTCTGGGGGCAGAGATTTCTCTCGTCTTTCTACTCCGGTCAAAACTGCCCCGAGTCACCCCACAGTGAGATGGGCAGTGACAAATTTGAAATATAAATAAAAATAAAATAAGGAACTACCGTGTGTAAAGGGATGGCTCCATATAAATAGATGGGTGGGGAAGTGAGGTAATGGAGTGCAATAAAAGGGAATCCGACTCTCGATGGGGATTCGTACATTTACGACGGTCATCTTATTTACAGCTGCCTTTTCTAGGCTGATAGGCCAGGGCAAACGGTGCAAAACTGGTCGTTCGAGGGCTTCCCAGTTTCAAAGACTGTCACCACGCCATAGATAGTATTGGAACAGAAGGGGAAATGATTCCGTTACAGCTGTGCAACGTTTTGGAAATAATTCGGAAAAGTTGCTTGGGAGCACAAATTTCTGGGATCGCGGAGCTACCCTCCGCAGCGGCGACAGGATGCCGGGAAAAGATGCAGTTGCTTTAAAGAGTTGCTTCGTTTGTACATCCCTCAGCAACAAAGAACGTACCTTTTGGGAACGTACGCAGAAGCGTTTGCATGGCCCTGCGTTAAAAACGTGGGAACATCATATGAACTGCATTGAATTAATGGCTTGTTAAGTGACAGGACATTTAATCAAATTCCCATTCCCTTGGAATACAGCCTCTGGGTGCTGTTCAGAGGCCTGGTTGCAGCCCCCATCCCCAAATCAGTTACAGGCAGGGAAGGACAAAAGCTGAAAGACGTGCGGAAGACACCTCTTTTGGGAAACGTGGGGATGTGTAGAGAGCCGGAAGGGTGGGGAAGTCATCTCATCCTCAGGCAACTAAGGGGAATTGTATAATCCGTGTCCTCTGCACAATGACATCCACCACACGGCTGCTAGCAGATGTCTGTGCTGGGAAGGCCACTCCGCGGGGTAGGATATACGTTCCCTGAATGCCCTTAGGAGCAAAAGAGGTAATTTATCTATTGCCTATGCAGAAGTGGATCACGGGAGGCCTCAGAGGTTTGTGGACTGCATCTCCCATCATCCTGTGCCATTAGTTTTCTGACTACAGCAGATGAAAATTAGAGATCGTATGTGGCCTTTTGCTATTCCATAGGATAGGTTTCCCTAAACTCTCTATCTAAAATAGTGTTGCGGATTGTCTACGTCATTGTTTCTCAACCTTGGGAACTTTAAGATGTGTGGACTGGGGAATTCTGGGAGTTGAAGTCTGGCTAGCTGGGGAATTCTGGGAGTTGAAGTCCACACATCTTAAAGTTCCCAAGGTTGAGAAACGCTGGTCTACATTCTTCAAAAGAGAAGAAGAAAAAGAACAAGAACCTTTTACTGAAGTCTTGCATGGAATGGACTACTGTGCTGACCACGACTCGTTTTTTAAAAACAGACGTGCAAACCAGGATCGGGAGGGGGGAAATACACAAAGGCAGAGGGAAACACAAGTTGAAGCTTTTATTCCATAACATGCCTGGATAATTATTTGTTTTTTTATGTGTTTATTCTTCTTAATTGTTGTATGCCACTCAGAGTCCCTTTTATGTAAGATGGGCGGCTATATAAATACAATAAATAAATTAAAAAAACACACAGGGTCTGTGCAGTGGGATTTAAACTGTTAGGAATCAGAGGGGTCGAGGGGTGCTTCACCAGCGTCCCTTTTAGAGAAATCGATCTGCAAACCCTTTCTATAGCAATCATTTCCCCCTTTTCGGAGAGGAAAAGATAGCACAGATATAATAGCCCACAATTTAAAAGTTAAATTTCTTGCATTCATTTTGGCGCAGTTCTGTTTTCTTGCAGAAATCATTTATTCCTGCTGTCTCTTGTTTTGATATGGGAGTTAGGTTATTATTCGGGCGGATAATAAACAGAAGATTCACTATTTCTGACCACACTCTGTGGAAAATGGCATTTCTGTGTCCAATCCCTGCCCCCCCATTTCAAGATAGCTTCATACATCATGCTTCGTCAGAAAAGACCTAACCAAGGTTTATAGGTGACCTGGTTAAGCATGGAACCTAGTCCTGGGTCATCCTTTTTGCTACGGATTAGTGCTGGCCAGCCTTACAAGGCATAACATTGGGGCTGGGGGTGGGGGGAGAAAAAGATGAAGAAGGAAAATTAATTCTTTCTAAGATTGGCCTGCAGTGAAAAAGTTTGCTTAAAACCAGAGAGTGAAAAATTTCCAATGGCTAAAAATGGAACAACCGTACAAAAATCCTAGATTTAATATTCCTAGATTTAATGCATTAGAGGAGATTTAGGGTTAATTTAGAGTCTCCCAATTAAAACACAGAGAGAAGGAAATTTGAATTTTTTCTCCCCGGTTAGTACATCCACACATTTAATTCAATAAATGCAGAGCCTCCATTTGAGAAGGAGGAACAAGCTTTCTCTTCCAATTTTCACAATTTGTCTTCTACACATCACAAATCTTTTTGTCTAAAATAGCCTTTGGGTGGTAGCCTTGAATCTTTCCTACCTCCTTAAATAAGTAGCTTGTTACTCACAATACTCTCCCCCTCCCTGGCCTGGCACAGAGACATCACCAACAATAATTCAAGAGAAGGACATTGTGTTTTTCTACTATCAGCTCAGAGCAAACTTTCTAAAAAAGAAGACAAGAGGATGTGTACAAGTCTCCCCCCACATATTTTGGGTTTTGCTAGATGCCCTTTTTTTCCAACTTCTGACACATTGAATGAATTATATATATATAATTATATATATATATATAATTAATTGAAGGAGGAGAACATTCATGTCAGCCAAAAGTACAGGACATTTCCAGCTGTAATCTGGAAGTGCACTGAAGAAGAAAGAATTTTTCTGTACAAGTGAACACTTGAAGATGGAGATATATGTCAAATAGGATTCTCTCGGGGGATGTTGGGGCATGAACAGTAAAAGAGGACACCTAGCATTTGAATGCCTTCCCTTAAGCAAAAAAACCCAAAAAACCCACACCATTTTCAGATCTAAAATTAAAACATTCCTGTCCCCCCCTTCCTTAATTTGTAGACAGACAGATTGTGTGTGTGCATGTGTGTGCGTGCATGTGCGTGGTTAGGCAGTTCTATTCCTTTCCACCCCCTCCCTAAGGAACTCCTCTCCCTATACCCACAGATGTAAAGGGGCTTTCCAAACTTTTTTTTAAAAAAAACCCTTGCAACACACACACACACACCTTGGAGACAGCTTATAATTTAGAAAGAAGGGAGAACTCAGATCTGGAGGAAGGGTGAGGAAGGATTAAATTAATCCCTAGAGGCATTTTTTAAAAAAAGATAACCAACGAATTAGCAATGGAAGGGAGGACGATTGAGAGGAAAAGGGGGGAGCCCAACTCTGAAAGAAAGTTGGTGGCGGAGAGAGGATTGGTTTCTTTTCCGCTTTTAAAATGGAACAGCTACGGTTCAGCGCCGGTTCCTTTCTTTAAAAAAAGATTTACTCCTATTATTATTACTGCGGTTACTGGTATTATTATTACTCCACAGTGACATGTGCCAATGTTGGAGCCCGAACTGTACGGTTAGAACAGCCTTGAAAGAAAGGAGGAATCGCTCCCCGTATTAAACCCAAACTAACGATCTTTGCGTTTCGTTTTCAGGTGGGTAATGTGGACGACGGGGGGGCGGGTATTTAGGAAACCAGAGCTCGCCCCCGCCTGGCATCTTCCCGGGGGACCCCTCCCGTCCGATCGCCTCCACGCGCCCGCTGCTCCCGAGCCCCCTCCCCGCTTTCCGCCCGCCCTGCTCCCATCCCTCGGATGCCCCGCCGTCTGCCACCACCTTCGTCCTCCGCTTCGAAAAGCGGCCGCTTCCACGGGAGAGCAGCCCGAAGGAGCGAGCCGGAGCCGCCGAGCGCGCCGCCGTACTTACAGATCAGGGCATCCGCTTGCAGGACGAGCAGCCAGAGGGGCAGAAGGTTCATCCTTGCGCAAAAACGGGGCTGGGGGGGGGGCGAAGAGATTGTTTTAATATCTGTCTATCTTGGGGGACAGAGACGGTTCCCCCTTTTTTCCAAGGACCTTCTTGGGGCCCCCAAAGTTTTCTTTAAGGTTAATCAAGGGGGGGGGTAGTTTTTTTCCTTCTACCCCAATTTTTTTTTTTTTTTTTTTTGCTCTTTCTTTCCTACTCCCCCTTCCCCAGGCCAATACTCTCATCGAGAGACAAACAAGGGTTTATCCGAAGCCAGTCTGAGCAGTTCGAACTTGACAAGTCCTCTAATATGCCTTTTTCACTCCCCGCCCCACCCCGCCCTTCCCCGCCCCGTGGGCTTTTGGTGGAGCGGGGTGTGTGTGTGTGTGTGTGTGTGTGTGGAAATGAACTTGGAATTAACAAACCCTTGCTAAACATCTCATCCCCCTCCCCCCCCAACTCCTTGCTATATAGAAAGCCAGCCTGCTCCTTTCTGATTTGCAGGAGGAGAGGCGGAGGGGTTAAGAACCGAGCCCCCCTCCAAAAAAAATGCCCATCTTCCAGCTCATTTTCCCCTTTTCTTCTTCGTTTGACCTCCTTTTGCCTCTTACTCAACCAGCAGCTGCAAAGAGCGTTTCTGAGTCAGTGGAAGAAATATCTACCCCGGTTGTTGGCTTGGATGGTGATTTCTTTGCTGGGTGTGATATTTTCCTGCCCCCCTCCCATTCCCGCTCTCTTTCTGCTTATTTTTGACTGCTGATGCTCTTCTTCAGCATGCACCCCCCAAAAGTGGCCTTTCCCCCCCCCCCACAACTGTTCTCTGGGCGCAAGGACGGACAGGTACCTTAAAAAAAAGTGCCCTCTAGTCCCGCAATTGTCTCACCTCACCTCACCACCACCACCACCATCATCACATCTGAACGGCTGGCTTCACAAAGACCCCTCCCAGCCAATTCATTTCAAAGGTCCTTTATGGTCATGATAATGTCGCCTAAGCTGAAGTATAAACTTTTGGTGGGCATATTCAGCGGTGCCAGCTTTGAAGTAACACAGGATGCCACAACGGAGACTGCCCAAGAGTTCTGTGTAAGTCAAAAGCTTCCACCTTGATCCTTCCTTCCTTCCTTCCTTCCTTCCTTCCTTCCTTCCTTCCTTCCTTCCTTCCTTCCTTCCTTCCTTCCTTCCTTCTCTTTCCTTTAAACTCTTCTCCTTTTACAGCAACTGCCAATCTATAGAACTATTTATCTATATATAGATCTACCTTTGACAAAAGCATAAGGAAATAAAGAAATAGCAGTGATTTGCCATTCCCTTTTGGGATGATTTTCAACTTCCCAGGCTAGTCTACAGCCTTGGAATTTCCTTGTGGTCTTTCATCCAATAACAATCATCATTGCCAATCCCCTCTTGGAAATACTTTTAAGCGGCTTGCTATAAGGAAACTGCAACTTCTTAAAAGATATTTTCTAAGAAGAAATGGGCAACAATCATAACTATCAAGAAATAATATTTATCAGATGTATAAGACTTCTGAGTGTTTGAAGCAGTTTCCTTTTTCCTTTTTTTGCACAATCAGGAAAAAAGCCCTGTGAATTGGGTTCTCCAGATTGTGCATTTTTCAAACCGAAATCAAGCAGTTTTTGAAGCAAAATTCAATTGCCTGTTGATCCCACGCTACCCCCTCCTGCCCTGTGAGAGAAAATAAAAGCTCATATTGGCTGAGAGAATCAGAAAAGAGGATTTTTGAAAGGGTGCCATCGTTTGGGAAAAAATCTCTGCTAGCTGTGGAACAATTATTATACCCTACACACACACACACACACACACACACACACACCTATCTAGGAAAAAAAAATAGAACCTCCGCTCCATCTTACACAAAAGGATTACATGTACAGTGAGCAAAATTAAGGATTTCCTGCATTGGAAAAGGATAATTGCTGTTTGTCTGGCTTCACTAAATATGCTTAGATTATGTAGCAGAGATTCATCCAGGGTTCAGAGAGGAAACTCTTCTGAGTCATGATGGAATACTTCTATCAACATAGAAATTGTGTTCACACAATATATATATCCTGAATTAACCCATTTTCTGGCTTTGCACAATGCACCAAACTATATACTAGCCAAAGAGGCTGGGTACACAGGACACCCTAAGCTACAGGGGGGGGGGGGGGGGAACTAGTGGACTTTAACTTTAATCAGGCTTCACAGATTGGACAAATGTAGCTTTTAGGTTTTTAACAGACGGGGTCCAGTGTGTTCTGCGAACACCATGAAAAAATGATGACCACATCTCAGGAATGTACATACCAAGGCAGCTTAGTGCATAAGGGTGGTCTGGATGACCTTTGAGGGATCCTTTGTGGTTCTAAGTGTGCATTTATTATGTGTAATGCTATTTCACCATTTCCCAATATAACTGGCACTCATTCTTCTGGACTTCCAAGGGTGGGCTGGAGATGACAAACAGGAAGGACAATTGTCTTCTTAAAGGCATCTAGCTGGCTAAATTGATAGGGCTTGTTGGATCATTGATCAGATCCTGCTTGCCTTCTCTCCTTTACCTCCTGAACAGCCCTGCAAGGAAGCTAAGCCCGAGAGAGGGGCATTTTCAAAGACTTCTAGACAAGGAGATGGCTAAGTCTAAGTTGAATGGTTGAAGGTCATTCCGTGCTGATCTCTCTGGGGTTGCACCCTCTCCACCACCATGGCGTTTGTAGAACCTGACCCTAAGGGGCTTCCAAACTCATCCCATGCAAAGACAGAGGGTTGAGGAGAGGTTGAAGAGGAGAAAAACACGTGTGCTGGTTTAACTGCATGTAGTTATTCCTTTCGGAGCCAGTTTGGTGTAGTGGGGAAGGCACCAGGCTAGAAACCTGGAGGCTGTGAGTTCTAGTCCTGCCTTAGGCACAAAGGCAGCTGGGTGACCTTGGGCCAGTCACCCTCTCTCAGCCCTAGGAAGCAGGCAAGGGCAAACCACTTCTGAAAATCCTGCCAAGAAAACTGCAGGGACTTGAAAGCACCTAAAAAAAAACAAAAACCCACCCTCTCCCCCACACGCAGATTATTCCACCATCCCTGGGCCCCAGAAACAGAAACAGAATATGTTTCGATTCAGCTACGCATAGGTAGTATTTTTCTTCTATTGTTGTGCCTTCAAGGAGGTCTTGACTTCTGATGACTGCCTGGACAAACCCCTGCAATTCTATTGGCAAGATTTTCAGAAGTGGGTTTCCCTTCCGTTCTTCCTCGGCTGAGAGAGAGGGACTGGCCCAAGGTCACCCAGCTGGCTCTGCGCCTAAGGTGGGACCAGAACTCACGGTCTCTGGGTTTCCAGCCTGGTGGCTTCACCACGATGCCGAACTGGCTTAGAAAGGTAGCTCTCAGAGAGGGCTTAAGAACGGGAAATTGTGCCAGGGGTTTCAGGGAAAAAGTGGGTTTGGGATCAGATGACAGCTAGCACAGTGGGAGGACAAGAGTGAAATCCTAGTGACCTGGGGTGGCAAGTCAGAGCAGTGAGTCATAGAGAAGGGGGGGTCAGGCAGTTTCCTCTGCCAAATCGACAATTCTCCTGTCTCTAGGTGAGAAGCTGTTGAAGGATCCCGTCATTGTCAATGTCATTATTCCAGGAAAGGGTAAAAGAAATCTAGCTTGAAGCAGGGACCTGTGCAAAATTGCAACCAGGAAACTCCTTAAACTTTGGAGACTTTGAGCTTGAAGAAATAACTGGAGGGTTCAGTCACACCCTCCTTGAAAAAATAAAGCAGAAACATTTCCTCCTCCTCACCATAAAGGCCACTCCAGAATAAGGACTTATTCAGAACCTCCTTGGTGACAGCATCTCTTCAGTTCCTTAAGACTTTCAGTGTTTTATTATTATTATTATTATTATTTCCAATTATGGGGTCACCATTTCTTGGGAATCCAGGCTAGTGTGGGAATTATTCGATGAAAGTCTTGAAGTTAGGTTTCATGTGGCAGAAGAACACAGAAATGATCTTGGAGAACAGCCATATCTCTTTATTGCTGTCGAAGACAAAACTCCATGGTACAAAACTTTAAGTACAAAATTAAGATGTAGTACAAAATTTGAAGTCATAGTAAACTTTGATAGTATAAAAAATAAAATAGTCAAACTTAAATAGAATAAAGTGTTAAGTGTGGACTTCAACTCCCAGAATTCCCCAGCCAGCATGCTCAGTAGGGAATTCTGGGAGTTGAAGTCCACACATCCTAAAGTAGCTGAGGTTGAGAAACGCTGCTATAAAGGAACAAATTGCAAAATTAAGTAGGCATATCAATCAGTTGGCTGTGCATTTTGCATATTGAGATACCGCCCAGAGTCACTTTTTCGTGAGGTGGGCGGTATCTAAATTTGAAATATAAATAAATAAAATATTTATTTTAATTTTTTTTGTGTGACATAGCAAAATTTAGCTATATTTAGGGTAACAGAGTCAGGAATATTTGAGAGAAAAAATTGTAACTGAGGGAGGGAGGGAAAAAGAAATATTGTCAGGCTTTCAAGATTCTCTTATTATATCTATCTGTAAAACAGAGTTCTAGTATTTCCTGTGATATTCGTTTTCTGATCTGGCCTACCTCGAAGGGTTGACCTCAGCAGAAATTGACCTGTTTTGTTTTATCTATCAGTATCAGCTCTGAGAAGGCACAGACATCAAGAGAAATAGAGGGGAGCAGAATAAATGGGAAGATGGATGTGAGAAAAGAGATAAGAAAACTGGGTATTTAACAGAGGCTCCATTCACACAACTGTAGTATTAGATTCCTGAACTGCACAGATTGGACTAGACAAGTGTTTCTCAACCTTGGCAACTTTAAGATGAGTGGACTTCAACTCCCAGAATTCCCCAGCCAGCCATGCATGGCTGGCTGGGGAATTCTGGGAGTTGAAGTCCACTCATCTTAAAGTTGCCAAGGTTGAGAAACACTGGACTAGATTATCTCTAAAGTCACTTCCAGTCCTTACACACCATGATTCTATTAATATGCAACACAGTTACTGAATTAAAGCATTTTCTGAATTTAGACAATACACTGACATATACATTATTCAAGCAGACCAACCAAGATATGCCAGCTTAGTATTGTGTGAATGCAGCCACTCGATTTTCAGTCTAACTCTCCATTCAGTTTCCCCGTCTCTCAGTGGTGAGCTAATCCAGACATTCTCAATCCGGTCCTTGCCAAAGACACACAGGGGACGATGGGATTTGTAATGCAACATAGCTGAAGGATGCCACGTTGGGGAAGATCTGGCGTAGAATAGACAGTGAGATGGGCAGTGACAAATTTGAAATATAAATAAATATAAATAAAATAAACAGCATAGCTAAAATCAGCTCGTGAGTCCGTCTCCGAGATAAATCTCAAACTTTTCTACGTGCCCCAAATTCTGATGTAGCTTTTATTTGAATTGGGAACTGCAAACTTGTGGGGGTTTATCTTCTGAGCCCATGCAGAGCTGTCTCACTGTCTTTGCTGAGCAATTACCAGGGAACTCTCCACAATGTGATTTGTGTGTTGGCACCTTCATAAACTTGCTCACCCTTTTTTTAAAAAAAACGATCCATTGTCCACAGGCAGGCCAACATCCGGGGAGAGGGGAGATTAAAAGGTTGGTGGGCCGGGAGACAACAATTGCTGGTGACATCAACTGTTCCTCCAACACCTCCCATGTGGTGGAATCGGGACATCTTGTCCCTTCCATGGGCACTGAGTCACCAGAGCTGCCGGGAATCCGAAGCAATGGTTATGTCCTTTTCCTTTCGAACTTTTGCAGGATGAATCACCCAGCCCACGGACCGGGTGGCTCACTCAAACCGCCGGCTTAGCAGGGAAAAAAGGAAGAGAAGAAAGTTTCAGAGGGAAGGTTGTGGCCAAAAGTTGTCCTGCTTTTCTCCAGGATCCAGGGAGGCTTCCAGTCCCGCAGATGGCTTCTCTTGGCATCACCCATTTTTGCATCTTTCCCCGCTATCCAGGTCCGGGTTAAAATCCACATGAAGGGCCGTAGGATTTGGGAAGAACACCTGTTTGTGTGTAAAGGAGGGGAGGCCAGATTTTACTGGCATCACCTCCAAGTAAGATCAGATCGGACCCTTGGGTGAGATCTTGAAGATCCAGCGGCTGTCTTCACACAACTCAGATCGAGACCTAGCAGATGTTTTCTGGAGCTTGATAAGTGTTGATCTTAGTTACGTTTTCTATCACTCTGAATGGCAGATAAGTCCAGCCCATCTGGCTGGTATATGGTTTGATATCTTGTGCGAATTCAGGAAATGAGATAACTCAGGAACAGGCTTCATTAGATTGCGGGGACGTGGCTTGAGTCAGTCAGCAGAGTCTGGGGATCGGTCCAAGAGAGATCTAAAAACTGTTGTAAATCTCTGTACAAGTTGCAGGAAATTGGAGAAAGCCTCAAAACTCCAGGGGTTTCCTTGTAGGAACCAAAAGATTCCCTCTCGGTTAAGGACATCCAAGCTTTTTAGGCTGGTTCTGAATGTTGAGAGCACACTCACAAAATGGTTGCCATAATGGGCTAGGTCATCACATCCACAAAAAAAATTTTCATGTGAGGTTGCGCCTCTGCTATCTTCTCCAAACTCCTGAAATGTTGCACATCACTTCAATTTACCTTGATCTTAGGGATCAAGGCAGTGGGAACACTTCCAATCTGGGGTCCAGAAGCTTTCTTAGAGATATTATGCTTAAATTTTTATTTTTTTTTGCAGCCTGCCATCTTCCCATTTACTTTCTTTCTAATGAAAGGACTCTAAAAAAATTAAAATAAACTCTGGAGGGGCATAAACTCTGGCATAGGAGAAGTTTCTGCTTACCGTGGATCCATGGGCACAATTCTGAAGATCCAAGCGGGGGGGGGGGGGGCAAATGCTGCAACTTCAGTATGTTCTTGTGCCAGATGTTGGGGTGCAAATCCATAAGGACAGCATATGGTCATGATGTCACCACACGCATTGTTTTGGCATCATCAGCGTTTGCAGCCAATGCAGCTGGACCCAACTTTAAATTATTCACCTAAAACTAAGCTTCAATTTTCCAAGCTTCCCTTAACTAAGGTGCCTTCCATATATGCAGAACTTCAACTCCCAGAATTCTCAGCAATGGCCATGTCTGCTGGGGAATTCTGGGAATTGGTCCATACAACTGGAAGGTTCCCAGCCTGGAGAAGGCAAGGATGGCTGGCTATGTTCCATTACCTAAAAACCTCTAGAGCAGTGTTTTTCAACCTCAGCAATGTTAAGATGTGTGGAATTCAACTCCCAAAATTCCCCAGCCAGCATGGGAATTCTGGGAGTTGAAGTCCATGCATGCTGGCTGGAGAATTCTGGGAGTTGAAGTCCACACATCTTAAAGTTGCTGAGATTGAGAAACCCTGCTCTAGTGAATAAAAGTTCTGAAACAATCTTTTCCACTACTGGCATAACTCACATTCTTAAGAAGTTGTTGCTGATATTTTACCAAATAATTGAACGGGGTGTCCTCCAAAACACATTGAGTTAAGGAGGACGAGAAGCAGTTTCTCTTTGCACTACTCAGCACAGTTTTTCATTTTAGTGGTTATGTTAAGCCTGTACATTTACTCAAGAGTAAGCCCTGGTGATCTGACACACTCCCGAATGTAGGATTGCAGCCTTCTTCAAATTCCCTATGTTTTAAGCTACAAATGTCCTTGGCCGGAGGTAAGATCTGACTGCGGCATGACTCTTTGCCTATTATGGGCTGTGTTCTTTAAAAAAGGACTGCTGGGAAAAATAAAAAGATTAGAAATGTGAAGAATCTCACCATCCAGCCTTCCCCATTCCAAAGCTTTGCTCACTATGCGGTTAGATTAATGTGCATTAACCTCATCTTCTACATTGGTCATTTGGTTCCTATTTCTCCAGAAAAACAGGATTAAAATATAGAATATTAAGAGTAAGGAGGACGGCTAAAGACCATCTAGTCCAACCCCAACGTAGGGCAGGAAACTCGCTTCTACAAGTTTCCCTGACAAATTTCCACTTAAATACTTCCAGCGGAGGGGAACACGCCACCTTCTTATATTCCACATCTCCAATATTCTATTGACTAGCTCTTACTATTAAAAGTTTATCAATATTATTTAGCTGGAATTCGCTTCCCTGCCATTTCCACCTATTGATTCCAATCCTACCCTCTAAAGCAGCGTTTCTTAAACTTTTTTCTCTCAGGACTCCTTCCCACTTTTTAAAAATTATGGAGGACCCCAAAAGAGTTTTTTTGTTTGTAGGGGTTATATGTATTGAACTTTACCATTAAAAATTAAAATGGATGCATTCGTTGCTGCTACCGCTTCTCACAAGTGTTTGTTGGGATTTTAATATTGTATTACTTTTCAACTAGGCTTGCAAATAATTTTGATTTCGTGGACCCCTGAGGACCACCCTTTAAGAAACCCTGCTCTCAAGCATCACAGAACGTATCTTCTCCAACGGCTGTCCAATGGCCCTTTGAATATTGGAAGATGGCTATTTATGTCTGCAACTCTGGAACATGATCCAACCAAGATTAAGAGGTTTATGTGTCCTGATCTAGCTAAAATTAGTCTTGGTTATGCATGGTGGAAGCGATGCAATTTAAGTAAAACAGGTTGGAGAAGGAAGGCACAGGTCTTTCCCCAGATGCTGAATGGCATCATGCTGAAGAGAATCTCCACGTCCAGAAATAATCTGGAAATTAACAATGGAAATATACTATAAATATCTGAAAGTATTTTCCTTCAGGCAGCTTGGCAGGTGCAGGACTAACAGTATAGTTTGGGCTATTTTATCAAAACTCCTTTGAAAGGCATAGGCTTGGAAGCAGTTGGCCTCCCATATCAAGCGCCAGCTTATGATTTTCAGGGACCTTGAGGTTGCCCCAAATTAGAAATAAAATGCTGAATTGTTGTAAACAATATGGCCTGTGTGATATAGTGGCAAAGGTGCTGGCCTAGGAGTAGGGAGACCCGGGTTCTAGTCTTCCCTTAGCCGTGGAGCCAACAAGATTGGACTAACATTCTGTTGGCATTCCGTGGCCCAGCAGAACCGTCTCCCAAAAGGAGAAGCCGAGCCCGTCGGTGGCTTTGTTTGCTAATCAAAAGACAGAGGTATGGCAAAACACCTGATCCCTTTTAAGACATTTCAAGAGCTTTTACCGTGTTTGTAGTCTTTGCCTGCTATTTTGCTGCAGACCTAAGTGGTTTCCCCCAGTTGTTGCAACAAGTTGAATTAAGCTCGGCTGTTGGGTGGGGTTTGGAGACTGGCCCAGGAAAGCATGGAAAAGCAAATACCTGGGCAGATTACGATTGTTTTTTCCCCCACTCCTTTGTATTTTTTCTTTTCACTGTAGAACTTAAGATGTCTTTGGAGACATGGAGAAGTTTTGGTCCTTCAAAAACATCAGTGTAGGATGCAAGATCTAGGTTTCATAGAACAAATCAAATCAGAGTTCTTACTAAGGGGGCACAAATAGTCAGGCCTGAATTATCATATTTAGACACACTGAATGAATATCTAGCACTCTGGAGAAGTGCATAATGCTGGGAAAGGTGGAAGGAGAGAGGACAACCGGCAGCAAGGGGGATGGACTCAGTGAAGGTGGCCATGGGGACACCGTTGGAAGACCTGAAGGACCAGTTCGGGATAATTTGTCTTGGAGAAAATCCATCTATGCGGTTGCTAAGAGTCGACACTGACTTACGGCACATAATCAGTCCATCAATCAGTGAAGTACAATAATAATTGAGCATACAAAAGCAAAATAAGTTAAATCAGAAAATGACTAAAGCATGAAAAAGCCAGCAAACGCTGAAAAAGAAAGGAGGAATTGAAAAAAGTAAGCAGTTAATTCATATTGGAACAATGAAATATACAATGGCAACAACTCTGAGAACATGGAATCATATGGATAAGATTTCCCAGAGCATCTCTAGAAAGTCAGTACAGAGCTGGAAAGGGTAATCATGTCTTGCAACTAGGACAGTGCTTCTCAACCTTGGCAACTTTAAGACAAGTGGAGTTCAGCTCCCAGAATTCCCCAGCCAGCATGCTGGCTGGGGAATTCTGGGAGCTGAAGTCCACATGTCTTAAAGTTGCCAAGGTTGAGAAACACTGATCTAGGATCTGAAGTAGAGTCTTCCTAGTGGGAACAATCTTAGCTCCTGTCCATGCATGATAAATCCAAAGTTCATCATATTTTGACGAGTTCCAGTTCTTTGGCATAAAATTCAACATTCCCATCTTTGATTGTCACTTCTTTTCCAAGCACCTTATTTACAACCCTGTGAACATTAAACCAAAATGATGTTGATGTATAGGGCAGAGCACTCCCAACAGACAGGAATTGAAAGCCAGCCTTTACTATACCTCCTCTGAGGGGTTCAACCCCATCCAAGTATTAATCAGGTTTAATAGTTTTGGGGAGAATAGTCAAGTTTGGTTACCTGCAGCCCCTTGGGGTGTCGATAATTAGGGTTGGATCTGGTTAATAACAGGATGGGAGATCAGGGCTATAGGGCAGATTGACAAGTCCAAAAAGCTTATTGGGAGAAAGCAATGGCAAACGATTTCCATGATGTTGCCAAGAAAACCGCATGGATGCTTTCATCAGGAGTTAAGCTTGACTTGAAGATGCCTTTACCATCATTTACTAATTTTTTTAACCAACAATTTTTTTAACCAGTATTTTTTTTAACCAGCAATGGACACTGGAGCTGGGACTCTCCAGGAAAGTAGACATTTAGTCACAAAACATTCTGATGAGATGAACTGTTGATCCTACATATTGGTGCTGTCCAGCATCCAGTTCCAAGGCGCTTCAACTGGAAACCCCATGGAGATAACCAAGATTCTTTGCTCCTCTCCTAGAGCAACGATCTCCTTTAACTGGAGGCCTCATTTACCAAATACTACAATTACTATGACTATTGTCACAGGACCATCGGGGGTCAAAAAAGTCAAGATGGTGGCAGAGATTGTGTGATCCAAGCCTTGCCCCTTTCTGTGTGTGCCAGGTGCAACCTGTGTAAAAAGGGGGAGGGTTTCAATCCCAGGGTATGGCTGCCATCTTGACCCCCGTGGATGCCTCTGTGTAACCTGACTTTTTTTTCAACAGCACTCAATATTCGAATATCTGTTCTCCCAGCATCAGCCCTTCAGAGGTCTGCTCTCAAATTGTTCACCATCAACAAGTGTGCAATATCTGGTTGATAGCCCTTGTGCATAAGTTACTGGTTTACACCACATGGGAATTTATTCTTGATGCTTTTTTTAACCATGGCCCTGTCTCTTGGCCTTGGCTGAGAGAAGCAAATATCTGATAGAATGCCTAGGACACATATTGTGCCAAGCCATGGTTTATTTAACCTGGTTTACTGAATAAACCACAATTGGCTGGATTTGCAAAAGACTAAGACCACATTGAATTTGAGGGCACTTTAGCTAATATATGTGGTCATGTTCTTTCTTATACCCTTTTTGGAGTAATGTTATACAATATGTCGACAGAATTATTGAGAAAAGTGGTTTTTAAAGAGATGTATATCGTACTGAATTATATATACTGGCTACTTGGAATGTAACATGTTCAGAACAAAGGAGGTTTTTTGTACTCAAACAATAGTAAAAAGAGTAATCCTTAGGAGATGGAAACATACTATAAATCCAGATATAAAGGATTGGATTTCAGAGATGTGTGATTTAGCCATTTCTGAGAAAATTATATGCTTGGTTAATCAGAAAATGTCACATTATCTCTCCGCTTGGGAAAAAAAATTTGAACAGCTTGGTCAACGTTAAAAGCTTAGCTTTTCTTTTTAAAGATTTACAAAATCAGATGAACTTGGGATATAGTTGTAATTACAGTTTATGTTTGCGTGTTCTTTTTATGTATTTCCTTGGGTAAAGTTCTTCTGGTTTATATGTGTGGCAGATTGTTTATTTTTATTTTAGATTATTTTATGCATGTCTGTTTGAAAATGGATCATTGAAAGGATTTGTTGTTTTTTTAGAAGACCACATTGGAACCGCACTATGGCTTAGCACATGTGTATCCAAAGCTATTATATCTATTGTTATTTTTCTTTCCTTGATATCATGAACTACTTTTCCTTCTTCTATCTGTTGAAGGAATGATTTTAATACTATTTTTCTGTGATTTTTTTTTTTAATGCTGGGGGCAAGAGTGTTGGCAGGAGGGCTTAAAAATGTCAAGATGACGGTTGCAGCTGCATGATCAAAGCTCTGCCCCTTTTCACCTGTGACACACGCATTAAAGAGGAGCAGGGCTTCCAATGCACAGTTACAGCGGGCATCTTCACTTTTCTGACCTGCCCCCAATGGATACCTCTGCTGGAGAATGAATTATTTAAAAACCCAAATTGTAGAGACAGAAAATGAAATGGGAAATTTCAGAAGGTATCCCTGTATGCGTAAATCTGCAACTGTCCCCCGCTTTCCCTTCCCCTGTTCCTATAGTCCCCTATTGTTTTGTCTTGTTCTGACCACCAACCAGTCTGTTTCTCTGCTTCTTCAAACAGCCTAGATTTGCCAGAAATGTAATCAAAGGAGGATCACCTGCCAACAGTGATTTGAGCTGCTTCCAGGGGTGTCTACAGGCTATGGTCAAAAAAGTCAAAATGACAGCTGTGCAACTGAAGCTCCGACTGTTTGTTATCAGACATGGGGGCTGCATTTGCAGAATGTACTTCGCTTGCTTACTGAAT
Organism: Python bivittatus; assembly: GCF_059951505.1. Lineage (NCBI taxonomy): Eukaryota > Metazoa > Chordata > Lepidosauria > Squamata > Pythonidae > Python > Python bivittatus. Next base: position 5,236,080 of record NW_028277087.1, read on the forward strand.
GAATTCATTTGCACACCGGAAAAGATGTGTTTGGTTTAAGAGTTTCCAATAGATGCATCCAATTTGTATTTGGCATCTCCAATCCAGACAGAGTGCCTGCAGGGAGGGGGGAAATCAAAAAAGTCAAGATGCCACCCCCCACGATCATAGCCCGGTCCCTGTTTTATGAGCGTCCAGATCACTGCCCAACCCTAAAATCTATGCAAATATAAAACTGAATTGAGCGTATTAGTCAAACGCAGCTGCTCTCTTTTTAACTGACCTGTTGAAGCATGTCATGCGAACCCCGCCGTTTGGTCAAAGGGAAGGGGAAAAAAAAATAAAACCTGACATCTGTTTAGCAGTGACTAACAGAATTCATTAATGCTGGATAAATCTTCAGTCTGCATTTTCTCAGTTTCTCGTGTTTCGATACTAAATTCATTCTTTCTTATTTTTGCTGGGGGAAAGAGAAAGTTTAGATTTCCTTTTGAAAAAGCAACAAGATACAAATGGGTGTGCAAAGGTTTGTGATCTCCCCCCCCCCCCGGCCGCCATTATACTCATGTTTAACTCATAAGCACATGTTATCTTAACAGAATCATAGTCAAGGTGCTGAGGTACGGGCACTTGATTAAATTTGCTTTGGGAAGAAGAATCTGCCAAGCTTGTAATTCAATTATAGAAGTCATAAAATGATACAGTACTATCCATTTATTCAATAGGTGGGAGATTTAACTGGCAAATCGAATTGCTGTCAACTGATGGCCAAGTATAAGGTCCAGGAGGGAAAAAAAAGTGAATATTAAATCCTGCGGGTTGGGAGTATATGATAAATAAATGAACCTAGATGGTCATATTAAGGTTCTAACAAAATTAGACTGTAGATCAGGGATGGGTCAGCCCCCTTTTTTGGCTCCCCATAGCCCCTACGCCCCACCCCCAGATCACATTGTTGAAATCAGACCCTGCAGACTTTTGGAAAGATGGTTAAGACTTGGGCCTTTGAGCAGAATTCCCAGTTATAATGTATTTTAGTTTAGATAACCATTTTGTTGTCTTCGTAGATTTAAAAGGTGGGCGTTGAGGGTCTTTTTGTATTTCTTAATTGCTGATTTTTTTTTCCTTTGTGTACACTGCCCAGAGTCCCGTTATCTTAGTCGGGAGCCTGTATAAATGCTTCCACTAAACAAAGCAATTTTTAGGAGTGCATTTTCTCTCCCTCTTTGGAGAGGATTCTCTATATAGGTGCAGACAAACCGGACAAGATGGAAGAACATGTTCTAGAAGTGGAAGCCGCCAGGACTTTTCTGGTTTATTGATTTCTTTGATTCGCCACAATCTCTGGGCTGCCAGCAACGTATGAGAAAACATCAGTAAAAGGGGAAAATCCACCCATCAAATGAAAATGTAATAAATAGAATGATTAAAAAATATATCAATAGCTGCCATCAGACAAGTCCGAATGCTCTCTTAAAGTGGACTGGTTTTATCATCTCTCAGAACATCATCAAGGTAGTAGCACTGCTTATCTTGGGGAGGACATTGCTCTAGGACAGGGCTACTATTGTGTAAACCAATGTTTCTCAACCTTGGCAGCTTGAAGACGTGTGGACTTCAACTCCCAGAATTCCCCAGCCAGCATGGAATTCTGGGAGTTGAAGTCCACCCATCTTAAAGTTGCTGAGGTTGAGGAACCCTGCAACAGAAGACCTGCTCCTTTTTTACACGGCACACATAAAAAGGGTGAAGCATCCATTGTACAGCCCCCACCCCCATCTTGCCTTTTTTGACCCCAGCCCCACCCCGCAGATATCCCTGCTCCCGGGAGCAGCTTCTGTTTTTGTTTTCAAGCACACTGAGCTGGTTTTAGACTTCACACCACAGTCTGCATCTGAGAAGGGCAGGAACCATGTAGTGGATTAAAAATGAGGCTGTGAAAAGAAACTTGGGGAGGACCACGTGCCCGTTCCTTCGCCCATGACATGTTAATACGTTTCGTAAACAAGCCCAGATTAGACATGGATCTTCCCCAAAGAACATGCAACTGTGTTTAAACCACCATGGCTGAGCGGATGGGAGCTAAGGAGGTTTCATTTACTGAAACAATGAAGAGCTTCCAATGCATGAGTTAATCACCACTTAGCACTTAATGCTTTAAACTAGAGACAAATTGGTTGCAGAAATGCACAAACCCCCCTGCCTCACTTTCTCCTGTGTGTAAAAAGAGACACATCCCCCCGCTCCAACCCTCAGGACTGGATTCCATGAGAATTGCACAAGAGAGCTGCACGAACCCCAACCCCTCCCCATTTTGTCAATCGCTTGCACCAGCTCCAATTTGCTGAACCTTCATATGTTCCCCATTACGCTGTTGGCACGCTTTGGGGGTGAGTGTGCACACTTGGCAATAAATTACCTTAATGAGTATTGGTGCAGAAAGATCGGAATCCACCAGGGGGGCAGGCAGGAGGTGCGGGGGAGATGAAAAGGAAAGTGGGGCTGAGGGAGAGGACGCAGGGGAAGGGGGGGCAGAGCAGGTGGGGAGAGAGATGGGTCTGCGGTGCTGTAAAACCGGAGCTATAAATCGTACATTTCTGAGAATGGTGATGGTGGTGGTGGAAAACCTCGGAAAAAGTCAAGGTTTAGCTCAGGGAGTCCCTTGGATTGAGTCTCGGCTCCTTGGGGGCCTCTCCTGTTTTTAACTCCTGAAAACTACAGTTTCCTTGAGTGATGGGAATCCCACAGAACGGGGCTGGAAAGCTGGAGCGAAGGCTTAGTAGATGAAAGGTAGAGCTCGTCGGATAGAGATGGAGCTAAGTGGCAACGCCTTTGATGTATTTATTACTGGAATCATTAGCTATATTTATAGCCTGCCCTGTAACGGTTTCTCACTGTGGTTTCCAAAAGGGAATAAAGCAAATTATTGCCTCGGTACAGCTGTGCTAAAGATTGGCTCAGATGCCCAGAATCCATCGAGGGAAGAGACAATCGTCCTTGTAGAGGTTGTTGTGCCGGAATGAAAGGAGCTTGTGTGTCACCCCAGCATCCACTCATTAGTCCTGTTCACACTTAACTCAGCAAGCCACCAACCCAGCTACGGTGCTTTGTCAGTTTTACAGCCACGCATAATCGCACAGCGGAGTCAAAAACTGCCACTTTCCCTGTTCCTTTTTCCTGAAGGATCCGATATCTCCTGAGCCAGGAAATTTACTTGCAAAGTTTTATGACTTCACTTAAACCCCTTCTCCACTGCTCAGACAGGCAGCATGGGCATCGATTAAGGCTGCATCGATTAAGGCTTGAGAGAGAAACTGTGGGGCTGCTAGGGTCCTACCAGTGAGTTCTGAAACAGAGAGGCGTCTTTTTCAGCCATGCTGTATCTCCGACTCTATTTTCTGGAGGACTGATTAGGCAGAGCTTTGCAGCTTACAATTTTGGACTGTTCTAGCGCTTGTACAACACCACTGATGGGATGAAGGTAGTTCAACATAAAGAATACCTGAGGCCATGGTGGATTAAAAGTACTCCTTTCCCACTGCTGATTGGGTTACAGGTAGTCCTCATTTAACAACTCCATTGCTAAGTGATGCAGTTGCTAAGTGAAACACCACGTGGCTGCACCCAACTGATGACATCAGTTCCTCTGAGGTCATTAAGCAAATTGCCTGCGGTCCTTGACCACAACGTCACTTGACCGTGACTCACGGGATGCTGCAACCTGTAAATGTGCACTGGTTGCCAAGCACCGGAATCACAATCATGTGACTGCAGGGATGCTGCGATGGCCACAAGTTTGAGGACCGGTCATAAATCTACTTTTTCAGTGCCGTTGTAAGTTTGAGTGGTCATTGAATGAGGCAGTCGTTAACCAAGGACTACCTATATTGTGTTTGTACGATATGTTAATCTTGCCCTGAATACAGTTAAACTTGTTATGTGAACTCAGCCATTGGGTAAATGGGGAATGTAATCCATCTCTTGATGTCAGTGCATGGCCCTCCCCACTTCCTGTGATGACGGGATAACAAGACTGGACTGACAAGTTCTATAAATACAAAAGAAAGTCAGATATATGGAAACTACAAACAAACATGGTTTGTAGAGAAGATCTTAGCTATTGTTTGTCACTTCCTCTTCCATCAGAATTTCAGGTTCAGCCCTTCCAATATATTCTCATTCCACAGATACTGAGGGGTCTCAGTCCCAAATGGTTAGCAATACATTCCCCAATCCCAAATATTTCCCCTACCTTAAGATTCCCTACACTTTGGCAAACATGGCTTTCCCTTAAATCTGCTGATTTGATTAGGGTTCCTCAATCTGGCCTGCAAAAATCCAGATGACCCCCCTAGATGTCAATCAAGAAGTTCTATGTATCTCTTTGCTGCCACCTAGTGGCTGACCGGCGTTTTGCAGCCCAGATCTGCTAACCTTAGGGGTAAAGCCATCTTCTTGCGCAATGGTCTGTGGGAATGAACTTGGAAGACAGGAGGAAGAGCCGCAGCCTGGACAACCGGTGGGTAAAAGGTATCTCAGCCCACAGAAGGAGGGAGGGCATGGGAAGCGTCTCCGAAGGGACCCTCCAGTTTTCTGGAAAGTAAAAAGAAAGGAGGGGAGAAATACTTTCAGTCTTACAAGATTCTGTTAATGGAACCTTACAATAAAGATAGAGCTAGGACTTCTGGATGTGCTTCTGGTCTGGACTAGGACTAACAATTTGGCTATTGCTGTCTTGGTGGCATAACCCACCCACTGGCTTGGCCTTGGAAAGAGAGTGTGTGACTGCTCTTTGGCAAAGAAGCGCTTCCCACTTGCAATGTCTCTGTGGGTGTCAGTTGCGACTTCTTCCTTTCAATGTCTTTACTTCATCCCTTCCATCCTGTAATAGGAATATTCAATGGTGGAGGATGCAGAGATGTGACAAATGACCTGGCCGCACAGGGGGAGTTCCCTTTATCTCTTAACCCAGCTATTTCCCCTGCTGGGTCTGCACACTTTTTGCATTGAACGAGAGCAGTTTTACTTCTGCAGGAATTATGGATCTCTGTTTCTTTGCTTTGGTACGTTGCTTATCGGTGAGTCACAGGAGTCACGGTTGCTGCATTTTTTTATTAGTTTTTATTAAAAAAATTTACATATATAAAGATTTTACATATATAATAAGAAGTACATTCAAAGAAAGAAATATAGTAAATGTGAAAGGAAAAAAAGAAAGGAAAGGGAAAAAAGACAACAAAAAAAGGAGATAGAAAAAAGAAAAAGAAAATAAAAGAACAGAAAATATGAAAAGAATTATAAAGAAATGGCTTCCGATCTTCCTCTCGGCTGTTATACATGCAATTCTAATTAAACCTCTCTCTCTAAGATTACATCATAATTCCCTTCTTTCCATAACCTATTCTTTCTAATCATTGAAACCATAAGTCACAAAATCATTTTCTTTTTTATGTAGAAAGTCCATACGGGGTTTCCAGTCATTGATAAATGTCAATAATGACCTTTCTCTAATCAAAGAGGTCAGTTTGGCCATCTCAGTAAGTTTTGCCAATTTCACCAACCATTCCTCCATGGTGGGTACTGCTGAATCTTTCCATCTTAATAATCTCAACGCAGTAATCATATATTGAAATAATCTTCCATGATTCTTTTCATCAGTCCTAAAAGTTCTGGCTTCAATTGAATATTAATCTTTAAAATCCTCTGTACCAATGTGTGTATTTGAATCCAATTTTTTTTAGCTTTTTTACATGTCCACCAAGCATGATAGAATGTCCCTTCATCTTGTTCACATTTCCAACATACATTTGGAATGCCTTTATATATTTTAGGTAATTTCCCTGGCGTCATGTACCAATGACACATCATTTTATAAAAATTCTCTTTAAGATCATAACAATGTAAATTTCAACTCCTTTGACCACGTATTTTCCCATTGATCTATCTGTACATTATAACCAAAATTCTTAGCCCACTTTATCATACATTCTTTAACCTGTTCTTCTTCCATTTCAAATTTCAACAAAAGTTTATACATTTTAGCAATTACACGTTCATCATCGGTACACAATTGCAATTCAAATTCTGTCTTTCTTTGCTTCATACCATAGGTCTTTTTATCCATTTTACATCTTTCTGATAACTGTAAATGGGAAAACCATTAACAACTATATCCTTCTGCCATTAGTTGTTCTCTTGATTTAATTTTATATTCCCCTTGGTGATTCTCCAATAATTCCTGGTTACGTTAACCATTTATCTTTGCCTGTTATTTCTCTTTTGTAAAATGCTTCCTGTTCTGAGATCCATAGAGGTGTTTTCGGGCAGAGCCTGGGTTTATATCTATTCCATATTCTCAATGTGGCACATCTAATAAAATGATTTTTAAAATCCACATTAAGTTTAACTTTATCATCCCATAAATATCCATGCCATCCAAACCTTAGGTCATGCTGTTCTAATTCTAAAAGTCTATTATTTCTCAGCAACACCCATTCTTTCATCCAAACCAAACAAGAAGCTGCAAAATACAATTTCAAATCTGGTAAACCAGTCCCCCTCTTTCCTTTGTATCTTGTAACACTTTGTATTTAACTCATGGTTTTTTCCTTTGCTATACAAATTTAGATATATCTGTCATTGCTTGAATGTTACATCGGTTGTCAAAACAAGTATTGTCTGAAACAAAAACCTCATTCTAGGGAAAACATTCATTTATCATAGAAATTCTCTCCAACAGTGACAATTTTAATTTCTCCCATCTTAATATGTCCTTCTTAATTTCGTTCCACGTCTTAACATAATTATTTTGAAAAAACATACCATTCATATTTGTCATAATAATACCCAAGTATTTTACTTTTTTCTCAATCTTAAAACCAGTTTTCTCCATCAGTTCTATTTGATCTTCTATTTTTATATTTTTTGTTAACATCTTTGTCTTCTGATTATTAATCTTAAAACCTGCTAGCATACCAAAGTCCTTTAATTTTCCCATTAATGTTTCTACTCCCTCTAACAGATCCTCTGAAACTACCACCAGGTCATCAGCAAATGCCCTTAACTTTTTTCATCTTTACTCCCATGATCCTCTCATCTTGTCTTATGTTTCTATTCAAGAACTAAAATGAACAAGAATGGAGACAGCAAGTATCCTTGTCTTGTCCCTTTTTGAATCTCACAAGGTTTTGTTAATTCTCCATTAACAATTATATGTCCTTTCTGTGAGGTTTAAATTGATCTCACCCATTTAATAAAATTCATATCTTCCAGAACTCTAAACAAGAAAATCCAGATCAAATTATCAAAGGCCTTCTCTGCATCTAAGAAGATCAGTGCTGCTTGCTTTTCACTGTGCTGCTCCAAATACTCCAGAATGTCCAATTTCTAATATTATCTTGTAATTGTCTTTAAGGTAAAAATCCACATTGATCTTAATGAATAAAGTAAAATGTAAAATTATTTTCAACCTTTTAGCCAAAATAATTGTAAACAACTTATAGTCATTATTCAGTAAAGATATTGGTCGATAATTTCTTGTTAAAGTCAGGTCCTGGGCCTCTTGAGGAACTAATGCTATATTGGCCTCTTTCCAATCCATTCTGTAAAATAACATTCATCATTTCTTGTAAAGGTTGTAAAACTTCATCCTCAAAACATTTATAATAAGAGGCCAGCAGACCATCTGGACCAGGTAGCTTTCCTGTTTTAGTCTTTTTACAGGTGGTCAGCTTACGACTGTTTGTTCAGTGACTGTTCGAAGTTAAAATGGCACTGAATGAATGGTGGTTATGACCAGTCCTTGAAGTTCCAGCCATCCCAGCAACCCCATGGTCACATGATTGCGATCTGAGCGCTTGGCAACCCATTTGTGCTTACGACCGGTTGCCAAGTGCCTGCGATCACATGATTGCCATTTGCAACCTTCCAGGCCGGTTTCCCCAGAAAGTCAAAGGGGAAGCTGCCAGGGAAGATTGCAAGTCACTGGGGTAAGTCTCCCCCACCCTCACACCCTCCCCCAGCCCCTCTGGGCTCGCACTGGGATAAAACACACACCCACGCACCATCCCTGGCCCACCCTGCATACCTGCGGACCCTCCCTGACCTGTGTGGCACTTCTCGCAGACCCCCATGTACTCTCCCCGACCCACATAGCGCCTCTCACTCACCCTGCGCACCTTCCCTGACCTGTGTGGTACCTCTAGTGCACCCTCGCACACACTTCCTGACCCATGGCGCCTCTCATGCACCCTTTAACAATATTTTCTCTGATATCTTCCCCATGATCTTCTGGAATTGCTCTAAATCCTAAACAAAATTCTTTTTCACTCAGTTCCAGTAATGCCAGGTTATCCAAATCTTTCTTCTGTCTTACTTTCCAAAACATCCACTTTGTCATTAATTGTCCTACAGATTCTTCAGTCTTCTTCTTTCATATCCTTTTTTATCCCTGCAAATCCTTCTTCCATTTCCTTTTTAAAATCATCCAAAATATTGACAACTGTTTCAGTCATCCTCTTGCCAAATTCCTCAAACATTTTCTGCAATAAATCTGGCATGATGCCCTTATCTGTTTCATTTCTGAATGGGTCCTGTGGTTTGGTCTTACCTCTCTCTCCAATGGGGAGGCAAGGAAGTTAGGATGATTCATGTAGCAGTGCAGTTGATTGATTGATTGATGATGTGCTATCAAGTCAATATCGACTTTTAGCAACTACATAGGTAGATTTCCTCCAGGACAATCTGTCCCTAACCTGGTCTTTCAAATCTCCTAACGGTGCACTCACTGCCACTGTAATTGAGTCCATCCCCCTGGCTGCTGGTCATCCTCTTCTTCTCTTTCCTTCCACCTTTCCCATCATCAGAGCCTTCTCCAGAGAGCTGGGTTTTCACATGTGTCCGAAGTAGGATGATTTGAGCCTGGTCATTTGTCCTTGGAGTGAGAACTCTGGGTTGATTCATTTGATGAGCCATCAGTTTGTTTTCTTGGCTGGCTATGGTATTCTCAGGAGTCTTCTCCAACACCAAAGTTCAAAAGTGTCCATACTCTTCCTATCCTGCTTCATTGAAGCCTATATGTATAAACTTCATACATAGACTTACAGTATACAGCAGCTCAGAAAGAAATCTTGCATTGCTGAAATGCCACAGTTGCTTTCTAAAATCACTTCTCCTCCCAAGAACACCCCACTTCCTTCTGCTGGGCAGTCAGTGTCCAAAGCCTTAGGCGTCACTCAGTTAAGGTTTAATGACTTTTGCTCAGCTGGACGTAAGAACTCATGAGGACGCTGTTAAAAGGACAGGTGGGAGATGAATTGGGAACCAGTTGTAAAAAGAATAGGAGCCAAATGGCTATTGGGTTTGACATCTCTCCTTCTTCGATAGTGTGGGGGAGATAAATGGCCCATTCTCAACCCCATTTACTCCAAAAGGAACCCCTTTGTCTCAGGGGGGATTTACAATGCATGGTAAGAGTTACAGTGAAAAAAAAAAGAGGAAAGCTGCAATTGGGCAATTAGATCACATTTCCTGACCTTTTCCTGTGTGGGAAAATTATTATTAATTAAAGGACCGACCACAGAAACCAAAGAATTGGCAACTGTGGTTTCTACACAGCTGACATCTCTTTTCTTAGGTGGCATCTGCAGCACCCCAATGTTGAATAAATTTTCATTATTTTTGTTTTTTAGCTAATGGCCCAAAGCTCATGAGATTGCCAAATCCCCCAAGATGTGTTTTGGGTGATTTCGTCCAAATCTTACAGGATTTTAAGCAAATCTCTGGTGATTAGAAGGTTTTAGGGTTTTTTAAAAAATATTTTTATTTTGGCACCTATAATGACCACCACTTGTAGTACCCTTGTGAGTCATGCATAACCCTGGGCTATGAGTTGGAAACCACTGATCTAGGTTTCAGGGGAAAAATTGGACCACCTTAAGCACATCAAAGTGTGGAGCTATCCGTGATGAATTGAACAAAGTTCCCCATCTAGTCCAGCATACAGGCAGGAATTCCTTATCTGAATGTATCTAGCATCTGGGCTGTTGGGATAGTCCACCTTTAGACAGGAGGGTGCATTTAATTGTTGCTCTACCTTGTTTCCCATTGTTAGCCTAGATCAGTGTTTCTCAACCGTGTCAACTTTAAGATGCGTGGACTTCAACTCCCAGAATTCCTCAGCCAGCATGGCTGGCTGGAGAATTCTGGGAGTTGAAGTCCACGCATCTTAAAGTTGACACGGTTGAGAAACACTGGCCTAGATTAATGTTCCTTTTAAGAGTAACTCCTGGACTCTCACCTCCAATCTTCAGCTTCCATAAGGGCCAGGCTGCCCCAAGAACTCCTGTTCAGTTCACCCATTTTGTCTGTATGGATTTTATGAAATCATATCTTAAAATAAAATAGTAAAGTATTTGTCTTCCAAATGCGATAGAAGGATGCTACACGCAGAGCAAGGAAGACTCCATGGCAGAGAAACTGGGGCTTTCAGAGCCATGGGTGCTGGCTGAAAGGGGCCAAGGGGGATAGATTTGTCACCCCTGCCCCAATTTGGCCTTTTAAAATACTTGGCAACAGCTGGAAAAGGGCCACTTTGGCCATGGAATCCAACACCCCACTGTTGGAGCTGTGAAGGGTCCTTGGGATTGTGGCAGGATATAAAATATATCATGTTTATTTATTTATTTAGATTTATATGGCTGTCCCTCTCGCCAAAGTGACTCTGGGCAGCAGAGAGTTTGAAATTAAATCAACAATGCAATAACTATAAAAACACAGCATATAATCAAAGAAAAAAAGAAATGGAAGCCACTGACAAAAAATCTCAGAGGAAGAATAAACTACCTGTTTTCAGGTAGAAAGGAAGAAAGGGGGGGGAGGGAGAGAGGGGTGAGGGAGGGACATGGCTGGGTAAATGGGTGGGTGGATGGATGGATGGATGGATGGATGGACGGACGGACGGACAGACAGACAGACAGTTGGGTGAATGGATGGATGGATGAATGGATGGATGCAAGGATGGACAGACAGATGGAGGGATAGAGTTAGGGTTAGGGTGCTTAGATTCAGCTGAGTCTTTTTCCAGGGCCTTATCTTTACTGCCTGGTTTTTAAGAATTTGGAGAGATTACAGGTAGCCTTCGACTTATGACCACATAAGGACCAGAACTTCCATCACTAAGCGATGCGGTCATTAAATGAGTTGTACCCGATTTTTACAACCTTTTTTGCCACAGTTATTAAGCGAATCACATGGTCATTAAGCGAATCCATGACTTTGCTTGTTGGAAGCCTCCTGGGAAGGTCGCAAATGGCAATCATGTGATCCTGGGACACTGCAACCATCATAAATACATGCCAGTTGCCAAGCACCCGAATTTTGATCACGTGATTGCAGGGATGCTGCAACAGTCATAAGTGCAAGGACCAGTCTTAAGTCACTTTTTCAGTGCCGTTGTAACTTCAAACGGTTGTTAAACAGATAGTCGTAAATCAAGAACTACCTGTATGGAACAAGGAGGAGAGGGAGTTAACAGCAATTTTATTTTATTTTTTAAAAACTGCACTCCCTTCCCTCCCCACACACTGTGACTCTCACAGTCTCTTCTATCCCTGTAGAGATAAATATTTCTGTTCCTAATTGTCCCACCCACCGTGCCCAAACTGCTGCTGCCATTTCAATCTGGCAGCACCTTTTGCAGGGAATCTGCCCCCCCCAAATTTCCAGGGGTAAGACACAATTTTAAGGGCTCAGATTGTTAATCTCTGCCTTAAGGGAGTACGGATGGAAAATTCTGGCAACAGCCAGAGCCACCAGTGTGCGCGGCTATCCCTTTTTCTCTCTTTCAGACACCACCTTTTCTTTTCAATCCTTTTCTCCCTTCCCTGCCGCCTACCCCCCCCCCCCGCATGTTGGTAGGAGGGAGAGAAATTCTCTAAACAAACAGCTAAAGATCATCAGTGTAGCATCAGGGTTACAAACGGAACGCCCAACCTCCATTAAGAAAATCTCGCCTCAATTCTGAGCCTCTTTGTTCATCGTTAGCGCATCATTCCTTGTCTTCCTGCTGCAAATTCCCTTATTACGCTGAAAAATGTGGCATCTGCCATAAAATCAGGTTTAAGCCACGGGCTCCGTGGGGGGAGGGTTTACATCTGCTTGATGTCCTTGCAGGCCAAGTGTGGAAGTGGATGGGATGGCACCAGGGTGGCGCAGACGTGGGAGGCCGACACAACCCCCCACAGGTTGGTGCTTAAGCAGACTGGGGGCCTGCTGGGGACCCAAATGGGAATGCTGAAGCCTCCCGCTGGTTTTTGCCTTGCGGTATGGAGATCGTTGGCATATTGAACAGATGTTGATGATCGGGTGCCGAATCCCAAGCATTCCTGGGTGATTATGCCACACTTTTCAAAGGTCCTCGGGCCACCCCGAAAGACAGACGAGGCGTGCAGAGAATGCCAAGTTGTCATTCCTGTCCTGGGCCAAATGAAAAATGAAGGAGAAGCTTGTGATGACTTCATGGTCCAGAAGCTGACATGCCTGGCGCCCCGAGTGACACAGGTGTGACATCACCGACAGTGAATTGGAAGCCATGTCCAGAGCCCTACAGCGTTGGAGGCATTTTGACCAACCAAGCTGAGAACAGGGTTTGCGCAACAGCAGAGGAACGAGAGATGTGCACATACATGAAACTCTGGAAAGGGAGTCACAGTATTCCCAATATGAATGTGCGAATGCTCTGTATTTTAATCAATTCTTTTTTTAAAGAAAGGTTTAAGATTTGGGGCCTGGATTCTGTTCCAGTGCCTGGGGGAAGAATCAGGTCTTCAAGCTGTTCTAAAGTCTGGCAGGGTTTGGGTCATCTGAATTTCAAGGACAATTCCACAGACAGGTGTGGGGCCAGAAAAGGCACACCTCCTGGGTCCCAGAAGATCAGTCTGCTTAATTCAGGGTTCTTCAACCTTGGCAACTTTAAGACGGGTGGACTTCAACTCCCAGAATTCCCCAGCCAGCCTGGCTGGGGAATTCTGGGAGTTGAAGTCCACCCATCTTAAAGTTGCCAAGGTTGAGGAACCCTGGCTTAATTGATAGGAATCAGAGCATGGCACTCATGTTGTGTATCTTGTCAAACGAGCGGCTATATTCCTGGTTTTCCAGCCAAAATGGCTTGGTTTGCACAACATGCAGTGCCAAAATGAAACAAGCCACTTTAGCAAATCGAAGGTTTGTTAACTTTAAGCTTGCATAATGTTTGGCTTTGGGGAATTCTGGGCGTTGAAGTTCATACATCTTAAAGTTGCTATGGTTGAGAAAGACTGGTGTAAAGGTTGAATGAACATTCTTGAATTCTCTGGAACAGTAAGTTTATGCATAGACATATTAATCTGGTTTAAAAAAATCATTTTGGGAATGTAGCATCTCCATCTACTTTCTCCAGAAAGTAACTACAGGTAGTCCTCATTTAGCAACTGCCTCGTTTAGCGACCGTTTGCAGTTACAACACTGATGAAAAAGTAACTACGTGACCAATCCTTGCATTTGCGACCTTCACAGGTCAGTAAAGTAAAGGGAAGCTGAAGGAAGATCATAAGCATAGTCGCAGTTTCACTTAACAACCACTTTGCTTAAAGACCAAGTTGCTGATCCCAATTGTGGTTGCTAAAGGAGGACTTCCTGTAGTATCCTATCATCTTTTGCCACAGGAGAGTAAGTGATAAGGCTTCATTAGCCCCTTTCCTATTGGCTAAGTATGCTGGAATAGCTGTGATTTGACCACTGCAGCCAATCAGCATTGTGCTCCACACTGACCTGCCTTGGCAGTGAATTCTGTGCAGGAGAGGCTTGCTTTTTCGACCCCTCTTTCTCTTCAGCTCTATTTCTTGGAGGACTAGGTATGCCATATGAGCCAACGGACTGGATTTAGGTGTTCTATGGCACAGCTCAACTGGGTGGATTTAGTTTGACCTTGCACGTAGCTGGATCTATCGGGGGTTAAATTTTATCCCAGGGAATTAATGGATCTATTAATCCCTTTTTTGTGTCCTTACCTCATGCTATCCCCTTCTCCTCCCCATCCACATGGTTAACCATGTTGTCATAACAGGGTTTGTATGTGAAAAAAAGGGGAATGCCTTTGCCAAGATGATACCCCATATCTATGCTAACAGAGGCATCTGTGTGCGTGCATAAAAAAGTCAAGATGGCAATCGCAGTCACATGACTGAAGCCCCACCTTTCAATTGTGCAGTTATAACCAGCATCTTGCTTTTTGGACAGGCGCCCCTGTAAAAAAATCTACGAGCAGATACATTTTTGGTTAGAACAACTGCTTTTGTTTCCTTCATATGCAGCTATTTATTTAGATTTGTCTGCTGTCAAGCCCCCAAGTTTTTCTGGCACCTCCTTCTATTTACATTCCATTTTTCTGTTATAAACTATTCAAGGTGGCTCAGAAACCATAAAACCCAGAGCGAATCTGAGAAAACTGAAACAGGCGAAGAAAGAAAAGCCTCCCAAATTAACTAAAGGCAAACAGGAGGCCCAACAATAAAATCAAATCCATCCATCACCCTTAAAAAATAAAGAAAAAAAGCAGGAGTGCATTATTCCATGCCAAAAATATAACAACACTTTTTATTCAGTCAAAAGACTGATGCCTAGATTTATTTATTTAGGGGGAATACTGCATAGCAGTTAGGTTATGGATCAAAGAAGTAGGCAGCCAGAATTCAAGACCCCGACCTGCTCCGAAGCTCATAGGAGTTCATAGTTCTCAGCCTACTCTACCTCGCAGGGTTGTTGTGAAGATGAAAGGGGAGAAGGTTGACCACGTGTGCCCTCTTAACTTGCAGATTAGGATTAGAACTGTCCTACCATTCAATAAATTGTCACTTAATTGCAGGAATGGCTGATTAATTGCTGAATGAAATAATAATTGGGCTATACGGCAATTTAACAATACTAGCTGATACTCCATACTAAAAAGACTCTCAAAGCAGCTAACAACCATTATGAAATCTCAGTAAATAAAACAAAAAATTAAGGGTTGCAATGGAGTTCATAGAATACACATGCTTTTTAACCTTATCCTCTGCTTTCCAGATGTGTTGGACCAACCAAAATTTCCAGGTAGTGTGGCCAAATTGGAGAAGGCTGGATTATTCAGCCAATTAATCAATCCAAATCTATATAATTAATCAACAGAAATGGGGTGACAGCCTTAATTGTAACAGAGGATCCAGATAGCTTTGATCTTCCTCATAGTGCCTTTTTAAGGCACTCTCGATAACCCAAAATATGTTATCCAGATGTGCCTGAAAAATCGCCTCCAAGATAAAATGACATTTCCAGAAATTATTTGCTTCCTAGACCTCCAACACTTTTCATCAGGCGGGGGGCTGCAAAACAGGGAGCCAGCCTCCCTTCCCAATACCCAGCGAGAAGACCATCAGGAAAAGAGTGAGCTGGAGAGTTGTTGGCAATGGAAGAACGTTATCTCATGATAGCTCATTAATATATTTATTCTGGACTCAGTGTGATGTTGTGTTTAAGGTCTTGGACTAAGAATGGGGAGACCCCAGGTTCTAATCCCCCCTCGGCCACAGAAGCTCCCCAGGAGGCTTTGGGTTAATTACTATCTCTCTACCTCTTGAAAGGAGAGTTTGAGTTCTTATGAATAATATGAATAAGTGAATTTGGGGGGTGCACTTAATATTTTTACAAGACCCAGAGACCTCAGTGGGGGAGATATATCACACATTTAAGTGAACATTTTTTTTCTGTTTTTTTGACAGTTTTGGTGGGTTCCTCTGTTCTTTAAGCTCTGAAGTCTGTTTTAGGGGCTTTTGGCTATATTTATACAGCACATTTAACTGAGTCAAAGTCCTACGCAACATAGAAAACTTAATTAGCATTCATCCCAGGTTTTTGTTTTGTTCTGCTTTATTTGTGTGTGTGAGGACATGCCCATTTGTTGAGTTTATGGTTCGATGGATTGTGTGAAGTTCCCAAAATGAATTAATTCAGTCCCCGGGTTGCACGTGTTGAACTTCTCCACTTTTGCTGTTGTGCATGGCTCCAGAATTAGGGCTGTGTTTGCAAGGCTGAAACTCCAGAACTGTTGCAAAGAGTTTTCCAAAAGAAACGCTGAAGCCTGAAGGCAGGAGATTCCCATTGTCAGGAATTTTCACCTCCTTCCCCCTCCTGGATCTTTAGCTCTCCCTGTTGGTAAAAGGCTATGGGGTTAACATACAATTGAAACCAGAGACATCTCTTTTGGGGTTGATGGATAAACAATTGGAAAAATCTCATGGGCCTTTGTTTTTATATATGATAACTGCAGCGAGACTTTTATATGCTCAAAGGTGGAAGAACTCGATTACCTAGGAGGGGAGAATGGATTGTAAGGTTGATGGAGCTAGTTGAGATGGCAAAACTGACAGCTTTGATTAGAGAAGACATTGGTAATTTCAACGCGAATTGGAAGCCCCTTATGGACTTTGTGTGGGAAACAGGAAAAAAAGTGAAATTATGATATATGGATTTGATTAGAAATTAATATAGAAAAAAAGGGTGCTAAGTTGAAAGAGTAAGAGCTGAATGTATGTTTTACTTATATTTGCTGTCAAAGTAGTCAGAAGTCACTTTTTTGCATTTCTGCTTTTTTCTTTTTTGGCACTTTTGCTTTCTTTCTTTTTCTATTTTTTCTTGATTAGTTCTCGTTAGTTTTTATCTTTCCGTTTTTTAAAAATCTAATAAAGCTATTATAAAAAAAAGATAAAAGGCTATGGGTCCACACCATCATTTCGTGGCTTTGAAAGGGAGGGGGGTGTTTTCCTGCTCCCTCGTGAGGGTTGCTCCTTCTTTCCTCTGCGTTTTTACTGCTTTTTTGACCTTCCTTCCTCCCCGGCGGGGAGCGCCGGCCTGTGCCCGCAGAGGCCTCCGCGTGTCAAGATCCGCCGCGGGCGGGCCAGGGCGAGGCGGCCGGAGGCGCTGAAGGCGCGCAAGCAGCGGCCGCGTGGAAGGGAAAGGAAGCAGCCCGGTGGCTTTCAGGGCCGGCTGTCCGACGGGGGTCTGCAGCTGCGCCAGATGTGTGGCAGAGGCGCCGCTGCGCGCGGCCACAAGCCCCGGCTCGGTTCGCCCGCGCCCATCGCCCATCGCCGCCCGGCTTCCGTGCCAGCCCCCGCCGGCGCCCATCCGCCTGCGCTCCAGCCCCCACCGCGCCTTCCGCAGCGCGCCCTCCCCGGCCCGCCCCACGGCCCGGCCAGCCCTCGACCTCCCTCCCGTTGAGCCCCGCGGCGGGCCGGGCCAGGCCAGCCGCCCCGCGCCTCTCCTCCCGCGCGCCTGGCACTTCTCGGCCGGCCTCTCCCCCGCGGCGCCGCCTCGCCCTGCCGGCTCGCCCTCCTGAGCCCCAGCCATCCGCGCCCGGGCGCCCCTTCGCGCCGCCTCTCTCGCCGTGCGCCGCCGCCTCCGCCGCGCTCTGCCCCGCCAGCCCCGTTCCCGGGCGGGCACGGCGGCCTCCCTCCCCGCTTCCCTCCCCCCCTCCGCCGCTCCCAGGCTGCTCCGCTGCTCGCCCGGCGCGCCCCCGACGCCGCTCCGCTCCGCTCCTCCTGCGCCCGCTTTGCCTGCCGTCGCCGGCTCGCCCGCTCCTCCTCTCTGCCGCCGCCGCCCAGCGCAGGAGGCCCCAGCGCGATCCCCTCTCCCGGCACCCTCCGGCCGGGGCGATGGCAGCGAGCGCCGCGCTCTTGCGGCTGCTGGCCGCGGCGGTGGCCCTCGCGTGCCTGGCCGTGGCGGCCCCTTCCTCCGCGCCGCCGCCGCCGCCGCCGCCGCCTCCCGAAGACGCCGATCCCTTCGCCGCTCAGCTGGGCAACATCTCCGCTTGCCAAGCCCGCTGCGCCCAGAGCCTCCGGCAGAGCCCCGCCGCAGCCCCCGCCGCCGCCAAGGTAGCCGTTGCCGCGGGGAGCGGGGCGGGGGGAGGCTCGCGGGGGGCTTTGGGGAGCTAAATAAAAAAGCCAAACGGTCGACTAAGGGGAGAGACCATCATACAAAGCAGCCCCCCGGGGGGATCTGCCTCCGCCCCGGCTGTTTTCCTTCATTCCAAGTGAAAAATAATTGTTTTCTAGGCGTCCATATTTCTGGATCTGTATTTCTGGTCCCAGCATCCATATTTCTGGGATCTGCAGATTTGCAGCTACCTGGATCTGTGGCGGGGCGATGCGCGCAGAGAATGCAAGGGGAAAACCTCAGCTGCATGATAATGATGAAGCTCTCTGCAAGCATGGGGGGCGGGGGAGAACATCACCAGGCTCCCTTTTGCTTTTAGCCACAGAAAGTGGGACGGATGAGAGCGACCATTTTTCCCGAGCTGAGGAAAGCGAGCCAGCCCTTGAGATAGATTTACAAAAATTGGGATTAAAAAAAAAACCCACCCACACATTTTCCTTTATAATTTGGAATAGTTATTTTACCGAGAGTATCATTCCTGTGGCCTGTTTTTATTCTAGCTTGCTTTTTTGCACAAACCTGATTCAGCTTATCTTCTGCCTCTTTGGCTTGGTGGAGGTGTCAGTCTGACACCTGCCCCCCCTTTGGTGGACACCCATTTTATACAGTAACGAAATTCTGCATTGCTGCGTTTGAATTCAATCTTTTATGAATGCCGCCCCACCTCAGAACGCTACTTGGCATGTGCTTGAGTTTGCAATTACATTTCCACTTACCTGGGAGTAAATCCTATTGAACTTGTTGGAGATTATTAATACTCTACCTGTATTGCCCTTCGAAACTGTGCTGAAAGTGCCCAAATTACCTCTCCAGATCTGTGCATGCTGACTTGGAAGCAATTATGAACTGCATTCAGCACCATTTACTCTTAGGTAAAACTGGGCTGAGCTTTTGGGCTTTTCGGTACTCATTTCTGCAGTGAAATAAAAATGATAAAACCTGTCCTCAGTGCCAGCATTCAAATGAAGTTTGTTCCCATACAGGGTGGAGGGTCTTAAATCAGTTTATCCTCTGCAGTAGATACGAAGGGATTTCCTCTGTCTCTCTCTCTCGCCAAAACGCATCCGTCATGGCTCAAATAATGTCATGTTATCCTGAAGGAATTGATAATATGAGATGTAGGCGTTTTTTGAAATAAACAAGCTAAGGTCCTGGGGCACGCTACATTTCTTTTTTTCTTTTTTTAATGGCTGGCATACCTTATTGGAGAGATCTAAAAGTTCATCTGATACTGTTCAAATTCCAACGTGATGTTGTCCAAATTCTGTTTCCTGTTTGGAAGCTTGTAGGTCAGGCAGCACGGAGAAAACTATTTTTCTCTGACCTGCCCCTGACTTATTTATTTCATTTACTGCACCTGCTTTTAAGCCAATGAAATCATCATGACTCTAAGCAGCTCCCAAGCCAGAGTTACAGTACAATAACTTGAATACTGTGTCAAAAATTCAATAACAGAAACTAACCATCCTCATTAAACTTATCCCAGCAAAATTAAAACAAAAATCAGAAAAGATACTACCACATATCAGAAATCATGAGTACTGTAGTAAGAGGTACACATCCAGGGATCTCTGACTACTCACACCTCAGGCCCTGAATGCATCTTGAAAAAGCAATATTTTCAGGTCTTTTCTGAATATTAGTCACTTGTTCAGTGAGATGGGCAGCATATATAAATTTGAAAATAAAATAAAAACATTAGAAATGAGGGCACAGATCTTGTATTTGTCAGGAGGGATCCATTGCACCTTGTGAGATCTGAGGACTCTTAACAAAAACTCTCATGACCTGGGTGGAAAGATCCTGCTTGGAGTAAGTGGTCTCATAAACAACCAGGTCCCAAGCTATGTAGGACTTTAAAGGTTATAACCAGCACCCAGCAAACCAGAAACTAGGACAGCTCATGAGTGCTGGTGGTGTAGGAGATTACTGGTTTGTCTGTATTAGTACATAGCCTGCTACATTTTGTACCAGTTGCAGCTTCCAGATAATCTTCAGGGGCAATCCCATGTAGGACATGTTGCAGTAGTCCATACATGAGGTGACAAGGCCATGAGTGAATGTTGCCAATGCCTCTTTTTCCAGAAAAAATAGCAGTTGGTACACCAGTTTCCATCTGCTGTTCCAGGAGGAGCTGAGAGTCCAGGAGTACCAGCACAACCCCATCTGAAGCTAATCTAGTCCTGGAATTAGTTGGCTTCTGATCCCACAGTGACTCCATCTTGCTGAGATTAAGTTGTCCCCTCTTTCCATCCAGTTCCTTACAGCCTTCAGGTCATGACTTCTACCACAACCCCTGGATGATTTGGGGCTGAGATGGACAGCTGGGTATCACCAGCATCCTGATGATTCCAAACCCCACACCAGAGATAAACTCCCCCAGTAGCTTCATGTAGATGTTAAATAAGAGACAGGAGAAGATGGAGCCCTTTGTCCCAAATACCTGGTGGTCAGAGATATGCTGCCCTTAAAGATAGCATCTCCTTTATTAGGTGCTGCTGTGAATAGGCATGTCATAAAAACATCCCCTGCCTTGCAGGTCCAACCCAGAGCAAGGGGGTTGACATGCAGGAGGGACCAGTTATTCTTGCAACACCATCAGTTAGCAATTTAATTTGATTTCAGGACGTGCAGCACAATGGAATCTTTCACTGGACTGAAATCTTCAGGCTAGTTATGGGTTTGTACAGTAGGATGTAGGCTGTGGGGCATCTATAGCGCCATCTTACAAGAGATGTACATATTGTGGGTCATGTTGCAGATACCTTGTGATCAGGCCCGTCCTGCCTTCAAATACTCTTCCAACCGCGTGGGGAGGTTCACAAAATACCTTGGTTAAAACCTAGCAATTATACAACATACAACGTGCAAGACTTGCTTAGTTTTTAAACTTGGTTAGTTTTTTGTGGGCTAAGAGTGTGGTGTGCACCCACTCTTTGATTCGTGGATGGTTCCATGTATTGTGCAAAGCAGAAACTGGATTAATTCAATTAAAAATTTAAGAGGAAACGCAAACTTGAATTCTATCCTGTGAAATTTGCTGGAACAGACCAGAGTCAGCATGGTGAGGCACGTGCTTTCCCAGTTTGATTGCCATCGAGATGTAAAGTCTTCTACTCCCAGAATTCTTATCAGTTGCCAACCTGGGAATTCTGGGAATTGAAGTTCTTCCATCTGGAAGGTACCCCGGTTACTGGGAGGTGGCTGGTGAAGTGGTTGGGATGTTCAACCACTACCAGATGGACGGCTTCAAATCCTCACTCAGCTGTGGGAGCTCTCTGAGTCAGTGTGGACCAGTCTCTCTCAGCCCAACCTACCTTACAGGGTTGTTGTTGATGGCATGAAAGAACTGAGAGAGGAGTGCTACGTATAGTACGTCAATTTGGGCTTTAGATATAAGGGAAAAATAATAAAAATTTACCATCACATTTCCAATAATGACTAACCAGCTACTTCTCCGTCTCCAGCAGAGGATTACAGCACCAATGTTTACCCTTAGCCACTGATTCTCAGAGGTTGATTGCCTCTTTATGGGGAGGCCCTGTTTCACCTGGTTGCAGGGGCATCCACAGAGAAGGGGTGGTGTCAAAAATCAAGATGGGGGTCACCAACCATGTGATCAAAGCAGCATTTCTCAGCCTTGGCAACTTTAAGATGTGTGGACTTCAACTCCCAGGATTCCCTAACCATCATCTCCCTGGCTGGGGAATCCCCAGCTTGCTGGATGGAGAGTTCTGGGAGTTGAAGTCCACACATCTTAAAGTTGCCAAGGTTGAGAAACACTGGATTAAAGCCTCACACTTTTTTTGCACATGTTGCACAGGGTCAGGGTTTTGATGTCCCGGTCACTTTCTTTTTTGACCCCCCCCCCCATAGTCCCCTGCATGTTTATCTGTGTCAGTGGTGGGGGCAGGGTGCTGTATGAATAAGCTAACCCAGTCAGTATTGTGGCAAGGAGGGGATCAGTTTTAACTTGAAATTGTACTGGGAGAACTTTGACCCAAACTATCTGATTGACCCTGGGTCCATGCCCCGTCCAGTCAGTCCTCCAAGAAATAGAGATACAGGTGCAGAGCGGCTGAAAAAAGCAAAGTATTTCAGAACTCATGGTCAAGTCTGGAAGCTTCAAGACAGAGTCCTCAAAAATTGGCCCTGTTCCCATGACCCAAGGAATCCAGTCAACATGCAACTCGGAAGGCTGGATCTATGATGCATCTTTTTAGTCTTCCCAATTGCTGCATAATTGGGCAGCTCTCCCTTCCTCCTCTGCTTTTTTTCCCTTATTTTTTTCCAAGCAAAAGCAAAAAAAAAAAAAGAGAAGAAAACCCAAGATCCACATAACATCAGAATTGAAGAAAGGTGTAGGGGGTTGTACCTCCCACCCATTTCTGTCATTTTGCACTCCCCCCCCCCCCGCTTTGCAGAATTCAGGGCTTGGTAGTGGTGATGAAACCAGAAGCATCCATAGAGATAGACAGCTAGAGAGGTCCTGGTTTCTTTTGCAGGGCCTCTCTAGCATTTTTATTCCACTATCAGCTGTTCACACAGAGTGACTGATAGGGTGGGTTGGGCTGAGAACTTGCCTTTCTGATTATTTAAGCTAAATGCCAGTTTTTTTAAAAGGAAGGGCAACTATTGACCCAGCTGGATTATGCACTATCAGAACATGAGAAATTGGATTATGCAAAGAGACCACTATGCCCTTAATGTAGTGTTTCTTAATCTTGGCAACTTTAAGATGTGTGGACTTCAATTCCCAGAATTCTGGGAATTAAAGTCCACACATCTTAAAATTGCTAAGGTTGAGAAACACTGCCTTAATGTAACTCTGTCTGTAACCATAATACAAATTCTTCTATGCTCTTAATGGCAGCCCTGTGCTGCAGGGCCTTCCATGTAGGGGGAGGGATGTGGTCAGTAAAGTCAAGATGGAGGCTACGAGTGCAGAATTGAATCCCTGCCCCTTTTAAATGCAATGCATGTTAAAAAGTGATGGGCCTTCGATCACGCTCATTAGTGTGACTTTTTTTTTACATTCCCTCCACGGACACTCCTGCTTTGCTGGATTCGTGCGATGGTTTGCTAAGATAAGAGGTATCCTAGGTTAGCAGTTCAGTGAGTTAAATACATTATGTGAACCAGGGCTTTTAAGTGTCTTGGTGTGTAGAACCCTGAGAGACCACTTTAAAAGCATACAAAATATGAACTCCTGTTACTTCTTTGGAACAGACCTAGCATCCTTTTAGCCCAGCTGGTTGTTTCCAACAGGGATCATCCAAATGTTCTTGCAGATTTCAGATGGGTGACAAAGGTAAGACCACTAAGGCTTTTCCATCTCAACTGGCTGATTCAGGATTGCTTCTGGAAACCATAAATGAGATGTGACTGCTGGCAGTGTGTGTATTTCCCTCCCACTTTGGATTATCATGTCCTCCTATTTATTTTAATGATGTTGTTTTGAATTTTTGTCTTTGTTGGGCTGTTGTTGTCAAGCAACTTGAGAATATGAACGACGTGAAAGAGGGCTGTAAATGTTAGTAATGTGTAAATAACCCATATAAATAAAATATATGTTTTGTTTCCGAACAGTTGCTAGGGGTTGGAAGAATTTTAAAACTGCTTCCTAGATCGGAATAAAAACATTTCCAGACGTATCAGCTGAATTGGATTCACACAGCCAGCTAAGCCACCATTTGTTTAACTATGGAAATAAACACAGTGGCTGGATTCCCAATATGTTAGGCCAGAACCAACCTGAATGTGTGATGGCTTAAGATCATGAGAAATGAGTTCCATGAGATTCTATCCTGGTCAGATTGGACAGGTCGTGCGTTGGGCCCTATCGAAAGTGGAGCAGATTAGTTTTCTGCTGTTGTGGATGATAGGACTTAAACTTTTGTTTGAAATGATAAGAAAGGGGATTTTGATTTGGAAGAAATATCTGATGGTACAAATTTGTGGAATCCAGAAGGAGATGGATTCTCCTTCACAGTTCTTAAATAGTGACTGGAGGGTCACATCATGGGTGATATAACATTATATTTACTTCATCAACCAGGGGTTAGAGTAGATGACTTTGAAACCCTTCTGATACTGTGGCTCTGTGATCATCAGTGGGCAGGACAACATTCTTCAGATGCTCACCAAGAGAAGTTCATTTTTCCAGCATCACTTTCATGTCTCCTGTTTTCAGTACTGAAATCACAGGCTCCTTGGAGCAGGGACTGTATTGTTTCCAACGTAGATCTGTACACAAAGTTCTGTACATCATTGATGCCTTAGAAACAACTTCACTCATTGTTACTAGAACCAAGACCTCAATGTTGGCAACTAATATTGGCCAGGATCAAGGACAAGGGGGGGAAAGGGAAAAGGTTATGCTGAGAGATATTGCAAGTGCACTTAACTTAGATTTAACTATAAAGTGAAGGTAAGATGGATGGAAGAGAAGGCCATCCACAAAGAAGAGCCATGATGGTTAGATTTTCCACGATCAGAAGCAGTCTGCTTCTATGTACCAAAAAGGGAAGGTTTGTAGTTCACTGACAAAGCCTGTTTTTCATGCAGAAGGTCTCTAATGCAGTGTTTGATATTACCAGGCAAAACTAGAACGCTTTGGAGACTTTTTGGAGACTGTGAGCCTAATCTGCTTACCAGTGGCCACATACGAGCTGCAGGGTTTCAGCTGAGACTTATCTCCTCACCCAAATTCCTACCACTTCTTAATGAAATGAGCCTTGAAATAGCTTTTCGCTGGGCTTCCCCATCCATGCCTGTGCCATATCTAGGCTGCACATATGTGGTCCACCACTAGATGGCAGTAAACAGAGGCTTCTGTATCTATTTGCTGCCATCCTGTGGTATTCCAGATACTTGCAGTCCAGATATTATACATCCAGTCAGGAAAATTGTGGGGCAGGCAAAGCTATCTCCAAACATCCTAATGTGTGGAAGCCTGTCCTCCTTGGATGTCAACCAACGTCTGAAGGAAGGGAAGAGTTTTGGGTTTGGACTCAAACACTTTGAGAAACACTGGCCTAGACTATAGGTGGGACAGTGAACATGTCCCAAGGACCTCTGAGCCTAATCTGCTTACCGGTGGCCACATATGAGCTGCAGGGCTTCAGCTGAGACTGATCTGCTCCCTGAAATTCCTACCACTTCTTAGTGAAATTAGCCTTGATACAGCCATGTTATCTTTTGGCCCATGATGGTGCTGAGAGGATGAAGTAGTCCTTGGGACATGTTCACTGCCTCACCTACAGTCTAGGCCAGTATTTCTCAAAGTGTAGTCCGAGGACCCCTGGAGGTCCCCCAAAACCCTCTCAGGGGTCTGTGAAGTCAGAATTATTTGTCAGCCTCTGTTGAAAAATAATAGAGTATTAAAATCCCATCAAACAATGGTGAGAAGTGGTAGTGGCAGTGAATGTGTCCATTTGAATTTTTAATGTGGTAAATACCAATAAATATAACTCATACAAACAAAAGCTTTTTTGGGATCCTCCATAATTTTTAAAAGTGGGAAGGGGTCCTGAGAGAAAAAAGTTTAAGAAACACTGCTCTAGGGAGTACTGAGCCAGATAGACTAATGGTCATCTCGATATAAGTCTTTGTCAGTAAGGTACCAAGAAGAGTGACTAACAGTCTCATTGATTGCGTTCAAGCAGAGGATAGGCAACAATCTGTGAAGGATGCTTTAATGTAGATCAGTGTTTCTCAAGCTTGGCAACTTTAAGACATGTGAACTTCAACTCCCAGAATGGGGATATATGGGCATAGGGCAAATTCCTACCACCAGGTTCATAAGCTTTACCACTTCTTTGTTAGAGCTAAGGAATTTATTTTCTAATTCTTTATATTATTAATTCTGGCTTGCAAGTAAACTGTTGCCAGAGCTTATGCATTGCGGTTAGCTGGAGGGTATGGGAGTTGTAAACCAACACATCTGGAGGACACCGGTCAAGGGACAGCTGGTGTAAGCAGCTGGGGATGAACGGACAGGCAATTAGTATGTGTGTATAGCTCATGAAAGGTTCTGCCTCTTAATAAAATTTGTTAGTCAGAAGAGGTGCTTGCAGACTGCTTTATAAGAAAGTTGCAGTATTGGGAGGTTTATTTTCAATCTAATTCCGAATGATTGTGAACATGGAGTTTGCTGCATTATTCTTAAGAAGATCCTCCTCATTCCTCCTCCTCCTGCTAGCCTGGGAAGCCAAAGTGAACTCTGTCTCTTGAGGCTTCTCAGCATGGTGGCAATTTTGTCAGATGTTTGCTATATCCCACCTAAGGGTCTGTCACAGACCTCAAGGTCTTTTCCCCGGTTCATTTCAGACAGCTCAGATCACATTGGTGTAGATATGATGTTGGGTTTCTGATGTTGGTGTGCATCATTTTACCCCTATTTCAAGTGGAAGAATAACTGGTTAAGAACATAAGAACCTAAGCAGTGCCCTGCTGGATTGGACCCCTGGCCCATCTAGTCTATTCTCACAGTGGCCCACCAACTGCCCAAGGAAGCCCACTAGTCTCCCAGCAGATGGCCTTCAGAGGCAGTCCCATGCCATCAAGGCTAATAGGCCTTGATCCCCAGGACTTCCATGAATTGGTCCAACCCTTTTTTGAAGCCAGCCAAGCTGGAAGCCAGCACCACATCTCACAGTCGCTTTGGAACCGAATTATGTCCTGTGTAAAAAAACATGTCCTTTTGACCTGATTCTTCTAGGATTCAATTTCAATGGGTGACTTCTGGTTCTAGTATTTGGGGAAGGGGAAGGTAGTTCTTCCTTGTCTACTTTATCTACCCCATGCATAATTTTGCACACCTCAGTCATGTCCCCTCTCGTTCGCCTCCTTTCTAGACTAAAAAGCCCCAAACCTTTCTTCATAGGGTAGTTCTAGCCCCTTGATCTTCTTAGCTGCCCTCCTCTGAACCTTCTCCGGCTCCACTATATCTGTTTTGAGGTGCGGCGACCAGAACTGCACGCAATATTCCAGATGTGGTCGCACCATTGATTTAGATAATGGTGTTATGACATTGGCATCTCTATTGTCAGTACTGTTTCTTATTGTCCCTAACAGGCTGTTGGCCTTTTTTACAGTGGATGCACTCTGTTTACCATTACTCCAAGATCTCTCTCCTCATCAGTCACTGCTAGCTCTGATCCCATTAGTTTATATGGGTACAAAACCAGTGTTGAGTTAGCAACACTGTTATTTAAAAAATATATGGCTAAATAAATAAAGACCCGTTGAGGCTAAAAATTGGTGATGGAGATAAAAAAGCCAAAATGTACAGCTCAAAGACAACCTCCCAGATGACTTGGACCACAAAGCCCATCATTTCCCTGATTGTTTTCCTGTTGTTGTTTTGGCTTTCGAGTCTGTCTTGACTCCTGGTGACTATCTGGACAAATCCGTGGAGTTTTCTTGGTGCCATTTTTGGAAATGCCTTCCTCTTGCCTTCTTCCTCAAGGTGAGAGGGAGGGACTGTCCCAAGGTCACATGGTTGGCTTTCGTACCTAAGGCAGGACTAGAACAAACAGCCTCCTGGCGTCTAGACCAGCGCTATTAACCACTACACCAAACGGGTTTTCTCATTTCCCCAATAGCAGTGATGGTTATGAGGATGATGGCAGTTGTAGTCCAACATTTCTGGAGAGCTCTGAATTGGAAAGTGCATCTCTAGAGAAGAAAGGAGTGGTGGGAGAGAATGAAGCCCACAGTGCTAATACTGTAGATCCGTGTTTCTCAACCTCAGCAACTTCAAGATGTGTGGACTTCAGCTCCCAGAATTCCCCATCCTGGCTGGGGAATTCTGGGAGTTGAAGTCCACACATTTTAAAGTTGCTGAGGTTGAGAAACATGGATCTAGATTACCCTGAGCCATAGAAACTCAGTAGGGTACTTTGGACCAATCCCTTTTTGCCAGCCCAATCTTGGGAATCTTGAGTTCTTGAATGAAAGATAGGATACTAATCTAACCTATTTATTTAATATATCAGCCTTCCCTAACCTAGCATTCTCCATCTATATTGGACTACAACTGCATAGTTCCAGTCAGCATGGGAGTTGTAATTTAACACCTATTTGAGCGACAAGGTTGAGAAAGTTGCTGTGAGTACACTTAGCTTGGAGGAAGCGCCTTTAAATTTGGGGGGGGGGTTACTTCTGCGTAATGCATAGGCTTGTGTTATAAATGTCTTTTTAATCCACCACTTAATATTGTGGAATCCTGGGGTGGAAAACAAGGGGGATGATTAGCTGTCTTGACCATACTTGGTCAATCTCTTCCCAGAGCAACATCCATAGCACAATTTGCACATTTTTTACGCCAACAAATGTTGCTCCAAGAGTTGCTCAACTGTGAATTGTTTGGGGGCAGAGCTAAGAATAATAACAACAACAGTTGTACAGTTATTTGAAAGATGTGGTGCATTTTTTCCATGAGCTCTTAACACTGATATAGCCTAATCCTGAGGGTATGATAAGCTTTAAATTCTTATATAAGGATGTTTTGCCAGGGCTCTCAGTTCACTGGAAATACAGTATTTTGACTGGATTCACACAATGCACCAAGATGTAATGGGCTGTGAGAATAATCTTAGACTACTGCAATGCACTCTACATGGGGCTGCCCTTGAAGAGTATCTGGAAATTTTAGCTAGTGCAGAATGCAGCAGCATGAGCAGTTATGTGTGTTTCTGGTAGAACACATGTTACACCTCTGCTTCACAAGCTGTGTTGGTTACCAGCTTGTTTCTGGGTCCAATTCAAGGTGTTGGTGTTGACCTTTAAAGCCCTTCATGACATGGGAACGGGTTATTTGAGGGACCGCCTCTCCTCAATTTCATCTGCCCATCCTACTAGATCCAGCAGAGAGGGCATGTTATGGGTTCTGTCGCCTAGGGAGCTACATTTGGCAGGCCCTGGGCCAGGGTTGGCAACTTTAAGATGTGTGGACTTCAACTCCCAGAATTCCCCAGCCAGCATATGGGGAATTCTGGGAGTTGAAGGCCACATGTCTTAAAGTTGCCAAGGTTGCCCTAGCCAGTGGACCTTTTCTGTTGTGGTGCCCATGCTGTGGGATCTTCTCCCCCCTGAGGTGAGGTTGGCCTCATCACTGTTGAACTTCCAGAGGTCCTTCAAGACCTGGTTATGCCAGCAGGCCTGGGGACCCCAGGGGACGGGTAAACTAGTGAGGTGGCTCCATTATTTTTAACATTCCTTCGTCTATTATTTTTTGTTTTAATTTGGTTTTTATATCTTTTAATGTATTTGTTGACTGTTTTATCCCTGTTGTACGCCGCCCAGTGTCGCTTGCTTGTGAGATGGGCAGCTATATAAATTGTATAAGCAAATAAATAAATAAATCCGTCCATCCATCCTTGAGGAACAGGAGGAAGAGCCATAACCAAGAGAACGGTCAGAGAAGAGAAATCGGAGTCCAAAGCAGGCATGTAATTTGAGAAAGCGTCTTAGGCTTGACCCTCCCTAGTTCTCTTGAATGTAAAGGCAGGGAAGGGAGAGGCGCATTCAGACTTGTGAGATTTTGTTACGGTCACCTTACGATAAAAGTAGTATTAGCATTCACAAGTTTGGTTTCCTGGTCTGGACTACCGCGAAGGACTGACACAAAGTGGAGTTGGCTAGTTGGTGGTCAGCATTTTGTGAGCACCTGGCCATTGTCTTAGCATGTTATTATATATTAAATGGTTTATTGGGAGGCGGGGGAGGCCTATCTATCTATCTATCTATCTATCTATCTATCTATCTATCTATCTATCTATCTATCTATCTATCTATCATATTTATATAGCCGCCCATCTCACACAAAGTTCTCATTATGCGAATAGAGAAATTCTTCATTCTTAATCTGCGTTTGGGCTTCACCATATTGTAGGAACCCACCTTGCATGGCCCAGTGCTTTCTTTACCACGAGCCTGTAAGGTAGACTGGTTCGATTTCCTTTCTAAAGCAGAAGCTGATTTAACCTTGGCTAAGACTGAGCTTGAGGGATGGACTTTGTTGTTCTAGTTTGTAAACTGTAGTTTATGTCAGTGATACATATAAATTAAGCCACCATAGCTTGTTCCACAAACCATAGTTAAATAGAGTGACTTGTTCTCAGGTTTCAGATTACCTTGTGAGTTGTTGTTGTTGTTGTTGTTGTTATTATTATTATTATTATTATTATTATTATTATTTTATGTCCCATCATCTGTCAAACTATGCAGAACAGTTCTGGGTCTTGCTATTTTTGTTACGCTAGAAAACCAGGAATCTGGCTGTGTGCGTATGAATCAGACTGACCTTTTGGTGATACAGGCATATGTTTAATATTTTCCTGGTAGCAAGAGTTAGGATGGATAAAGCTATGATGCTAAACTGGCAGGGATAGTGCTAACCTGATTCAACATATTGTATGAATGCAACTGCAGGTTTTTAGCTGGCCCAAGTGAGTGTGCTGTTTCAACATACTACCATTTGCAGCTAGGAATTTTCTGTTTTTTAATATGGTGTTTTTGGAGGGGTTGGTGTGATTTTTCTTCTGTTTCTTTAAAGCTCATGAAGCTTATTTGAAAGCTTACATTACCATTTTAAAGCTACATTATTTTATTCTTTTGCTAGTTTAAAGCTTACATTCCTCTTTCTTTAAAGTTTGCTAAGCCTACTTTAGTACTTACATCGCCGTTTCGATGTGCTTCCTGCTTCAGAATAAGATATTAGATCAGGACCCAGGTTCAATTCCACCCTTAACTGTGAAAAGTCACAGGATGACTTTGGGCCAGGTTCTTTCTTTGACCCAACCTATCTAACAATCGTTGAAGGGAAAAAGGAGAGGAGGGAATCCTGTCTCTATCGCCTGAAGGAAAGTTAGGATATAAATCCGAGAAATAAATAGGTTTTTTTTAAAATTGCAGGGAACCATGCCATCAATTTCCAGCAAGTGTGTGCCAAAATTTGAGGGCCAAACATGGTCTGGGAGCCACAGGTTCCTCATGTCTTATTGTATATCATAGCTATTTTCAAATATTTAAAGCAGGGTTTCTCAACCTTAGTGACTTTAACATTTGTGGACTTCAATTCTGAGAATTGAACTCCACATGTCATAAAATTGCCAGGGTTGAGAAACACAAAGTTAAGGGACTGTTGAGCAGAAGATGGAACAGATCTGTATTTGGGGGCTGCAGAAGCAACTACCAGAACCGAAGGCGGAAATTTCAAGGAAAACGTTAGGAGAAATGTCTTAGCCCCAAGTGCTCTTTGGCAAGGGAAGAGCTGCCTCTGCAAGGGACAGGGTTTCCTTTGCTGTTAAAAAAATGACAGGACAACTCTCTATTCAGATTGTTGCCATTGCAACTGGCCATGTAGATCCTGCCCTCAGCAGCGGGTTTAGTCTAAATGACCTCCAGAGCACCTCCCGGTTCTATGATTCTGTGCACTGGTGTCAAAAAATAGAGCCGCGGGAGAGCGTGTTTCACGGACCCTTGTGCTGTGTTAAGTTTGGAGAAATACGACTGCAGTTGTATCATCTCAATTCTCCCTCCCACCCTTCAATTTCCTTTGCCTCCCCCAGGATGCTATTCTCAACGCCTGTTACCGGGGCTGCCGGCTGTTTTCCATCTGTCATTTTGTGGATGCCACCGCTGAGCTGAATGCAACCAGAGCCGAGTGCGAATCGGGTAAGGCAGTGACTGTGTAGCCCTCCTCCCGGTTTTTCTTCCTCCCCCTCCCCTCCTTTATCAGCACCCCCCTCCCCCCTCCCCTCCTTTACATTATCCAGAACCTTCCCCCCACTTAGGAGGGTCATCTCTCTTTCTTCTTTTGGAGCTTCTGCAACACATTCCCACCAACAGCCTAGGATAATGGAAAGTGCAGGTGGGAATGGACCCGCTTCCTCCCCCAGCCTAAATCTGTCAAAGCCAAAAGAAGAGACGTTATTTCAAAAGGCTTGCTTTGCATACACGGATGGTTTTGATAACTCTTTGGGGGCCTGGGTGAAAAACGGAGTGCCCGGTCTTTAAAATGAAACAAATTCCATCCCATCTGGAAAGTGAGGCTTGTTGGACCTCCAGTTCCTACATTCCCAAGAGTGACTAGATTAATAGGAGCCCTGCGGGACAGGACCGTCTGCGCATCTGCCCTGCAACCTGTTTCCAACCACAGAGGCCGACCACATTCTTCTGGAGTTCCAGCAGCTGGTTCTTCGGATGTAGACTGCCTTTGAAAATTGAGCACCATCTAGCTGTCACGAGGTGCTGATATATTTATTAGAGAACCTAGGAAATCATCTTCTGTTATCGGACTGAAGGTCTGTCAACTTGTCTGAGCCCAGTACTGTGTCTCTGGGAAGCAGAACATAAAGGAAATGATCATTACTTGTCTCTACTGTCTTCTTTCCAGATGTAGGCTGCTGCCTCTAAGCATGGAGGCTCCATTAACTACCCCAACCAATTGCTTGATGATATAAACATAGATTCCATGAACTTGCTGAATTCCCTTTTAATGTCATCAAAGCTAAGTGAACATTACCTCCTCTTGTAACAGTGAGTTCCATAAATGTAACTAGAGAGCCAGTGTGGTGAAGGTGCTGGTCTAGGAGTAGGCAGGCCCAGGTTCAAGTCCCCACTCAGCCACATAAGGTCTCTGGAAGACTCTGAGCCAGCCCCTCTTTCAGCCTGACCTACGTCACAGGGCTGTTGTGGGAATAAAATGAAGAGAGGTCCCCATGTCAACCACCTTAAGCTCCTGGAGGAAAAGTAGGATATAAATCTAACAAATAATTACGTAAATAAGTAAAACAGATTGCAGGATGAAGAAATGTGCTGTGTGCTAAATAGGGATTGTAGGAGTTGAAATCCAACACATTTTAGGGTCTTAGGCTCAAGAAAGCAATTATGGCTATTGCTGGAGCCACAATTTTGTGTTTGGTTGGCACTTTTGGACTAGATTTGAGGTTCAGGTGGCAACAGAATCGATTTCTGAAGCCTGAGTTTTGCCCCATATGTGCTGAATTGTTCCTTTCTTCTCTCTCTTGGATACCGTAGCCTGTATGGAAGCCTACATTGGTGGGGAGGAGCAGTTTGGCTGTACAACTGGATGTAAGACACAGCTGCCGGAAATGGAAAGCAGAGGAGAAAAGATGGTAACTCTGGCTTTTAAACCCAGAATGTCAAGAAGACCAGAGAAAGAGAGATTATTATTAAATATTATGTCATCATCTAACGACAGGGCTTTAACCAGCTTAAAAGCTCCTCTTTCTAACTGAGAGTTGGGGGAGTGGGATTGAATAGGGTTCTGATGTTGATGAAGGAAATGTACACTTTGGGTCAGGGGTGTTGTGAGAAACATAGGAGGAGGAAAGAGTATTAGGTATGTTCGCCACCCTGAGATACT
This sequence comes from Python bivittatus, assembly GCF_059951505.1. Taxonomy (NCBI): domain Eukaryota; kingdom Metazoa; phylum Chordata; class Lepidosauria; order Squamata; family Pythonidae; genus Python; species Python bivittatus. The sequence goes on from NW_028277087.1 coordinate 5,269,456, forward strand.
TATAAAAAATAATAAAGGCGGGATAAAAAAAAAGCACACTTTACTGGATCAGAAGAGAAATAGGGGCTATCTGTGCAAAGCCGCCTATCTCCCTCCTGACCCAGTAAAAAGGGGTGGAGAGAATGAACATATGGAAAAACAAATTTCTCAGTTGAAGTCCTCACTGCCAAAGTGTGACCCCACAGAACATCTTCCCCAAACACTAGCTAACGATGCCATGAAATTTTGCAGTTCTTTCCTGGTTCCTGCAAAAGCTCATGGAAACTAGATATTTCCTAGAAAAAGGGGGTGACTCTGTATTCCCCAAATAGTGATTTATGTCCCAGGTAGCGTCATTCTGTGTTGCCAATTATCAATAAGGTTATATGACTAGATGGGTGCTAACTGAGATAAGTTTGTTGTAGGAACAAGGCCTGAAAATAATTTGGCAAATGGCAAAGCTGCCCTAAAACCAGGAATTGAATTAGAAGAAAACTTCACTAGAAGACCAATCTAAATTAGGGCATAAAGATAGATAGATTTATAAACATTTATACAAAGAGGGAGAGGGACCTGTATGGGTTAAGAAACAGTATCAGGGACATCAGATTGCAATGATCTGTGAAATGACCTTGGGAGATGGGAGGGAGAGCCACAGACTGGGCAACTGTCATTGAAAAGCTATCTCAGCCCACAGAAGGAAAAGGGGTGTGAGAAATGTCTCAGAAGGGACCCTCCCTTGTTTTCCGGACAGTAAAAGGAAAGGAGGGGAGAAATACTTTCCGACTTGCAAGATTCTGTTAACGGAACCTTACAATAAAGATAGGGGTAGTACTTCTGGTTGTGCTTCTTCTCTGGACTACCTCGCAGGGCTGACACTGATGCCTTGGTCAATTAATTTTATGGTTTTGATGTATACATTGGTCCTGTTCCTGCAGTATCTTAACTGGGTCAGTAAGGACTTCCTGTGTTGCAGCAATACCAGTTAACCCCGTCAAGCAACCCCTGGGGGGTTAAATTTAATTCAAAATAGACTCAATCATTTATAGCAGGGTTCCTCAACCTCAGCAACTTTAAGATGGGTGGACTTCAACTCCCAGAATTCCCCAGCCAGCATTCCCCAGTCCACCCATCTTAAAGTTGCTGAGGTTGAGGAACCCTGATTTATAGGGTTGAAACTAACTTCATAGAGTCACTGGTGCCATAAGATCACCGATTCACCCCTTTCAAATCTATAGTCCTCTGAGAAAAAAAGTTGGAGGGAAAGAATGGCCACAAGGAAGCCTCTCTAGTACAGAACTTGCTGCCAAGGCTTGGCAGCACCGAACACACCTCCCAAGCTCTGATTGGCTCCAGTGGGCAAGCCGAATCTGCCACTGGCTGGTTGGCTGGCCGGTGGGACGGGCTAGTGGCCTAACGAAGCTTTGCTAATGTTCTTCTGGTGCAAGGGCTTATGGGACAGCAGGTTCGTCCTGGAGGCATGAGTGGGGTCTATTCCCCAAATGGTCATTTTTGTCTCAGTTAGTGTGAATTACCAATAAGGAAATCAGGATCAGTGGCTAACTGCATTAAATATGTTAAAGAAACAGGGCTACTGAATACATTAAATTTACATACTGTAGGCTTAGGATCGCTCCAAACACCAAGAATATGCTTTCCCCCCTATTTTACAATATATTCTATGGCAGACACCATTTAAGAAATGGCATTTCATGCTTTGGGAAAATGAGGAACGCCTCTTAGATGTTTTTGCCAGCTACATTTTTCAGAAATACTTCGCATAAAAAAAGAAAAAAGCCAAATTCATCCATAAACAGAATAAATACGTAGGTAGTGAACCTAGTGTGTTCCACACACAGAGCTGAAGCCCTAATCCAGTGTTTCTTAACTGTGGCAACTTTAAGATGGGTAGACTTCAATTCCCAGAATTCCCCAGCCAGGGGGGATGATGGCTGGGGAATTCTGGGAGTTAGTCCACCCGTCTTAAAGTTGCCAAGGTTGAGAAACACTGCCCTAACCCTTTTGAACATGAATGAGTGTTGCACATGAGTACCACAGAGGTGGGCCTTCAGTCACAGTGCTATTCCTGCTGTCGTGCAGGTTTTGACCTCGCACAGATGCCCTGAAGAAGACCTTCCCTATGGGGCCTCATTCATAGCAATGCCTTCCCTAAGATAGGCCACCTGGTGACTGCATTAATATCTTTTTGGCAACGACATTCCTGTTCCTTCATTTACTGACTTATTTAAATGGTGACATTATACTGGAGAAGTGGCTTCCGGGTGTGTGCTTTCCTGTCTGGCTTATTAATTTACTGGTGTTTTTTTTTAATGTTTACTGTTTTTTATTGTAATCTGCCAAAGCAGTTATTGGGTGGATGAAAAGCATCGGTACAGACCAAGTAAAATAATAAGGCTTTTTTGTTATCTGGATCCAGGCCCTGCAGACCTTTCTGTTTACGCTGTAATTATTCAGCCTGATGGATACACATTACTAAGCCGGCAGCTGTCAGGACTGGTTTCAAAATTTGGTATCAGTGTTTGCTGGGTCGGGTAGGAAACAGCCGTTTTATTAAGCTGATAAAGACACGTGGGGGACAGAATTGGAGAGCTACGGTCTGCCTGCCTGAGGACTCTGGCTTTACCTCTGGTGCTGAAGAATATCGAGAAAGCCGTGCTGGACAGCCACAGGCCTCTAGCCCAGCATTTTTTTTTCCTGCAATGGCCTCCAGGAATCCCACAAGTAGAAGCTAAATGCCTTGCAGGCAGGAAGAGAGCAAATAACTGGCTGGGATTAGGAGAATTTGGCCTGCCTGTGACTCATTTTGCACCTGTTGCTGCGGACAAAGTGGGTGGAAGCAGGCTGCTAGAACCTCTCAGATTATAACTGCTATCCAGAGGCAGTGGGGGGAGAACGAGGGCGGGGGGAGGCTGAAGCACATAAATACTCAAAACATCACTTCTGTCAGGCTAGCCTTGGGCTCAGTTGTGTTTTGTCTGATAAGCTGTGCAATCTGTGGCCCGTTCCATTTAAGATACAGGGTAGGATAGAATCTAAATCTCTTTGTGATTTGCAGAAGATCAACAAGGATGTTATCAGACTATCCCTGATCTTTATCTTAAGTAACGATTACCCAGGAATTTACTACTTCTGGGAGGGGAACTTGTAGATAATCTAGTCCAGTATTTCTTAAAGTATGGTCTGAGGACCCCTGGGGGTCCCCCAAGATCCTCTCAGGGGTCCACGAAATCAAAATTATTTGCTAGTCTATGTTGAAAAGTAATACAATATCCCAACAAACAATCAGGAGAAGCGATAGTGGCAGCAAATGCATCAATTTAAATTTTAATACAGTAAATACAGGTAGTCCTTGGTTAACAACCACTCATTCAGCGACTGAAGTTATGACAGCACTGAATGAGTGGTGGTTACAACCAGTCCTTGGAGTTCTGTCCATCCCAGCACCCCCATGGTCATGTGATTGCGATCTGGGCACTTGACAACCAGCTCACATTTGCAACAGTTGCAGTGTCCCACGGTCATGTGATTGTGATTTGCGGCCTTCCCTGCTGGCTTCCCATAAGCAAAGTCATTGGGGAAGCTGGCGGGGAAGATCACAAGTTGCTTGGGTAAGTCTCTCACACCCATGCACCCTCCCCGAGCCTCGCTGTGCTCGTGCTACGCCTCCTTGGCCATTTGCACATCCTCCCTGGACTCTCGCGCACCCTCCCCCACACAAACCACCTTGTTCCCTCTCCCACCTGGCAGCAGACACTTACCTGCCTGCCAGCTTACTTGTGAGCTGCCTGGGATTTGCAACTTCCTGCCGGCTTCCCCACTGACTTTGGTTGTTGCAAGTCGGCTGGAAGTTGTGAGGAGGTGCTCACTTAAAGACCCACGATCCTTGCTTAATGATAGCAATGGAGACTGCCAGGATTGCCATGGCTAAGTGATGCAGTCACATGACATTGTGCTTTACAACCGCGTTGCTTAGCGACAGAAATTCCAGTCCCAGTTGCCTTCGTAACTCGAGGACTACCTGTATGTTAAATATAACCCATACAAACAAAAGCTATTTTGGGGTCCTCCATAATTTTTAGAAGTGGGAAGGGGTCCTGAGAGAAAAACATGCCCAGTACAGAAGTCTGCCATTACAGCATGATTGATGGCCATTCAGCTTCTGCTTCAGCTCCTCTAGTGAAGGAAAGTCCCCCACCTCCTAAGCCAATTCCGTCATTGAACATGTTCCTCTATTCACTGTTGAAATTTTTCCTCGATATTCAACTGATATTCACTTCCTTTGGAAGTGACTGAGATATGTCTGAGCCCTGTTATCTGGGAGGAGTTTGAGCTGGTTGATCCTGAGGAAGTGGATAGGGTTCTTGTGGCTGTGAATTTGGCCACCTGTGTTTTTCACCCATGCCCCTCCTGGTTGGTTAAGGCCTCCCAGGATGTGACATGTGGTTGGGTCCAAGCGGTGGTTAATAATGTACAATTATCCAGCCTGTAGATAGAGGGGGAGGTACTTCCTGCCTTGAAGGAGGCAGTGGTGCCCCCTCTTCTCAAGAGGTCATCCTTGGACCCAACTGTGTGAGACAACTTACATCCAGTCTCCAACCTTCCCTTCTTGGGGAAGGTTTTTGAGAAGGTGGTTGGTGCTCAGCTTCAGGGCAACCTAGATGAAGCGGCTTATCTAGACTCTGGAGTCTGTGAGGGTCTGGATGGGGAGAAACTGTCTGATTCAACCCTGCCACAATAGAGTGGCTTTGGGGTTTTGGCCCCCCAGAGTCTGATGATATGTCATCTTTGACTCTGGACAGAGTTGCACTTCCACACACTGAGCTGGGGCTCAATTTGGGGTGCAATCCTCCTGGACTCATGGCTCCTGCTCAATGAGCAGGTGGCAGCTGGGGCTAGGGGGGCCTTTGCGCAGATTTGTCTTCCGCCCTTGCCTGGTCCGGGAGACCTTGCTCACAGTCATTTATGCCTTAGCCACTTCTGGTTTGGATTACTGCAGTGCACTTTACATAGGGCTGCCCTTGAAGGCCACTCAGAAGCTAGAGCTGGGCCACAATGCAGCAGCACGCACAGTGCTGGGTCCTTCTAGGTTCATCCACGTTACACCTCAGTTGCTCAAGCTGCACTGGCTCCCACTTTCCTTCTGGGTGCAATTCAAGGTTGTGGTTATCATCTTTAAAGCCCTACATGGCATGGGACCTGGTTATTTGCAGGACTGCCTCTCCCTGAGAATATCTGCCATCTTACCAGATCAGATAGGGTAGTCACACTCCAGGTCCCTTCCCTGAAATCTTAGGGAAGGGTCCTAAGATCTAGTGGGACCTTGGAAGCATGCCTTTTCTGTGACTGCCCCCACCTTATGGAACACCGCCCCCCCCCCCGGCAATCTGGCAATCTTTTAGCCTTCCCGGAGGCCATCAAGACCTGGCTTTTTACCCAGGCACTGGGGTAGAGTGAGGGTGTTTTGGGTTGGTGGTTGGAGCACCCCAGGGGGATGACCGAAGTGGTGGGTTTTGGTTTTATGGTTTTTATATTTTGGGGGGTTTATTGTTATTGTGAGCTGCCCAGAGTTGTGGTTTAAGATGGGCAGCCATACAAATCTTTTAAATAAAATAAGTAAATAGCACCGAAATCCAGTTCCCGGTAATGTAAACCTGTTATTTCTTCTCTTGTCTTTTGGGGCAACTCTGAGCAATTCTGCTCCGTCATCTGCAGCCCTTCAGACTCTTGAGGACAGGTGATCAAGTCTCTTCAGTCTTCTCTTTTCCAGACTAAACATATTTAAAGCCTGTATCAGTGCCTCATAAGTTTTTGCTAACAAGCCCCTTATCATCTTGGTTTCTCTTCTGGTTTATCTGTGTCTCTCCTAAAATATGATCCTCAGAACTGGATGTGGCCTGATCAACACAGAATAGAGGGGAACAAGGGTTTCTTTTGAATTTGATGCTATACTTCTGCAGATACCACCTATGATTGCATTTCCTCTCTTCTTTTGGAGATACAGGTAGTCCTCGTTTAGTGACTGCCTTGTTTAGCAACCTTCACAGTTAGGACAGTGATGAAAAAGTAACTCACATTTATGACCTTTGCAGATCTGCAAAGCAAACGAAAGCTGAAGTAAGATCATAAGCATGATTGTGGTTTCACTTAGCGACTGCTTCACTTAACAATCAAGATGCTGGTTCCAGTTGTGTCACTAAACGAGGACACTAAACATCTCACTGTTGCATCCTGTTCAGGTTTTAATCCACCAAGACACCCAGATCCTTTTTGTATGTACTGACGTCTAGTATAGTTCCCCCAACCCACCATCCTGTACTCATGCCTTTGTTTTTCCTAGTCAGATGTACAGATGTTATGGGGAAAATATAAAGGAGCTTAGCTCCTCCAAAGGAGTGTGTCCCTGTAATAACCATAATATAGAGTCAATGGAGCATATACTCTATTTTAGCTTTTATCTTAGTTCATGTAATGATCTGGTTACTCCTATTTTAACATTTTTTCCTGGACATGCAAATCAATGTTAAGTTAAATCCCTTTCTGTGATCCAATTCCTAAGGTGACTTTAGCAGTGGCAATGTTTCTAACGGGTGCTATTAGAATGAGGAAGCCGTTTGATTTTTATTGGGACGCTGAAGGATTTGATTAAGAAAGTTATACAGTTCTGGATATTTCAAAATAATATTGTTATTTTGTTTTGCTACGTGGCCTGTTTAAATAAACTTACTGACTACAGTACTCAGACTGTGAAATCTAGCCTGCAGACTGGATAATTGTATTTTCTGTCTCCTTAGTCAAGTCATTTAATGGAAGGCCTAGAATGGACCCAGTTCTGTATCTATCTAGCCGTAGCGTAGTCCAGCTAATGTTTGGCCATCCTGTACTCAGTGTTAGGATTTCATGAAATATTTTGTCGAACGCTTTGATGAAGTCAAGGTGCCCTGTGTTCACCACATTCCCACAGCCAACTAAACCATCTGACAGAAAAGGAGATCAGTGTGGTAGACCCATGATGGCTTCTGGCTAGCAATGCGTTAGTTTCAAATTATTCGTAAACCAACCACTTCATAAACTGTTCCAGAGTTTTGTCTGGTATCAGCATCCGGTTTGTTAATTACTGAGGTCTATTTTTCTTCTGCTTTCGAAGAAAGGAACAACCTTTGCCCTTTTCCTATTATTGGGAACTGTGTCTGTCCTCCAGAGAGGGGCTTCAGGATTCTTAGATGGAATTGGTCTGGCTCTGGGGGCTTAAACTCATTCATAGTAGCTAAGTGCTGCCTATCTCTTTATTTACCTTGGGTTGACCTGCCAGTTGTTCTGCTTAGACCAGTGTTTCTCAACCTTGGCAGCTTGAAGATGTGCAGACTTCAACTCCCAGAATTCCCCAGCCAGGGGAATTCTTGGAGTTGAAGTCTGCACATCTTCAAGCTGCCAAGGTTGAGAAACACTGGTTTAGACTAATTTACATTGTTCCCATTTGGGAAGAAGACCAGAGCAAAGTAGTACCATCCTACCATCTTCTCCAAATAAGGAGTTCACCTTTTCCTTTTTCTACTGAGATAGGACTTATCTATATTGTTGTGGTACAAAGACACCCTAATCATTTGTTGTAATGGTCCGCGAGAATGTCCTGTGAGAGACAAGAGAAGCAGCAGCAACAGCCGCAGACTAGGCAACGGTCAGATAAGCGGTGGCTGAGCCCACAGAAGGAATGGGGGCGTGGTGAACGTCTCAGAAGGGACCATTCCCACCTTTCTTGAACTGTAAAGGTGAGGAGGGAAAGATGTACTTTCAGACTTGCAGGACTGATGTCAGCCCTTTGAGGTAGTCCAGACAAGCGCCCAGATTATGAGTATTAACTCCACCTTTATTGTGAAGTTACAGTAACAGATTCTTGCAAGTCTGTGATTTCAAGCTCCGGAAGAAGAGAAGCAGCTATAATAGCATGAGAGCCTCTCAGTAGGAAGGATGGGGAAGTCTTGATACATGGAGCTGTTTTTTCACAGCCCAGCCTTGCAAGAAAAATTGTGCAGAGAGACTGAGCATTTGCTTCCCAGGTGCAGAATTCCACTGAAGGGTAAATGTCTGGATGGGGCGGGGGGGAGCCCACTAAAGCTGCTTCTTTCTCTCTTTTAAAATATGATTGTCGTTTATAATTGGCCTTTTCCTCAGGGACAAGGAAGGCAGGAGAGGGAAGAATTACCCAAAGAGCAAGGTGGTCTGCTCCAAAGCAGGCCACCCTCGCAGCGTGGCACCCTTGCGCATGAAGTGTAGGGCTTGTCAGTTCAGAGGCTGTAGGCTCCCTGCATTTTGGCTCGGCCTTCTTTCTAGCTGTGTGGTATCCGGGCAAAATCGCAGGTGGGCCAGTGTTTCAGAGGGCGTAGGAGCCCCTGGTTCTCTTTTAATCAGGGAAGCCAAATTCTCCAGGGGTTGGTGGAGCAGGGAGAGGGTGAAGTGGTGGAAAATTGTGCTCAAAACAAAACTATTCAGAAAGTGTTTCAGTCCTGTATCTATCAAAATGTATGGCAAGAGATCTAGGGTGTGGAGGGAGGGAGGGAGGGAGGGAGGAAAAGGAAGAGGGAGGGAGGGAAGGAAGGAAGGAGGGAGGGAGGGAGAGAGGGAGGAAAAGGAAGAGGGAGGGAAGGAAGGAAGGAAGGAAGGAAGGAAGGAAGGAAGGAAGGAAGGAAGGAAGGAAGGAAAAGAAAGAGGAAGGAAGGTTTATGATGTGTGCTAGCTTGTGGTTACTCAGGAGCAAATCCAAGCACAGAGGCAGCGAAATTGAGGATTGGGATCCCGCAGACTAGCTTCGCCCCAACTCCTTTCAGCGGGAGCAACGGGCAGCTTGGTGGGTGATCTCTTCGCATGACCTGCCTTTGGGGCAGTACAGTAAAAAGCCAAAATTCTAGCCCCCGTGTGTTAGCGAAGTAATTAAAGTGGGGTCTTTGAGAGCCATTTGGACCTCTTTTTCTCAGCATGCAGGACTGCAGGGCTAACTTTTCGCAGAGAAGAGTCCCGTTCTAAGTGTTGAGAACAAATTTCCAAGCTGAAACATGATTAAATAGTTCCAGCAGCTACAGGGCAGGAATAACAAAATGCAAGGTGATGGTCACAGCAGCTTGATTGAAACCCTGTCCGTTTGTATGTATTCACATGTATAAAGGGGCGCGGTTTCAGTAGTATGGCCACAACCACCATCTTGCCTTTTTTGACCCCTTCCCCCCCCTTTGTGGATGCCAGGGGACAGGAATTTCTCAACTTTATTCCCAATAGAAAGAGCAGGAAGTGATCTGGTCACAAAGCAGAGGTCAAGAGACAGAGGCAGTGGACACAGAGCACGTTCAGAGAGTTGGGGAGCAAGATTTGGCCGAGCACTCAGAGGTGTCTGCAGGGAGGATCAAAAGAGTCAAGATGATGGCTGCAACCATGGAGTCGAAGCCCAGCCTCTTTTTTATGTCCACCGCATGTAAAATGTTACAGGGTTTAGATTGTGCTGTTGTGGCTGCCATCCTGACTTTTTTGACCCCCCTTCCCATGGGTGCTCCTGTAAAGGAACTCAGTTGTTGGGGTTCAAGCCTCAGGAAGGTTAAGAGGCCAGGTTGATGCTACTATCATTCCAGCTTCCTAGTCCCCACCGAAGCTCATACTGGTTATCTTGAAGCACAGTGCAGGACAGTGTGGGGCACCCAGGGAGAGGGTTCTTCTCCCAGTGCAGACCCTTCCTTGAAATCTGCTGTTCCCCCATCTCTTTGCCCTTTGAAACTCTCAGAGGAACATCATTTCATCAGGATTGTGGTTCAGAATCAGCAGGGCAAGGATGATGGGGCTTGGTTTGGCCACGAGTTCTGGCCTTGTCCCTGCCTCTTTAGGACTAGACCCAGCAAGCTTTAACCCTCTTCCCACAACTCTCTTAACCCAGTGAGCGACTATCCCAGTCAGATCTCTTGTCGATGGTTCTGGCAACAATAGTATTAACTGGCCCAGAAGACTCTATTTTGGGAATGCAAAGTCTCCGCCCACTTTCTCCAAGAAATGCCTGTTATCCCCTGAGCCGGGCACCAGCAGAGTACTGGCATGGCTTCATGACACCATGGCTTGGCTGCTGTAGCCCATCAGCTGTTCAGAGGTATGCTTTGTGGTGCCAGACTTTGCCAGTGAGCTTTCAAATGGCATTCTTTATTAGATACTTTCTCTCCAATTCTTTTCCTTCTAAAACTGGTAAGAAAAAGGGATCCGTTGATGAGGAGTACCTATTTTGATAGCACAGCTACTTGGATGGAGCAAATTAGATCTCACCCCCTTGGGATGGTTGACCAAGTCTATTGACCCCTCCTCTTCGGTGTTCTTCCTATTGAGCCAGTTAAGTGTGTTGTGCCAACTAAAGTACTCTGACTCGTCCTCCTCACTTGCAAATTTGTCCCAGAATATCATGGCAGAGACAGAGGCTAAGTTTTAACTTTTTCCACCTACTGGGGCCACATTTTCCAAATCTGGTTGCCTGGATCCTATTTAGACTCACCAAAGGCAAACGTTTAAGTGGCTGTTTTCAATTTAATTCACCCGAGTGGGAAGGAAGGAATGAGTTCAAGAGTGCTAATTTCATTTTGTAATTTAATAGATTCAAGATCAGAAAGCGGCCTCGTTCTCCGTCTTTGACCTGGTCTCCAGTTTTTGCAACGATATCGTCAGCTCTGCTCAGAGTTTTATTTCTTCCACGTGGACCTTCTATCTGCAGGCAGATGATGGAAAAGTAGTAGTGTTTCAGGTAAGTAATGGCAAAAGTGGGGTGGGGGAGATTTAGAGAAGAAATAGTAAATGAGAAACTTAACTCTGAAAGAAATTAATGGGAGGGGGCTCTTTCTAAATAATTAGAATTCTGTTCTGAATTTGCATAACACTATATTTAGTTACTGATTTAAGCCACATTATGAGTTAGCACAGAACATTGAGCCATAAGCTAACTAACTAAATGGTCTTGATTTCTGCAACATGTTAAGCCAGGAAAAAAAAAACCTAACTCAAGATTAACAAGCTGAGTTTGTTGTACAAATGCAGGCATTCACACAACATTATTTTATCTGGTTAAGCGTGTTGTGTGAACCTAGCCTATTCGGATCTCTGCCAAGAGTGATTTCACCCTTCCTTAGCAGAAGTTGCATTAGTCTATCTTTATTTTCACCCTGAGCAGAATCTATTTTGGGTAAGGAATTGAATTCCTCCACCCACCCTCCAACCCACTTTTTGAATAAATAAACTATAATTGAAACTTTAATTCACAGCAGTTACAACTCATCAAATAGAAGCATATTTATGTAAAAATGCAAGCCATACGACTAGGTGGGAGCATATTTTGAAAGCTTAATTTATATTTTACATATTCTCCCCACAAGCTCAAGATGGGATATGCAATACTTGCCCTTCCAGTTTCTCCCACAACAACATCCCTGTGAAGTAGGTTGGGCTGAAGGTTAGTGGCCTCAAGTCACCCAGACGGCTTCTATGGCTGTGGGTGGACTTAGTCTTAGTACAACACCTTAACCATTCCATCACTCTGGCTCTCTATAGCACTTTTGGGGGAAATGTTAAGGAATAAGTTTACCTCTGCTTCTTCAGGGATTTTTTTCCCAACTTTCCAGTCTAGCCTACAACCCTAGAATTTCCTAGTGGTCTCTCATCCATTACAAACCAGGTCCAACCCTGCGTAGTTCTCAAGATCATCCAACATTGGTTCGGTGCTGCCACCTGCTGTGACCAAAGCAGATTAAAATCAAAATAATTAATTAATTTAAAAGTTGTCTTTGAGCCAAGCTCCAATCCTGGTGACTCTTAGACCTTCCTTTTATGGCCCAAAGAGTGAGTGCAGCAAAAAATGCAGCCCCCTTTCCCCCCTTGGTGTTGTGGGATTTCAAGAGGCAGAAGGAGCACCTTTAGACGGCAGATCTAACTTCATTGCCTGGTGGACTCTTACTTTGCCCACTCTTTGAGTGCAACCTGCAGGACACCACCCTAAGCCTAAGGCATCCTTTCAGCCAAATAAAGTTGCCCATCTCAGGTTTAAGCCTCCACAAGACATGTTCCTTGAAGCTGCAGGAACATGGCATATGTGAAATATTTGCATGGATTCCCTTGTCAGAAGGTCAGCTCTCGTTAAACAGGATGGAGCAGATTTGGAAGATCTTCAGAACCTTCCTGAATGCTCAACAGCCTCTTTACGTTTTTTGGACAGTCACAACCAGAGGTGGAGTATCCAGTTCCAGAGGTCCAGGCACCCAAGTCAGAGGTTTTGGAGAAAGCCTGGACAGTCTCTGCCTCCAACACCTTGAAGCCACACACAGGTAATGCAAGGATTCAGGATGGGTCTGAGGCTACCTGCAGCATCAGATGAAAAGTGCAAGATGAGGGATTTCGGCTAAAAATTTGGAAAAGCTTTCTCATGCAGCTCTTTTGCTGGCAGTTGAACTAGCTGCCTCTGCAGGCAATGGGCTTTCCTTTTTAAAAATATAGAGAATAGGAGGACGAATTTGTATTTAGTTAGCACAGTATAGGCAAGAGAAGCTATAGAAACCACCAGCAGGGGATGTTATAGCAATGGATTTGGAGCATTCATCAGAAATCTGGACTCAGCTGCCTTTGAGGTCCCCTCCAGTTCTCGGATTTGATAAAATCTGTGATGTGGTCAAGTCTGGAATGTTATGAATGCTCATGGTTGCCCCAAACTTTACCCTAAGTATTCCTCATTATACAACCTGCCAGTACAGCCTCATTGATTCAAGACCATCTGCCCAGATACCTAGCCTTAAAAGAAACTTTTCCCAACTGGAAGAAAGAAAGGGAGGAGAAATGAAAGGAGGAAAAATCACCATTAAGAATGAAAGGGGAAGGAAGGCAGGGAGGGAGGGAGGGAGGAGATGGGAAGAAGGAAGGAAGGAAGGAAGGAAGGAAGGAAGGAAGGAAGGAAGGAAGGAAGGAAGGAAGGAAGGAAGGAAGGAAGGAAGGAAGGAAGGAAGGAAGGAAGGACAGACAGTGTTTTGTGGACAATGGTTTGAACGTATATGCTGAAGCTGAATGCTAGGCTCAGCTGGTTGTACCTGGCTGAAGAGACTTTATGTGTGATGGGAGAGAGTGGTTCTCAGCCAGAGATGGCAGTTGGGAAAACATGCAGCAACTGTCTGGCTTGAAAGCCACCAAGGGTCCATTAATTCATGAGAAGATCAGGGGAAAGAAACAGCAAGTTTAAATCACCATGATAATTGCAGTCATTTGCACCACCTCACTGGCAGTGGACTATCAGTTGCTTTATACAGTTTCATTCGTGCCTGCATTAAGGTTTTTTCTCTAGTCAAGCCCGGTCAGTGAAGCTTCTGCCAAGCTAGCTAAGGGGCTGATCTAAGCAATAAAGAGTTAGAAGTATCTCGTGTTTGCCCTGGCTGACAGCTGGAATCAGAAGTACCAGTGGTTTGAACTAGGACCCTGACTTGAGTGGAGAGCCAGAGAAGAGCCTTACAATTAACAAAGCACAATATTTATTTATTGTTCTTGCTTTTGAGGTGTAAGCCACGTGGAGTTGTATAAAATGGGGTGCCTCTAAAATTTACATGTATCTATCTATTAAATCAAATCAAATCAAATCTTTATTATGCTCATAGACCAGCATAAGGAGAGTGGGGTATAGTCATTGAAAATAGAGGATACGTCAGAGTAAAAATAAAAATCTAAAAAAAATATGAAAAGCTAGAAGATATAAAAGATACATGAATTAAAAACCAGAAAGTATATATATATATTTTATTATTATTAAATTTCTCCCCCGCCCATCTCCCCCCAATGGGGGACTCTGGGCGACTCACACAAAACATTAAAACCATAAATACATATAAATACATATAAATACATAAAACATCAAAATTTAAAAAACATTACTAAAAAGAGGAAAAGGAGAGTCCAAGAAGATGAAGAATCTGGGGCTGAAGACAGCAGGCCTCTATGGGGCTAGCCATCCCCATGCTTGAGGTATTCCCTCCCCGCCCCAGGCCAAGTGGCAGAACCAGGTCTTCAAGGCCCTTCAGAAGGCCAGGAGTGAGGGGGCCAATCGCACCTCCGGGGGCAGGATGTTCCAAAGAGCGGGGTCAGTGTAAAGGTGCACAGAGATGACTTTGGGGAAGTTACGCGGAGGCCATTAGTAAAACATGAGCTGAGCCAGGGAGAACAAAAAAACATAAGAAAGAAATTAACAATTGCACCGCTTTGATTCTCTTTGGTAGAAAAGGGAGGGAAGGGGAAACACTGTCAGACTTTAAAGATATTGTTATTATCGCCTATATCAATATAGTACTTGCATAGCGACCGTTCGCAGTTACGATGGTGATGAAAAAGTAACTTTATGACCAGTCCTCGCATTTACAACCTTAGCAGCATCTCTCTTCCTGTCATGTGTTCACCATTACAGTCAGTCAGTACATGTCGTCCTGTGTAAAATTGTAAGCACAGTCGCAGTCACATGATTTTTCACTTAGCGACCACTTTGCTTAACAACAAAGATGCCAGTCCCCATTGCAGTCACTCAACAAAGACTACCTGTAGAGTTCCAGCATTTCTTGTGTTTTCAGCTTCCAGCCTGGCCTACTGCAAAGGGCTGACAACAGGCCTCCAAATACCAGTTGCCGGGCAACAGCAGTGAGAGAGGGGTATGCTTCCATCTCCTGCTTGCATCTGGTTGACCACTGGAAGAAGCCAAATGCTGGACTAAGATGGACTTTAGCCTGATCCAGCAAGGCTAGTTTTAGGGCCTTAGGAGGTATACAAAATAATGGAGACATGGCTAGAGAGAAGTCTTCTTGCACACAGCATTAGGTAGCACTCAGGGTCTCATATTAAAACTAAAGGCAGGGAGACTGAGGACTGACAGGAGAAAGTCCTTGGCAAAGGCAGATTTAAACCGTGGCATGTGCTGCCATCAAATGTGATGATGGGCGCCAATTTAAACTCTCTCAAAAGCAGAGTGGACACAGTTATGGAGATCTCAGTGATTTCTATTAGTCTTGGTGGTTATTGGCTCTCTGTTGCAGGGTTCCTCAACCTCAGCAACTTTAAGATGGGTGGACTTCAATTCCCAGAATTCCCCAGCCAGCATGAATTCTGGGAGTTGAAGTCCACCCATCTTAAAGTTGCTGAGGTTGAGGAACCCTGCTCTGTTGAATCCATGCCAGCATCCATTAAATTTTTGCTGCCAGGGAGCAACAGCAGAAGAGGATGATCACGGTCCTATCCAAGGCTGCCTGAAGTTCTCCAGTTGGCCACGGAAGGACACAGCGTGCTGGGACAATTCAGCGCAGCTCTTCCCATTCTTACAACCTTGGGTGCTCCAAGGAACTTGCCAGTGCTTGCCCTGAGCTCCTTGTAACCTGCTTCTCTTGTTTCCTGACTCCTATGTTCACTGTTTCTGTCTCAAACAGCCTCTTTGTTGTCTTTTCAGGCCTTCAGGAGAAATTGGAGAAGCCACCCATTGAAGAGCCAAAGAGTCCAGCGCCAGCCCAGCCCGTGGTGGAGTCTCAGATGCCTCTGGAACACGATTTCCTGGGCTGCATGTCCAAGTAATACAGCTGTGGGTTTTTATCTTGCGGTTTAGAGATTAGGAAGAGAGGGAAATTGAGGATGTTGGAGAAAGTGGGAATGAGACTGTATTTGGATTGGATCAGATGCAAGACAAACTGTGGGTGAAGCAGCTCCTTGGGGCAGGGTAATCTAAACATCTGCATTTGGCTTGAGGAAAATGCTGGCTTCCCTTCTTTCCTTCCTTCCCCCCCCCCCCCCTAAGTTAAGTTCATAGCCCTCAGGAGTGCATCTCTGTGCTCCAAATGGTGCAACTGTCCCTTTAAATCTCTGAAGCTAGAAGGATGGTTGAATAATATCTGTAGGTAGTTAGGTAAGCAGCTGCTAGTGAAACCGTGCTATGTGCAAGCTAATTTATTTTGCTTTTACATGTACTTGGAATTTGGTTTTCTGAGAATCCTAGCTCCCATTTAAATTTTTAATGTTGTTCTTTAACTACACATCTTTAGCTCTGATGAAGCTACTGTACAGAGCTGACAGGCAGGGAGGTGGGTTGAGGATCCTGAACATGGATGAGCAATATTTGTAGGCACCTCAGAAATCAGATGGGGTATATGGAATAAAATTTCCAACAATGCTGGAATTGTTCTGCTTGGGGTTTTTTCCCCCCCTTAAGGATTTTTTTTATTTCTACCAATCTTGGGGCTGTTGCTGATGTTGCTCTGACCCTTGTGGTATTTTGACTCTGTAAGCCTTGATGCTCATATTTACACATTAGAAGTAGCAAGAATGAGGGCACAATTATTTGTTTTTGTTCAGTTAGCATAATTTGCTGAACCTCCAGAATCCAGCTTTTCTTCATAGACCATTTAGATTGCTTAAGTGCAAAATCTGAGGGTAAAAAAAATCTTAGAGTGGCCTACACGCTCTTCTATGAAAGGCAGTGGGAAATATGCAGGATGTGATTTCTGGTTTCTTTTAACAGTAATAGCATGAAATAAGAAATAGTCTAGACTGGTGTTTTTCAACCTCGGCAACTTTAAGATGTGTGGACTTCAACTCCCAGAATCCCTAGCCTGGCTAGGGATTCTGGGAGTTCAAGTCCACACATCTTAAAGTTGCCGAGGTTGAAAAACACTGGTCTAGAAAGCTAGACAGGGGCACAGAACTAGTTAGGCCATGTCTTGGAGAAGCAATTTGGATGTAGCCTCTAAGAGAAACTTTCCAAAAAATGAGAAACCGAGCTAATTTGATGATTGGGGGAGGACTGTTGGGGGGTGGGCTGCCTGGAATAATAGGTGGGACTAACCAGGTTAGAGGTGGGGCCTTCAAAGAGGAGGAAGAATGAGCTTTCTAAAGGCCCACGTTGCAGAATACACACATCAGGCCAGCCTATTTCCTCCTGTGTCCTAGCTCCCATCTCTAGCTTCTTCATCTGCCCTAGCCTGCCTGCCTGCCTGCCTGCCTGCCTGCCTGCCTGCCTTCCTGCCTTCCTTCCTCCTTCCTTCCTTCCTTCCTTCCTTCCTTCCTTCCTTCCTTCCTTCCTTCCTTCCTTCCTTCCTTCCTTCCTTCCTTCCTTCCTTCCTTCCTTCCTTCTGTATATTGGTGAGTTCCATGGAACATCTGGCAGTTAACAGTGTCATATCCAGGGGTGTCCGCAGGGTATGGTCAAAAAAGTCATTTTCATGAAAAAAAAGCAGTGTTTCTCTTTGGCATAGATTTCATGAGATTTTACAACAGTAGAGCAGTGTCATTGTGTTAATTTTTCCTACTTAATGATAACTGTATTGTAAGGTATTATTGCAAACTAGTGATTTATAGATGTTTAATATATGAAATACAAGGGGCATAATTAGATGCTTAGTTGTACTGGATCAAGGGAATGGCCCTGAAGGACAGGAGGAAGAGCCGCTACCAAGACAATGTTCAGATAAAAGAAACCTGAGTTGGGGGCAGAACTGTAACCTGAGAAAACGTCTCAGACAAGACCCTCCCTACTTCTCATGAAGATAAAGGGAAGGAGAGGGGAGGCACATTCAGACTTACAAGATTCTGTTACTATAACTTTAAAATAAAAATAATATTGACCTGCAGGACTTTGGTTTCCTAGCCTGGTCTACTTTGAAGGGCTGACATCACTAATTTCTTTCTTTTGGGGTCTTTTTTTCTTTTTTCTCTGTTTAGATTTTTTTTCATTTATTAGTTCCTTGTATTTCCATTGTTTGTTTGTCCTTTGTAATTTTGTTATCTTTTGTAGTCTTGTTATAAAATATTTTTTTAAAAAAGTCAAGTTGATAGCTGCAACAGTGTGACTGAAGCCCCAGCTGTTTTTTTTAATGTAAATCAACACAGATTTTAAAAAATGGTGGAACTTCGATTCCACTGTTGTGGCCACCAGCTTCACTTTTCTGACCATCCCCTTCCGTCACCCCTGGTCAGATCCCCAGCTGAACGATAAAAACCTCTATGGAATGTCAGACAATAAAGAATACAACATGGTGGCAGTAAGAATAAACGAGAAATCGACAGATAACAAGCAGAGCAAAAATTTTCATCCATGTATATGTGGATACTGTGAAACCCCCTCCTCTCAGGTCCATGGTAATCTTGTGGCCTCTCTTGGGTGGGTGGGGGGCTGCTTCTGGGTGTTACAGGCGTTCAGGGCTGCCCCGTTGGATTCTGGCTGCTTGTCTCTTCCTTTCCATCATGGTGATGCTCTGGCTGAGTTGCGCCAGTTTGGTGACTGCGCCGGATCAACATGTCAAGACTCAGGTAGGGAAAGATGAATAAGAAGTGGGTCCTCTCTGTATATGGGTTTTTTTTTTTTCAGGACTGTTGAGGAACTTGGATTGCATGAACTTGATGTATAACTTGGGATTCTGGAGAGCAGGAAGACGAGTAAGAAGGTTGCTTTGGCCCCTGACTTTTTCCAAAATACATTTGTCAACCTTCAAGTACCCAAAGATTCTCTGTTGTTTTCTTTGGCAATAGGTTAACGTGTCAGTCCCTTTGGGTATTAAAGTGTTTGATGCATTCAGAAGGAATTAGGCACTTTTTCTTATCAATTTTTAATAATCAGTGCATTTTGATATAACAGTTTTCCTCTCTCATTTATGGGTAGTCCTTGGGTTATGACCATTCATTCAGCAACCGTTAAGACAGTGGTGAATGAATGGTACTTACAATGGATCCTCATAGTTCTGGCCATTGCAGTGTCCCCACATGATCATGTTCCAGGCACCCGGCTCACAATTTCAATGTCTCAGCAAGCCATGGTCACATGATCATGATTTCCACCCTTCCCTGCCGGCTTCCCACAAGCAAAGTCAGTGAGGAAGCCAGCAGGAAGTTGGAAGTTGCAGTCCTGCCAGCAGCCCCTCACTTAACAACCCATACGATCCTCGTTTAACAGTGGCAACTGGGACTGCTGGAATTGCCATTGCTAAGCGATGCGGACACATGACATTGCATTTTACAACCCAATAGCTGTTCTAAGCTGAGGACTACCTGTACCTCCTATCTTTCTTTCAAAAAGCTCAGTGATTTTGTCCCCCCACCCCGCCACCAATTTTATTATCACAGCAACCCTGCACAGTTGACTTGGGCCAAGAGACAGCCACTGGCCCGAAGTCTGCAGTGAGAACAGTGGCCCTGTGGATAGTTGAATATAGGTCCTGATGGAACGCTTTAATCCAGGGTTCCTCAACCTTGGCGACTTGAAGATGTGTGGACTACAACTCCCAGCATTCCCCAGCCAGCATGCTGGTTGGGGAATTCTGGGAGTTGAAGTCCACACATCTTCAAGTCGCCAAGGTTGAGGAACCCTGCTTTGATCCATCCTTCCCTACCTTCCTATTCTCAAAGGATAAGCACTATTCTCACCCAAGATGTTTTCAGACTTCACCCAGGCTGATACGCGCTGGAAGACTCACAGCCAGAGATTCAAGGACAAGGGTCTGATAAGATACTTTTATTACAGATAAAGAAAAGCTCTTAATACTGAAGAAAACAAGCTACTGAACAAGTCATCTCTCTGTCTCTCAATCCCCAGGTTCAGATCCTATATCTGAGTGGCTCTCAGTCTGCTAGTTTCTTGCTGGGAAAAGTAGTTGGCCCTTGTGTGTTGTTACTGCAGCGGGAAAGACTAGCTTCTGACTCAGCCAGCTCTTGCAATTGCATTGGGGCATCCCAGTTGGGTCTGGATATTCTTGTAAGCCTGCCAGTCATCAAGACCTATGAGTTTGTTGTTTTCTTATGTTGGAATAGCAACTCCCAGAATTTTCAGAAGGTGCTTGAGGGTGGCAGGGAATTCGGGGAAGCTGTAGACCAGGGTTTCCCAACCTCAGCAACTTTAAGACGTGTGGACTTCAACTCCCAGAATTCCCTAGCCAGGAGGAATTAAAGTTGCTGAGGTTGAGAAACCCTGCTATAGACAGAATGCAGCCAGGAGGTACTGTATTGGAGAAGGCTGTCTAGCCACTCTTGATCACACAATGATGGAGTTGGAAGGGACTGCATGGGTCATCTAGTCCAGCCTTCTGCAACGTGCAGGAAAACCAATTAAACCATCCTTGAGAGGCAACTGTCCAGCCTTTTCTAAAACGCCCACGATGGACAACTCTGTGCTGACTTTCAATGATAGCTTAGCATTGGTTGTAATACTCTCTATCCTTCCTTCCAGCCACTGAGCATCAATGGAGACAAGGAATACCTTGACGACCTGGATGGACCTATGCCTTATTCCTTACGCCCGGTCATTGCTGTTGCCCTGTGCCCAGCGGATGAGAACAAGGAAGCAGGCCTTCTGCCGGTCAAGGTGGATTTAGACAAGACTGCCCTCTAAGAGCCTGCCCCTGCCCCACCCCTGCCCCCCGCCCTCTTAATGCCCCATCAACCTCTCCCCTCCTCTTGAGTTCCTTTGAACAACCACACAACAGTCTTTCCGGGATTCTTCCCAGCCCCTCCCATAGCACGTTTTGTCACTGCTCTTTCATCCAGGAAGGTATTGAGGAGCCCAGCGCTTTCCTGCAAGGCTGTGCTGGAACCCCCAGGTTTTTTCTTTTCACCAGCAACAACACTTTGGTTGCTGAGGAACAGTGGGATAGCGAGACCCTTGCTTTCAAATGCCGCCACTGCTTTTGTGAATTTCGAAATGAATGAGCCATGGTTGTCCCTAGCATAAGATCCTGAAGTTGGCCAAGGGGACCTTGGGGAATTTCTTCCCTTGACTGAACAAGGCTGGGTGATTCTCTGTCCCTCTGCCTCACTGCCAACAGGGAGCTGCTGCTTATCCTGGTCTTCTTTTGTCTTAAAAAATTGGTAACAAGTGGCACAATGGCTGCTTTTTATTTGAGCCCTGTCAGGAATACTACGGGATGCTTCCAGACCAGTGTTTCTTGGCAACTTTAAGACCTGTGGACTTCAACTCCCAGAATTCCCCAGCCAGAAAGGAATAGCTGGGGAGTTCTGGGAGTCAGAGTCCACAGGTCTTAAAGCTGCCAAGGTTGAAAAACAGTGTTCCAGGGAGAAAAGTCAAGGGTTGCCGATCAAGATAACTCCGCTGTTATTCTATGGCCTTGTTTGCCTGACAAACTAGGACATGGTTCACTTAACCATGATTTACTGAGTAAGCCACAGTTGCCTAGGTTGACACACTGCATGAAGCCATGGTTTGCACATTTGAACGGCTGAGTTTATTTAATATTTATTTAATAAATTTATATGGCCGCCCATCTCATTGAACATGACTCTGGGCGGCGTACAACCAACACTTAAAATATTGTAGCTGTTAAAAAAACGTAAAAATATAAATAAAAGCAGGATTGCAGAAGAAAACATCCATCTAAACACAATATTGGGCAGGCTGCCCATGGGATCCCCAAGGTTGCTGGAAAAGCCACATTTTCAGGGCCTTCCAAAAGACTAACAGGGATGGGGCCAAGCTCACCTCAATCGGCATGATGTTCCAGAGGGCAGGAGCCACAGCAGAAAAGGCACGCCTTTTCTGTTCATCCCATATGCTAAGCCACAGTCAAACAAACCATCTTACGTCTTAGCATGTGGTGTGATCCAGCCTGTATTCCCTCCTTTCTGTTCTGCCCCCTACAAAACAAGAGTATGTTACAGACAGGATACAAAGGGGAGACAGTATCCTCTAGATGACTGAGTGACACCTAGAATGTCAATATCCTGGTTTGGCTTCTGGCCACGTGGAATCTAGCCAGTTCAACAGCAGTCTGCTTCCTCTGTCAAGGTGAGAACTTCCCAGTCCCCCGTAGAGCATCTTATCTGCCTTCAGGATTCAGTCCTTGTAAAAATACTTAACCATGTTTGTTGAGCAAGGTACACTTGGCTGGGCTTACACAAGTTGCTCAGCTTTAAAGAGTGGTTTATAAAGTGTGATGTGTGAATCCAGACTTGGCCCTGCCTGACACCAGAGAGTTTGGAATAGCCACTGGGGGAGCTAGATCAGCGCCTGGCAGCTTCATACTTGTCGGGGGGCGGGGGGGGGGGGGAGCACCAGCAACTGATCTCATTCTTTGCAAGAAGGAGAGGTTAGTTTCCATTATTAGTATCTGCAGGTAAAATGATCTCGGGTCGCCAGGCTGGAAAGATCTGTGCAGCACTCCTGCTCATTGATGCAGAAGGCCTCATGGTCAGACCCAGGACTGGGCTGTTTTATATGTGCAGAGGGAGGAAGAGCAGCAAAAGGACCTGGGTCTTTCCATCTAAATTTCAGGGAAACCCCTGGATGGGTATTTGCTAAATTCCTCAAGAAAGCCACGTTTGGACACCTTGCTAAGGCCAAACAGTCAGGAGCAAGAGAAGCAATTTGAAATGTCTTTTTTTCCCAATTGCTTCCACTACCTGCCACCCCGAAATCTACAGAACCACACAAATGAGGGGGGAACACAGGCATCCAGAAACGCATAAGTTCATGAAAATGGTGCAGTGGAGGAATCTTTCTTCCTCCCAAGACAGAGAAAGGGAATCTGATGCTTTGGTGCTTTTTTTTTTCTCTCTCTCTTTTCATCTTATGCTTGCTTGAGAGGAGGGCGTCTTTCTGTTGTTTCCAACCCAACAGAACACGGAAAGATATTAAAAGGATCAGGGCTTTGTCTGGCCGACAGCAAAAACAGAACAGAAGGGGACCAAATTTGGTATAGGGGGAGAAGCCAGCAGAAGAAGGATTGAGCTTGAAGATGGGCAGGATCTGGTTGGGGGCTGTGGGAAAAAAAGACCACCACCCCCATTTCACCCAACGGAGAGACAGTGGGGCATCGGCTCAGGATGCTGCCGCGTCCTCCATTCTAAACCCCTTGATCACGTGACCCAGAACGGACCTTATGCAGCCTCTCCCGTGTTTCCCAGTGCGCTCAGACACAAATAGTGCAACACGAACAGAGAGCAGAAACACACAACACATTGCTTCAGCACACAGAAGAACTAAGCCCCTACGGCTACTGCTTGGAAAGAATTCCAGAAGCCGTTCTCTGCCGGCTCTCCCTGTTTTCTTTTTCTCCTGCGACAGGAGGCCTCTTCCTTTGCTTCTGCGGTTTTGGGGCCTGGGGCCGAGTCGGGTCACAAGCTAGTCTAGGAGTGTGCTGGCCCCCGGTAAGCTGCAGCAAGGGCCTGGTCTTTGGGGCTGGGCATTTCTTTCTTGGGTACCACAGTGCCAATGTTCCTGCCCCCCCCCCCAGGTTAGATAAGGAACTATTAGCTGCATTCACACAACATGCTCCGCTTGGTTAGGATTAGCCTCGGTTCAGTTCTCCGTGGTTTAGTTTTTTGGTTTCCTCCTGCAAATCCAGAACAATGGGTTACCTCAGTAATCACGTGAAGCGTGTTACAAGGAGCAGCCTGTGTGCAGTGTGTCTAAACCAGTGTTGTCCAAACTTGGCCACTTTAAGATGAGTGGACTTCAACTCCCAGAATTCCCCAGCCAGCATGGCTGGCTGGGGAATTCTGGGAGTTGAAGTCCACTCATCTTAAAGTGGCCAAGTTTGGACAACACTGGGGGTCAGAGTCTGAGGTTCTCCCCCAAAGCAGCACTGCCTTTCTTATCTGACAAGTCCAACATGGTTGGGAAACGTTGAGGAAGAATCGGTTTAGGAGCAAAGGGGCGCAGGGCTTGCTTCCTCAGGATGCCTCAAGCAAAGAGAAATTTGCTCTGAAGTAATTCTCAACCTATCGACTGCCCTGATTTGATTCAGAAACTCCTCTGAGTCTAACGGGGATGCGTTGTTGTAGTTGTTACTGTTGTTGTTACTATTATTATTATTATTATTATTATTATTAATATGCCCTTGATGAATGCAGGGCACCTCGCGATCCCAGTGTGTGTTTATGAGAAATGCCCATCCTTCAACTTTCTCCCCTCTGGAACCTCATCGTGTACAGTAGTACAAAAAGTGCAAAAGCTTCTTCCCTCTCAAACTGGTATAATTTTTTTCGCTTGCTTGTACAGTCGGCCGAACAGTTGTTTCTCTGTACATAGATTTAACTTATTTCCACGCCCCCGTTTGGCTCCCTGACTCCCTTCCCCGTGTATCAGGTGTCTGCGTGTGAAAAAAGATGGCGTCTGTGATCATGCAAACCGACCCGCACACATAAAAAAAGGGGTGGGTCTTTGATCATGTTGTTGTGGCGCCATCTTGACTTTTTTGACACCCCCTCTGCAGAGACTCCTGCTGCATATTCTTAGTTGGAAATACTGCTTTAAAGTGTTTGGAGGAAGAGGTAGCACCGCCTTCCCCAACCTGGTGCCCTCCAGGTGTATCAGGACTGTAAATCCCAGAACGGGATGTCAGCAACGTAGCTGGAGGGCACCAGGTGGGCGGAGGGTGGGCGAAGCCACACCGGAGCCCTTAGTTTGGCTAAAAGGAGCTTGCTTTGCATTCAGTAACCTTTTGATCTTTGAAACACTTCTCTCTTAAATATATTCTGGCATACTTCGTATGGGAAGAATACTGGGCTGGTTATATATATTTTATGTATCTTTGAGGTTCATTCACTTTTCATCAAAGTTTCTGCATCTGATTATTTGTGTGAAAAAAATAAGCTATCTTCATGGCACTTCATTGTTCTGCCTGGCTTCTTTTAATTCCCTTAAAATGTCCTTTCTCCCCCTCTTCCCACACTCTTTTTTTTTATTGTATTTTATTTTGGGGGGAGAGTTACAAAAACATAAGACCTCGGTTGAACTGAGGTGAGACTTGTTGAAGACCTGTTCCTGTCTAACTATATCTGTATCTTTAATAACCCCTTCTGTCTGTCCCAGAAATCCGGAGGAGAAGTTGTTTATTTAGTTTATTAATTTAAATTTTAAAAAAAAGATACAATAAAATCAAAGCTGTGAAAAGGAACTGGCATTTTTATTTTTATTTTTGTTTGAAAGTGATTTTTCTTTCTTTCTAAGACTTCCCACCAACAACCAATGCTTGTGTGCTCATTGCAAGAAAAAGATTGGGAGATTCAGGCCTGAGTATCTTCATGCTTATTACAGATACACCTTTACAGAAATGTTTCAGGACTCTCACCTGATTAAAGAAATCTCATTTACAAGATTGTGTGAGGTCCATTGTAGTTGATGCACTCTGCATATATTTGCATAATTTTGCATATGTTTGCACACAATAAGTGGAATGGAAGAACAAAGCATGCTTCCTTTGTCTTTACAGCAGTGTTTCTCAACCTTGGCAACTTTAAGATGTGTGGACTTCAACTCCCAGAATCCCCTAGGCCGCAAGGCTGGCTAAGGGATTCTGGGAGTTGAAGTCCACACATCTTAAAGTTGCCAAGGTTGAGAAACACTGCTTTAGAGGATCCATTTATGCATCATACAGTGTTAGAAGAAGCATCCCATTGTCTGGGAAAGTAAAGTAATAATGCCTCTTCTTAATTAGAGGTGCACCTTCTGAGCTTCCAGGCTGTATGGGCTGCAAAACCTTGGATTGGCTCTTTAAAAGTTCCCATGGAATAACACTTTTGATGGGACAGATGAGAAAGTTATTTAATACCTGGGGATTCTGTTAGCTGACTTTATTTAATTACATTTGACTATATCTTGCCACCCCAAGACATCTGGGGAAAAGTTGCAATTTGAGGAGTGGATTATTGACCCCTGGACATGGGGAAGGGCTCATTCTAAAGGCTTTCTGGAAAACAAGACTAGCCCTGATGGATCAAGCTAAGGACCATCTTAGTCCAGCATTTTTCTCATAGTAGCCAACCAGATTTATGTCCTGATTTTATTCACATCATCTATAGCCCAGCTGATTCTAAAATGCCTCTGGGGTACTCACAAGTGGGAAATTGTGGGTACCTATCCCTTCACACACTCTTATTCCCCTGCAACTCGTATTTGGGGGCCTGCTACCTCTGGTGATAATACTAAGTCTTGCAGACTGATAGCCTGTCCTGATACACGTGTCCTGTGTGAATTTACTGAGTCCCCATTTAAAGCCATACAATGTAATGGCCATCACCATATCTTCTGGTAATGCATTCCACTGGTTAATTATAAAGAGGTGTTCTTTTGCTTTACTAAAACTCCTTCCAGTCATCTTCGCTGGATGATCTATGGTCCTACTATTTGAAGAGAGGAAGAAATATTTCTCCCCATCCATTTTCTCCATGCTGTGTGATTTTATAGTCCTCAGTCATGTCATGTCCCCCTTCAGTCACTTTTTTGAAAGCTAAAGAATCCCTTTCTAGTCTTGTAGGAAAGAGGTATAAACCCTCTGATCATTTCATTTTCTGAGCCAGAACTGTACACAGTATTCCAGATGCAGATGTACCAGGGAGGGAGGGAGGGAGGAAAGAGAAGAGGGAGGGAGGTTGGTTGGTCGTTGGATAGAAGAAGGGGCAAATGAGGTTTGGCCAGAGGATTATAACATGTAAAAAACTAAGGTCACAACACAGGACTGAGTTCATAACAATTAGGCTGGAAGGAAAGTTGTTGTTGTTATATTAGCCACCCAACTCCAAAGGACTCTGAATGGCATACAGAACTAGAAAAACTGTACAAACAACTAAAAACATTAAATCAGATGGACAGCCCAGACTAAAATGGTCTAATAAACAAGGGGCCTTAGACAAATCATAGACATGAACCCCAGGCTTGGAGGCCAAGCCAGCTTTTCAAAGCTTTCCAGAACCCTAGGTGAGAGAGCACCATCTTTATCCCCGGGGGGTTGCTATTCAGAGGGTGGGGCCGCAACAGAGAAGGCACGCTTCCTAGGTCCCACAAGATGATAACGCTTAATGGAGGGGACCCGGAGCGCACCTGCTCTGCTACAATGTGCTGGATGGACCAAAATGATTGGAGACGAGCAGCCCCTCAGATATTCTGGCCCTATGCCATACTCAGCTCGAGTTTTGAAAAGGATGAGAATTTTTGGCAGGCTCTGGGAACACCCAGGAACACTTGGTTTGCACCACACGCTTTACTGGATCAAGAGAGGGCATTTAGCCTGTCGTGCAAAGACCCTTATTCAGACGGTTAATTCCGAATAACTAACCTGTAACGGATTTGTTTTCTCCCAAACAGCCAGGGGAGCTTTCAAGGGCTAAAATAAGCCTCTCTGGTTAACGAGGCCATATGAACTGCTTACTGGGGGAGATAATTCTGTGTTCCTTCCAGAACAGCCCTAAATAAACTTTCCCAAAAGGGCTTTCTCTTAGCCCTCCACACATTTCCACTTCCCCACCCTGTGACCACACAGAGTTGTGTGAGAAAGAAGGAAGGAAGGGGTGTGGGTGGTAACCCCCTCTCAACTCTGTCTGTGGTGGCACTGATTCTGACGATGCCACCCATTTTTTAAAATCTGTTCTCTCTTTCCTCTGTGCACATCTGAAGTGACAGCTTTACAGCAGCTGAGAGCTGATGGACTAATCCCTGATCCTGTCATAGAGACCAGGATAGAATATCTCTTCTCACAAAAAAACCTGCTTTCTACCAAGCATTTATCGGAAAATAAAGCAAACCCCCCAAATGTCTCTGAAAACAGAAAACTAGTGCAAAAGGGAGACTGTTGGGTAAACCCATGAGCCAGTAGTTCTCTTTGTGGCAGGGAAAGTTTCTGAATATAGGAGGGAAGATGTTAGGGCCATGCCTTCTTCCTTGCAATCCAAAAGAACAGAAATCAACATTCAACACTTTCTGCAGTGAGTAGATTTTCTTTCACTGCCTTTGTCTAGCTCAGTGTTTCTCAACCTCGGCAACTTTAAGATGTATGGACTTCAGCTCCCAGAATTCCCCAGCCAGCCATGGCTGGCTGGGGAATTCTGGGAGCTGAAGTCCATACATCTTAAAATTGCCGAGGTTGAGAAACACTGCTTTAGATATTTTGGACCCACATCATCACATCTAATAGCATTGGCATCCATAGGCGGCATCAAAATCTGCAAGATGGTGAGGCTTCACTTGTAACATCACACCTACCCTCTTGCAAATTTCGATACACACACACACACACACACACAGATGCCCATGGCAAATGATCAGGAATTGTCATCCCAAATGACTGGAAGGCTCAAGATTTAAACATAAGAAAAGCAATATGAGGATATGTTTTGGTTGCTGTGTCAAAAATGAACTCTCGGTTTCCAAGTGGAGAAATTATTTCCCCAACCACATACATTTTCCCAGCTTAAATCTGGCACTGTACATTCTTCCAGAGGACAAACATTTTCATGAGGTTTTTTTTGCTGCTGTTGTTTTGATTGGCATCCTGCCTTTTGTTCAGGAGCTCCAGGTGCTCCCTCCTCTTGGTTTTCCCAACAATTTTGAAGTCGGCTGGGGTGAGAAAGAGTCCTCCAAGGAGCTTCTCCGTGGCTGGTTGGGGACTAGAATGTGGGTCTCCCCACACCTAGTCCAGCACCTTCCGTGCTATACCTGATTGGCTCTTGGGCTGAGAGGGAGGGACCGGCCCAAAGTCAGCCAATGAGTTTCTGTGGCTGAGGGGGGACTAGAACCCTGGTCTCCCAACTCCTACTCCAGCATCTTCCCCACTAGGCCTGATTGGCTCTTGGGCTGAGAGGGAGGGACCGGCCCAAAGTCAGCCAATGGGTTTCAGTGGCTGAGGGGGGACTAGAACCCTGGTCTCCCAACTCCTACTCCAGCATCTTCCCCACTAGGCCTGATTGGCTCTTGGGCTGAGAGGGAGGGACCGGCCCAAAGTCAGCCAATGAGTTTCTGTGGCTGAGGGGGGACTAGAACCCTGGTCTCCCAATTCCTACTCCAGCATCTTCCCCACTAGGCCTGATTGGCTCTTGGGCTGAGAGGGAGGGACCGGCCCAAAGTCAGCCAATGAGTTTCAGTGGCTGAGGGGGGACTAGAACCCTGGTCTCCCAACTCCTACTCCAGCATCTTCCCCACTAGGCCTGATTGGCTCTTGGGCTGAGAGGGAGGGACCGGCCCAAAGTCAGCCAATGAGTTTCAGTGGCTGAGGGGGGACTAGAACCCTGGTCTCCCAACTCCTACTCCAGCATCTTCCCCACTAGGCCTGATTGGCTCTTGGGCTGAGAGGGAGGGACCGGCCCAAAGTCAGCCAATGAGTTTCAGTGGCTGAGGGGGGACTAGAACCCTGGTTTCCCAATTCCTACTCCAGCATCTTCCCCACTAGGCCTGATTGGCTCTTGGGCTGAGAGGGAGGGACCGGCCCAAAGTCAGCCAATGAGTTTCAGTGGCTGAGGGGGGACTAGAACCCTGGTCTCCCAACTCCTACTCCAGCATCTTCCCCACTAGGCCTGATTGGCTCTTGGGCTGAGAGGGAGGGACCGGCCCAAAGTCAGCCAATGAGTTTCAGTGGCTGAGGGGGGACTAGAACCCTGGTCTCCCAACTCCTACTCCAGCACTTTCCCCATTACACCACACTGGCTCTCTGTTGCAAAAACTAGCCACAGAGAAAACCTGCTCTGGTAGGTGAGGCGTATTAGCTTCAGCCTAGTGAAAGAAGCACCCACACACAGAAGCGACTGTATTATCCAAACACCATCAGGGATGAAGAGCAACAAAACAAAGCAAATGAAGGAGATCTCTCTCACCCCCCACTTTCTGGCATTTGTTTGCTGTCAGATGGGAATTCATGTGACTGCCTACACTCACTTTGACGCCTGCACGTTATGAGACCAACGCAGCGCTGCCAATCCCGTATTTGCAATGTAATGAATAAAGCAGGGAGGGTGTGCTTGTGGGGGGGTGGGGGAGGTTTGCAACAGAAGCTGTGAGAAGAACTTACTACATATGTAAAAAAACATTGTTATGTGCATACAGTTAGAGGCTCCCAGAGTAGCCTACCCTGATTACTAATAAAACAGTGATTGATTATGTGCCATCGAGTGAGTGTCGACTCTCAGCAACCACAGAGATAGATTTTCTCCAGATGATCTGTTCCCAAGCGAGTTCTTCAGGTATGCCCATCGCTGCTGTAATTGAGACCATCCGCCTGCTGCTGGTTCTCCTCTTTCCTTCCACCTTTCCCAGCATCTGAACCTTCTCCAAAGAGCTGTGTCTTCACATCATGTGTCCAAAGTTGGATAATTTGAGCCTGGTCATTTATGCCTCGAGTGAGAACTCTGGGTTGATTTGCTCGATGATCCATTTGTTTGTTCAATGTTCAGTTTAAATTTTGGGAGTCTTCTCCAACATTAAAGTTCAAAAGGAAGCCCACTCTGTGCCACACCTGCATTTATACAACATGCTGAACCTGATTACCAAATTAACGCATTTTCTGGGTCTGCACAATACACTGAACCATAAATGGGCTGGGTTTGCTCAATGCACTATGCCACAATAAAAAAACCAAGGTTAAATCTAATTAAGCTTAGCATGTTGTAGAAATACTTCTGTTGAGTCTGGGCCTCAGCTGGATAAGCCTGTTGGGTGAGCAGAGATGGGGTTTTATCTCCAGAAGCTGTTTGTTGCACCAGGCCAGGATTGTCTGATACAGATCAAAATGTTCATGATCAAAAACCAGTTATTGTTCCAGTCTCTGGCTTTTCTGGCTCAAATCAAACCTTTTCTTTTCAAAATCTTATTGTTACACCATGCCTAAGCATAAGTGCAGTAAAAGCATCGTCACGTATTCTTACAAAGACGTCCAAAAATGTGAATGCATATACTTCTGTGGAACCTGCACAATGGAAAACCCTTTTCAGTGCTGGCAAGAACTTGATCCACAGTGACTGACCCAGCAAAAGAATGCAAGACCACTTTCTCAAGATTGTTGGATTATGGCCCATCAACTCTTAGTGACCCCACAGAGTTTCTCCAGGAGATAGTTTCCCACAGCTGAACTTGCCATTTGTACCAAGTGATTGTTCCAATAAAATAGAGAGGCGCTTTGCTCTCTCTTGTTATTTGGACCTATGATTTGGTTTGCCTTTTGGGAGATCTGCTCCCACAGTGCAAGCTGTGCTTCAGCCTGGCTCCGCAGTCTTGTTCTCTTTGCATCTACAGCTTGACAGATAGAATGCACGAGTGCTGGGAGGGAGCATAAACAAATACAATTTTACCAGATGTACTGTGTGGAACACGTTAGATACCCTATTTTTCATTTCTCCTGACTTACTGTTAGTTATGGTTATGCCAAATAAATAAAGCCTATGAAGGGTTCATGTGATGGCCTAGTTCGCATACTATGCGAAGGCAAGGATTGGATTTCCACAACATACTGAAACACAAATTACAAACCACTTTAGCCTAGTCTTAAATTAAATTTATAGGCTGCCCAACTCCATCCTGATTCTGGGTGGTCTAGTGTGTAATGTGATGCCAACCTGCCTAGGGAAGGGAAGTAACTTCAGATTAGTAAGTAAGTTAAGTTTTATTGTTGCGACCACAGGTTATAACATATAACGTACCATAAAATGCAATAAAATAACAGCAGAATAGTAGAACGGTAAATGAAATAATTAAAAAGAAAGAACGTGTATTAGATGTAAGAAGGTTAAAGCAAGATAAAGCCAGAACTACAACTCAGAATTTAAGTATTTCTTTCTAAGTTTAAATGACGGAAGAGCAAAAGTAGCAACTTGGTTGCTAAGAGCTGGAAACACATCTGCAAGAAGATCATTCAATTGTTTGAGGTCTAAGCCCTTGAATTCACCTACCTTGAATAATTTGGCCCTAATCTTATTGTACATGGGGCAGAGACGTTGTTCAAGAGAGCCCTTGAAAAATCTCCCTTCAAGATAAGCTGAAGGCATGATCTGCTGATAAAGGATGTAAAAGTCCTTCTCACTGAGGCACTGGTAATATTAACCAGGTACTGGGAGAGACTTCTATGTTACCAAGATGAAAATGTGGACGTTTGTACTGCAGTAGCTTCAGATTAGGTATGAGTAGATAGGAGCATTCAGGTTCTTGATTACAGTGGCAAATGGTGTAGCTTGGAATACCTGAAGGGCCAAGCTGGGGATAATTCAAGCTGGAGAAGGTCCATCTAAGTCAGGGTTTCTCAACCTTGGCAACTTTAAGATGTGTGGACTTCAACTCCCAGAATACCCCAGCTGTTCAATTCTGGGAGTTGAAGTCCACACATCTTAAAGTTGCCAAGTTTGAGAAACACTCATCTATGTGATCACTAAGAGTTGACACCAGTTTGATGGTACATAATTAAATCAAATCAATCATCAGGTTAGATATTAGCAGACAGGGAAATAGATTCAGGTCAGATATTAGGAAGAACTCCCTGACGGTCAGAGTTATTAACCAGTGGAACAGGTTATCTCATGAAGCAGTGTGCCTTTCTTCATTACAAGCCTTCAAACAGAAACTGGATAGCCATATGTCCAAAACGCTTTAGCAGATGTTCCATCCTTGAGGACAGGGTTCCTCAACCTTGGCAACTTTAAGACGGGTGGACTTCAACTCCCAGGGTTCCCCAGCCAGTGCTGGCTGGGGAATCCTGGGAGTTGAAGTCCACCCGTCTTAAAGTTGCCAAGGTTGAGGAACCCTGCTGTAGGAAGTTGGACTAGATGACTCTGAGGTCCCTTCCAACTCTGTGCTTTTATGACTTTATTGTTCATAAGGCTGAGACCTAGGACAGTGTTGTCCAAACTTGGCCACTTTAAGATGAGTGGACTTCAACTCCCAGAATTCCCCAGCCAGCCATGCTGGCTGGGGAATTCTGGGAGTTGAAGTCCACTCATCTTAAAGTGGCCAAGTTTGGACAACACTGACCTAGGAGAAGCCAGCCTGGGATGCATATTTATGCAAATTATGATTTCAGGGACATCTGGGGGGGTATTCAAAATCTGCAAGATGGTGGGCACAGAGTCATGATCCGGGGGATGCAGTTTTGATCACGATGTTGTGCCCACCATCTTGATCTTTACCTCCCTGTGCAGATAGTCCTGTGTGGTTTCAGCCTGCTCTGTCTTCAAGGAGGTGATCGCATAAACCCCTGGAATTGTTTCTTCTGTCTGATGGAGGATGCCCTGAGGTCCATTATGTAAGGAGATGTGACTCAGGGAACAAAAAGGACAAAAGAACCAGGAATATCTAAACCAGTGATTCTCAACCTTTTTGAAGTTGCCGCCCCCCTAAGGAGCGGAAAAGTTTTCAACGCCACCCTTTGGGGGGTGGAGGGTTACTGAATTATAAAAGGCAAAAATTTTAAGTAATTTTTTTCAGTAGACTTACACACCAAATTTGTTCGATTTAACTCGATACTTTTGCCCTGGAAGGTAATTGCATTCCTTTTATTAACATTAAAATGACTAATGCAAAAAAACCAAAGCGAACGAAAAGCAACTCAAGAAACACGGGTCAAATCAAACATTCATATTGAAAGGACGCTCAACGCACGCACTGCGATTAATCGCGCGGGAAGACAGCTGACGCATGCGCTGTGCTGGTTGGGATCGGAGAAGAATCGTAGTGTCGAGTTCTTCAAGGTCATCCTACCTAGAATACAAATTCGTCTCACCATTCTTAGAAGTGCATGAGGGCAGCCGTCGTGTAAGTTTGTTTTATTGCTGGTACAAATGGTGTAAACCGGATAATCGATTTAATAAATTTTTGGGGGAGTTTTAAAATTAAGTTCGAATGCCAAAACGTGCTCATCGCCCCTCTACCACCCAAAACAAGTTCACTGCCCCTCAGCATCCTCCCACTGCCCCCATTGAGAACCAATGATCTAAATGATGTGCTTGATCAAGCATGTCGGCTTGGTTGGAGTTGAGAAGCCATTCCCAGTCCTTTAGCTATGTTTTTGCTTTTGTGCTGGCTATGGATTATGGGAGATGAAATCCAACAGAGGAAAGGAGGAATAATGGAGGAAATCCCCTAGAATCCTTATGTTTCTTGAGAAGTGGATTTGGAGGGAGGGTTTGGAGGAAGGGAGGCAACGCTTGGAGGCATTCCTGAGAGAGGCTTCCAACATTGGCCAGCGAGATGCCTTCTGAGGAATAACAGAAACATAACCCTCTTCTCCCGTTTGCCTAGCACAACTGCTGTTTTGAGTTATGCTGCCTTGAAACCCGCCTCCTGTGTCCCAGAGCCCGTTGTAGCATCATTGGCACACGGTCATGTTTCATCAGCACTTGCCATCTGTGGGAAGAATATGATTAGCTCACAGGCTTCTGGTTTGTGTAATGATCAGACCACAAACCCACACAGGACAGGATTCAACAAAATAACAAGAGTTTTGCAAAAGGAGCAATGCTTTGATTTTTATATGAAAACAGCGATCAGAATTATGGTAAGGGGCTACCAGCAGGCCCATCTTTGGTGGGTAGAAGTCTTGCAGCATTGGAAAGTCCCGTTTTCAGCCTCTACTTACTGACGCGGAGACCATTTTGCCTGGGCTGGTCCAGCAAGTTAAGCAATATTGTGGTTTGTCTGGTTCTGGGGTGAGTGTATTAGGTCAACCAATCCATTTTGGTTATAACCCATGAATTTATAGTTTATGTATTCAATGACCTCAGCCAACAGGGGTTTATTAAGTATATTATGGGACCCATGACTGGTATTTTTTATTTATTTATTTAGCAAATTTATACAGCCGCCCATCTCACAGACTGTGACTCTGGGCGGCATACAGCCGTAACAACAATTAAAACACTATAACGATCATTAAACTGAAACATAAATAAAAATAAAAACATAACATATATTATTTATTTATTTATTTATATTTCAATTTGCCACCGCCGATCTCACTGCAGAGTAACTCTGGGCGGTTGACAGTAAAAACAGAATAAAGATGAAGTAAAATAGATAAATATGAATTAATTCAAATATGCTAGAATAACAAACTTCCTATATGATACTTCCAAGAGGCAGATGTTAATTAGGTGTTAATAAACTCAAGGGGCGCCCAATACCAAGATTGTGGGGGAATAACAATCACCTCACGTAGTCCTTGTACAACCACCTCACAAGGTCCCCGTGGGATCCCCAAGGTTGCTGGGAAAAAACACATTTTAAGGCAGTGTAGTCCAAACTTGGCCACTTTAAGATGAGTGGACTTCAACTCCCAGAATTCCCCAGCCAGCATAGCTGGCTGGGGAATTCTGGGAGTTGAAGTCCACTCATCTTAAAGTGGCCAAGTTTGGACTACACTGTTTTAAGGGCTTTCTGGAAGGCTAAGAGCAATGGGGGCAACCTCATGGGGTGGGGGGATGATGTTCCAGAGGGTGGGAGCCACAGTGCAAAAGGCTCGTCTTCTGCGTCCCATCAGATGGAACTCCTTAGCCGACGGGACCTGCCACGTACCCCTCCTGCTGGACCTGATGAGACGGGCAGATGTGACAGGATAGAGCTGCAGATGTTGATCAGGTGCTCCAAGTTTTTTTTTTAACTAATAGATTAAAAAAACAAATAAACTCTGACATCCCATTGTAAGGGGCAGCCCAGATGAGCAGTCACCCAACCGTTCAGAAACTCCACTTTAACGAACCGACTCTAAATGAAGGGTGGGGAGGACATTGTTAGCTTCCAAAATGCTGCGTCTAACCCCCAGGCTTGCACGGAAGATACCCTTCGGACGGAGGCCTCATTCTTGTTCCCTTGAAGTTGCCCAGCGGGATGGCCCTTGACCAGAAGAGAGGTTGTCCGATGCGCGGGCTTTTGCCGTGGGAACACCCGTCGTGATACTGAAGGGGCGCGCCCTTACGTGTGTGTCTCTCTCTTGAACGGAGAAGGCCGCTGCCCAACTCTGGGGGCGTACAGCCATGCAATGTGTGAAATCGCGTTAGCGGCGCTACCTTTCCATTGGGTCAGTCCTCACATGATGTGGGGAGAAAACCCCGTGTATCCTGGGCGCTGGTAATCACGACTCCGCAGGATGCAACTCGCCAATTCAAAATACCGCACTTGTATCAGGGCAAAGAACAGCAGACTGGATGGGTGGGGAGTCTGTTCCCACATTCAGGAACACGTCTAGCCCTCGTTTCAGCCCGGCTGCCTTCACACAGCACGCTTACCCGCTCGAGGAAAGACTAATAGCCGAGGAGAGTGAACTCGACTAGGGTGAACGCCAGCTAAGCCCGAGGCGGTTTTGCGGGTGCCAGCATTGTGCAAATCCCCAAAAGCAGGCGCCGTGTGAACGCAGCCGGGGAGGGGAGGGGAGGGGAAGGGAGGGCAGAGGAGGGGGCTCCACGCCTTCCGAGCGGGGGCAAGAAGCCCCTTGCGAGCCGCGAAGGCGCAGCGCTGCCCTTCCAGGAAGCGCGCCAAGACCCCCTCGGCGCCCTCTCGCCCCGGGACGCCGCGCCCCTCCAAGCGCCTTATTTTCACGCCGCTTAAAAAATAAACGTATTTTTCCGTTTTATTCTTTCTTACGCTGCCGGGGAAACACGCCTCCCCCCCCCCCGCCCGGCCTTCCAGGGGCCCCTTTTCGGCTGCGGGCGCGCGGGAGCCTTCTCCTCCCCGGACACTCGCGCGCCCTGCGCTTGGGGACGCGGGACGCGCGGAGCGCCCTCTCCCCCGTCTCTCCCGCGCCCTGTCCGGCCCTGCCCTTCCCCTTCCCGGCGTCCCACGCCGGCTGAGCCCCGGCTGGGGCGGCCTCCAACGAGCGGAAGGCGGCGGGAAGATGGCGGAGCCCGGCGGGGCCGAAACCTTCGCCGAGCGACCGTCCACGCCGAGCGGCAGCAGCCTGAGCAGGTGAGGAGCGGAGGGAGGACGAATCCCCTTCTGCGCCCCCCCAGCCGCCCGTAGTCCCTCCTCCTTGGGGAGGGGAGGGGAGGGGAGGGGAGGGCGCCGCTTCACCCCCGGCTCTGCCCCACACGGGAACCCGCTCCCCCCACGACGGAGAGCCCGCCGTGGTTCCTCTCTGCCCAGAGGACGACGCGGTGCCCTCTTTCTCCAGCACCCGCGGCCCCCCGCCCCGCATCCTGTTTTGCATTTTTATTTTGACTGCCTTCTCTGGTTTCTGATCCACCTCTGGAAACTGGGCGGGGCTCTTGCCAGGAGGCTGTGTGTGGGGGGGGGGACCCCGAGATGCTGTAGTGGCACACCAGGTTTAGCCAGGTTACTGCAGTAGCCCGTTTTCTGCCTTTGCACAGGATAGGGAACCCTACCTCCGTGCTGGCTGTTCACCCCACGGTAAGCCAGGATGGAGCCCAGCAGAATTAAAGCTAAACCGAGGATAGTGTGCTGTGCAAATGCACTGCGACTGACCTGGGTATTCAGGTTGTGTGAGCACAGGCAGTGTAATCTTGGGTGAGGGTGGGTCACCTTTCCCAGGCACATAGCTCCATGTTCATGTACTTCTCTGTCCATCTATCAGTGCTTCCCCTGTATGAACGCCAGATCCGCCAGTGTAGGGATCTGTCAGGCTGGTGATGATGGGAGGTGTAGTCCATCTCATCTTAAAAGTGAGCTGCGGAGCCTTTGGGTCTTCCTTCCACCCCACAGTTGTTCTGTCTACCCCTAGAAAAGTTTTTCCTCCTATGTCCTTGACTCTTCCCCATCCCTTGCTTTCCCCCTGCAAAGGTTATTCCCTGTTGCTGAATGTCAACTTCCAGCAATCCCAATTGGTGTGACTGGACATCTGGAGGGCTACAGGTTGTCCTCTGGTGGCTTTCACAAAACAGTTTGATCACACTTGCTGAATGAACCCAACTCTTTGCTGCCATCTCATGGTTGTGCCAATTTTCGTAGCCTAAATATGGTGGTGGAGTCCTTGGTGCTCTCTGAGCTTGGTTGTTTGCTTCCAGTTGGGTAATGAAACATCTGGAAGCAAACAACCAAGCTCAGAGAGCACCAAGGACTCCACAGTTCAACCCTGAGTTACAGATATTCTCTTCTTCTGAAAAATATGGTTGTCCTAATCAAGTTAAAACATGCTTACTTATTTTATTACTGGTATTTCTTTGCTGCTCTGCTCCAAAACAGCTCCAGGTATTTTGTGTTGTGGGAACCCAGTTGCTATGCAGCATGGGTGCCCCTTTATCTCATTATGGGGTCATGACCCCTGCAGTAGCATCTTTTCTGTCCCCTCTTGCTTTGCCTCCTATTTTCCCAAAATAGTTTCCATGCTCTTCCATCTGTCGGTCCTTGCTATCCTCTGCCTGCATTTCTGCTGCAGGAACTTAAAGGAGGCCTGTTGGATAAGACCAAGGACCACGCTGGTCCAGCACGCTGGTCCCACACTAGCCGACTAGATGTCTCTGGGGAAACCCACAAGCTAGAGGAATGTCATAGTTCCTCCCCATCTCCATGTAACTAGAAATGGCGGACATGGTTGCTTGTACAGGACTGTCAAACACCCACAACTTTCTTGGGTATATCTAGTTTTTTAAAAACCATCCAAATGGCTGGCTGCCATTCCATCTAGTGACCTGTGCTCAGTTTAACCTTGTCCCCTTCCTTGATTGATCTTAATCTGAATCTCCTATAATGCAGCTTTTAGCTTCCCCCCCACAAAATCTTCTACAATGGTCTTCTTTTAATTGCTCCCTTGTCCAACTCCCCATTACTGTTTCCTGGTTGTGTATTCTTTTGATTATCTTTTATTAAAGTTCTTATTTCCTTATTCCCTAGGGCAAGGTTCCTCAACCTTGGCAACTTTAAGATGGGTGGACTTCAACTCCCAGAATTCCCCAGGCAGCCTTGCTGGTTGGGGAATTCTGGGAGTTGAAGTCTACCCATCTTAAAGTTGCCAAGGTTGAGGAACCCTGCCCTAGGTGATTAGGAAAGAGATCCCTGCTCTCCCCAATAGAGATTCCCCCCATCTATGATTTCTTTTTCTCCACCTCGTCCCTTATTTTTCCCTGAAAGTGAGTATGTGTTTCTTCTGCTTTTTTCCTCTCTCATCTACTCTATTGGCCTGTGATACATGTTCTGGCACAGAGCACACTGATTTCCTGCTGTACTATGTACTTTAATGTCCCTATTTGCCTATTTGATTCTCTCCTCCAGAATCTTGTATCTGCCCCAATATGTGTCTTCTCCCAAGTTTATGATTAAGGTGAAGATGCCTCAGCATATCTTCATGCCATAACGTGAGACTCAGCCAAAGCTTTGGATAGGAGGCGAACAGAAAAAAATGCTCCAGTTCCCATTGTCTGATATTATAGTTCAGTGTTTCTCAACCTTGGCAGCTTGAAGATGTGTGGACTTCAACCCCCAGAATTCTGGGGGTTGAAGTCCACACATCTTCAAGCTGCCAAGGTTGAAAAACACTGAACTATAGTTCTTTTCTCCCATCCCATCCTCGTAGGTGCTCGGCTCCTTAATTTTTTGTTCATTGCAACCCTCTTTAATATTAGATTCTTCCATCCGATCTTCTGCATGGTCTTTTACCATCTAGCTAAAATGTTAGTATCTAGTATAAACACGAGGATCAAGTTGGATTCTAAATATATTTACCTACAGTAACTAGATTTCTCTCTGGTTGTTTTAATTGTTAATAACACTGTCTGTGAGAGGCCTGAGTTTTATAGGCTTGTCAGTCCGTGCGTTTTGCAGTGCACTGTTTTCTTGACTTTCCTCCAAGTTGTCTACAATTAGCAGGTCTAGACAGATTTAATGGAGGACAGGGATGTCAACATTGTTCCAACAGCATCAACTGTTAGCAGTGGTGAAAGAGGGTTGACTTCCCAATGTCCTGCTTTGGAATTTCCAAAGTATATCTGATAGGCCCTTGAATGGCACAGAATATGGACAGATTGATCTTCAACCTGATCTAGGGGTTTTTTTGTGTGTGTGTGTGTGTGTTTTAAGAGAAGCAGGTGATGCTGGTACTATTCTGGGCACCTGCTGAGTTTTGAAATTACAGTAGATAGAGATTTTAATCCAAACATCCTCTTTCAGGCCAAATATCACATATTCTGTTACACATTATGGCCATCCTACAGTTATTCCACGTATCTCCTTTTTTCCCCATTTAACTTCTGGAGCTCATTAAGTGCAGTTGTACTCATGCTTGTTCTGGAAAACCCACTACTGTAGTTTACTGTGTAGGAAACTGTTTTAGCACAGATTAAATAGAAATGTATGAACAGGTATAGTGAATGGTATAGATTTAAGTTAGATTTGTCTCTAATTTTTTGTGTTCGTTGCTGCTCATTCCTTTTCTGTCATTGGCATAAAGTTGCTTCCCCCAGAAGGGAATAATGTCATGGTAGGTATGTACGGATGTATTTATCTACACCAGTTTATGGGCTCCTTATGCTAACCTGAAAATGTCTTACAAATGCACAACAGAAATAAAACAGCGGTGCCCTGAGCCACAGTAGCCACAATATCCAAGCACAAGCAGGAGGGTCCCCCCATTATAAATCTATTCCAAAGTCTCTTTGGAAAACTCAAATTGTAATTGATTGATTATGTACCATCAAGTTGGTGTCAACCCTTAGCAAACATAAATAGATTTTCTCCAGGATGATCTGTCCCCAACGTGGTCCTTCACCACGGTGCGTCCATTACCACTGTGAGTCTATCTGCTTTGCTGCTGGTTGTCCTCTTCTTCTCTTTCCTTCCACTTTTCCCAGCATTATGGTCTTCTCTTGAGAGCTAGGTCTTTGCATGATGTGTCCAAAATATGATAATTTCAGCCTGCTCATTTGGGCCTCAAGGGAGAACTTTGGATTGATTTGTTCTAAGATCCATTCTCAAGAGCCTCCTCTAACACCAAAGTTCAAAAGTATCAATACTGTTTCTGTTCTGCTTCTTCTGAGCCAGCTTTCACGTCCATAGAGTGAGGTTTTAATGGCTTTTCAAAAACAAATAAATAAATAAACCCCAATAGAGTAGGAGCCAATCTGATTTCAGGAGGAATGCTGTTCCAAAGAAGGGTGGGTGTGACTGAGAAGGCTCATCCCTGTGGTCCCTGAAGATGACATTCCTTAAGGGAAGGGACATGGACAGCCCCCATCTTTCTTACTAGGCAGGCAGAAAACAGTGTGAGACAGAGGTCCTACAGATATGCATATAGACTCTTAGACCCATCTAATGCAGTAAGACTATCTTGATGGTTGTATTTCTCCAAAGCATTAGGCAGATACCTTTCCCATCGCTTGATACCTGATTGTTTTAAGCTGGGTAAGGAAAAGAATGAACAAAGTGTTCATGTTTGAGCAATAGTGCAAGGGGGGGATTTAGTGGGTCTTTCATATTTGCTGGCTTCAGGTGTCTATTATGAGCAGGAGTTTGAATTCATCACACTCTGATTTAGATTCAACACTCCTTCCAGCATTATGGGACCAACTGAAAGTGATGTCACATTGTCAGAGAACTGGAAATAGGAATTATCTTGTTTTCTTTAACAAAATAAATGTATGGGACCCATAAGTCCTTCTTCCTCCATAGATCAAATAGCAACTGTGAGGTAGAGAAGATAATTCTTATCCTCATGCCATTTTCATAAATGAAATTAAGTCCTCTCACTCCACATCACTGCAGTCTCGATCCATACGGATTCATTCCTTTTGCATCTATTTGTAAGCGAAATCAAAGGTAAATAGGATCTTACTTTACATTTAAAATTTTTATCCCACCTTTTTGCCCATTAGGCACGAGATCTATCTGGCCTTGGAACCACAGAAATTCTTGCCTTATAGGAAAGGAACAGCTACAGCCCATACCGTACGCAGATATAAATAATTAGAGCAGGTCTCCTGCTGATCTGCAGAGCTGGGCAGATTCAGAATGCAGTCTGACTCTAAATCCATTTAGGGCTTTTATAGGTTTATTCTAACACCTTGAATTGTGTGCCCTGTAGGCAACTGGCAACCAACCAATGGGGATATTTCAGTACAGGAACCCCATCATATCCCTCTGCTTTGCACTGGTCAAGAGCCTGCCATATTTTGCACCAATTACAATTTTCAGATACTTTGCAGGGCTAGGCCCACAAACAGCACATTGCCACAATCAAAGTGGAACCAAGGTGTGGATTACCTTTTCGAAGTCTGGCCAGCTCAAAAAGGATTGAAGTTGGTGCATTATTTCTATTTTATTTGTTTAGGCCATGAATATGTCTGCCCATCCTAAATACATAACTCCTGGGGGCTAACAAACCACTCCACAAGAAAATAAAAATATAATAAAACTCTGTAAACAGAATAAAAGATGTTAAGATAATCAAACCAGCTGTAATTTTGCGGCTGTGCTTTCGTGGCTAGACGCTGATTGTCTCACCCCTCAAGGCTGCATGGGAGTCATTTCGGCACTGGCCTGAATCTGAACAACATTTTATTTTATATCTAAACCAGTGTTGTCCAAACTTGGCCACTTTAAGATGAGTGGACTTCAACTCCCAGAATTCCCCAGCCAGCCATGCTGGCTGGGGAATTCTGGGAGTTGAAGTCCACTCATCTTAAAGTGGCCAAGTTTGGACAACACTGGTCTAAACCATCCTTGAGTTACGTGCTAAGAAATGCTACCTCAGTGCAGATTTATAACACGCAGTAGGACCGATGCTTCCCAGAATAGACTTGGAAATACTCAGGGACCTAAAGCATTATTTCATTAAAAGGGTGTTCTCAATTAACCTAGCATTCTTCAGAAGTTTGGCAGAATGTTTTCCAAAGGAAAAAAATCAGCATTGGAGGGCCAACTGTGAAAGAGAACTTGCTGACGTAGGGTTCTTCCATTACAACGACCAGCTGCAGGATCCTGTGCGTTCTTGGTCCGGGAAGAACGACAAGAAGTCTGAACAAGCCTCGGTCATGCCCGAGGCAGAATTCCAGGTACACCTTAGAACATTTTCTAAAATCACACAAAATAGGGCAGATGTTGGAGGGGAGCAGTTAAGAGGGAAAAATTAAGCTACTAGCTAGTTTTTCTGGACTGCCTAGCGCTGGATGGATATCTCACAAAGAATGCCATTATTTACCAGAATGTGGCATGCTTAACTGTGGCTTTGTAATGAAAACCTTTTGCTAAACTACCCCCCCCTTGCAATCTGTGGTACACCAACAATAGACTGTGTAGCTCATCCTCATGTACTTTCCAGGTTTGAGAATTGCCAACACATCTTTTTTCCCCCCAATGAAGTGCTGAGGGTTTGTTTTGCCAGGGTGTTTAGCAGCAAAATATAAAGATCTCAAATGTTTCAGTAACCATAGCTACCTCAGATTCATCTGAAGGAGGCTGGCTATATTACATGTTTTTGTTTTTATTTTTAAGGTGTCAAATTGTCCTTTTAGAAGTAGGAAATATGTCTGTTGGGAAGGAGAGAAATGGGGGCCATTCAGTGAGCAGCACTGAGAGAATACCATTACTAGTATTGAAAGGGACCTAACAAACTTTTTGCTTCTGTGGGTAGCAATATTTGGCTACCTTGTCCGAGCTCAGAAGCTAAGCAGAGTCAAGCCTGGTTAGTACGTGGATGGGAGACCACCAAGACATTTGAAGGTAGTAGGCTAGACTTGAAAAACAGAAGGCCAGATCAATCCACTTTGATATTGTTGCCAAGAAAACCGCATGGATGCATGAATGTAAGTCACCAAGAATCAAGCTTGACTTGAAGGGGACTTCGACATTAATGCTTTTTGACTTGTATATTCTGTTTAGGACACCTGAAAAAAAAATAGGATTGCTACTACTTTTTTTCTCTTGTTACCTGTTTTGTAACAGGTAACTGCTGCTTTGAAGACCCCCAAAAGTAATTGGTGGGGGGCGGGGAAGTTACTAATTTAACCTCTGATGATTTATCCTAGAATCATGGGATGTAATGATTAGAAAGGACCTTGGAGATAATCTAATCTTCAACCTTCTGCCCTTTGC
This sequence comes from Python bivittatus, assembly GCF_059951505.1. Lineage (NCBI taxonomy): Eukaryota > Metazoa > Chordata > Lepidosauria > Squamata > Pythonidae > Python > Python bivittatus. The sequence continues at coordinate 5,313,182 of NW_028277087.1, forward strand.
TTGCACTTATGGCACTCTGGCTAAATTGGGCCCAAACTGGCCGATATAATATATAACTGCACAAAATGCTGCATGGTGTCAGGTTCGGCCAGCACGGCGCTTCGGGGAAGCTTGCAGCCGCACCGCACGAACTCCGCCGGTGGTGGCTAGCTGAGGGAAAGAGGAACTGAGAGCCCCGCCAATTAATGGGCCACCTGCGCCCAGCCAAACAGGAAAACCGCAGCGGAAGTTTTAACTCTACACTGATAAACGGCGTGAGCCAACAACGACCGGGGCCGCAGGCAGCGAAACGAGATCACCACGCAACTCAGAAACCTTGGGATTTGCACGTAACGGGGGGGGGACCAACCCACGCTGGGGGGGACTGCCAATCAAGGACAATGGACCCTGGCCGAACCTGCCATCATGGACAATTAAGGGGGATTATTGGAGGCCGATAATCCGCAGCGGTAACGCGATCGTGGGGCGAAAGGCACGGGAAGGGGGGAAGTATAAACGAGTAATGCAAATGTACCAAGCCAGTCCTGGCTTTGCTTGTAACCGCTACGTTACGCATGAGTAAACCTCTTTTGTGAACCACACGTGTCACGGGACTTTCTCTGTCGAACGGGGCAAATCTTACATAAAGCCAGGACTCACCGCTAACACTACCCGGCGCCACCGAGGAGCGTTTCCCTTTTCTAACACAGGCATGACCAGTGATGAGGAATCTGGGTCAGCTGGAGCACGAGGAACCTGGACTCGAGGAGGGGCTGGCGGAGCCACCCGGGAGCGACGGGACGGCGGCCAGGGCCGGGGACCCTCCACCGGAGCGGTGGTCGATGTGCGTGAACCAGGGGCCAGACAGCTCGGGGGTCACGATGACCCGGGTCTCGGGGGCCCGGAATCGCGAGTGGGACGAAAAGTTCGCCCAGCTGGAGGAGAGGATCGAGCGGCGCCTAGACTCCTTGGAGGCGATGCTCCAGACCTTGGTGCTGGGAGCGGGGCTGTCGGCGGCGAGTGATGGCGTGAGCAACGGGTGGCAGCCCGGTACCCCAGCTGGTACCGCCCCCAGCGCCCCAGTCGGTGGACCGACGGGCGGCTGACGCCCTGAGACTTCGAGGCATCACCGGGAAGTTCTCGGGGGATCCTGAACAGCTGCCCCACTTCCTGCCGCACGTCAGGGGTTTCATGCAGAGGGGTGGTCACCTATTCGCTAGGGATGAAGATAGAGTATCCTATGTGGCCGAGCTGTTAGACGGCCAAGTGGCTAGCTGGGTGATCGGACTGTACAACGCCAATGCGGCGGAACTGAGGAGCTTCCCGGACTTCATGCAGGCGCTCCGGGACAGGTTCAAGGACACATTGAGCGCCAAGCGAGCCGAGGACAACATCCTGCAGTTTAGGCAGCGGGACAAGTCGGTGTCCGAGTACGCCTTGGAGTTCCGGAGGCTGGTAGAGAAGCTCACAGACTGGCCGGAGTCCCTGAGGGTGAAGTATTTTAAGAGGGGGCTCAATCCGGAGATCCTGGAACGGGCGCTGGGCCGGGATGACCCGTCCACAGTGAAAGATTGGATCTGGTTGGCCGGGATGGCGGAGTCGGCGTGGCGGCAGATTCAACAGAGCGCAAGGTGACGGGACCAGACGAGAGACCGGCCGAGGGAGAGACCCTCAAAGGAGAGGTGGAGCAGTCGGCGGCAGCCCACCGGGGGGCGAGAGGCAACCAAAACCCCGAACCTGTGCTTCCGGTGCGGGGGCAGAGGCCACCGGGTGGCGCAGTGTCCGACGGAGCGGGAAGGAGCCCCAGCCCGGCCCGAGGTCAAGCCCCCGGGTCCTACTGGAAAGAGGGCAGGCGACCGACCGTGGAAGAGTGCAGTGGCGGCGGTGACCGAAAGAGGCCAAATGGGGTGGTCGACCCCTGAGACGGCATCCTCCGGGGAGGATTCGGAGCCGGTGGGAAATGAGGCGCGCTCGCACTGAACGGCATCCCAGTGTGAGCCAGGGAACCGAGGCGCGCGGACCTGATCGGGGATGAGGACTGCCCTCCTTTCCGGGTGAGGGTATGCATCCGGGGGGTGAGGTCCGGAGGGGAGGCACAGCTGTGGGCGCTGCTGGATTCAGGCTGTACCCACTGCTTGATGCACCCAGCTGTGGTCTCAGGGCTCGGCCTGCAGCTGCAGGACCTCCGGGAACCCATCGCATTCAGCCAGCTAGACAGCTCGCTGACGGGGGGGGCCGGCTCAGTATTACACAGAGCCAGTCCAGATGATGATTGGGAGTCACCGGGAAGAACTAAGGTTCATGGTGGTCCCGATCGCCGACTATGCGGTGGTGCTCGGCTTGGCGTGGCTGCGGCGACGGAACCCACGTGTCGACTGGGCGGCGGAGGCAGTGCGATTCGGGGCCGAGGAGCCAGCGGAGCGCGAGAGCAGGCGGGACCGGCCAGCGGTGACGGCCGCGGCCATGGCAGCGGCCGTGGCCACAGACAGGCAAGTGGAGGATCTGAGGCACGGGGGGACGAGGCAGGAGCAGACTGAGGTCAGGACCCGGGCGGCAACCGCAGCGACGGCAGCTCTGGAGACCCGGAGGCTCGCAGCGATCCCGAGACATAGGCGGGCAGCAGCGGCCAGCAGGATGACGGCGGAACAAGGGCCAGAGTCCAGGGGAACCACGTCGAGCAGCGGCATCCCAAGGCAATACTGGGACCTGACGGCGGCGTTCGGGGAGGAGGAGTCCAACCAGCTTCCACCACACCGACCCAATGACTGCGCCATTGAGCTAGAGCCAGGGACAAAGCTGCCCAAGCCGAAAATGTACTCCCTGTCAATGAAGGAGATGGGCGCCCTTCGGGAGTTCATAGACAAAAACCTGGTGCGGGGATTCATCTAACCACAAAGTCATCGTTAGCGGCCCCGGTACTATTCTGGGAGAAGATGGCTTGCTCCGGATGTGCGTGGACTACCGGGGGCTGAACGCAATCAGCACCGAGTACAACTATCCCCTCACCCTGATGAAGGACCTACTGTCGCACCTATCCAAGGGGAGGGTGTTCACAAAGCTGGACTTTTGCGAAGCATACTTTAGGGTTAGGATCCGTGCAGAAGATGAGTGGAAGACGGCGTTCAATACGCCGCTCGGAAGCTACCAGTTTTCCGTGATGCCGTTTGGATTAAAAGGGGCCCCGGGGGTGTTTATGCAGCTAATAAACGAGGTGCTGCACAACCTACTCTACCGGGGCGTCCTGGCCTACCTGGACGACATCCTCATCTACACCAAAACCCTGACGGAGCACGTGAGCCTGGTGCTCACGGTGCTCCAGAGACTGCTGAAGGCGCAGCAGTACGCGAACCTCTCAAAATGCGAGTTTCATTGGGAGCAGCTGGATTACCTCGGCTACCGTATATCCAGTCGGGGGATTGAGATGGACCCGGCGAAAGTGAAAGATGTCCTGGGCTGGGAAGCGCCGTGAACCCGGAGGCAACTTCAAAGCTTCTTGGGATTTGCGAACTTCTACAGGCAGTTCATCCTGAACTTCGCCCAAATCGCTCTTCCCCTAACGGACTTACTAAAAACCAAGGGCAGCGGGATGCGTCAGATGTGGCAACGGGGGTGGTCCTGCTCCAACCCAGCCCGGAGGGGGCCATCCACCCGTGCGCCTACGCCTCCTGCAAATTCATGGAGACGGAGAGAAGGTGGATGGTGTGGGAGAAAGAAGTGTACGCGGTCAAGTGGGCGCTAGCCACGTGGAGGGGGCAGCCGAACCATTCGAGGTGTGGACGGACCACAAGAACCTCGAGGCCCTGAAGACCCCGCGCAAGCTATCCCCCAAACAGGCGCGTTGGTCCCAATACTTCGGGAGATTCAGTTTCACCCTAAAACACATCCCCGGGAAGCATAACTTCCTGGCAGACGGGTTGTCTCGCATGCCCCAGCACTCCAGCCTGCGAGAGGAAATCGTGGACTCCATCATCCCCGCGAGCAGGCTGGCTGCAAAGGCGGTAACCCAGAGCCAGACCAAGGGGGAGCGGCGGGACGCGGCGCCTGAGGTAAAGCAAGGGTTTGCGGAAGCGGCAGAGCGGGACACTTGGCTCGAGCAAAACCGAGACGTGCTAACCAGCCAGGGGGGTTTGTGGTGGCACAAGGGGAAGCTGTACGTGCCCGAAGAGTGCCGACGGGGGGTCATGGAAAGAGCCCACGACAGCCGGAACGTGGGGCATTACAGCTTCGTGAAGACGCTCCACTTAATTCGGCGGCAGTTCTGGTGGCCAACGCTCCGGAAGGACGTGGAAGCATACTCGGGGGGTTGCCCGGTGTGCGCGACGGCGAAAGGGGCTAAAGGCAAGCCTAGGGGGCTACTCCAGTCGGTAGCGGACCCCGACGGCCCATGGCAAGAGATTGCCATGGATTTCATAGTGGAGCTCCTGGAGAGTAAGGAGAAGACCGCCATTTGGGTGGTCACGGACTTATTCTCCAAACAAGCGCACTTTGTAGCATGCCGGCAAGTCCCCACGGCGGAGAGGTTGGCGAGGCTGTTCGTGCAGCATGGTTACCGGCTGCACGGCGCGCCCCGACGGGTCGTCAGCAATCGGGGCGGCAACTTCATCGCGCGGTTCTGGAGGGAGTTCCTGAAGTGGGTGGGGACGCAGCAAGCCCTTTCCTCCGTGGCGCACCCACAGACGGATGGAGCCATGGAATGCCTGAACGGGGGGCTCGAGCAGTACCTGCACTGCTACGTGGGACACCAACAGGACGATTGGGCGGAGCTACTGCCATTCGTGGAAGTAGCCTACAATAACTCCTTCCACAAAAGTACCAGCTTTTCCCCGTTCAAAGTAGCCACCGGGAGAGACTTTGTCCCCATGCTGGAATTGCCTCAGCCGGCATCCCAAATCGACCCCCTGGACGCCTGGTTCGCCCAAATAGACGCCACCCGGCGGGCAGCGCACGCGGCGCTGCAAAGAGCCAAAGCCGACTACAAAAAACACGTGGACCGCAAGAGACTCCCCAAGGGGCAGTGGAAAGTGGGGGACCAGGTATATTTGTCAACCAAAAACCTAAAGACGCACCAGACATCGAAGAAACTCAGCCCGAGATTCGTGGGTCCGTTCCCCATTGCAGAGGTCATCAATCCGGTAACCGTCAGGCTGACGCTCCCAAAAAGCCTCAGGAAGATCCACCAGGTGTTCCACTGCAGCCTGCTAAAGCTGCACCAGCCAGGGAACGCCTGGCACAAGGCAGAGGGGGTACCACCACCCATCATGGTCGGTGGGGAGTAGCACTTCGAGATCAACCAGATACTGGATGCCAGGAGGCACAAGGGGCAGGTCCAGTTCCTGGTGCAGTGGAAGTATTTCTCCAAGTCCCACAGCGAATGGGTAAGCAAAGCCCACATAAAAGCGCTGGACCTAGTGCGGGACTTTTACAACAAATACCCTGGGAAACCGAAATAAAGTTGGGGGGGGATTTGTTTTCAGGGGGGTGGTATGTCAGGTTCGGCCGGCACGGCGCTTCGGGGAAGCTTGCAGCCAGACCGCGCGAACTCCACCGGCGGTAGCTAGCTGAGGGAAAGAGGAACTGAGAGCGCCGCTAATTAATGGGCCACCTGCGCCCAGCCAAACAGGAAAACCGCAGCGGAAGTTTTAACTCTACACTGATAAACGGCACGAGCCAACAATGAGCGGGGCCGCAGGCAGCGAAACGAGATCACCACACAACTCAGAAACCTCGGGATTTGCACGTAACGGGGGGGGACCAACCCACGCTGGGGGGGACTGCCAATCAAGGACAATGGACCCTGGCCGAACCTGCCATCATGGACAATTAAGGGGGATTATTGGAGGCCGATAATCCGCAGCGGTAACGCGATCGCGGGGCGAAAGGCGCGGGAAGGGGGGAAGTATAAATGAGTAATGCAAATGTACCAAGCCAGTCCTGGCTTTGCTTGTAACCTCTACGTTACGCATGAGTAAACCTCTTTTGTGAACCACACGTGTCACGGGACTTTCTCTGTCGAACGGGGCAAATCTTACACATGGGACATGGGTGTGACTAAGGGTGGTAACCCATTTTAACTTCTTCTGACTTCTTAAAAGCAGTGTGTGAAAACTGTGGTTGACCAAGCCCATGATGGGTGGCAGAAACCAGTACTGTATTAAGGGGCCATTCTGGTGTTTGGTGAATAATATAAAAGCAGAGAATTTTAAGCGCATCAATTAACACATGAAATAAAACAAAGGAACATAGGTGTGCTGTGTGTCTGGGAAACTGGGAGAACCTTTGAAAATATTAATTTTCAGATCTATGCTCCTCTTTGCATCATACAGTCCACCCAACTTTCATTGGAAATCATTTGGGTTCTCAGTCAATGACACAGTTTCATCTGTATACAAGAGTACATGAGCATTCATGTCTGCAAGAAACACAGTGTAAAGAGAATGAAGAAGTTTAAATTGCAAAGGAAATATATTAAGAAAGAGTTCAGGTAGTCCTCACTTAATGGCCCTAATGAGACTGGAATTTCTGTCGTTAGGTGAAACATCATGTGACTGCACTGCTTAGCGATGGCAGTTTCGGTAGTCCTGGTTGGGGTCATTAGGCCAGGACTCCACCATCGTTAGGGTAGGACCTCATGCTTCTCCTGCCTTGCCTCACTTCTGTCTGCTTCAAATCCACCCACCCGCCTATCTCCCCCCACCTCTGCCCTTTTGGCTGCCCTGCACTCCGCTGCCCCTGCCACCCCCACTGTACTCAGCTGATGTTCATCATCTTCCTCCTGCTGCTGATGAGGTGTACCCGGTTGAGGCAGCTGCTGGCCCTTCATGAGGCCTCCGCAACATCTCATGAGACTTCCTCAACACCTCACTTGGGGTGGCAGGGGTAGGCAGCGGCAGAGTGCAGGGAAGCCAAAAGGGCAGAAATGAGGGGAGATAGGTGGGTGGGGGGAATTGAAGCACACCCAGCAGTTGTAAATGTGGGCGGGCTGCCAAGTGCCCTAATTTTCATCATGTGACCACAGAGGCACTGCAGTGGCCATAACTTCGAGGACTGGCCATAACTACCATTTGTTTAGCGCTGTCGTAACTTTGAATAGTTGCTGAACAAATGGTTGTTAAATGAGGATTACCTATAAATGGGCAGAGAGGAAGGGGAAGGCTGAGCAAGCCATGGTGGGATGGAACCGATAGTTCTGAAAAAGTGAGAGGTGAGAAGGTTAAAGAACAAAAGGCAAAGTATGGTGGAAGCCACGATAGCTTGCCAGGGAGATACAGTAAATGGTTTGGTATAAAATAATTTTTGCCTTTTCTTATACCCTATTTCTTATGCTTCTTCTGTACTTTGCATCATGTTGCTTATCCTGTCAGGGAATAGCTTGATGGACATTTATGCATGCAGATAACAAATCTAAAAGGCACTAAATTGGGAAAGTTGATCTAAAGCATATTGTTAATACCTATACCTATTATGCCGTTCTAAGCAGCAGTAAATCCAAGGCGTAGTTGCACATCCTTTGGCTACTTGTGAATTGTTACTCATCTTTATATGTTTCACCTATTTTAGAAGGCAGTACGCTGTTGCATGTCTTCTGCTCTTCAGATCTGGTCCTTCCATTTCAATCTGTGTTTCCCCTCCCTTCAAATGGCTGGCACAGGCACACAGTTATAAAACAAAGAAGACTGCACATTTAACGTGCAGTCATATATGTGCTTACTGGAGAGTAAGTTGCTGTAAACTGGGCAGATCTTAATTCTAAGTGAACATGGATGATAAGATCGACCTCTTGCATTTCATAAGCATAAGCTGTACATTGTGACATTCACCTAAGTACCAGAAGAGAGGGAGCTAAACTGACCAGATAATGACATTTCTGCAATTTTTGTGAACAAGAGGATCAGATTGGCCCAACCCTACTGGCCTTAAAAATGTGGCTTTGCCACCAGCTTTGGGGAGCCAGATATGCAGTAGAGCCTGTACACTGGTTATGTTGTGTGTTGTTTTCATGTATTTGAGACGGGCAGCTACAGTGGGGCAAAAAAGTATTTAGTCAGCCACCAATTGTGCAAGTTCTCCCACTTAAAAAGATGAGAGAGGCCTGTAATTTTCATCATAGGTATACCTCAACTATGAGAGACAAAGTGGGGAAAAAAATCCAGAAAATCACATTGTCTGATTTTTAAAGAATTTATTTGCAAATCATGGTGGAAAATAAGTATTTGGTCAATATCAAAAGTTCATCTCAATACTTCGTTATATATCCTTTGTTGGCAATGACAGAGGTCAAACGTTTTCTGTAAGTCTTCACAAGGTTTTCACACACTGTTGCTGGTATTTTGGCCCATTCCTCCATGCAGATCTCCTCTAGAGCAGTGATGTTTTGGGGCTGTCGCTGGGCAACACGGATTTTCAACTCCCTCCAAAGGTTTTCCATGGGGTTGAGATCTGGAGACTGGCTAGGTCACTCTAGGACCTTGAGATGCTTCTTACGAAGCCACTCCTTCGTTGCCCGGGCGGTGTGTTTGGGATCATTGTCATGCTGAAAGACCCAGCCACGTTTCATCTTCAATGCCCTTGCTGATGGAAGGAGGTGTTCACTCAAAATCTCACGATACATGGCCCCATTCATTCTTTCCTTTACACGGATCAGTCGTCCTGGTCCCTTTGCAGAAAAACAGCCTCAAAGCATGATGTTTCCACCCCCAAGCTTCACAGTGTCAGGTTCGGTCAGCACGGGGCTTCAGGGAAGCTCGCAGCCAGACCACGCGGAATCCACCGGCGGTAGCTAGCGGGGAAAAGAGGAACTGAAAACGCCGCTAGTTAACGGGCCACCTGCGCCCAGCCAAACAGGAAAACCGCAGCGGAAGCTTTTAACTATAAACTGATAACGGCGCGAGCCAACAATGAACGGGGCCGCAGGCAGCGAAACAAGGTCGCAACGCAGCACAGAACCCTCGGGCTTGCACGTAACGGGGAGGGACCAACCCAGCCGGAGGGGAACTGGCAATCAAGGACAATGGACCCTGACCGAACCTGCCATCATGGACAATCAAGGGGGATTATTGGGGAGCCGATAATCCGCAGCAGCAACGTGATCGCGGGGCGGGAAAAAAGCGTGGGAAGGGGGGAATATAACAAGTAATGCAATTGTACCAAGCCAGTCCTGGCTTTGCTTGTGACTACTACGTTACGCATGAGTAAACCTTCTTTGTGAACCACACGTGTCACGAGAGTTTCTCTGTCGAACGGGGCAAACCTCACATAAAGCCAGGACTCACCGTTAGCGCTACCCGGTACCACCGAGGAGCGTTTCCCTTTCCAATACAGGCATGACCAGCGATGAGGAATCCGCGGGTCAGCTGGAGCACGAGGGGCCCAGGCTCGAGGAGGGATGGTCAGAGCCACCCGGGAGCGACGGGACAGCGACCAGGACCGGGCGCCCTCCAGCCGAGCGGTGGTCGATGTGCGTGAACCAAGGGCCAGACGGTTCAGGCGTCACGATGACCCGAGGTTCAGGGTCCCGGAACCGCGAGTGGGACGAGAAGTTCGCCCGACTAGAGGAGAGAGTCGAGCGGCGCCTAGACGCCATGGAGGCGATGCTCCAGACCCTGCTACAGAGTGGGACCATCGGCGGTGAGCGATGGGGCGAGCAACGGGGGTGGCGGTCCGGCACCCCAGCCGGCACCGCCCACGATGCCCCGGTCGGTGGACCGACGGGCGGCAGACGCCTTGAGACTTCGAGGCATCACTGGGAAGTTCTCAGGGGACCCTGAACAGCTGCCGCATTTTTTGACGCACGTTAGGGGGTTCATGCAGAGGGGTGGTCACCTATTCGCTAGGGATGAAGATAGAGTATCCTACGTGGCCGAGCTGCTAGATGGCCAAGCAGCTAGCTGGGTGATCGGACTATATGACGCCAACGCGGCGGAACTACGGAGTTTCCCGGACTTCATGCAGGCGCTCCGGGACAGATTCGAGGACACATTGAGCGCCAAGCGGGCGAAGGACGACATCCTGCAGTTCAGACAGCGGGGCAAGTCGGTATCGGAATACGCCCTGCAGTTCCGGAGGTTGGCGGAGAAGCTCACGGACTGGCCGGAGTCCCTGAGGGTGAAGTATTTTAAGAGGGGGCTCAATCCAGAGATCCTGGAGCGGGCACTGGGACGGGACGACCCGTCCACAGTGAAAGATTGGATCTGGCTGGCCAGAACAGCGGAATCGGCATGGCGGCAGATCCAACAAAGCGCGAGGCGACGGGACCAGACAAGGGACCAGCCGAGGGAGAAAACCCCCGAGGAAAGGCGGAGCAGTCGGCGGCAGTCCACTGGGGGGCGAGAGGCGACCAGAGCCCCGAACCTGTGCTTCCGGTGCGGAGGCAGAGGCCACCGAGCGGCGCAGTGCCCGACGGAGCGGGAAGGAGCCCCACCACGGCCCGAAGTCAAGCCCCTGCGTGCGACCGGGAAAAGGGCCGGCGACCGACCGCGGAAGGGGGCAGTGGCGGCGGTGACCGAAAAAGGACGCGAGGGGTGGTCGACCCCGGAGACGGCGTCCTCTGGAGAGGACTCGGAGCCGGCGGGAAACGAGGCTCGCTCGCACTGAACGGCGCCCCAGTGCGAGCAGGGGAGTCGAGGCGCGCGGACCCAATCGGAGATGAGGACTGCCCTCCATTCCGGGTGAGAATACACATCCGGGGGGTGAGATCCGGAGGGGAGGCACAGCTGCGGGCGCTACTGGATTCAGGCTGCACCCACTGTTTGATGCACCCAGCTGTGGTCTCGGGGCTCGGACTACAGCTGAGGCGCCTCCGGGAGCCCATTGCATTCAGCCAGCTAGACGGCACGCTGGCAAGGGGGGGGGCCAGCTCAGTATTACACCGAGCCGGTCCAGATGATGATCGGGAGTCACCGGGAAGAACTAAGATTTGTGGTGGTCCCGGTGGCCGACTACACGGTGGTACTCGGCTTGGCGTGACTGCGGCGACGGAACCCACGGGTCGACTGGACGGCGGAGGCAGTGCGGTTCGGGGTCGACAGACCGGCGAAGTGCGAGAGCAGAGGGGACCGAGCCGTGGAGACGGGTGCGGCCGCAACCACAGACGGGGAAGTGGAGGATCCGAGACCCCGGGAGACGGGGCGAGAGCAGACGGAGCCTGAGACCCGGGCAGCAACAGCAGCAGCAGCAGCGCCGGGACCCCGGAGACTCGCAACGATCCCGAGGCATGGGGAGGCAGCGGCGACTGGCGAGACAACTGCAAAGCGAGAGGCAGGGTCCGGGGAACCCATGACGGGCGGCGGAATCCCAAGGCAGTATCGAGACCTGGCGGCAGCGTTCGGGGAGAAGGAGTCCGACCAGCTCCCTCCACACCGGCCCAGTGATTGCGCCATCGAGTTAGAGCCAGGGGCGACTCTGCCTAAGCCGAAAATGTACTCCCTGTCAAGGAGAGAGATGGGGGCTCTGCGGGAGTTCATAGACAAGAACCTAGCGCGGGGATTCATCCAACCCGCGAAGTCACCATTAGCGGCCCCGGTACTATTCCGGGAGAAGAAGGATGGCTCGCTCCGAATGTGCGTGGACTACCGGGGCCTGAACGCAATCAGCACCGAGTACAAATACCCCCTCCCCTTGATGAAGGACTTGATGTCGCACCTGTCTAAGGGGAGGGTGTTCACAAAACTGGACTTGCGCGAAGCTTACTTCAGGGTCAGGATCCGCGCTAAAGATGAGTGGAAAACGGCGTTCAACACGCCGCTCGGAAGCTACCAATTTTCCGTGATGCCGTTCGGATTAAAAGGGGCCCCGGGGGTATTTATGCAGCTAATAAATGAGGTGCTGCACGACCTACTCTACCGGGGCGTCCTGGTCTACCTGGACGACATCCTCATCTACACCGAAACCCTGGCGGAGCACGTGAGCTTGGTGCGCACGGTGCTCCAGAGACTACTGAAGGCAAAGCTGTACGTGAAGCTATCGAAATGCGAGTTCCATCGAGAGCAACTAGACTACCTCGGCTACCGAATATCCAGCCGGGGAATTGAGATGGACCCGGCGAAGGTAAAGGATGTCCTGGGCTGGGAAGCGCCGCGAACCCGGAGGCAACTTCAAAGCTTCCTAGGGTTTGCGAACTTCTATAGACAGTTTATCCCGAACTTCGCCCAAATCACCCTTCCCCTAACAGACCTGCTAAAAACCAAGGGCACTGGAAAACCCCCCAAGCCCAGCATGACACTTGCGTGGACTGCAGAATGCCAGGGGGCGTTTGAGGAGCTAAAACGGCGGTTCACAGCGGAGCCGATCCTGCGCCATCCCGACCCAGATCAGTGGTTTATAATCCAAGTAGATGCGTCAGACGTGGCAACGAGGGCAGTCCTGCTCCAGCCCAGCCCGGAGGGGGCCATCCACCCATGTGCCTACGCCTCCCGCAAATTCACCGAGACGGAGAGGAGGTGGATGGTGTGGGAGAAAGAGGCGTACGCAGTCAAGTGGGCACTGGCCACGTGGAGGCATCTACTGGAGGGGGCAGCTGAACCATTTGAGGTGTGGACGGACCATAAGAACCTCGAAGCCCTGAAGACCCCGCGTAAGCTATCCCCCAAACAGGCGCGGTGGTCCCAATACTTCGGGAGGTTCAGGTTCACCCTAAAACACATCCCCGGGAAGCGCAACTTCCTAGCCGATGGACTGTCTCGCATGCCCCAGCACGCCAGCCTACGGGAGGAGATTGTGGACTCCATCATCCCTGCCAGCAGACTGGCTGCAAAGGCGGTGACCCAGAGCCAGACCAAGGGGGAGCGACGGGACGCGGTGCCTGAAGTAAGGCAAGGGTTCGTGGAGGCGGCGGAGCGGGACACTTGGCTCAAGCAGAACCGAGAGGCACTAACCAGCCAAGAGGGGTTGTGGTGGCACGAAGGAAAGCTGTACGTGCCCGAGGGTTGCCGACGGGAGGTCATGGAAAGAGCCCACGACAGCCGGAGCGCGGGGCATTACGGCTTCGTGAAGACGCTCCACTTAATTCGGCGGCAGTTCTGGTGGCCAACGCTCCGTAAGGACGTGGAGGCGTACTCGGGGGGTTGCCCGGTGTGCGCGACGGTGAAAGGGGCCAAAGGCAAGCCTAGAGGGCTACTCCAGTCGGTAGCGGAACCCGACGGCCCATGGCAAGAGATCGCCATGGACTTCATAGTAGAGCTCCCGGAGAGTAAGGGGAAGACCGCCATTTGGGTGGTTACGGACTTATTCTCCAAACAAGCGCACTTTGTAGCGTGCCGGCGAGTCCCCACGGCAGAGGGGTTGGCGAGACTATTCGTGCAACATGTTTACCAGCTCCACGGCGCGCCCCGACAGGTCGTCAGCGATCGGGGCGGCAACTTCGTCGCTCGGTTCTGGAGGGAGTTCCTGAAGCGGGTGGGGACGAAGCAAGCCCTTTCTTCCGCGGCGCACCCGCAGACGGACGGAGCCACGGAACGCCTGAACGGGGGGCTCGAACAGTACCTGCGCTGCTACGTGGGGCACCAACAGGACGATTGGGCGGAGCTACTACCATTCGCGGAAGTGGCATACAACAACGCCGTCCACAAGAGTACCGGGTTCTCTCCGTTCAAAGTAGCCACCAGGAGAGACTTCATCCCCATGCCGGAGTTGCCTCAGCCGGAATCCCAGATCAACTCCCTGGACGCCTGGTTCGCCCAAATCGATGCGACCCGGCGAGCGGCGCACGCGGCATTGCAGAGAGCCAAAGCCGACTACAAGAAACACGCGGACCGCAAGAGGCTCCCCGAGGAGCAGTGGAAAGTGGGGGACCAGGTGTATCTATCAACCAAAAACCTAAAGACGTACCAGGCATCGAAAAAACTCAGCCCGAGGTTTGTGGGGCCGTTCCTCATTGCAGAGGTCATCAATCCAGTAACCGTCAGGCTGACGCTCCCGAAAAGCCTCGGGAAGATCCACCCGGTGTTCCATTGCAGCCTGCTAAAGCTGCACCAGCCGGGGAACGCCTGGCACAAGACAGAGGGAGTGCCACCACCCATCATGGTCGGGGGGGAGCAGCATTTCGAGATCAACCAGATACTGGACGCCAGGAGGCACAAGGGGCAGGTCCAGCTCCTAGTGCAATGGAAACATTTTCCCAAGTCCCACAGCGAATGGGTGAGTAAAACCCACATAAGGGCGCCGGACCTAGTGCGGGACTTTTACAATAAATACCCCAGGAAACCGAAATAGAGCCGGGGGGGGAGTTGTCTTCAGGGGGGCGGTATGTCAGGTTCGGTCAGCACGGGGCTTCAGCTCACAGCCAGACCACGCGGAATCCACCGGCGGTAGCTAGCGGGGAAAAGAGGAACTGAAAACGCCGCTAGTTAACGGGCCACCTGCGCCCAGCCAAACAGGAAAACCGCAGTGGAAGCTTTTAACTATAAACTGATAACGGCGCGAGCCAACAATGAACGGGGCCGCAGGCAGCGAAACAAGGTCGCAACGCAGCACAGGACCCTCGGGCTTGCACGTAACGGGGAGGGACCAACCCAGCCGGAGGGGAACTGGCAATCAAGGACAATGGACCCTGACCGAACCTGCCATCATGGACAATCAAGGGGGATTATTGGGGAGCCGATAATCCGCAGCAGCAACGTGATCGCGGGGCGGGAAAAAAGCGCGGGAAGGGGGGAATATAACAAGTAATGCAATTGTACCAAGCCAGTCCTGGCTTTGCTTGTGACTACTACGTTACGCATGAGTAAACCTTCTTTGTGAACCACACGTGTCACGAGAGTTTCTCTGTCGAACGGGGCAAACCTCACACACAGTAGGTATGGTGTTCTTTGGATGCAACTCAGCATTCTCTCTCCTCCAAACACGACGAGTTGAGTTTAGACCAAAACGTTCTACTTTGGTTTCATCTGACCATATGACATTCTCCCAATCCTCTTCTGGATCATCCAAATGCTCTCTAGCAAACTTCAGACGGGCCCAGACATGTACTGGCTTAAGCAGGGGGACACGTCTAGCACTGCAGGATTTGAGTCCTTGGCGGTGTAGTGTGTTACTGATGGTAGCCTTTGTTACTTTGGTCCCAGCTCTCTGCAGGTCATTCAGTAGGTCCCCCCATGTGGTTCTGGGATTTTTGCTCACCGTTCTTGTGATCATTTTGACCCCACGAGGTGAGATCTTGCGTGGAGCCCCAGATCGAGGGAGATTATCAGTGGTCTTGTATGTCTTCCATTTTCTAATTATTGCTCCCACAGTTGATTTCTTCACACCACGCTGCTTGCCTATTGCAGATTCAGTCTTCCCAGCCTGGTGCAGGTCTACAATTTTGTTTCTGGTGTCCTTCAACAGCTCTTTGGTCTCGGCCATAGTGGAGTTTGGAGTGTGACTGTTTGAGGTTGTGGACAGGTGTCTTTTATACTGATAAGAAGGTCAAATAGGTGCCATTACTACAGGTAATGAGTGGAGGACAGAGGAGCCTCTTAAAGAAGTAGTTACAGGTCTGTGAGAGCCAGACATCTTGCTTGTTTGTAGGTGACCAAATACTTATTTTCCACCATGATTTGCAAATAAATTCTTTAAAAATCAGACAATGTGATTTTCTGGATTTTTTCCCTCATTTTGTCTCTCATAGTTGAGGTATACCTATGATGAAAATTACAGGCCTCTCTCATCTTTTTAAGTGGGAGAACTTGCACAATTGGTGGCTGACTAAATACCTTTTTGCCCCACTGTATATAAATCAAAATAATAAATACATTTGGGGCTTGCAGAGTCCTGCTACTTCCTACCCCATTGCAGAGGTCTGTCAAACCAAATGAGGCACAGAATGATTGCTTACGGCCAGTTCCTGATCTACCACACTGTGTTAAAAAAATCCCACTCACTGAAATATACATAAATCTACAAGTGAATCACAGGTTAGAGATTCTAGGATGTCACTGTAAAGCAGTGTTTCTTATCCTCAGCAACTTTAAGATGAGTGGACTGCAACTCCCAGAATTCCCCAGCCAACAGTAGGCCAGCTTGGTCTCTTCAGTATTCAGTAAACTTTCATGGTGTACTAGCTTCGGTGCATCTTCTTCACTGTCCTTCAGATATTCTTCCAATGCCGTTTTTTCTTCTTCAACTGTCTGGTGTCCTTGCAACATTCATGCCCACCTATGCTCCTTGTTAAGTAGAGTCTGTCAACATCGCTGCGTGGATGAAAAGCATGATTCACTGTCATTATTTTTCTGGTCTTCCTATCCAGGGCTTCTAGTTCTGCTTGAGTCCAGTCCACTATTCCAGCTGTGCATCTAATGACTGGAATTGCCCCGGTGTTAATCACCTTGACGGTATTTCCTCCACTGAGTTTGGACTTTAAGCTCTTCTTCACTCTCATGATCTATTCACTACTAACCTCCTTCTTGACTTCAATGTGCTTGATGTTGTCAGCTTGAAGGATGCCCAGGTACTTGTACTGATCTTCTTCATCCAGACTCTTGATGTTATTTCCATAGGGCATCTTGATTCCTTCAGCTTTCACTATTTTTCCCCTGTTGATGGTCAGGGTGGCACATTTGTCTAGTCCAAACTCCATTGCAATGTCTTGGCTGTATATTCGGACAGTGTTGAGCAGCAATTCTATTTCAGATGGTGTTTTTCCAGACAGCTCCAAATCGTCCATGTAAAGGAGGTGGGATAACCTGGCAAATGTTTTTGATGTTTGATAGCCATAGCCTGACTTGTTCGGTATTGTTGACAGAGGAATTAATGCAATGACAAACAGCAGTGGTGATGGTGAGTCTCCTTGAAAAATTCCTCTCTTGATGTTAACCATTCCCAGTCTATCACCATTGACCAGCAGCTATGTCTTCCATTGTGCCATTGATCATTGCACAAAGTTTCTGATGTTTCTACTGACTCCTGTTATTTCTAAGCATTTAATTATCCAATCATGTGGCAGGGAGTTGAATGTCTTCTTGTAATCAAGAAGCTACATTCAAGTTGATCTTCCTTCTATTGCAGTTTTCCAATCATCTTGTCAACTAGGGGCTGATCTTTTGTTCCTCTGCTGTTTGGGCGGTTTCCTTTCTGCTCAGATGGAAAGAGCTTGTTTCCAACTAGATGCTGTTGGACTGCATCAGCTACAATACCAGTTAGCAATTTGAAAGTTGTTGGTAAGCAGGTAATTGGCCTGCAGTTGGCCGATGCTGCCCCTTTTGTTGGATCTTTCGTGATCAGCTAGGTTTTGCCAGATGTTAACCAATCCTCAACTTCATCTCCTTGCAGTATGTTGTTAAACTGCTTGGCAATGAGTGGGTGCAGACCAGTCAGATGTTTCAACCAAAAACCATGCAGTTCATCTTCATCTGGTGCTGCCAATTCTTGATCTTCCTTGCCCTTTTCTCCACCATATCTACTGTTATTACAAGTTCTTTCATTTCAGCTTTTTATTCTTATCCACCTCCTTTATCCAAGCTGCATTCTTGTTGTATTTCTTTGCGTTGTCCCATAGCTGTGCCCGGAACTATACTGTTTCTTCTTTGTCAGGTGCTGACTGGTTCATTGCAGTCAATTGGTGGATTGGTAGAAACATTTCTGATTCGACTGAGATTGGAGATTCTGCCTGTAGTGTGCAATTCGAACTTCATATCTGCTGATCTTCTTGGCTATGGCTGTTATTTGCTGCTTTATTATTTCCAATGGTTCTTTGATCTTCCTTGTTTCTAGGTGATATTTCTTGATCAGGTATTTTTTAGTCTTTTTGTTCTTCAGCTTCTTTTTTTTCACCTGTTCTATCTTGCTTGCATCTGATCTTAGCTTGCTGATCTTATTTTCCAACCTGATCTTCCATTTTGGTGGTGCACTCTTCGGCTTTTTTTCTTGTTTGCTGATTTTGCATCCAAAGTATTCAGTTATAACTGCAGCCGTGCTGTACATTAGTTGGTTTGTTTTGAGCTGGTGCACTATATTTGATATTGCACTATTGGCATCTTTTAATACTTGTGCTAGCTGTTTCTTTGTAATAAGCTTCTATGCAGGCAACCTTATTCTGTTTTTGAGCTGTTTGAGATGCTCAGTTATTCTGTTTCAATTTGTCTTGTTTTTTAGTTATAGAGCTTTGTTCTTTCTGAGGAGAAGGCAGAGGAGAGGGTGCCTGCTTTGGGAATGAAAATGATTCAATAGCTATGCTGGCTTCCTCTACTGCTGACTCCCTCTGGTTTGCCTCTGCAGTCTGAGCTACTTCTGGCAAGGCTTCAATTTCTTTGCCCTGGATAGACCTTTGCAGTTCTTCCAATTTTACTTCTGTGAATACTTTATTTTGTGTTATAAATCGATGTTGATCTGCTAGCCTCTGTTCTGTTATTTCTGATTCTGGAAGTTGTTCTTTCCAGAAGCGATGCATTCTTTTCAGATATCCTCTTCTTGTTGGACTTGCTTTGTAATAGCAGATCATGATTTCTTTGTTTTCAGTCTTCGTATATTTGCAATGAGTAAACAACTTTTCTTCCAGTAGTCCTGTAATTGCTGGTCTTAGTTGCTCAACCAACAGTCCTGAGTCCTGTAGCCCACTTGTCACCAGATGTCTAGGAACTAGAACACCTAGCATGGTCCTTGTTGACCCGGGCAACGACTGATCTGGTATAGGGTTCTGTAAACTATGTCTCACCATACTGTTTATGAGAGAGGCACTCTTCTTCTGGCTCCTCTGATGAGACCTGCCCAGTATGGTTGAACCTCTGGCATAGCTCTCATCCTCTTCTGAGCACGCAGGCCCCACAACCATGTAAAGGTGGTGGTGGTGGTGGTGGTGGTGGTATTATTATTATTATTATTATTATTATTATTATTATTATTATTATTAATTTCACCATCTTCTGGCACCGAACGGATTGGGAATATCTTTTACTCAGACATTTTGCCCAATAATTTCAGAGGCTATCACTTGAAGGGGAGAGAGAAAGTTGTATCAGTGAACACAGCCTGGATCAACCTGGATATAACTCAATTTTGGCTGTAAACCAGTTTGCCAATCTTTTGCAGCCAAGCAGAGGCTTAATAACTAAGGGGTGCAAATATTTGGCTGTGCCCAGAGGGCATTTGGGGGGGGGCATTTGTTTCCCTGCAGCAAAGCAAAGTCTGCATGGGAGAGTCCACCTTCAAACCATAACAGTTCTGTAGAAAGATGGGCTGGTCAAGTTGCAGTGTTTAGTGGCTCATTAGAGATCCTCCCTGTTAATCCCTGGCTGGAGAGGAAAGGAGGATCTGATTTTTAAGGAAAACTGGAGAGGAGAGGCTACACTGCCACCTGCTTAAAGTGGCTTGTCACTTAGTAGGGGAGGAGTAAAGTAGTCTTAAATAGTGGTTTGAAAAGAGATGGATTATGATTGATTATGTGCCATCGAGTTGTTTTCGACTCCTAGCGACCACATAGATAGATTTTCTCCAGGAGGATCGATCCCCTAACCTGGTCCTTCAGGCCTTCCAAGGGTGCCCCCATCACCCCTGTAACTGAGTCCATTCCTCTTGCTGCTGGTCGTCATCGTCTTCTCTTTCCTTCCACCTTTCCCAGCATTAGACCCTTTTCCAGAGAAAAGAGAAGCTTTGTTAAAAGAGTAAATTCTTTTTAGCTAAAAACCAAGTTCCAGTTTCTTCCAAGTTCCCAAGGTGAGTTCTGAACAGGTTGAAACAGTGGGGGTTCAGCTACAAGCAAATAGCACCAAGTGATCACCACAATCGTGGTGTGTGGGCCTTGGTGAAGAATCATTCAAGGTTTTCTTTTGTGTCTTTCCTGGAGTCTCCGCCAAGGAGTAGATGCTGTTCTTTACTTTTTTTTCTTCCTAACTACAGTAGCACAAAGCACAGAACTGCAAGGCCAGAAGGCATTGAAGTGTTTTTTTTCAAAATGCCATTATTTCACGTTCTGCAATGTGACCTCTCTCTCTTCCAGCCCCCCCCCACTCCCCGTTCTAATAGCTTTTCAATGAAAAAGTGAAGTTATATCATGTTCAGTTTCATATTTTGCAAGGCCACCCTTCCTGTCTTCATTTTTGTTAAAGCGGGGGCGGGGGGGAGGGATAAAGGCTCCGCTGGCGACCACGGTGGAGCTTGAAGGTGTTTCTTGAATTATGACTTCGAAGAATGCTTTTGCAGGGAGATGTGGCCTTGATCCCTTCATTCTTGTGTAAAAAGTAAAAGGTAGCTGCAGTTTGAGAGACTGTTGCAGAGCAAGGAATACTAGTGCTTCCTTGCAAATCCGTGGTGTGACAGTTTTGCAATAGGATGTATTGTCCCCAAACTCTATATACACCTGCTCCCCTCTGTATTGTAGAGCTGGAAAAGCTGCAGAAAAGGGTAATTAAAAAGATCAAAGGCCTGGAGCTACCTGTACGAGCAATTAAAGAAAAAAAACACACCCCTTAATTTATGCCTCTCTCTCTTTCTCTCTCCCTTTCTAGCATGGCGGACAAGAACAGCACATTGAAATGCACTTTCTCTGCTCCAGGCCACAGCGTTACCCTCCTGCACGGCCTGGCGTCTCTACGAGCTCAGGCCCAGTTGCTGGATGTCATCCTCACCATCAACAATGAGGTCTTTCAGGTGCACAAAGTTGTTTTGGCGGCCTGCAGTGACTACTTCAGGTGAGAGACGCAAATGTCCAGATGGAGCCTGTTTTCTGCTCTTTCAGCTACTTGGCTGAAGCTGTTGGTCCTAGACAAAATGGTGGTTTTGCGAGGGAGGGCCGTTGCTCAGCATTTGGCTTGATGCAAGGAGGGCTGGCATCAACCGCAGACATCTCCAGGTGAGGCCTGGAACATATCCTGCCCGAGACCCAGAAAGCTACTAGGCTTTGTGGGTCAGGGGTCTGTGCTGGCCAGGGGTCTGCTTGGGAGTAAGGCAACGTCTTATGTTTGTGTAAGGCAAAGGTACTGATGAATCTGAGGGAGCTTTTGGGAAATGCAGGAAGCTGAGCTAGCAAAGTCCCAACTCAGCCCATATATTGTCAAGAAGGACCAGGAACCATCAGAGCTCTCTCCCAGGTGAAATTAAAAGCAAAAAAAAAAGAGTTAAAGGACAGTGTTTAAAGCAGGAGTTGGTAATGTGGCTTCAATGGGTGCCCTGTGAAACCCAGGTGATGTCCATGGGACCTCCCCAAATAATTTAAAACAGTGTTTTTTGAACTTGGCAACTTTAAGATGTGTGGACTTCAAATCCCAGAATTCCCCAGCCAGCTTCAACTCCCAGAATTGCCCAGCACACATCTTAAATTTGCCAAGTTTGAAAAACACTGATTTAAAACTTACTTTTAAATGACTGAAACCTCATGAGATTGCCTATGCAATGGTCTTGCCTGAATTCTCATAAGATTTGGTGTTTTTAAAAACAATGTTTTAAGCGGGGGGAATTTTACTAACATGCAAGGTTATGAAGTTCCTGAAAGAGTGACTGATCTGTGGTTTAAGAGGATGAGTAGCTCTGCAGTGTTGCACATCAGAGGTTTCAGGAAAAGTAAACAGCATTGGGAGATTCCAGGGTTGATTGAAACCCTCCTTGAATCAATCCAAGCTGTGTACAGAGCCAAAAGATTCAAGCATAGTGAACATAAGAACTATCCTCCTGGACAGGGTCAGGGATTCCTCTAATCCAGTATCTTCTTCCTACCATGGCCAAGTCATGATTTATTTTAGCAGCCCACTAGGAAGATTTGGACACAGGAACTCTTTGCAGTTGTTCTTTCCCAAGAGAAGCTACTTTGAGTTAAACTATTTCTGAATCTGGAGACCATATTGACTAACAGTCATTGATACATATCCTCTGTGAATTTGTGGAAAAGGTAAAGACAGCTTGAGCTGATATCTTGTGTAAGCCAAAGGTACTGATGAATCTGAGGGAGCTAGAAGTGGTTTGCCACTGTTTTCTCCTGGGATGTTTTTCTGACTAACTTACAGCCCTGGAATTTCATGGTGGACTCCCATCCAACTGTCATAGTGGATCAGGTGCTGGACTATGAAAGGGGAGACTTGGATTCTAGTCCCGCTCAGCCACTGAAGCTCCCTGAGTGATTTTGGGCCAGTCTCTCCTTCTCAGTCCAAGAGCTGGATTAAGAGCAGGGAGCAAGGAGACTCACGTTCAAATCCATCTTCAGCCATAGAAACTCCCTGGGTGACTTTGGACCAGTCCTTCCCTCTTGGCCCCACTTAACTCAAAGGTTAATGTTGTGGAAAAATGTAGAAGGGTGCAGTGGCCTGCTAGCTTGAGCAGTTGAAGAACAAGCAAGATATAAATCTAATAAATAATTAGGTCCAATCCTCCTTACTTTTTTCAATCAGACATGCCACGCTGCTGCTATGAAGTTGCACAATCCTCTTTTAAAGCTGGTGTTTGTTTATTCTCTATCATAAAAGGCAAGGGTTGTAAGAGACCTTGGAGATCATCTAGTTCAGCCCCCTGCCCAGTTCAGGAATCCCCTGCCACAGGAATCCACTGCCACTGCTTAAACCACTCTAGCACAGGAGAATCCACTGAAGAAGTCTGTTCCATGGTTGAATGGCTCTTGCTGTTAGGCCATTCTTCCTGATGGCCCTCCTGTTTTTTCATTGATCTCACTGCCAAGATTCTTGGACATTCTTAGTATTCTAATGCAATTTCAGCAATTTAAAAATGGATTTTGTTTTGCAAAATTAACTTTGGGGTGCTAACTAGTGGTGTTAGCATAATCTGCTATCCAGCAGTCTGTTTCTACAATGACTAATCAAATGGTGAACAACCCACAAGTTGGTCAGCAGAACCTCCAGAGAGATGCTGCCTTTCATTTCGGACAGTGTTGTCCAAACTTGGCCACTTTAAGATGAGTGGACTTCAACTCCCAGAATTCCCCAGCCAGCATGGCTGGCTAGGGAATTCTGGGAGTTGAAGTCCACTCATCTTAAAATGGCCAAGTTTGGACAACACTGATTTAGGAGACTGCAGATAGCCATCAGGACCAGTTCCCTCTGATAATCTTATCCTTTCATTTTTTTGGCATGTTGTTCACGGATACAAAAGAAAGTACTTCTTCACTCAACTCAGGGCGCCAGCCCTCTGCAATAGCATCCACCCAGATATCTGTGTGGTTCCCACCTTGATGACGTTTCAAAAGTCCCTGAAAACCTGTCTGTTCTCCCAGGCTTTAGAATGGGGTGGTGGTTGAGCCCCTGTAGGGTTTTTTGTTGTTGTTCTGTGTGGTTTTCTCTTCTGGGTGCTTGCCTTTTTTAAATTGTTTTTTGCTTTTAAAATCTAAGCCACCGAGAGTGGTTTGGGGTCAGGCAGTTTCTAAATTGTATACATCAGTAAACTCATTCCTAGAATTATTGCCCCAAGGGCTGATACCCATAATTATGTCCTGATCCTTGGTGCCTTCTTACTATCCTAGACTGATGCGCTACTTGTGCTTGCTACCTTAGATGGGTGATGCAGGATGGCAGAAGATTTTCTGGTGTTACATTTTTTTGCACAAAGTTTTCAATTTCTAAACAAAAAATGCATTTTGCAATTTATTAGTAACCATAAATGCCTGCAGTACAGTAGCACTCAAACTGGGATGGGTTCAAGCTGTAATATTTTCATCTCAATAAGTATACTTACAGTGGGGCAAAAAAGTATTTAGTCAGCCACCAATTGTGCAAGTTCTCCCACTTAAAAAGATGAGAGAGGCCTGTAATTTTCATCATAGGTATACCTCAACTATGAGAGACAAAATGGGGGGGAAAATCCAGAAAATCACATTGTCTGATTTTTAAAGAATTTATTTGCAAATCATGGTGGAAAATAAGTATTTGGTCACCTACAAGCAAGCAAGATGTCTGGCTCTCACAGACCTGTAACCACTTCTTTAAGAGGCTCCTCTGTCCTCCACTCGTTACCTGTAGTAATGGCACCTGTTTGACCTTGTTATCAGTATAAAAGACACCTGTCCACAACCTCAAACAGTCACACTCCAAACTCCACTATGGCCGAGACCAAAGAGCTGTCGAAGGACACCAGAAACAAAATTGTAGACCTGCACCAGGCTGGGAAGACTGAATCTGCAATAGGCAAGCAGCGTGGTGTGAAGAAATCAACTGTGGGAGCAATAATTAGAAAATGGAAGACATACAAGACCACTGATAATCTCCCATGATCTGGGGCTCCATGCAAGATCTCACCCTGTGGGTCAAAATGATCACAAGAACGGTGAGCAAAAATCCCAGAACCACACGGGGGGACCTAGTGAATGACCTGCAGAGAGCTGGGACCAAAGTAACAAAGGCTACCATCAGTAACACACTACGCCGCCAGGGACTCAAATCCTGCAGTGCCAGATGTGTCCCCCTGCTTAAGCCAGTACATGTCTGGGCCTGTCTGAAGTTTGCTAGAGAGCATTTGGATGATCCAGAAGAGGATTGGGAGAATGTCATATGGTCAGATGAAACCAAAGTAGAACGTTTTGGTCTAAACTCAACTTGTTGTGTTTGGAGGAGAGAGAATGCTGAGTTGCATCCAAAGAACACCATAACTACTGTGAAGCATGGGGGTGGAAACATTATGCTTTGGGGCTGCTTTTCTGCAAAGGGACCAGGATGACTGATCCGTATAAAGGAAAGAATGAATGGGGCCATATATCGTGAGATTTTGAGTGAACGCCTCCTTCCATTAGGAAGGGCATTGAAGATGAAACGTGGCTGGGTCTTTCAGCATGACAATGATCCCAAACACACCGCCCGGGCAACGAAGGAGTGGCTTTGTAAGAAGCATTTCAAGGTCCTGGAGTGGCCTAGCCAGTCTCCAGATCTCAACCCCATGGAAAACCTTTGGAGGGAGTTGAAAGTCCGTGTTGCCCAGCGACAGCCCCAAAACATCACTGCTCTAGAGGAGATCTGCATGGAGGAATGGGCCAAAATACCAGCAACAGTGTGTGAAAACCTTGTGAAGACTTACAGAAAACGTTTGACCTCTGTCATTGCCAACAAAGGATACATAACAAAGTATTGAGATGAACTTTTGATATTGACCAAATACGTATTTTCCACCATGATTTGCAAATAAATTCTTTAAAAATCAGACAATGTGATTTTCTGGATTTTTCCCCCCATTTTGTCTCTCATAGTTGAGGTATACCTATGATGAAAATTACAGGCCTCTCTCATCTTTTTAAGTGGGAGAACATGCACAATTGGTGGCTGACTAAATACTTTTTTGCCGCACTGTACATACTTATAATAATACAATAAGTATAAGGTCAGAATGGACAGAACGAAACAAAAACAAAATATTAGTTCTCAGATAGGTTGATGAAGAATGCTTGGGTGAAACCCAGAAGTAGGTTTCTGATGGAAAAAAAAACCTTGAGATCATCAGTCCTGAACACTGATTTATTTACAACATTTGCATGCCATTCAGTTATAGCCTCTAAGCTGTTTAACACTAGTACAATGAAACAGTCAAAACAGAGTAATAAGCAATAATTATCAAACCAACAGTTCAATTATCTGCATCAAAAAACAACAGCCAACTCTCTTATAATGTTTGCTGGATGACACACCCGTAATTCAAACTTGTTTTCTAAAGCCTTTAAGGAACAGCAGCATTTTTAATGCCCTCGGGAATATTAACAGGGAGGAAGCCATCCTGTACTACTTAGAACTCTATGTTATTTTAATGCAAATACACCACCACCACCCCGTGCCAATATGTTGCACCTGACTCCCAGAACGACATGATTTTTTCTGCCTAAATTCAGCTGCTGAAATAATGTAAAGTTGAGCTAATCAGGAATCGAATGAATGTACGACCAGCCCAGCTTTGCTTTGAAAACAGTTTCCTAGGTTGAGAATGTGCCTCAAGTCACCACATCTCTTGCTTTTAAGGGTGTATTTCTTGCACCTCGTTCTGATGAATAAAAAATATACTTAAAATCTGCTCATTTCTGACCTAAATTGCTGGGGCTTCACTTAGATTTTCATGTTCTTCCTGAAGAGTTTCCACCATCCCTTCTGGGACTGGAGCTTCACGCTGGGAGGTGGGGTGGGGCTTACAAAATGCTCCTTCCCTACCACACTCCGGGTCTGGCTGTATTGGGGTGGGCGGTAAAAAAGCCCCCACTGGAGGTGATCAAGGCTCTGAATCATTAGCCAAGTGCAGATGGGCTCAGAGCATCCCAAATGGAAAGGCGCCTGCTTGTGTGTTAGCTATCTCTTACTTACCTCTTTTGAACTTTCTGCCTCCCATCTTCTGGCTGCTTGTGATTACGCTTGCCTTATTTGTGCCTGCTGTGTTGTGTATCTGTGAGCATATGCACACCCTTGTCCTTGTTTTTTGATCAGTGTTTGTTTCCCTAGTAACATCAACCCCAGAGGTTTATTACTCTTCATAATAAGGAGCAATTAAGGGGGACAGAAGATCTCCCACCAGATGCTAATGGCTCTGTTTGATTCTGTACACCACATGCTGGCCCTGCGTGTTCTTGCTGCTGATCTGTAATTGCTTCAAGGGTTTCTTTTGTAACTTGGGTGTTTTGTAGGGTTGTTGCGAGGAACAATGAATAACATAATCTTCCGTTTGGATTTAGCTCTGATTTTTATTCAAATCGAGGGTAAAAGGAAGGAGACGGCATCAAAGAGCATTTGGCAGCTGTCGCCCTAATCTGGATTTCAAGACTACAAGACACTCTTTATAAAAATCGGGATAATTATAAGTTGACCGTGCTTTTCTTGATATTCAGCTCTTCTTTGTAGCAGCAAAGCATTTTCAGTCCTCCCCTATAAGAGGAGGGAAACTGCAGCCCGTAATCTTCTGTTTGTTGTCTTTGATAACAATGGAGTTTAGTAGCTTAGCAGGTCAGTGGGCTATGAGTTCACTCCCTAAAGCTTGACCTTGATCGAAGCAGGACTTGGTCAATGCAGTAATGATCCCATTCTTCTCACAGAACGGGTTGTGATTCATCTTCTTGATATGACTCTAGGAAGCTGCTTGATTCAGGTCACTGTCTATTCCAAATAAAAGTAACTCTCCTGGAATTTAAGTGGGATGGTATTTACACCAAGGTATTTCCTACTAGCTATTTATATGAGGATACATCCAGGTCTTACAGGATCCAAGGTCAAGCCATTTGTTGGTGGAAGTGGGAACTGTGCTTGTGTAGAGATGTTTGGGCTTCACGTCCTTCTCCCTAATCCTGGCTGCTTTCTGAAGATGTCAAGCACCAGCTTTCCCTTGGTCCTGCCGGCATGTCCTGTGTACTGGCAGGGAAACAAGAACAAGGTATGAAATTGGTGGTGGCAGCAAGGAGGAACGAGAGCACAGCAATAATCGTGGACGCTGCAGTCCTACGGACGACAAACATCTACAGTATCAACCCTGATAGACTTCAGCAATCATAGCTCATGGGTATAAGTACAAAGGTGCTATGTGCTGAGCCCAATTCAGTGCATCTAATCCTAATTTTCTGAATATTTTCCCACATTCCCTAGAATTAGGGGCAGAAACACCCAAGCCACTGGGCTGTTGAAGCTGGCCCTAAATCAGCTGGAACTTGATTTAAAACATTGGCTTGGTATATTTAGTAAACAAAGCTTAAGCATGTTGTAGGACTGATGCATAAAGAACTTTTTAAAAAGTTCTTTATGCATCATTTGTAGAAGAATCTGAACCCAAATGAGGGGAGAAATGACATAAAGCATGCTAAGAGTTCATATTCAGAGATTAAACTTGGAAGTTACTTTGATAAAAATGCATGTTGTTGCCTTAGTTAACATGCTCCTGCAAGTGTAAACTGCCCATTTGAGATGCATTTTGATATTCCCCTGGTCAATCAGAGGTTGGGCAATCTTCAGATTTCTGGGATCTGTGTCATTTTTTTTCTTATTAGATTTCACAGACTTAGCAACTTGAGCCAAGTGCAAAATAAGCCTGAAGGAAAAGGATGGCTTTTTCTGCTCAGAACATGGGTAGATAATCAATATAAAATCAAACTCATAAGTCTTTACATAAAAATCAATTTCAGTGGTGTTATTTGGGAAGCTGGGAGGAACATTTTAATTGTTATTGCAGGGCAGTTGAGACTCAGAAACCATACCAGACGCCTATAAATTGTCCAGTTCCTACTCTAATGTCTTCCCATCCCTAAGTAAGCATTACACTTTTCTACCCTCAGTAGAGCTATTTGATTAAAATTGATTGCACTTCTTTGAAACCTTCCAATTTGATTGGTGTAATATCTATTAATACTGATCTAATCATTGTTGCCTTATGGGACCCAGGAGCATGACTTCTCTGTCACAGCGCTTGCCCTGTGGAACAGTCTGCTCTAAAATTTGGTTGGATCTGTCCCTGCTGGCTTTTAAGAAGGCCCTGAAGACCTGGTTCTTCACCAGGTGCTGGATCAGGAAGTTAGATGAAGTAGCTGTGTGATAAGAGTTATGTCTGGTCCCCAATGCATGTTTTACTGAAATACATTTTATTATTTTTATTATTTTCTTTGTATTGGATGTTTTCAACTCTTTTCAGCCACCAAGAATCTCTGGCTGAGTTGATGGCCGTGTGAATTGATTAAATAAGTAAATATATCTAATTTTATAATATAGTACATAGGTAGAAAATGTTCTGCCCCGCATTAGAAACAATATCAAATGTGCTATTTAGACATTGTCTAGGTCATAAACAAATGTTAAGATTCTAGGTGGAGCAGAACAGAATTGATTGCGAGTATGAGAATATAGTCTACAACTTAGTTATCTTTACATGCATGATCTGTTTTTAGCCCAAACATGCGTCTCAGGACCCACTTCTTAACTTTTTTGCCCAACAGTATATTTGACAGGTGAGATGTGACTGTTACAACTCATTTAGATCAATCAGTCAATTGACTTTCCTAGTCTTAATATGCTCCTCCAATCATCAACTGACTGTTAGTGGCCTATAGCTGTATCGTATATAAACATTTACAGTTACGATACAAGATGTAAACACAATTACATAATAAAATAATGGTTGCCATAATAAAATAATTGTTTACCACCAGCTGGAACAAGTAGACAGCCTAGTATGACTGCAGTTCATTTGTTTGTTTAGCATAATTCACCAAAATTGAATCAATCAATCAATCAATCAGTAAAATTTGTAGACTGTTTTTCATGTAAATGCCCTGAAGTGGTCTATAAAGAGTAAAATCATTAAATACAAAAATAAAATGATTTCTTTTATAATATGTGTAAACAAATTCAATCGGAAAGACTCTAGGTGGTGAGAGGGTAAAATATAAAGGCGTTTATAACTGCTGTCAAAATTGGAAGCTGCTTCTTTATAATCTTTTTTCTTTTTCTTTTCTATTTCTATTTCTATTTCTTTTTCTATTTTCTTTCTTACTCATTCACTATTCCCTCTTATTTTCTTTGTTTCTTTTCTAATATTTGTATTGTTTTTATCTTATTAAAAATTTCTTCAATAAAATTATATTAAAGAAAGAAAGACTCTAGGCGGTGCCCAATCAATTACAAAACATTAAAAGCATATGCTTTATAAAAGTAAATTGAAAGCAACGCTAAAATTCAGGCTCACCCATTAAAACTAAATATGAGTAGATCGAGGATTAGGAAAATGATGTACTTTACACAGTGTGTAGCTCAGCTGTGGAATTCATGCGATCTGATGTCACTATTTTAAGTGATTTTAAGGGGATCGGATAGGTTCTTGGAGGATCATTCTTTCAGGATTTAACAGTCTTTAACTGCAGCAAGACTCCTATATGCGCAAACATGGAAGGATATACAAATACAGTGGAACCTCGAGTTACGAATTTAATCTGTTCCGTGACTCTGGTTGCAACTTGAATTGGTTGCAACACGAGGCAAATTTTCCCATAAGGTTCAATGTAATTACCGTTAATCCATTCCGGCGTCCGCGGACCATGTGCCAGGGGCGGAAAAACGGCCGCGGACCACACGGCAGGGCGGAAAAATGGCCATGGACCATGTGTCAGGGGCGGAAAAATGGCCGCAGACCACGTGTCAGGGGCGGAAAATGGCCGTGGACCACGTGGAATGGGTGGGGAAATGGCCGCGGACCACGTGGCACAGGCGGAAAATGGCCGCGGACCACGTGGCACAGGCGGAAAATGGCCGCGGACCACGGGGCACGGGCGGAAAATGGCCGCGGACCACGTGGAATGGGTGGGGAAATGGCCGCGGACCACGTGGAATGGGCGGAAAAATGGCCGCGGACCACGGGGCACTGGGAAATGGCCGTGGACCACGTGGCATGGGGGAAATGGCCGCGGACCACATGGCACAGGCGGAAAATGGCCATGGACCACGGGGCATGGGCGGAAAATGGCCGCGGGGCACGGGCGGAAAATGGCCGCGGACCACGGGGCACGGGCGGAAAATGGCCGCGGACCATGGGGCACGGGCAGAAAATGGCCGCGGACCACGTGGAATGGGCAGAAAAATGGCCGCAGACCACATGGCACGGGCGGAAAATGGCCGCGGATCCGGTTCGCAAGTTGAGGCGAGTTCGCAAGTCGAGGTAAATTTTTGGGGCCGGAGCTGATCGTATCTCGAAAAATTCGTAAGTAGGGGCGTTCGTAACTAGAGGTACCACTGTACCTACTGCTGAAATATGGATATGGAAATCAGTGGAATTGGAGATGGTGAAACCCACTGCATTGCTCAAAGACAAGGCACTGCCTGACTTTGTTTCTAATTGGAAACCACTCTTAGACTTTTTGCTTGATGCTCAGAAAAATGCAGCTTTGATTTTGGGATTTGCTGATGGATGTTATACTTATAGAAATAACTTGTACAAATCATATGTATTATTCAAACAGATAAATGTTTAGGAATCATTTTGAACATTAGATTAAAAACTTTTTTTTTTACTACGTAAATGTTTAGATATTAGAGTAAAAGGCAAATATATTCTCTATCTATACCTGTACCCAGGAAAGTTGGAAGCTACTCTTTCTTTCTTATGCCCCCTCTTCTTCTCTCCCCCCCTTTTTCTTTTCCCTTCCTTTTTTCTTGATTTTTCTGTATTTTAACTTCTTTGGAAAACTTAATAAAATTTTTATTAAAAAAAAGGATTTACTAGTCTCGATGGCTGTTTACTACATTCAGACTCAACGCCATAAACCTTAAATATCAGCTATAAATGGGCAACTGTGAAAGAGAATTCTTCTTGCTCTTCTACCTTTCTGAAGGTATCTTTAGATACAGCATGAAGGACTGGATGGACCATTACCCTAATGCAGCAAGGTGGTCCTTATGTTCTTATTTTATGTCCATTAAAGCAGCTCAGCTTCTATTTCTCTCTTTTTTTTAATCAGTAAGTTTCACCTAGGATTTCCTCTCATATCACAGAAGGTCTCTGTAGGATGCATCTCTATGTATTTTACTGCTTCCTATGCTGATACATTTCCTACAGTTCTATTTTAATAGAGACACTTGAGACAGCTTTTAGCATAAAACTAAATCAAAACTCATAAAGGTTCATTTAAAAAGGCAGCAATTTCAGAAGAGGTAAAAGAATCATCAACAGTTTCACAGAATCATAAAGACACTTAACATCTGCACAGGCCAGATGCTTCTGGAAGGTCTAATGAGGTGGTGAAAACAAGGAAGGGTTGGGGCAGGGAGTTCTTAGCCATTGTTCAGAGAAGGAAACTTATATTTTGGTACTCATTTATAACAATTTAAGCCTGCATATTCATTGAGAAAAACAATCTCAAAGTGAATTCACATATGTAATTTACCTCGATGCATCAGTCAGTGAAAAGGCGAGTTATTTGTTGCAAGCTTTCTTGGTTGGTTGGCAACCTGGGGAGACTCTCCCTGCTGATGTCTAGGAATGATGACTCTGATCAATTTTGTCTCCTGTTCTTTGATCTTTTAGAGCCATGTTCACTGGCGGGATGAGAGAAAGCAATCAAGATGTGATTGAGTTGAAAGGTGTCTCTGCCAAAGGCTTGAAGCACATCATAGAGTTTGCATATAGTGCCGAAGTCACCCTTGATCTTGACTGCATCCAGGATGTGCTTGGAGCAGCAGTCTTCCTGCAGATGGTACCAGTGGTGGAGCTGTGTGAGGAGTTCTTGAAATCTGCCATGAGTGTTGAGACTTGCCTTAACATTGGGCAAATGGCTACCACATTCAGCCTTGCCTCCTTGAAGGAGTCAGTCGATGCCTTCACCTTCCGGCATTTCCTTCAGATTTCCGAGGAAGAAGACTTTCTGCACCTTCCTTTGGAGCGACTTGTGTTCTTCCTTCAAAGCAACAAGCTCAAGAGCTGCAGTGAGATTGACCTTTTCCGGGCCGCCATCCGATGGCTGCAGTATGACCCAACGCGTTGCAGCAATGCCAGCCAGGTCCTCTGCCACATTCGCTTCCCGCTCATGAAATCTTCGGAACTGGTGGACAGCGTCCAAACCTTTGACATCATGGTGGAGGATGTGTTATGCCGGCAGTACCTCTTAGAAGCTTTCAACTATCAAATATTGCCTTTTCGGCAGCATGAGATGCAGTCTCCCCGAACTGCAATTCGCTCAGATGTCCTTTCTCTCATAGCTTTTGGTGGCACTCCATACACGGACAATGATAGGACTGTAAGTGGCAAAGTCTACTACTTGCTCGATAGCAGCACGCGCCAATTCAAGGAGCTGACAGAGATGGAGGTGGGGACTAGCCACACGTGTGTGGCTGTCCTGGATAACTTTGTTTATGTGGTTGGGGGACAACATCTGCAGTACCGCAGCGGTGAGGGAGCACTTGACGTCTGCTACCGGTATGATCCACATTTGAACCAGTGGCTGCGCATTCAGGCTATGCAAGAGAGCAGGATCCTGTTTCAGCTGAATGTGTTGTGTGGCATGGTCTATGCCACAGGGGGCAGGAACAGATCTGGTAGCTTGGCATCTGTGGAAAAATATTGCCCCAGAACCAATGAATGGAGCTATGTTTGCCCCCTCAAGCGCAGGACGTGGGGTCATGCTGGGGCCACAGTGGGAGGCAAGCTGTATATATCAGGAGGGTATGGAATATCAGTAGAAGACAAAAAAGCTTTGCATTGCTATGATTCTGCCCTGGATCAGTGGGAGTTCAAAGCTCCCATGAATGAACCACGGGTCTTGCATGCAATGGTCAGTGCCAATAATAAGATATATGCCCTCGGGGGCCGCATGGACCATGTCGATCGTTGCTTTGATGTCTTGGCAGTGGAGTATTATGTACCAGAAGCCAACCAGTGGACAATGGTAAGTCCAATGCGGGTAGGACAGTCTGAGGCTGGCTGTTGCTTGCTAGAGAAGAAGATCTACGTTGTAGGGGGATACAACTGGCACCTGAACAACGTTACCAGCATTGTACAGGTGTATAACACTGAGACGGATGAATGGGAGAGAGACCTCCATTTCCCAGAATCGTTTGCTGGGATTGCTTGCGCACCGGTGATTCTACCACAGCCTACAGCCTGGAGGTGACCATTGAAAACCACCCAGTCTTCTGAACCATCATGTGCATGCTCTTGCCTGGCTTGTTTTGCAAAATCAAGTTGTGCATTCATGGCAGGCAAGTGAGCTCTTCTGCCTACACTCTCTTGGTTTCTTTGTGTTCCAGCAGCACTTTTCTACCCTGTTGGGACTGGGAGTATGATATGGAAGACTGTCCTGAGTAGGGGATCTTCTCAAGAAGGGGTGGTGTTACACACCCTGGTTTTTCTTCCTTAACGATATCACATCTGCAGATGTTTAATAAGCTTTTTTTTTTTTCATTTATAAATTACTGAGGGATTCACTATATCTCAAAGTGTCATTAAATGGAAGTGTGTTGTATCTGGACAATTTGAAAAAAGTCAAGAAAACTAAGATCATCCTGAACTTTCCAAAAGCAATAAGAAGAGCAATTGGGTGAAGGAGAAGAGGACTCTAGAGGTGAACAATATATGATCTCATACAGGACTACGTTTAATTTTCTGAAAAGCAGTTTTGAACACATGTACAGAACATGCCTGTTGTTGAAAACTTGATAAGACACATTCTCCTACGCAGAGATTTAGGAAAGTGCCAAGAAGACTCCATAGAAGTTTGGAATCTATGGAGTGGAGAACAAAACAGAATTATTAGCACAGGTAAATATGACTTCCATAAACTGACAGTACATATATATATATATATATATATATATATATATATATATATATATATATATATTTATCATAATCCACTTTTGGGGGGACATGCAAGGAGAATCATGCTTTAACATGGATATGTCCCAGACAAGCTGCTTTCTGGACACTTGAACACTTTCTTTAGGCAAGAATGTTCACTATTGGACAGGATGGGCAAGTACAGTATGAACAATCACTTGATGGAAGTGGTTATATTTATCATTCCTCTTAATTGTTGGTTATGGAAAGCCTCTTTTATGTATCTGCAGCTGCTTGGAAAGTGAGATGAGCAAAGTAGTCATAAGATTGACATTTCATCCTGCAGGATGAACTCTGGTGGTAGGATATGTAATAAGCAGACTGTGCTGAATGGGTATTTATATTCATCTACTGTGAGTACTGAATTGGCAGATTGTTTTACTTTGAGTTCAGGTATCAGTTCCCCATAAATTGGTATAGACACTCATGTACCCTCTTGTATACTCCATAGTAGTTTGCACAACAAGGTCTGATAAAGACCTAGTGGCTGAATTTACACAACAAACTGCGCTTAGTTTTAGCTCTGGTTAGGATCTGTTTGTTTCTGGTTTATGCAAATTCAGCCCGTTTGGCTAGTTTATGGCTCATGTATTGTGCCAACCCCCAAAATGGGTTGATTTCAGCAAGCAGGTTGAGCATGCTGTATGCAATCCTAGCCCAGGTATCCAGAAATAGCCAATTGTCGTTCAAAGCTCACATGGATTGGCCATCTCAGGGCAGTGCTGGTAGAACAATCTTACTGCACATATCAATATAATCCACAGTTCCTCTGCACCACATTTCTTCCAGTTTGCATTTCCCCATTCTCCAGCCATCCTGAGTTCTCGTTGGCGATGTCTAGTTTCCAGATGTTCCTCAGATATTTTCTCTTAGCACTTTTTTTTCGGTGCCTTTGAGTCAGTCTGACTCCTGGCGACTGCCTGGACAAGTCCCTGCAGTTTGCTTGGCAAATTTTTTGGAAATGGTTTGCCGTTGCCTCCTTCCTCGGGCGGAGAGAGAAGGACTGGCCCAAAGTCACCCAGCTGGCTTTGTGCCCAAGGCAGAACTAGAACTCGCAATCTCCTGGCTTCTAGCCTGGTGCCTTCGCCACTACACCAAACTGGCTCTCTTCTTTTTAGCATAATGGGGTTATGATCAGCTCTTCATAATCTGGCACTGTTGTATGGCTTGCAGCTTCCTAACAAGATATACCACCGTTCTTATTTTTTTTTCTAGCAGTCGATGCAAAGCAGCTTCATGGCTGTCATTGTAACTTTCCACAATGCCCTGAATGTATTGTCACCCCAGGGCATTGTGGGAAATTAAAGTGGCCTAGGGTCAACCAATGAAGTGCCAGTGCTAGAATGTCTGCCAAGGAGAGCCCTGAGGGAGGAGGGAGATCATCAGAGGGTGTTTGATGGGGGATGCTTAGTTTAGACCAACGTTTTTCAACCTTGGCAGCTTTCAGAGGTGTGGGCTTCAACTCCCAGAATTCCCCAGCCAGCCTTGCTGGCTGGGGAATTCTGGAGTTGAAGCCCACACCTCTGAAAGCTGCCAAGGTTGAGAAACGCTGGTCTAGAACTAGCTGAGATCAATTCCCCTGATGCAGTTCTCCATTCCCCAAGTAATAGTAATATCTCTGCTCTCCATTCTGGCAAAACACTGCTGCAGACAGAATTGAAATTCATTTGTTCCTTTGCTTTTCTGTATTTAACTAGCCGTGTATGCTTCAGCTGCAGTCTGGAACAGGAAACGAGGACTTTGCATTAAATACATAAAAGCAGTGAATTGCAGCTTTTCAGAAGAGGCTTGAATATGTGCTTAGAAGTTCACATCTTGCTGATCAGGTTTGTTTTTGTGTTACGGAACATGAACTTTGGAGCATTTTCCAAGTGTGGAATTAAAACATACTTTCATATGTCAACGTTCCAGATTATTTCAGTGCGTAAATAATGTGTTAAATACAGTGTACAAGCTGTTCGCTTGACTCCCTGTTTTGCCATGGGAAAGGAACCAGGAAAACGCTGAGATATTTATATACAATAGAGTATATTTGCCTAGAAAAATTTTGTCTGTCTGAAACTTCAGCCCTTGTGTATGTTTGAAGTGGAATGATAGTTTGCAAGTGTGAAAGCCAACGCGAGGCTGTGAAGGGAAATATTGTAATGCTGTTTGAGAGAGAATTTAAAATCTCAATAACAACAAAAAAGTATTTTTAAGGAAGCAAAGATGGATGCTTCATTTTACAGAAATGGAGAAGCAGGGCCAGCTGTTAATTACTCCTTTTTAATTGTTGGTTTAGCAATTCAATTTTTTTGAAATTAAGAAAAAAGTTTTGATGGTACATATTCAGAAAAAAAAATCTCCTGTGTAATAGCATTCTTGATAGAATTTACATACTGGCTGAATTTGTACAATCCACCATTTAACCTGATTACTGTATTAACCCATTTTCTGAGTTTTTGAATGACTAAATGGGCTAGGTTCAGCTTGCTAAGCCAGCAAAAATCTATGGTCAAAATTAACCCAGCCTGGCATGTTTATTTAATTAATTTACAGACTACTGTAATTAATGGGGCTCTGGGAGTTTACAGTCCAATACAAATTTGATCTAGATTTAAGCAGCAATGAAAACACCCACCACAAATAGCCAATCAAAATACAAACCTGGTCCCAACTCCAACTCATAACAGCCACGATTAACTCCTGTAAAAGAGGATCGGGTCTGTCTTCACAGCCTTAGGGAAAGATTTTGCTGGAAAGCTGTTCTGCCATGTGCAAATGCAACTGCAGTGATTATACAATAAGGTTCAACATTTTGGTAAGTTTCTAGACATTGTAGAAAGAGAGCTGTGTTAGTCTATGGCAGTGTTTCTCAACCTTGGCAGCTTGAAGATGCACGGACTTCAACTCCCAGAATCCCCCAGCCAGCCTAACCCTTGCTGGCTGGGGAATTCTGGGAGTTGAAGTCTGCGCATCTTCAAGCTGCCAAGGTTGAGAAACACTGGTCTATGGTAGCAAAAAAGTCAAAAGGAATCTGGGAACATCTGATGAAGTGAGTTGCGGCTCACAAAAGCTTAAGTCTTTTAATAAAATGTGTCAGTTGGAAAAGGTGGGACCCAACTCCCTGATTTTTTGGTAGGCTTGCGCATCCAGGTTTTTGAATAAGGGAGTGCAAAGTTGCTTTTACCCGGAAGAATAATTAAATGTATATGGCTGCCCACCTCATATACATGACTCTGGGTGGCTAACCATTAAAGACAAGATAAAACAACCAAAATTAAAATAAAATAGCTTCAATAGCATAGAATCGCTGCTGAGAAAATTCAGAACTTCACACATTTGAATCAAGCATACAGTGAGCGCATCCATGTTACCAGGACCCCAGCTAGATTGGCAAAGGCCAGCAGGGTTGGGACAAGTCCTACCTCAGGGGGGGTGATATTCCAGAGGGTGGGCACCACGGCAGATAAAGCCCTCTTCCCAGGCCCCGCCAAGTGGCACTCACCTGTGGACGGGAGACAGAGCATGATTCTCCTGCCGGATCTAATAGCATGGGTAGATCCCACCGGGGAGAGACACTCCCGTAAGTAACCCAGCTTAGCTTAGCAGGCTTTTAAAAGTAACCATCAGCATCTTGAGTTGCACCCTTTACTAGTTTTGACAGCAGGGTGGAATTAGAATTGACTCACCATCCCTATAAATGGCCAAAATGTTTATGGTGTCAAGGGATATCTGTATATTGGCTACAGCAGGATCCACGAAGTGTGCAGTTGACCCACCTTTGCTCAGGTCCCCACTGCTGCATTTCGTGCATAGATTGGGCTATTTAAATAGGGAGAGTCATTCTTGTACTGTAGGAGTCCCCAGGTCTCCCTGAGCATTGTGACAAATGTCTTTTCTGATAGCACAAAGGCAGCTGGTCACAAAACAGAAAGCAAGGCTGCACTTCTAATTTTGTGGGATGGTTTGACAAGTCAGTTTTCCTTCTTTTTCTGGACAAGCTTCTAAAGAAAGCCTCTAGGGTACACATGAAGTATGGCTGGGGAATTCTGGGAGTTGAAATCCACACATCTTAAAGTTGCTAAGTTTGAAAAACAATGTTTTAGATTGACACTTTGCATATATGGTTGTGTGAATGTGGGGTGTGTGACCATGGGAGTACATGAGGCACACGGGCTGAGTTTGCACACTACAACTTACGTAGGCCAAAGACCTAGTGGTTGCATTTAACGTATTAAAACGGATTAGCTTATTTATTTTATGGCTTAGAGGGTTCTGCTCCTCATCCCACTTGATTAGATGATAATTCAAGTGTTCTGTGTGAACTTGGGTAATGCCTTAAGTTCGGTAGCCAACTTAAGTGGCTTGTGCAGACCCAGCTGGCATCAAAAATCTACTGATCAACTTCTGGCTGCGTTGAGGATACTAGGTTTTTGACACCAGAAAGATTTCCAGCCTTGATCTACAGTAGTTGGAGGCTGTAGTTCATCCTTCAAAATGGCAAGTGGACCATAGCAGATTGGTGTCATCAGAAGGGGCAGAGCTGAAAATGGTGGGTTGAGTTTTAGTTCTTAAAGGAGACAGGGGAGCGTTTCACCTCCCAGAATCTTTGTGTTTGCATTCCCACCCTGATCGGGTTTGCTAATAAAATGTCAGTATTTACATTTACACAAATACTTTATCAAGTATTTATCAAATACTTGATAAAGAGACAGATGGGGCTTGTGGTTGCATGTTGCCCACAGATTGTAGGTAGGCAGCTTGACTGTACAACAAAGGTAGCAATTTTTTGTTCAGAAAAAATTGGGTGGAAATGAGAGAGACAGTGGGCAGGGCAAAAATCAGGAAGAGTTCGGTAGTACATTTTTAATTGGTTAGTCCAAAAAGGTGTTACCAGAAATCCTTCTGATTTATGGCTACCGTGGACTAACTTTTCTCCTCCTACTGATGGGCAGGGCAGTGATACCAAGGGAGCAGAGTGACCTCACCCAGATGAGTAGAGCATTCTGGAGTAGAATTTTTCCAGGTTTTGATATCAGACTGGCTGTCACTTGCCCAATCTTCCTTTCCTCCTTTTTGAAGATACAGACAACATTTGCTGTCTTTCCATCATCTGGCATTTCATTGGCTCTTCAGGATTTTCCAGACGGTTCAGCCAGACCATCAGTTCTTTCTTCGGCGTTCTAGGATGCAATTCATCTGGCCCTGGAAATTTAAATGGATTCAAAATAAAGAGGAATTCTCTTAGCAGTTCCTCTCAGTTTCAAGCTTCAATCCTGCCCCTGTATCCTGCCCTTCACAATTTGTTGGTGGAATGCATTTTTTTTCCCCTTGCAAAAGACTGAGGCAAATAAGAATTGAATCTCTCACCCTTTTCTTCACAGCTCTTAGCATTTTTCTTCTTCACTGAGCAGCTGATATAATGGTTATTTTAATTCTGAGTGTATCTAAAGAAACCCCATTTATTGTTCTTAGCATCTTTTGTTAACTCAACTTCAGAGCTTTCACTTTATTACCAGCACTACAAGCCTAGTCTACCTGTTTATATTCTGCCTTTATAAGCCAACTCTTTGTTTTTCTGATATATCTCCTTTTCCTTTTTTGTTTTTAGGTTTTACTAAGCTTTGGGAG
Organism: Python bivittatus; assembly: GCF_059951505.1. Classification (NCBI taxonomy): domain Eukaryota; kingdom Metazoa; phylum Chordata; class Lepidosauria; order Squamata; family Pythonidae; genus Python; species Python bivittatus. The sequence goes on from NW_028277087.1 coordinate 5,352,938, forward strand.
TAACTACATTGGCTTCTTTTGCTGTCCCCCACTTTTTTTGATTCATTGCAGTTGTTTGTAATTGTGCTTTTACTACCTCTGAACTCCCATAAATTTTCTACAACTTTTCCCATTAACTTATTCTACCATGTTTTGAGTTTACTAAAATCCACAAGCCCAAGAAGCTTGGTTGATTATACTCTTTTTCCTTTGGGTCAGTCTTGACTCCTGGTAACGAGTCCTTGCCACGCCTGGGCGAGTCCCTATAATTTTCTTGACAAGATTTTCAGAAGCGGTTTGCCACTGCCTCCTTCCTAGAGCTGTGAGAGAGGGACTGGCCCAAGGTCACCCAGCAGGTTTTGTAGCTAGGGCAAGATTAGAACTCCTGGTCTCCCAGTTTCTAGCTTGGTGCTTTAACCACTATACCAAACTGGCTCTCATACTCTGTTTTAGCTCTCAAAATAAGAATTCCAGCGTATCCTGTACATTTTCCTCCAATGTTCCTGGCACTTCCTTAACTAAGTGTTCTGTATTGGTTTCAAGTCAAGGATAGCTGATTTGCTTGCCTCTTCCAACACCCGCTGAAAGGAAAGGGTGTCAACAAGACAAGTCAGGAATTTCCTGGAAGGACCATGCTGACAGATGTTGGGGTAATTGAAGTTTCCCATCTTGATGACTTCATGCCTCTTGGAAAGATCTGCAGTTTGCTTTTGGAAGGCATCATCCAAATTTTCTTCATAATTGGTTGGGTGACAGTAGACATCACAGACCATATTGTTTTAATCTCCTCCACAGCACGACTCCTTCTCACTTTCTTTTGCTTCTGCCTTTAGAACAAGTGGCATCCATACTCTGGTCATGGAGCCATCTCACCAGGTCTCTTACTCCTGTTAAATCATATGTGCTCTCCTGTGCAAAAGCCCAAGCTCATCTTGCTTATATTCCATACTCTGAGCATTAGATAGAAAAGGCCATGAACTTTATAAGCCAATGTTCTTTTCTATTTTAATTTGTGTGGTTCCAGAGGCCCAATTCCAGCAACACTCCCATTTTCTACAGTGCGCAAGTCTTTATCTGAGGTTGTTACTGCAAAGATTTCATCTCCATCCCTCTCCCTTTAAAGCTCTCGTTGGTGGACATCACCTTTAGGCTATGTGCGTAGGTCATTTGTAGCCATCTGTAAGGTTCACGTTATGACCATGCCAAGAAGAGTGCCAAGCCAACTATTTCCCATATGCCTTTCTGTTCTGACTGCTGACTCTCTGTTTCCCAAGCTATTGTTAGGAGAATTGCACATCAAGGACATATTATGCTGTTCCTCCAACACAAAAATGCATTCTTTCCCCTGAGTGATGGTGTGTATGTGTGTGTGTGTGTGTGTGTGTATGTACAAGCACACCAGGGCTAATCTCTGCAAGAAAGTGGCAGTCTTCTCTGCCTCTTACACAACATATAATGGCTGAGTCACTCTCAGGTGTTATATCACAGATGTGTGAGACCACGCACACAACTTGTATATTGCTGTCTGGCTTTGGTGACATTCTACCTCACTTTTAAGCCAAGATTGCTACTCAGTAGGAGCTTAAAACCCAGCATCACAACAAAAATGTGACACCCCCCCCCCATGGACAAAGAACCAGCTCAGTGCTGTGACAATAAGGCTTCTGCCCCACCAAAAAATATTTTTTGAAGCCCTCCCTTTCATCACTGCTCCATAACAACCTCTTCTCACCTCTATTCTCACATACAAGGTTAATTAACATATATCAATTTAAATCAACCCTGGATTAAAGTAAACCAATAAGGATTTTGTTCTGTTTCTAGTCCCTGAGCAGAGCACTCCCAAAGGGGCAGTGCCTTCAACTGGGCCCACCCTTGTGAAGAACCACCTAGGAAGAGATGCCAAGAGCACTATGATTTCCCCCCTTTATCTTTAAGCTTTTGGTGAATCCTGTTTAAGAACTATGGCTGGTCAGAGATTGGATGAGTCTAACAGAGTGGATTCCTGGGTTCAGAATGGCACAGGCCACTCCTTAGGGAAAGGATTAATGATAAAAGCAGATGGTATGCAAAATAAGCATTGATCTCCAAGAAAAAAGAATCAGATTACTTATTATCCGTAGTATTCTAATTTCATATGATATAAGCATCCACGTTCTTAATCTATAGCTCTATGCAAATATTTCTATTTCCTATATTGTATCCTAAGTTCTTTCTCCCATGGTTTGATTGATTAATTGAATTTATATAGATGCCCATCTGACATAAGTGACTCTGCGTGGTGCACAGAATTAAAACAACAAAAACAAAAAACATTCAAAATAATTAAAAACAAAATTATTAAAAACCAATCAACCCAGTTAAAAACTATAAAGAGAAAACACGGAGAGTGCATTCAGAATCATACATACAATACAGCCATTTCATGGGCTCCATATTTCTTTAAATAACTATTACCTTTTAAAATAGAAACAGTAAAAACTAACAAAAACTAATATTAAAGGAAAAAAATAAGAAAAAGGAAAATTAGAAAAAAAGAATGACCTAGCTCAAAAGTGCAAAAAAACAAAGAAAAAGAAAGATAAAGAAAAAAATTGACTTCCAACTCTCCTCACAGCAGATATAAATAACAGTATACATCAATCTCTTGCTCTAAGTTTACAACATAGCTTTCATTATGACTATAAGCCCATATTATTTTTAATAATCAAATTCATACAACACAATTTCATTTTTTTCTGTTTTCTGCAGAAAGTCCAAAAAAAGTTTCCAATTAACAGTAACATTACACAATGTCTTTTCTCAAATCAAAGCCATCAATTTCACCATCTCTGCCAATTCCATCAGCTTCATCATCCATTCTTCCATTGTAGGTAATATCACATCCTTTCACCTTTATACATATAAAAACCTTACTGCTGTTATCATATATAAGAACAAAATTCCATAAATTTAATAACAAATGTATTTTAACCTTAGTCAAAAATAAATCCATTTTATAATCCAACTTATCATTTTCTCTAAAAAAAAAAAAAAAGCAAGCAAATGAAATCTCTCCCCCTTTATATACAGATCCTTAAAATCTCGTCATTCAATCCTGGTCACAAAAAAATCCCATTAATAACTACGAAAAACCTCAATATATATATTAACCATAATAAAATGTTCACTTTGTTTACTTTTAAAAAGCTAATCTTTAATTCTTTCAAATAGTGTCTCACAAGTTGATTCCCCATCATTCTCTCCTTGTCTTCTTCCAGAAACAGCTCCAGTAATTTCTCTTTGTCTCTTCCCAGGAACAGACTTACCAGTTCAACACATTCCTTTTGCAAATCCAAGATAAAAAGTCTTTCCAAGTCACTCTTCTTTTCCATTATTTGTATGTCCCCTTTGATCACTGTGACATCAATTAGTTTCATTTGTAAATCTGTTATGGCATCCTTTTTCATATCACTCTTATCCTTTGGTATTTTTAAATCCATTTTTAAATCCATAGCATCTTTGTTTATACAGTGGTACCTCTACTTACGAACGCCCCTACTTACGAAATTTTCAAGATACGATCAGCTCCGGCCCCAAAAATTTACCTCTACTTACAAACTCGCCTCGACTTACGAGCCATTTTCCGCCCGTGCCACATGGTCCACGGCCATTTTTCCGCCCGTTCCATGTGGTCCGCAGCCATTTTTCCGCCCGTTCCATGTGGTCCACGGCCATTTTCCGCCCTGCTGCGTGGTCAGCGGCCGTTTTTCTGCCCCGACGCGTGGTCCGCGGACGCCGGAACGGATTAACGGTAATTACATTGAACCTTATGGGAAAATTTACTTCGACTTGCGACCAACTCAACTTGCGATCAGAGTCACAGAACGGATTAAGTTCGTAAGTAGAGGTACCACTGTACCACCTTCATAATCCAGCATTTTTTAAAACTCCAAATCCACATTCAAATCAGTTTCCACCTCCATTTCAAAATGAACCATCTTATCCAATCTTTCCTCTGTCTTTTTTTCAAGGGACACGAATTTAGCTCCTAATTCATCAAACATTGATTGGAGTAAGCTTAAGTCGTTTTATCTTCTAATGGCTGCCCCAAAGGGCCCCTTCTAGCCATTTTTCCCCCCAAAGCAAGCAACCGTAGGTATTGTATAAGTGAAAGTAAGCAGACAGTTCACCCTCAGTTGCCTTTCACTATGTAATTGCAGGCACATGCCAGCAAAAAATACACAGAGAACTCAAATTACTACCTCCTTCTGTTTTGAAAATCCAACCAATCAACAAGCATATCACAGAAAAACAAAAGATTTTCCCATAGAAAAATCAAATCCAATTAATACAGACGGAGTTTCATAAAATTAAACTTTTAACAAATAGATCTTCCCATTTCACCATAAGTAACTTTTATGTCTTTTCTGTATTCTCCTTATCTTCCAGTTTTTTGCAAATTGTTCAGATTACAGTAAAACTCTAATTCTTTTTTTAAAGTTATAGTCCAAGAAATAATAAAAAAAACACCAAGAGAATTACTTAACTGTTGCAAAGGAAGGTCTCTCTTACATTGAAAAATAGTTATATTCCATAATGATTTAGAAATGGGGTTCGGCCGGCTCTAGTGTCCATATTTAGGCTGTACCACAATTGTGAACGAAGATGGATCCCCTGCCTCCCAGCCACTCACTCTCAAGCCGTTCACAGAAGCTTGTGTTTCTCTTGTTAGCTTGCAAGGAACGGCCATCCCAGAGACTGATTTCTTGCTTTCTTCTTAATCTGGAGAAAGTTGGGTGGTCAGCGCTTGCTGCCAGCCATGGATCCAGCTGCAGTGCTGTCTCCCCTCTCATGGAGATGACTAAGCTACCATTGTCCCCACCGGAAGTCCATGAGTTCCATATTTCCATGGGATCCCAATGACAAAACCAAGTTTTCAGGGCCTTCTAGAAGGTCAGTAGGGTCAGGCCCAATCTCACTTTGGAGGAGGGGGAATGATGTTCTAAAGGGCACATCCTCCTGGGTCCCATCAGGTGAAACTCCTCTTGCAAACTGTTCCCAGATAACAGGGTAAGTATGTACCCCAGGCATCTCTACAGGCCATGGCACACACTTGGTGTCCAACTGGAACGTATCCGAGTGATTTTATCCTCCAGATGCCCAGAAAACTCCTCTGCGCGGCCCTGCAGGTGGGTCACTGGGCCCACCTTTCCCAGAAGAGATCAGGTGATCTTAAACAGGGCCGCTGGGCAGCGTTCTGCAGATGCAATAACAGAGGAGAAATGTATTCTCCTCTTCTCCTTTTATCACCCAACCCATTCTTATAGCCACTGTTTGGCAGTTATCAGGGGCTCATCTGGCTTTGACCATTCTTCCAGCTGTGGTTTGGGGCAGAAGCCAAGGCTCTTTTCCTCCAGTCCCAACATGTTCAACTGCTCAAATCCTGACAGCCTTTGTTACTGGGCTGATTTCTCCTGTGGCCCCCAACTTAGTTGCCTTTGGGCTATTGTCACTTTGAGTTGTCCACCATCTCTTCTAAGTTGAGGGGAAAGGATTTCTTGCTTCAGTGCTGAGGACTGTTGTTGAGGTTTTGGTGCTGCTGTGGGTCACCCCCAGTCCTCTTGACCTCTGCACTGCCAACTGAGCTGCTGCTGTCTCACCCAACACTGAAGTCATTTCCAGCTATGCCACTGCCACCACTCCTAACTTTTGGCCTCTGCCCTCTAGCCTGGACACACACACTCACCACTGCCTTCTCTATGAACTCCACTGAGAAACAGCCACATATACCACCAGCACCAACCAGGTAACCACATTTCTTATGTATAGGGCTGGCTCCTCCACTTAACCTGGGTGGATGTTTGGGGCAAGTGGGAGATGTGAGAGAAGGACATGGTGGTTTAACTGCCTTGTCTATCATCCAATGCTGGCACCAAGTGGAAGGGGCTACATAGGCTATGGAATAAGGTGGAGATGTGCATGTTTGTGAATTCTGTGAAAGAGTGTAGACCTGGCCTTGGGAATTGGGAAAGGATGAGCAAACCATTAAGTGGGGACTTGCAGAAAAGATTACTCACTTCTGAGAAAGAGGAAGGTATGAGTAACACCCTCAAAATAACTCCACCTTGATTTTCTTTGGTATAAGATGGGGCAGAGAGAAACTCAGACAAACTCTCAAGATTCTGTTATTCTACCCTACAAGGATAAAGATCATTCCTAGAGTCCCTGCCATGCTTGTTTCTTGACCTTTCCTACCTCAAAGGGCTGACGTCATAATGATTCAGGGATACATGCAAATATACTCATGCTGCAAGATCATTTGAATCATAAATTGGAAGGTGCATGCCACACTTTTATTAAACCCCAGTGTATGGCCCCTTTGGAATAGTGTTGCTGGGTGAAAACAAGGCTTCAGCCAGCTCAGCATCCTAATTCCCACAGTGGCCATCCTGCTGTTTTCCATAAGATTGCCACAGGGGTGCACAAGGATGCTGGCCTGGGACTTCAGAAGACTCTCCAAACAACCTCTCGGACCCAACAAGTACTGCTTTTTAAAATTTTATTTATTATTTATGATATTTTTATACTGCCTGACTCCCAGCAATAAAAATACACAGAATAAAATAATACAATGATAAAAAACAAAAGATAGCACAACCTGGACAGCAATGAAAGCAAACCCACATTACCCAGAAAGTAATTGGTTGAGTGCCAGGGATATGCATTGTAAAGTCAGTTTAATGGACCCCCATTTAGCAGATTTCAGATCAACAGACCAAGTTGCTTACTGGATATTCTTCAGGAATAATGGACAAATCTTTTGCATCTAAAGCAATCCAGACAGGACAATTAAATTTATGCTAGTTCTATGCTGTTCGTAGCAATTTATGCCTCAGTGACATCATTATGAAAATGACATATACTGTATTATGTATTTATTTTCTTAAATTTTTATGGATGCCCATTTCCCATTCTGGGCAGCTAATAGGTCATTTGTATCAATTTTATGTCATTTGCACAATGACGTCACTATATAAATGATGTAAATTCCCAAGTGATATAATTTGGAATTTAACAGACATTTGAACATAATGGAACTGCATTCCTCAATTGGTCTGTTAAATTGAGTTTTAATTGTATAACATCTGCCTAATTTAACAGCAGCTAATCAATTGGAGTTACACAGCCAATGGGGGAACTAGGGCAGTGCTTGGTTCATTGGTTATGGCTACAGGCAAGGCAGTATCTAATCCAGTTTTTCCTTAACCTTAGCAACTCTAAGATGTGTGGGCTTCAACTCCCAGAATTCCCCAGCCAGCATGCTGGCTGGGGAATTCTGGGAGTTGAAGTCCACACATCTTAAAGTTGCCAAGGTTGAGAAACACTGATCTAATCATACAAGGAGATAACACTCTTCAAATATCCAAATAACATCACAAAATAATGCTTATTTTGCATCACCCTGGAGGACAGGTCATGGAGTAATGGACTTAACTTATAGGAATGCAGATTCCAACTAAATGTTATGAAAAACTTCTAATAGAGGAGTTCCTCCACGGAAACAAAAGAAGATCAAGTGGAGATTAGTCAGCAAACAGCCTGGCATACTTTAGCCTGGATTCTTGCACTGAGCAGGGATTGGACCTGAGGGCCTAAATGCCCCTTCCAACCCTATGGTTCTTTGGTAGGTGTCTGCTAATTTTAGGAACTGAACTTTGGCACATCTAGTAGCCTTAGGTCAGTGTTGTCCAAACTTGGCCACTTTAAGATGAGTGGACTTCAACTCCCAGAATTCCCCAGCCAGCATGGGGAAAAATACCCCCCAAAATTCCCCCCAAAATATACAGAGCAATTCTACTATATAGCGCTAAGGAAAAGTTCAAAATAATTAATCACCCCTTACTGTGCAGGAGGACCCAGTTTTCAATCATCTGCTTCAAAGGCTTCCTGGACAAGTTATCTCCTCCATTGTTTCTTGCCAGCCACTCAAACTCAGAAGTATCCTGTTTCTGATCCTGGAGGGATTAAGAGTGTATCTTTATTTATTTATATTTCAAATTTAGTCACCGCCCATCTCACTCAATGAACGACTCTGGCAGTTACTGTAAAAATGAAAATGCTGGTTAAAATACTGATTAAAATACAATAAACCAATGTTCAATTAATAAATAACATCTTCCAAGGTAATAGAAGGGATGGTTGTTAACCTCCGGGAGCATCTTCAAGGTGCCAGCCACCCACAGGGTTGGTTACCCTTCTTCATGCCCCACACAAATTGGCAGAGCCAGATCTTATATATACCGTGGTCAGTGTTACTATGTTATTAGAGGTACCATATCTGGGCTATGCAAATCTGGATTCTGTCATCTAGTGCTCATTTAGATACAGCAGTCCTAATTACTATCGTTGGCTATTTATTGCTGATTTATTTATTTACAACTTGCCTTAAGGGAAGCTCCCAAAGGATTAGAATGACTAACAAAAGAATGGTTGAAGCAACCAGGTGTATCAAGGAACAGCAGATTCAAAGCATAAGGAAGGAAACGCTTGAGGTACATCTCAGGTTGTTGCAGTGATTACTAGCTTTGATAGCTTTGAAAAGAGGGTGAAAGAGGTCCATGGGAACAGCCTCCATATTTAGAGAATGTCTGTACTGTATTCAGACATCACTGCTCCCTCAGGTCGGTTTGTGGTAAGTTTGTTAAACAAGCCATGGTGGGCTGGATTGATATGAAAGGAGGGTGCATGGGAAGTCATGCAAGTATATAAAATCTTGGTGTTATTCTGAATCCATTTCATCAACAAAGTTTAATATTGGTTAGGGGTTTGGCCTTAGCTTGGCACAAACTGAGCTTGTTGGCTAAGCTGAGGATTGACAGGATGGCACAACTGAGAAAATGGCTAAATGGCCGTTGGGTAAATGCAGCCACTGAAGAATGGGAGAGAGACATGGGAAGGAGGAACATTTTTTAAAGAGAATAAAGCTCCACTAATAAGGGAGAATAACTAGAGATAAGGAACGGAGAGAGAGCCTGCTTTGATTTTCAAACGAGCAACTTCGGAGAAACGCTCTGAGCATGCGTGACACAGCCCGCTTACTTGCCTACCAAGTGTGAAGGGGGCTGTGAAGAACCCCTGCGCAAGCGTAGAAAGAAGTACTCGGCCCATAGAGATAGGAAAAAAATCCATTGTGCTCCTGCTTCAAGAAGTTGCGACGAGCCGGGGAAAGCATCGCGCATGCGCCAAAAAGGCCTCGCCTCCAAGTTAGCTTCGCAAGTCGCGGCTCTGAACTCCTTCCACCTCCCTCTCCCTAGTCTGCCTGTTCTTACGCCTGCGCAATCCAGGCCGTTCCGCAGCCTCCGCTTGGGCGGCGCATGCGCAGAAACGCGGTCCTAGCCTTTCAGGCGCTCGCTTCAGGCCTCGTCTCCCTCCTGGCGCGCCTGCGCAGTTGGCGCCGCCTGGTTGGTGGTGGTGGTGTCTGGAGCCCGGTGGGAGGGGGGAGTCGGGGTGGGGGGAAGAGGAGGAGGAGGGATGCGGACGGGGGAAGATGGCGGCGGCGTCGTCGAACAACCCGCGGAAATTCAGCGAGAAGATCGCGCTGCACAACCAGAAGCAGGCCGAGGAGACGGCGGCCTTCGAAGAGGTTATGAAAGACCTCAGCCTGACGCGTGCCCACCGGGTGAGGAGGACCCGACGGAGGAGGGGAAGGATGGAGAGCGGGAGGGACCGACGGACGGACGCACTGCCCGACTCCCCTCAGAAAGGGGGGTGCACCGAAATTCGCCTCTCCTCAGTGTGGGGGTTAGGCATGGGGGCGTTTTTAAAGTCCATTTCGGAAGGGGAGGTCAGGGGGGTCTAGGGACACCCCCTTTTTCCTTTTGTGGAGTCCTTGGGGTTCTCTGAGCTTGGCTGTTTTCTTGCAAACGTTTGGTTACCCGGCTAGGTAACATCTTCCGTGCTAGGATGGAGTGGGGTTTGCTCTCTGTTTATATCCAGTGGCATGCCCTGCCAGTGTTGGTGGGGGTGTGGGTTTTGTTTTGTTTTATTTTTTCCCTCTGGTTTTTCCTTTTCCCCGAGAAAAGGGGAGGTGTTTAAAGACCACCCCCTGAATTTGGGGTGAGGGAAGGGGATTAAAATAAATGTGGCGTGGGAGATGCCGGAGTGGCATCCTTTTTCTCTCTTCCCTCACAAAGTGGGCGTGGGGGAGAGAACTGATGGGCCTTTCATTCAAGTGAGGGGGGCCAATTGAGTGGGGAGCTGACTCCCCCTGATTAGGGATGGAACTGGGAATCAAAACAAAATGGGTTTAGGGAAAAGGGAGAAAATCCCATCAATAAAAATCCCGTTAATGTTGTGATTTGTAAGGGGCCTTAGCAGTGTTTGTCTTCAGAAAGGCAGGTTGTAATTAACACATGTAAAAATGTTTGGTGTATTCTCTCCCCTTGGAAAAGAAAGAGGAATTAAAGCCCCTTCCATGGTTTGGGCGAGAGATGGAGTGTGAAGACTGATGAACTAAAGAAAGGAGGTCAAGGGGGATGAAATGAACCACCTTTGCTCTTCTTTTGGTACAAGGAAGGGAATTAAGCACCTCCTCCAACCAATCATGGAGTTATTAAAAGATGGGAAGAGGACAAAAAGATAACAAGCATGGGAGATAAGTGGGTTGGGAGAAGGAATCTTAATTCCTTTCTGCCTCCTATATATTGTCAAGCTGGATTAATAAGGGGGCAAGAATAGGGGTGGGGGAGCATTCTTCTCCAAAACAGAAGGGATCATAACAGTTTTGTCTTTATTTTGTTAGATATTATATTAGGGGAATAAGAGAGAGAATGGGTGGGTTCTGAAAAAAGGGGTCATAATGACAAACTACATTTTACTCAAGGGATAGGCAAATTAATATACTGGAATGGAAAATATGGGGAGGAAGCTAGCAGTGCCTATATTTTTAAGCAGGTAATCCCCTGCTCAATGTATAGATAAGAGAATAATAATTTATAAGTCTTCCTTATACATATATAAGGAAGTTGTAAGTCCCCTCCACTATGTATGGGAAAGAAACAATAACTCTCTTCCCAATTTATGGACAGGGAATTGAAAAGTCTTGTGTATATTGGGAGGAGTGTTTAATTAAAACATTCAAAATGTGTGATAATTAAACCCCATCTTGTTATGTTTATAATGAGAAATGGGGAGGTTCATGGCTCCCATTCTTTTATTTGTATGTAGGAAGGGGCAGCATTGAGGGATGAGCAATATTGTGTATTTGGGGAAATGGAGATGGGGAGGAAGTTAACTAGCCCTTAATTTATGCAAAAGGGAAATCATTCATTCTCCTTGTGTGTGTTTAGGAGCAAATTAAGAAAAGTGGTTAAAAACCTTTTCCTGGATAAAAGTGGAATGTGAATATGAGGGAAAATGCAGGATTAGAAAATGCTGGCATCTAATTTACATGGTTGTGGGCAAATTGTGAAAGGATGACTTCTACCCATCTTTGCTTTTAGGTGGTAGTATACTTTCCTGTACTTATATAGGAAGAGGGCATTGTGAGAAGAGGCTCTCTTTCCATTTGGTTAAGCAACTGCTTAATGTACATGAGCAGGGAGAATTACAAAGGAAGGGCTTGATTCCAGTCTGTACTCTGGGATATTCATTCATTTAAAGAAACAAGTATCCAGCCTTTGTGAATCTGTTACCTGTTTTTGTAGTGTGGGTTGGTGTGATCAAGTATCACAATATGCTTCAGAATAGATTGTCATCAAGATGTTGTTCTTATATCAGGGAAAAGCACTCTTTTCCATGTTAGAATACAATTAACACTCTCGTGTTTGGGTGGAGTATCTGGATTTGAACAAACATGGAAAAATATCTTTCCTTCGCATTCTGTCTATCTCTGGGTGGAGATATATGAGATCAAGGATATTTAATACTCACTTGCTCCTACTGGAAAAGAAAATGTTAAAGAAAATAATTTTGTTTATTCCCCATCTTTGTAATTTTGTGTAATTGTGAATATCAAAGAGTTAGTTCAAGATAGTGTTTATATCATTTTAGTTTATATAACTGTATGAGAAAGGGCATTTTAAACAGTTGGTTCCATTAGAGTTGGTTTGGGTATTAGCTTGTCATGTGGATTGCTTTATAACTAGGAATTTACAATAGTATTGTAGCTGTCTATATTAGTAATAAAATGCTTTTAGAACTTCAATTGCATTGTAGTGTACCTATCTTTTCTGAAGTCACTTACTGTTCTTTCAGTGAGAAAGGTTGGCTTTGTGCTGGAACAAAGTTATTAACTAAAGAGGAATATTGTGTTTTCTAAATGAAGTATCAACAGTAGGAACATCTATCTTCTTCTGAGGAATGACTTTAAGGATGGGGGAATGTCTGTTGCAATGCAGATAGCTAATTATACATTTTATAATTATAAATATTATAATGGGGTAAAATGAACATCCCTCCATAAAAGTGCTGGTTATTACCTATAGAGCCCTACGTGGCCTGGTTACTTGAGAGATCACCTGTCTCCCATAGGATCTGCCCAGCCACTTCAGTCTTGCAGGGTTGGTGCACTCCAGGTTCCTTCAATTGAACAATGTTGTCTATCGGGACTCCAGAAGTGCACATTCTCTGTGACAGCGCCTGCCTTCTGGAATGAGGTTCCCTCTGAGATCTGGATGGCCTCCAGAAGAGAGGGTTCAGAGAGTGTGCAAAAGAGTGGTGAAAACCTGGCTCTTCACCCAGGCCTTTGACCAGGGAGAGTAAACCCCTTCGCTTCATTCCCTCTGGTCTGTCACGCTTTCCATCTTTTATCTTTTACTGTTTTTAAATGCAATTTATGTCACAGAATTAACAATAGAAGCAATTTAACTGATGACTTTCTGTTTCAGAAGATGGATGGGATGAACAGAACAGGATTTTGCTTTTGCTATTTTAAAGTTATAGCCTACTATTCCATGAAAAGGTCACCGGCACTATGCAGCATTTTTTTAAATAATACAAAAAAAGGTACTTCAAAGTACACAGGAGTGTGAACATAGCATCTGTCTGCAACTCTTTAAAGTACCAGTATCTTTTCCTGGGTTTGTGTGGTTACCATCTGCAGCTACTTCAGGAAAGACACATCAGCTAAGAGTTGTGAATCCATGTCTCCATGGGTTCCAGAAACCTTTTTGGAATTAAATTGTAGGGTCCACATGGCTTCATTCATCAGTATCTCCTGTTTGGCACAGAAAAAAAATCTATTGCTACCAATGTTTGTTTTTAATGGTTACTGTGGTTATTTTATTGATTATTAGCCACCCAGAGTTGCATGTCGACTGGGGGAAGGGGAACATATATATCTTTATAATAAATAAATATATGTGGTCTGGTTTTTGATGGAGCCATATTGTGTGTTAACGCTGAAGATTCATGCTGGTGGAGGTCATCCTGCAAGTTCTTCCCACCTGTTAAAAATTATAGCTGGCATAAAAGCTCTTTCAGAGCTGGGGTAAAAAAGACTTGATTTTTTTTTACAGTAGAAGCGGGATCATCAGCTTGTAAATGGTTCAGGTGGGCAGCTGGATATTTGGGATCCTAGTTAGCGTAAAGACATCTAATTTATTTGGGGGCAACTTGGCAAAAGGCACTAAGAATTAGGCAATTGGGTTTGTGGGATAAACTATGTTCCAGATCGGGGCAGAAGGACAAACTGAGTTGAAGCTCACTCTTTCCTCTTGAGTGTGTGTGTTTCCTGTGTGTGGATCTGTTAATGTTTTAGTAACTTGGTGCAACCTAAAATCTCTTTACTATCTTCTCTATAGATTCCTTTTCACACTTTGGATAAATTCCTGCTGGCCAGACATGTTCTTAATGATGATATTTTATCACTAATGCTATCTTGTATTGTTGTGAAACTATATCATGTGTTAGAATATAAGGATTAGGAAAGCTCTGGGCTAGAAATAAAGCAATCCAGATTTAAAATATCCACCTGATTATGAGCTCGCTGGGTGAATTTGGGCCCTGTCTAATTTACCTTACAGGCTTGATGTAAGAATTTTTTTTAAAGTTGGGGGAATATGCTACTTTGGATTTCTGAAGGAAGATCACAATATGCATTTGAAAAATTGAATAAGGCCCATGATAGGGAATTCCAGTTATGTCCCATAGTATCTGACAACAGACAAATTAATATCTAGTTACACAGAGTGGACTATTTGAGCCAGTCTTGACTCTTCATTTCTTGTTACCTTCATACTAACTAGTGTTCATTGTTGCAGAAGAACAGATGTAGTCGATATGGAGAATTAAACAGGATGTGCTGTGGGGTGTGGAGACATTTATTGGGCTACATTAATGGCAGTGGTTTACAGAGGGCTGATGAAAGTGATGTAGCTCTGTGCTTTGCTATTTAAAGTGTCCATTCCTATGAGTTCTTACTGTCATTGACAACATATTGTTAAATCAGCTGTGTTACCATTATTGCATTTGGAAAATCAATGAGTCTGAGGTTTTCTCCCTTTTTCCTCCTTTCTTATTGTTCTTGTACATTGAATAAATTCAAATGTGGAATTGTAGCATCCATGGCAAATGCGGTGCAGATACTGTACTGTAATATTATTCCTGTAATACCTTAATTGGCATCCAGGGCTTGAAAATACATTTTCCTCCAGCTCCTCCTAGTCCCTTGTGGTTATTACAAAAAAACAACAACCCAAAAACAAAAATGTAACTACAAATTACAGAGTAATTATTAAAGCTGTGAGTCTAGCTTTATACTCATCCAGGAACAGTTTTACATGCTTTTTTGAAAAATGAATTTCCTTCTTAGATTTTGTGGATTTTTAACTCTCATTCCCATCTCTGCATTATCTTGTGCTGCATGTGCATTTGTATACATGCATACATACATACATACATACATACATACATTGGGTGTGTGTGTGTGTGTATGTATGTGTGTGTGTTTTTGAAGCTCTAAGATAACCAAGTAATAAAGAAATGATTGGGTTTATTACTGTTTTCCAGTGGATTCTTGAATATTATAAATGGATCTGCCTGGGCTCAGCTGCTTGCTAATATTGTTCACGGTACTTTTTGGTAGCTCTTTGTCAGAAGTAGCTTAATTGTTCTACTAACTTGGTTTTGCTTTTGTTCTGGAAACTGTGATCTTTAGAAGAATGTATCCCTTCCATGACTGGTCAACTCCATGCTTCCTTCAATAAATTCCTTATCCTCTGTCCCATGACAGAAGGATCCTGATATTGCAGTTATTTTTGTTAGAAAGGCAAAGGTGGTAGCGGGAGAAATAATCAACACATTTTCAAAATCTGCTGTTGGTGCAGTGCTATGTACCTTTTATCTATATCCCTTGTCTGTAGTATGGCACCTAAGGGGATGCAAATCCCTCATATAAAGATTCTTTCAAAGGCTCTGAAATTTCGGTTGGGAGTCATTTGGGCAACTGATTATATGTTTTCATAACAGAAAACAATGTATGCTGCATAGAGCTTTCTTTGCCATTTTATGCAGTATTTTAAAGATGCCTGCTTGAAGCAATTGGAACCAGTTCTTTTTATTATTATCATATTTGTTTATTTATTTTATTACAAAGAATTATATTGTTCAACAGTAAAACTCTGGTAAGCGTACAACAATAAAAATAACATATAGGAAACAATAAAACCAAATACAATAAAACTACATTATGGCTCATCAATATAGCTTATGCACCACAATCTTGTTACAAAAGAAAGGTTTAGCATCATCTTAAATGCCAGAAGAAAAGGGGCCAGGCGTATCTCTGGGGGTAGAGAGTTCCATTTGTTTCAACTTCTCATGAGTTGAGATCTCTCCATTTTTTAAAAAATTTAAAAATAGA
This sequence comes from Python bivittatus, assembly GCF_059951505.1. Lineage (NCBI taxonomy): Eukaryota > Metazoa > Chordata > Lepidosauria > Squamata > Pythonidae > Python > Python bivittatus. The sequence goes on from NW_028277087.1 coordinate 5,368,761, forward strand.
TGCTTCTTCCCTCCATCTTTCATAAAAATTAAATAGTCAACATGCCACAAATAGCCAACTAAGCACAAAAGAACAGTCCATTTGGATATTCTTTTTCCATTCACTCCATCTGAAGAGTTTGACCAGGTACGAATCTCTTCAGACATGTATCAGAGCCAACAAAGAGAAGACTATTCATGTTATCAACAAGAGTCAAGCTCAAGGAAATTTTTACTTTTGATTTCATGCATTTGCAGTTTCTGTAATAAAGATGCATCAGCAGTAGGATTCTGCATTTTGTTGAATCCTGTCAAATAATGGATAAATTAAAAATATTTGAGATATTTTTAAGATATCAGTATTCTAAAAATGACCCAAGAATAAATAAAAGCTGTGTTCATGAGCAAGTCACTTACAAATGTAGCAACTATATTGCACAAAATATTAAATGTAGGGTTTTTTAAAATGTGTATTGTGTGAATGCTGCCTATTATAACTAGGTGTGAAATGTATGCTATATACAAAAAAAATCCTCTCCAATTACAGGTAGTCCTCAACTTACGACCATTCATTTAGCGACCATTCACACTTACGATGGTGCTGAAAAAAGTGACTTATGACCAGTCCTCACACGACCATTGCAGTGTCCCTGCAGTCACAGATCAAAATTTAGGTGCTGCTACTGCTAAAAATGTGATAAAATCAGGTGCAGCTTAACAACTGCACCGCTTAACAATAAATTTTCCAGTCCCTATTGCAGTCGTAAGTTGAGGACTACCTCCTAGATGGTAACTGTGGCATTAGGAAAAAAACTGGTTTTTTCCCCTCCCTTTTTCCTTAGTTCTGGTTAGGGTGACATGCATAGCTTGTCCCTTTGTCATTTAATTGTCACAGATACTCTTTGAGGCCGTTTAGACAAATAAGTGTTGTCCCAAGGTTGCTTAATGAGCTTCCTGGTTGAGGTGAATCAGTTGAGGTGAAATTCAGTTTCAGTCCACTCCTTATTCACTAGAATTTGAATCCAGCCAGTGAGTGATCATTTGGTGAATCTGATTGTGCTGTAGTGCCATATGGTCAGTTAGATTTGGCTAAGTGCTCATGGTATTGATGGCAAACATATATGACTGTGTTGTGTCAGAAACCAGGCAGTGCTCTTATTGTTGCATTGGGGATTTTGTTGCTTGTCAGCTCTGCTCAGCAAGGCTTTTGCCTTGCTTTAACTTCAACTGTGTTTAAGTAAAATATTGCTCGTTAGAACAGAAGGTGCTTTAGGACATTATCCCCATTCATGTCCTGCCAACTAATTGTTTCTTCATGACTGAACAGAGCGCACAACCATTCACGTGGTTACTTTGCCAATTGTAGTGTATCCTCTCATCTTCCCGGTAGGAAAATATATTGTAAACAGTCAGCAGAGCCAAGAGAGTGGACAAAAAGTCAATGAAAGAAAGAAAACATGTTTTGTGAGGGGAAAAGTGTTCAGAAAACACATCATATGTGCACCTGGTTTATCTTGGCATGGATTCAGAGTGTTTCATGGACATGATTTTGATTTTCTCTGCACAATAATATTCAAGAGAGTAGGTCTATGGAAGCATCTTCAGCTTAGTGCTAAGGGTACAGGTTTTGCATGCCTGGATTCAATCTCCAAATGACTGGGTGACAAATTATGAGAAAGACATTTACTTTAGCACTTTACTTGTTAATGCTAATCAGAGTATCTAATACAGGGTTATGAACCTAAAAGGAACTTGGTAAAAGAGGGGTTTCTGTCGTTATTTGTGTGTTTAGTGTGGGTGGGTTAAGAAGTTAAAGAAACTTGACACTGAGCACCAAAAGAATGTGTCAGAGGCCAGCTTCTAGCTGCATAGGTGTCCTGTTTTTTTGCTCACAGCCCAGCCAATTTCACACGGGTTGTTGTGGGGAAAATAGGCAGGAGCATTATGGCTGCTGCTGCTGCTATTGTTGTTGTTGTTGTTGTTGTTATTCATAGTGGGTTAGGTTGATGTGACCAGCAGTGATTTCTTGGTATGGATATGGAGAAAGCATCACAACTGCTTTCTTCTCTGATGATGCTTGGATTTCCACACTCGAGAATCTACATACAGGATGCCTTCAGGATATGAATCCAGCAAAGTATAAAATACCTTTTTCTTGAGACATTATCAGGATACAGTAATAGAAGATTCTTGGCTTTTGGAACTCTGGATGATGGTAGTTCTACCCTTGGATGTCTCTAAGCTAATTTGCTTCTCATACTATTTTTTTTATAAAAATGATATGTGAAGTTGGAAAATACTGGCATCAATTGTGGTTAGTATTGCTCTATTTCTTTACCCCTCCCCTTTTTTTTTTTGCAACAAGATGCTTGGCCATTCCATTTCTGAGGTGGTGAATCACAGTTTTCTCTCAAGTATTTTTCATTATTGCCTGTGTATATCCCCCCCTCCCCCCGGTTTTCTTCATTAAGCATTGTTTACCATCATGCTCTCACTCTCACATCCAGCACTTGTTACAGCACAGGCTGTGAACTGCTGTCTCGCTACAGCTTACTTCATCTTCATCTTCGATCTTGAACGCCTGTTTTTTTCCCCATTGTACATGCTGCCCACTCCCACACCTATGATTTTTCATGAAATCTTGTGTTGGTGGGTGGTGATACCTTTTTATGTTATCTTTTATTACTATTTGATTGGAAATTGGAGATTTATTTCAGATCCTCTTTCCCTGGAAACAGTTTCACTGTGAAGAACGGATAAGCCTTTGAATGAGGGGGTGGAGGGGAGGTGTCTAAGTATTAGCAGGGAGTATTCAGACATTCTGCTGTATTACTTAGTGTGGGAGGCAGATGGCTGATGATGGGGACCATGTGGCAGTAAGGATGCTTTGAAGGAGGAGGGATTTGCTTTTGTGGTACACATCTCTAAGTAGCGGGAATCCATCTTGTCACAGTGGGGGTGTTAAGGTTATTCCTTAAGAGAATTTGCGTGTAGAATGGAGGTAATACATTTTCTCTGCTCAGTTTTGAACCCAAGTACAGGTGGATCATTCTCTGCTACCTGTTGTATTTCAGCCCAGCTTTGTTACAGCAAAATAAAGAGAGAGTAGATATTTGCTACTATTACTAATAACGTCAATTTTAAGTGCTTCTAAATATTTTGAAAGGTAATACAATCCCACAGTCCCAAATGGAGGATTATTGTATAATAGATAATAGAGGGAAGGAAGATAAAGCACTGGAGCAATTGCTCCTTCTCTGGTTGGTCTCCACCTTGCCATAAACTTCTTCCTGGGAAGCAAGAGGAACTGCCTCCCTGGGAGCTTCATCATAGCAGAGGTTTCCATCAGCTCTGTGAATCTAGAATGATTGATTATTGGAGTGGATTCTTCCAGACAAAGAGGGAGGTAAAATTAATTTAGTGGTAATATTGTCCAGCTGTCTGGAAATAAGATAGAGGGATTTTACTAAGACATGGCTTTCTCTATCCCTCCACCTGTGTTTAAACCTTTTGTTTCTTGGTTAGAAAAGTCTCTTTTTTAGGAATGTATTAAAAAATAACATTACTAAACATCTTTCCTTTGTTTTATCAAACTTGAGATCTGATGGAATACAAGTAACAAAATAAGCAAAATAATTTCTAGTAGGAAATATCCCCATGTTGATAAAGTATTGAGATTAATTTCCAAGAGCATATCATGTAATCGTCTCATGTTCAATGATCACAGCTGTAGATGATTGGTAGCTTAGAGAACTTGCAGGGAAGTTTGGGAAATTAATGGAAGGAAGGTTTATCAGTTTATGTTATGAATGCCATTGTCAGAGTTATCACGGTTATCCTTGCAAATTGATGAATATTAAAGTAATTTAAGTCAGGAACCCCCCCCCCCCAAACTAAATACATTGGCAGTAGTTCAGTGCCTTGTATTCCTCTGCTACTCTGTACATATTTTGCATGTTTCCTTTTTTACTTGTTGAGGGAATTGCTTTAAATTATTCTATATCAGGTCTTTGTTGGAGAGAAAAAACAATGTACAGGTAGGAACTTGTGAAATGGATAGTTCTGTCTTCCTTTTTTTCTAGTTCTACTCCTTTCAGCTTCACTCTGACTTGGCTTAGTTCCTTCCCCCATAAAATGGCAAACAAAATTCGTCTATGGTGAATAGATCAAAGTAAGGTCTGATTAGTATTGGCCAGATTAGAGTGGCTTATTTTCATCAGGTAAAAATGAAATGCCTATGCTTGATAAATATTATTTGAGTGTAAAAACATTTGAAAAATAACCAAATAGATTATTTATTCATTTTGAAAGAGTTCCTTTAACTCAGTGCATCTGTTGAGGCTTTATTTCTATTTAGAGAGTAACTATATAGCTAATGTGCTTATATTTAGGTTATTTTATTACCTGCAGTATGTAAAAGAAACTAAGAATTGTGACCAGAGATACTGCTCTGTTAGCAGAATGAATTCTTATTGCAGGAAATGTAGCACTGAGTACAGTTTAATAAAGCAAAACCTCCATTCATTGTTAGAAGGAAACCCCATCTTTCATTTTCTTTTCATTATCAGAACTTTCCCCCAAATAGATTAGTATGAGCAAACCCTTATTGTCACAGTTAATTGACAAAACAATTAGGCTGCAACCCGGTGCACTTAAGTATTGTCCCACTTAATTATTGTTTTAAAGAAATACAAGTAAAAATAGAAAAACAATTTCCTGTGTCATACGTTATACTGCTGTTTATAGTATATCGGGGGTAACCAAATGTTTTTGGCTGGGGGCACATCTGGAGTTTTGAAAGCATGTGAAGGACACACTCACAAAATGGCTGCCATAGGAGACTTGCCAAATCACAAGATGGCTGCCATAAAAGGCCTAGCAACTCACAAAGTATCTATTTAACAGAAGCTGAACTAGCCCTATATGGTGCCCAAATACATTCCTGCAAATAAATACGTTGGTGAAGGATGGTACTTTGATCCATTTATCCCAGTTTTCTATTTAATTTCTTTTAATTATGACAATCCTTAAAAAATGATGGCATAGGAAGCCTAGTGAATACCAAGTAAATTTTTTGAGGGCACAAACTTGTCTGCAGATGCCACGTTGCTAACTCCTGCAGTGTAGAATAACTTGTGGCTTCTTGTTTGTCAATTTATTTAATAAGAGTTGGTTCTTAATGTGTCACTTTTTCCATTTCTACTGAATCCAAGCATCTTAAAAGTCATTCCTGTGAATGTGGATTTTTCTGATAGCATGTTCAGATAGTTTTGCAAATGTGATTGATAAAATATTAAGAATAACATTAACGATGACATTAAACAATACAAAGGTTTCAGGAAAAAAGAAATTTCTAGTTATTATGAAATTATCAAATATAGTATATTTCAAACATTTAAAGTGTTTTATTGAAAATTCCTATTAAAACTACTTAAGTATTTAACTTATATTTTGTATTGTACGTACATTACTGATAAACTCAGCGAAGAACTCTTATGAATAGAAGAATAACAATTCAAATTTATTTTATGATACCTTTTCCTAATACCATTACCCATTGGGGTTTTGTGTGTCTGTGTGTGTGTGTTTGTGTGTGCGTGTGCGTGTTTGTGCCTTCGAGTCACTGTTGACTCTTGGTGACTGCTTGGACTACAGTAGTCCTTCAAAATCCTGATCTGTTTTATATACCATCATGTCCTGCATCTATAGGGATGTTTTACAATAAAATAACTTCAACACAGTAAAAAAAATTTTTAAAAAAATTACAAATACAGTGACCATGATTACTGGAATAATGCCCTAACTATATTTAGATAGCAAGGTAAATGTTTCTGGCATATATTTTAATTAAATTATAAGCAACTCTGAGGGCTGGTGTGGTAGAGTGATGAATGTGTTGGACTAGGGCTGTGGAGACCCATGTTCACATCCACTCACTCAACCATGGAAGCAATCCAGCTTATCTTAAAGAGTGGTTGCTGTGGGGATATACTCAAAGCAGCTTTTTATGTAGGCCACCTTAACCTTTTAGAGAAAAGGATGGATGGATGGATGGATGGATGGATGGATGGATGGATGGATGGATGGATGGATAGATAGATAGATAGATAGATAGATAGATAGATAGATAGATAGAGTAGTCAGTTTTCTAAATCTAAATCAAAACCTGAATTGTTAAACTACATAAATGGTTGTATTAATAAATAAACAAACCAAGGTTGCTTTTCTAACTTGCTTAGCAAACTCAACTTTTATTCATACACAATAGCAAACCAGGGATTTGCAAACATGAAAGTAAAGTCTGATTTATTCAGTCACGTGGGAAAGGGGAATTGTTTGAGTGTGGCAATTTGTGCAGGCTCATTCATATCCATGCATATAATACTAAATTTTGGTTTTGGCCTTGCTCCTGAATTGGACCACAGTGGTGCTTTTTGAAAAGTATTAAATGGGTTTATTTCTTGCCAGTAAACTCCACTGATGTTCTCATGTTGAGTTATATATTCTAAACAAGGGATGAGGAACCTATAATTGTCCTAATTCCTGCTTATCTATTTGGGAACAAACAGAATTATCAGAAGACATATAATTCAGGTGATTATAAACAACTAAGCTCTGGGCAGCAAGGGGAAGGGATGAGGTTACAAGCGGTGGTGTTTTATCCATCTTTCCAGATTAAGGAACTTTTAAGAAAGGAAGGGCTGCACCCAACAAGGGCAAAGGAAAATGTATTGTGCAATCCTTTTGAAGGGAGTTTTAAACTAAACTGGAAGGGGCAAGAAGTCAGAGGCACAGACTGTGACAAAGTATTGGTCATTAGGAACATGGCTGCACTTGATAATGGTGGAGGTCTGAGGCAGAAAAGAGTACTTGGAAATACTGGATATATGGCAGAAGGGAGTCAGTTAAACAGGAGCATCCTCCAATTTCCGGTGCCTTTAAGACAGTGCACAAAGTGTGAATAATAAACATTTTTAATTTTAGTATAGGCCACTAACCAGGTGGAAAATAAGGGCAGTGCTTCTCTAAATCAATTTACCAACTTTTCAAAGAGGGCTGGTGGTGAAGGGTGTCTTCAACTATCTCAATATGTGTTGAAAATCTAACTCATTTGGAAGATGGAGGGCCAACAGATTTCTGATGTCTTGCAGGTAATTATATGTTTCAGAAAGTGGACAAAATGCAGTCAGTTATCTTAGACCTAATCCTGATTAACAGAGAGGAACTGGTCAATGGATTGAAGGGGTCAGATACCTTGGGAGAAAGTGATCATGTCATGTTGAAGTTCAATATAACTAAGAGAGGAAAAACTAAGATAAGTTAGTTACAGATCTTGGACTTCAGGAAGGCACATATTTTAATGGACAAAAAAGGATCGTCTTGAACAGATTAAATAGGAAAAGCTTTAAGAGGTCTATGTGGATGAGTAATTAGCTTACTGACAAGCTTATTAACAAAAAGGAGATGTATAGGAAGTAGAAGCAGGGACTGATAACTAAGGAGGAATAGAGTTAGCTTGAGCCTGTAGGGTGGGTTAGGAAAGCTGAAGCTAAGAATGAAGTGAAGCTGCTGAGAAATGCAAAATATAGGAAGAATTTTGGGAGGATATGTCCAAAATAAGAGTCAAGGAAGCTGTTATTCTGTTTTGTGGGGAATAGGGTTGCTTAATATTTTCATTGTGTCTTCTCTCAGAAGAGGGAAAAGAAAGTCTTAGTAAGAATCACCTTGCTTTCTTAAATTAATTAAAGTCTCGGAAGCTAGATGAATTACCACCCAGGGCATTGAAGGAGCTGACAGAAGTGTTCTCAGAACTGTTGACTGTAATCTTCAAAAACATTTGTAGAACTGGTGAAATACTGGAAGACTGGAGAAGAGCAAACATAATCCTAGTATTCAAAAGGGGAAAAGGAGGACCTAGGAAATTGCAGAACAGTTAGTTTAATATATGTCAGACTAATTTTCTCTCTTTATGACAGTTTGACTAGATATAGTAGACTGTCATGTAAAAAAGTAGGTACAGCCCATGTAAAGCTTCCCTCCACCCTTTTAAACATTTATTTATTTATTTAAAAGATTTGTATGGCCGCCCATCTTAAACACAACTGGGTGGCTCACACATAGGTCTATATGTATGGACATATCAATATTTTACCTTCATTCAAACAGTATATAAAGGTGATATAACTGAACAAAAAAACTGAAAAATTAACTTTGCAATCATGTATTTTTTTTTAAAAAAATAACGTGCCATTTCCTTCTGTGGAAAAAGTTAATACGCCCTTGGCTCTAATACCTGGTATTGCCCTCTTTGGCAGAAACAACTTCAAGTAAGCATTTCTTATAACTGTCTACCAGTCTGATGTTGACTGGGTGGATGTCCCACTTCTCCATGCAGAATTTTTTCAGTTGTGTGATGTTTGAGGGATTCCTTGCATCCACAGCCCATTTCAAATCACTCCATAGCATCTCAAAGGGATTTAGATCTGGGCTTTGACTTGGCCATTCCAAAACCCTCCCTTTCTTTTTTTTTCTCAGCCATTCCTTGGTAGATTTACTAGAATGTTTAGGATCAGTTGTCATATGTTGCAAGGTCCACTTTCAGTTCAATTTTAGTCTTCTGACAGATGGTCTCACATTACCCTCAAGCACCCTTTGGTACAATAAAGAATTCATAGTGAATTCTATCATGGTGAGCTGGCCAGGGCCTGATACAGCAAGCAGACCACTTCTACCACCATGCTTTACAGTTGGTATCAGGTTCTTCTGGTGAAATGCGATATTTGGTTTTCTGGGACTGTGGCCAAATAACTATATCTTGCCTCATCTGTCCAGAGCACATTGTTTCAGAGCTCCTGGTCTTTGCCTAGGTGTTCATGAGCAAACTTTAGTCCTGCCCTGATGTTCTTTCTGGACAATAGTGATTTCCTCCTGACATACTTCCCATGTAGATCTAATTTGTGCAGCTTCTTTCTAATGATAGACTCATGCACTTTGACCTCAGTAGTGGTGAGAGTTACCTCTAGCTCACATGATGAAATCTGGAATTCTTAGAGACTTCTTTCAGCATCTTGCATTCTCTCAGGCTGAACTTGCTGGGACAGCCTGGTGGGCAAAATGACAATTATTTGAAATTTCTACTTGTAGATGATCTTCTGGACATTGGAATGATTTGCTATCCAATTGTTTGGCGATCTTTTTAAATCCCTTCCCACACTCATAGGCATCTATAACCTTCTTTCTGAAGGCCTCAGGGAGCTCTTTCAATCTGTGTATGGTGATACTGCACACTTTACCAACAAAGAGCAAATCAAGCTAAGTGCCTGAGGTTTAAATAAGACACATTCCCCTCCAGATCCTCTCTAACCTGATCTGATGCACCTGATTCTAATTTTAGGTATTTGAGGTAGTGATGTAGGGGTGTACTTTTTCCAAATGCAAAATTTGCATTTATGTTTATTTAAATTACACAATGGACAACAAAATGTAAATGATGCATTATATTTGTTATATTATATCCCCTTTATCAATAATGTTGAAATGAAGATCAAATATCTGTATCTTGAAAAAGGTCAAAAATTTCAATGGATTGTACTTACTTTTACTTTGATCTCTAGTGGTATCTAGCAATGCTTCCAAGTGCAACCCTGTAATCTCTTTGATTCCATCCATTCATTTTGTCCATTATCTTGTTTATTAGGGTTGTAGGCCACATGACTCCATCGTGACTCTGAGCAGCATATAATGTGAAATAGTTTAAAATAATATAATACAAAATTATAGGAAAAAAAATGTTTGGAAAAATAACACAAATACTACTAAACCAATACAGGTACCAACAGAAGCGAATATGTGTAGCTCAGGATTGAACTGTGGCGTCCTTGGGGTTCTCTGAGCTTGGTTGTTTTCTTGCAAACGTTTCATTATCCGGCTAGAAAACATCTTCAGTGCTAGAATGGAATGGGGTTTGCTCTCTGTTTATATCCAGTGGCCTGCCCTGCCAGTTTTGGTGCGGGTGGGGGTTTTGCTTTGTTTTATTTTTCCCTCTGGTAGTTCCTTGATTAACGTATTGTTTACTGCTTGTATGTCTGGTGGTAATCTGGTGTTAATCTCTGCTTATCTGGGTGATGGTTGCTGGTGAGATGTTCTGGTCTTTTGTTTTCCTTTCTATTGTCTCTTTTGAATAGTGTGTAGATGTTGCAAGGGGGAGGGCAGCACTCACAAGCCCAAAGGTGGTAAAAGAATGATCTGAGCATGGCAAAGGACTAATAGTAATATCCTCTACTCTCCAATCATGCCACAAATGCCCCAAAACAAAAGAGGTCTAATGTGTGACTCCCAGTGTGTGTTTGGCTCTTGATGACTTGCATCAGGTCCATGGTGCCCATGAATTCCTGAGCTGTTTCAGGCTCCATGCCAACCTGGTGATAGAATCCACCATCTCAGGCAGGGATATTGCTGCACAGCAGAGAGACCAGTACAGCACAACAAGCCCAACTGCCCCCTAGAGCCCAACTTCCATCAGAGGGTCTCACACACCTGGTTATGTGAAGAGCAGAGCCTCTGAAAGCTCTCAAAGACATCCGAATGACAATTGCCACCATGCCCCACTCCTGCTGGATTTCTCAGGTATTGCCAAATGTGAAAAACAGGTGGGCATATCCCCAAGAGGGGAACTCCCCCCTCCGGGCCTATCTGAATCCCAGTTACATTCCAGGGTGGCTGCTTCATCCACAATCAGCTCATGGATCAGGGCAGCAGAGGCATCAGCCACTGGCCCTGCCTTCCCCACAAACTGCCCACTCTTTTAATTCCCTCAACCTTGCCAAGCAGTTTTTTTCTAATCCGTCATCCTCTTTCATCACAGTCCAAAGTGTGTGAGTTTCTGCTTGCTGATCATTGCTTCAAGGAAACAGTCGGTCTTTATTTGACCCAGAATTGATCGGTTCTTCTAGCAGATCTTGGTGCTTGCAATAACTGTCTCCATATCCATAATTTGAAGGTGTCTGTCTTTCACTCATTCTCTGTCCAGCTTTTACAGCCATTCATTACCATTGGAAAGATCAGTACTTTACCTATTCTGATCTTTGTTGTCATAGAAATAGCCTTATCCTTTGTGATCTTGCATAAGGTTGTCATTGTTTCCTCCCTCAGATTAATCTCTTCTTTGCTTAATGGCCATCTTCACCTGTTTTTGAGTCTAAGAAAACAAAACTATCTACACCTTCACTTTTTTTACCCTCAACTGTAAGTTCATTAAGTATGCTAATTGATACTCTTAATGTTTAACATTAACCCAGATTTTCCACTTTCCATGTTTGTTCTCATGAAATCTTCCAAGTTTTCTTTACATTCTGCTAATAAATTGTTATCATTTACTTATCTCAGCTTATTAGTGTTTTCAGACTCCTGTTTGAGAGACAAGGCTGTATACTCTCCCCTTATTTATTCAGCCTATATGCAATATATATAGAAAGAGAGAGAGAGAAAGAAAGAAGGTGAGTTGGAAGAAGATGAGTGTGATTTTAAAATTAGAGGAAGAAACATCAGTAACCTGAGCTATGCTGATGACACTATTCTGATAGCTGAAAAGTGCAAATGAACTGCAAGCTCTGGTAATGAAAGTCAAGGAGCACAGAGAAAAAAATGGGACTAAGATTAAATAAATAACACCAAACTAATAACACCAAGTACAACAAACAGCCTTAGAATTGACAGTGAAGATACTGAAGCAGTGAATAGCTTCTGCCTTTTAGGATCAGCTTCAACAGTAAAGGAACCAGCAGTCAAGAAAGATGCCACAGACTAGCATTTGGTAGAGTAGCCATGAAGGCCTTGGAAAAGATATTCAGATGCTGTGATGTGTTTATCCCTGCAAAGATCAGAAAAATGCAGGCAATTTTTTTTCCTGTGATACTCTATGAAAACCAACTTTGGACTTTGAAGAAGCAGAATATTGATGGTTTTGAACTTTGATATTGGAGAAGACTCCTGAGAACACCCTGGACAGCCAAGAAACAAAAAAATGGATTATTGAACAGATCAACCCAGAGTTCTCACTCAAAGTACCGGGCTCAAATGATCATCCTTTAGACACATTATGCAAAGATCTAGCTCTCTGGAGAAGTCTATAATGCTAGAAAAGGTGGAAAGAAAGAGAAGAAGGATATGACTAGAAAGGTGGATGGACTCAATTACAGTGACAATGGGTGCACCATTGGAAGACCTGAAGGACCAGGTTAAGGACCAATCATCCTGGAGGAAATCTGTGTGTTCACTAACAGTTGACACTGGCTTGATGACACATAATCAAATCAAACTTCTATTATCTTGCTCTCTGCATTATTCCGCTTCTCTGTCTGATCCTCTATCCCTCTGCCTTGTTCATTTGGCATTTTTCTCTCCATCTACCCTTTTTAATTTTCTGAATTGAATAGATTGCACTCCTCTGTCTTCTGGTTTCTGTTTGAGTTCAGTGTTTTACAACTAGTGATATATGTGTTTAGAGTTTCAGTTTATGTTGCTTAAAGTAGCTATTGCTAATAAACAAAATTTTCATCACAAAACTCAAAGTATCTCCTGTAGAATTGCATTTACCATTCTAAATCTTTCTGTAATTCCAGGTTCCTCTTTGTCTCCAGTTCAGGCATTCTGTTCACCTATTAGTAGTAATACATATTTTCTTAAAGTAGTATTTAGCCAGTTTGGTGTGGCGGTTAAGGGACCAGGCTAGACACTGGGAGACTGGGAGTTCTAGTCCTGCCTTAGGCACAAAGCCATCTGGGTGACCTTGGGCCATTCACTCTCTCTCAGCCCTAGGAAGGAGGCAGTGGCAAACCATTTTCAAAATCTTGCCAAGAAAACTGCAGAGATTTGTCCAGGCAGTCACTAGGAGTCAAAAACTGACTTGAAGGTGTGCACACACGCACACACACACATACATAAACAGCACCTCTTGAAATTTACCATAGAATTCCTCTGTGTCTTCCACTGACACTTAGTAATTCACTGACTTAGTAGTTGATAGGCTTATATAATATTGATGGTTATTAAATCTAATAGATATATGTATTGTCGAAGGCTTTCACGGCCGGCATACGATGGCTGGTGTGGGTCTTCCGGACTTCAAGACCACGGCCACACAGCCCGGAAGACCCACACCAGCCACCTAATAGATATAATCCGGTCATTTATTGGGTTATCACAAAGCACCTATTTAGCAGTGTCTTTTTAAAGTATCACTGCCATTCTATTCTTTTGTATGATCTCATACCCTGAATCTTCATGCCATTAATGTATCATATAATGTAAGGGTTGAAGGGATCTTGGAGATCAATTCTCCTGCCCACTATAGTAATCCACTACTATAATATCCCTGATAAATTGGCATCCAACCTCTATTTAAACCTTTCTAGTGAAGGAGTCTCCCACCTTCTGAAGCAGTCGGTTCAATTGTTGGACAACTCTTAACATTAGGAAATTTTGCCTGATGTCCAGCCAATCTATTTCCTTGTAATTTAAACACATTTGTTTCTTGTTCTGCTTCTGGAATATCTCTGAACAACATTGATCTCGCTTTTGCATGACAGCCCTTCAGATACCTGAAGACAGTTATCATGTTTCCCCTCAATCTTCTGTTCTCCAGGCTAAACATCCAACACCAACTGTTCTGATACATTTTTCCTTCAAGGCCTCTTGTCATCTTGATTGACCTTCCTAAAATATGGTGCCCAGAGTTAGATGCGGTATTATAGGTATGGCCTGACCAATGCAGAATAGAAAGAAACAACCCTTCTTTTGATCTTGGCACCATATTTCTCTTGATGTAACCTCAGGTAACTTTTTTTTATTGCAGCTGAAGCAAATATTGGCTCATGTTCAGCTTGTGATCCACCAAAACACCCAGAACCTTTTCACCTGTACTGTTGCTCAGAGTGGTCTCTCCATCCTATACTCAAGTTTTCAATATTTCCTAAACAAATATAAGACTTTGCCCTACTGAAATTCATCTTACAGGTTTCTGCCCATTGTTCCAGCTTGTCAAAATCCTTTGGAATTTTGATCCTCATCTCTGTGTGTTTTATAAATATGTTGAATAGCACAGCACCTAAAATGAAATCCTATAGCCTGTCATTTGACCCTTCCAGCTTGATGAGGAGCTATTAAAGCACTTTTTTGGAACAATTGGCTATATTTTGCTATCTTCTATACTAGAATCTCATGGGAAACTTTGGTGAGTTCTTTACTGAATGCAAGAAGCACTATATTCATTGCATTGTCATGGTCAACCTGTCAAAAAGAAGATCAGTTTGGTTTGATATGATTTATTCTTGATAAACCCATGCTGGGTTCATTCTTTAGTTTTCATTCAAAGTGGCCTGTTCCGATCCATCTTGGATCACTGATTCCTGAACATTTAATTTAGTATGCTTCATTTCTACTTTGACAACTTTTCCTCGGTCCATATTTCTCACATTCCATGTTCCAGTCGTATGTGTCCTTATAAAAAGCAACTCCTTTTCTAATAACGGCATCATCAGTGATGAGAATTTCTTGTGGTTATGATCAGATCTATTTGTGAAAGTTCAGTATTCTTCTCCATAACTAGGGAAATGCGTTCTGGCCTGGAGGTGTCATCATCTGGTAGGAAACCCGTGACAATAGTACTAAAGCAGTTTGCCATTACCTTCTTCCAGATTTGATTTCAGAGTTCCTTCTCATAGGTGATATGGCTTCTGTCATGTCTGCAGAGCCTCAGCTGCTGCCATTGTGAATTACATTAACTTCATCCTTTCCCTTTTGACTTTACCAGCAAACACACCATTCCAGGAACTTCTGTCCCCATGAGCGTCACTCTTGTTGTTTTGGTCTTGGCTAGTTTATGTGGTTAATGTTTGTCCATGCTAGTTTTGGTCAGTACGTTAACTTTAACTTTAATATGGTCACTCACCAGCATTTTGTGCAATTATTATAATTACAAATTAAAAAGCATAGACATTTTCTTAAAATCAGTAGAAGCAAACTAAATAATTTACTATAGTGCTGTAAATATGGAAAATAAATACCAAGGAATCTAAATATTAAAATTAATTAGCAGGATTATAAAGCTCCTTTATAAATAGAAACTAAAATGCCAATATACTAAATACTAAGCTGCTAAGTGAGTGTGTTTGTGCATACAGTATATGTATATGTTTATAAATCTTATTAAAGTCAATGATTGGTAAAATACAACAGAGGACTAAAGCTTAAAAGAAGTTAAAAGTCATTTTAAAAGAGAAAAATGGAATTGTATAGCGGTAGAGTCCTAAAAGTTAAAATGGTTTCCTGTGTAAAACGATGGTGGCTGAAAGAAATTTGCAATTCTCTTAGAGATGTTACGGTTCCTGTCCAACAGTAAGAAGCAAATGAAATACTTCTCAGAACTGGTGAGAACAATTAGTAAGTGGAGTTATAAGGGTAGGGTGCAAGTTGCTATAGAAAGGACATATAAAAAAATATGTGGGCTACAGTTTCAGTTTCCTCCAGCCACAGGGGTAGGTTCACTCTGCAGAAGTGGGATTCTACCTACCATCCAAAACTTTGGAGGGCAAAACATTAAAAGTGGGCTATGGAAAAAGCTCTGCAGCGCATCGGGCAGGTAATACTGAATAGATAATTTGCTGGTGTGAAAAGTTTCCTATTTATATACTGCTGGTGTTAGTGATCTAATTTGCCCTGCTCTACCTGGAAAACTATGTGAAACATTTGCTGCCTGATTGTGGCTCCAGCTCTTGGTAGTCCCATTACCAGGTGGGCTGTACTTGAGAAGCCACACTGGCGTCACTAACTCTGGATTCTCACTTTACAGGAAGAGAAAAAATTATCAGGAAGGATCATGGCAGCCAGGAAGTTGCTAGGAAAGTTAAGCTTGAGCCAAAAATGAAGGTAGTATATGTGATCTCTGGATTCCTAGTTTCTAAACAAAGTGTTGCATTCAAGATGCAGCAAGGTACTCAGAATAGTGCTCTTAGGAATATGGACAGGATTATATCTGAGACCTTTAAGTTATGAAATAAAAATACGAATACAGTTAAAATCACAACAACTACAGTTAATACGTGATTGGGAACCCACAATATGCACAACGCTTCTCCAGGTGGAAACGCCTATTATCCTAGCTACAATGCCCAGAGGAAGAACCATGTTTTAATATCTTTCTAAAGGCCAAAATAGTTGGGGCCAACCATATGTGGGAGGTGGGGGTGGAGATCATTCCAGAGGACAAGCGCTACAAGAGAACACCTCCTGGGTCCCATCAAATGGCATTGCTTCAAGGAGAGAACAGAAGCATGCTCATCCTAGTAGAGCATGTGGGATGGGAAGGGAGTGTCAAATAATTCAGTCCCTGTAGGGCTTTATAAGTGATAACCAGAAACTTGAATTGCATCTGGAAGCCTATTGGGGGCCAGTGTAGCTCACAAGGTAGTGGTATTACATGGACATACTGTAGTGCATCTATAAGTCACTCATGCCCTGGTCACCTCCCAGTTGGATTACTGCAATGTGCTCTACATGGGGCTACCTTTGAAGAGTATCTGGAAGCTACAGCTAGTGCAGAATGCAGTGGCACAAACAGTTTTGAATGCCCCCAGGGGGCTCATATAACACCACTGTTATGCGAGCTGCATTGGTTGCTGGTTTGCTTCCAGGTCCAGTTCAAGGTGTTGGTTATCACCTTTAAAGCCCTTCATGGCACAGGACCAGGTTATCTGAGGAGCTGTCTCACCCCTGTTATATTAGCCTGCCCCACTCGGTCCGGCAGAAGGGGCATGTTGCAGACTCCACCAGTCAAGGAATTTTGACTGGTGGGATCTAGGAAGAGGGTCTTTTCTGCCGTGGCCCCCGCTTTGTGGAACAACCTACTACCCAAGGTGTGGTGTGCCCCCACTCTCATGGCCTTCAGGAAGAGCATGAAATCTTGGCTATGCCAGATGGCCTGGGGGCCAGATGGGGGCTCACACCAGTGGAAGTGGCTTGTGCGATAATTGATTTTACTCCCCTGTCATCTTGAATGTTTTTAGTTTTTATGTATAGGGCTTGTTTTTGTAGTTTGACTTTTTAATTAATTCATTTTAATTAATTAATGGGATATTTATTTTTAACTGTTTGTGGGTTTTATTTCCATTGTGAGCCTACCAGAGTCACCTGCTGGGGGAGATGGGTGACATACAAATTAAATAAATACATACATACATACATACATACATACATACATACATACTTCCTATGGGATAATGAGTACTATGAACAGATGGACAGTGTCGCCATGGGAAGCCCCCTGAGCCCAGTTGTAGCAAATTTCTACATGGAACATTTTGAAAAACGGGCTTTAGAAACCGCACCCATTACCCCAACAGTCTGGTTCCGATTTGTGGATGACACCATCGCAATTTGGAGTCAGGATGAAGAAGACCTAGAGAAGTTCCTGAACCACCTAAACAGCGTCCACCCCAATATACAATTCACCATGGAAAAAGAAGTGGACGGCCAACTTCCATTTCTAGACATGTTGGTCATACGCAAACCAGACCTCAAATTAGGACACAAAGTCTACAGAAAACCCACCCACACAGACCGTTACCTACACAAAAACTCCAACCACCACCCACGTCAGAAAAGAGGCATTATCAAAACCCTCATGGATCGTGCCAATCGGATCTGCGAAACCCAATTCCTAAACTCTGAACTTAACCACCTTAATTGGGTCCTACAAGCGAATGGCTACTCCAAGAATGAAATAAAAAGAGCCATCAAACCAAGAAAGCAACATGCGACTGAAGAAGAAAAACAGCCACCCACCAACAAAGTATTTCTGCCCTATATCAAGACCGCATGGGAAAACTGATGGAAAAGCACAATTTCCAAACAATCTTCAGACCCACCAGAAAAGTACAAGAAGTGCTAAAATCAGCAAAAGACAAAAGGGATCCCCTCACTGCCACAGGAGTATACCGCATACCATGCAGTTGCGGGCAAGTATACATCGGGACCACAAAACGCAGCATCCATACCAGGATAAAAGAACATGAAAGACACTGCAGACTACAGCAACCAGAAAAATCTGCAGTAGCTGAACATGCTCTCAAGCACACTGGACACAAAATCCTATTTGAAAACACAGAGATACTGGACAACACCAACAGCCACTATACCAGGCTATACCGGGAAGCCATTGAGATTCTAAAAATCAACAAAACCTGGCTACCAATCCTGAAAAATACAGCCTGCAAAAGGTCAACGAACTCAGCTCAACCACCAGGACATGTGAACACTTCACACAATGAACTTGCTAATCACCCCCAGCAGCCCCTTGTTAACAATTCAATAGAAGAAAAAACCCTGCCTAATCCCCAGGAAGATACACACAGATGCTGACACCAAAACAAGCAGCCACTCAGTAACCCAACCCCACCCACACACCCCCAATCCCCCCTCCCCCCCTCAGATCTCTATAAATACCCACAAAAGGGTCACATCACCCTGGGCACAGAGAGAACTGCTCCTGTCTGTGCTCCTGCACTCTGAAGATGCCGGTCACAGGTGCTGGCGAAACATACAGGTGCTGGCGAAACGTACAGGAAACAAAACTTCAAGACCATGGCCACACAGCCCGGAAGACCCACACCAGCCAATCAATCAATCAATCAATCAATCAATCAATAAAATAAGTGTCTGCACTTCTGCATTCTGGATTAATTGCAATGCGCTGCAACTCATCTAGCTAGAGTTGAGCCATCCAGACCCTCCCAGCCTCCTGACACAGGAATAGAACCTTGACACCTGTACTTGATCAGCCGGGGCAGAGAGATACTGTACAGCCGAGGCCAATCTCCTGACCTGGTCCAGAAGGATACCACACTGTGGCACTGAAAGCCACTGAGAGATCAAGGAGGGCCAGAATGAATACCCTTCCCCCCTCCCTAGCCTGCAAAGGTCATCAACTAAGGCAACCAGTGCTGCGTCAGTACTATGCCCTGGCTGAATCCAAACTGAAAAGGTCCCAATGATCTGTTTCCTCTAGGACCCTTTGTAAGCCAACACTTTCTTAACCACCTTCCCTAAAAAAGATTAAAATTGTGCAATTCTGTTGGCTGTAGTGATGGCTCCTTGAGGAGGGGGCGAACCATCATCTCTTTTGGAACTGGCAAAACCATCCCTTCTCTCAAAGATGCACTTACTATTGCATGAATCCATCTGTACACCCCCTGAATGGAAACCTTGCTCAACCAGGAGGGGCATGAATCTAAAACACAGGTAGCTGCGTTAATAGCCCCCAAAACCCTGCCCCCTTCCTCAGGACTAACAGAGTCAAACTCCTCCCAGGTAACTGAGCAAAACTGTGTCTCAGTCCGCTGCACAGGACCTGCACAGCTGGAGTTCAACTCAGTGAATCTAAGCAACTTTATCCACCAAGTGCCAAGCAGCAGCCCTAAATGGTTCCTAATGATCAACCTTACATGTAGGGTTTCTCACTCACCTGTGTGGCAGTGCCCTGACAACCTCCAAAGTCTCTCAGATAACCATAATCACTTCCCTGCCCCTCTCCTGGGATTGTAGCTGGCACTATACTGGAAACCCAGATGGCCACACTTTGGAGGGAAACCCTCCTTTCGTGCCCAATTGGGTCTCAGTAATGCATGCCAGGTCAGCCCTCTCATCTTTAATTAAGCCATGGATGTTGGGAGCCTTGTTAGAGACTGATCAAACACTTAATGATCCATAATGAACTGTTTTAAAGCTCTTCCCAGTGTTGACATCAGCTAACTGGTTTATAGTTTCCCAGATCCAACTTTTCTTTCTTGTTGAAGAGGGGAGAACGTATAGTTATCTGCAGCCTTGTAGCACCTCAGACATTATCCAACATTACAGCCTGAAATAATGTCAACAAACTCCTTTGGGCTGTTTCCAGGCAGACCTTTTATTGTGCAGCATTCATTATGATAATTTCATAGGGCTTCCAGATGACATTTTTATCCTATTTTCTTAATTAGGATAATCCATTTAAGGTTGAAAGGCATAGAACAGAAGAGCAAATCTCTGAATGTGTGGATGATTGTTTATGCTTTGTGTTCCTAAATTACAGAGTTTTTGACATCACTGACACTTATAATTCCCCTCTCCTGCCCATCTCTTGCTTACCCATCTGAACTTCCATAGGTATTTCATACACTTATATGCACACCTTTTTTATTTTTATTTTTTTTTACTCTGGTATTTCAGAATTTATGATTTATCTTACTAGCTTAGCTCTCTGCCACGTCTTTCTTTATCTTTCCACCTTTTGTTAAAAAAAAAGTAATAGTTTTTAGGTATAAACAGTAATAGGTGATATACCTGCAAACTAACAGTATTTCTTTTTAAAAAAAACAATATATATATCCATATGATCACTTCAGTTCCATGGAGGGAAATGTGGAAATCAGTCACCATTATTCTGACAGAAAGTAATCTAAGCCATTGCTCCTTAAGGCAATTCATTAATCTACTTTAGCTAGCCTTGTGATTCTGTTATTAAAGCTTTCATTTCAAATGGCAGCTTCTTTTCAATCTTATAAACACAGGACTCCTGATGCTATGATGGCTGAACTCAGCAAAGGGTGCTTAATATTTGAATTATTTTGAATTCTTGTTTATGTTTTTAAAAAGGATAAATTCATGCCTCAGAAGGTGGCAGCATTTGGCTGACTATCTGGGCTCAGAAGCAAAGTAGAATTGGTTCTGGTTAATATTTGCATGGGATACAACCAAGAGTTCCAGGAGTTTATGTGAGATCTTCTGGGAAGTAAAGTGAATTGGGCCCTAATAAATATTAACAACAGTGCTGCAGCAGAATGGTTTAAAATCTTACAAGATGACACAGTTAGCTGCAGGTACAGAAAATAAAAGAGAGGCTGAAGAGCTAGAAAAGATCATATTATATTTTGATACCCCAAAAGGGCACAGTGAAACTACCAAACAGTTGCACTTACTTCACATGGTAGTAAGATAACGCTCAAGATTCTTCAGTCCAGACTTTAACAGTACACGGAATAAGACCTGCCAGACATACAAGCTGGATTCAGAAAAGGCAGGAGTGCCTGAGATTACATTGCTAACATTGGTGGATAATAGAAAAGGCAGGGAGCCCACCAGGTGACTTTGGGACAGTTTTTCTCTTAACCCAAAAGCTAGTGTTAAGGTGTTGAACTAGAAATGGGAGACCCAGCTTCCAGTTCACCCACAACCACAGAAGCAGCTAAATGCTTCCAGATTGGTAAAGTGAGCATGCCAAGATTATATATTGCCATCTGATTTATTTAACCAATGTGCATAATACCTCATGAAAAATGTTGCCCTAGAAGAAACAGAAATTGGAATTTAAATTGCTGCGAGATACAACATCAGTCTCTGCTGGCTGGAAGCAAGAAAGACGTAGGGAATCACTTGTTGAAGATGAAAGAAGAGATTGCAAAAGCTGGTGGGCTGCTCAATATTTAAAAAAAAAAAAACCTCTAACATGTCAACATGCATGCCCAGTATAAATAGGTGGATAGGAAGTTGAAGTAATAACAGACTTTTATGTTCCTAGCCCTCAAAATTCACAGGGATGATTGTAGCCATGAAATAAAGAGACATCTGTACTTGGGAGAAAGAGCATGACAAGTCTATATGCAATATTAACATACAGAGACATCACACTGACAACAAAGGTATGTCCTGACAAGGCTATAGTTTTCCCATTTGTAATGATCAGAATTGTAATGGAGTTGGGCATCCTATAAATGCAATACAATAATGGAGAAAGAGAGAGATTTAATTAATATATAAATGTAATTGTTGTTGTTGTTTAGTCGTTAAGTCGTGTCCGACTCTTCGTGACCCCATGAACCATATTGCGCCAGGCCTTCCTGTCCTTCACTGCCTCCCTGAGTTTGCTCAGTTTCATGCTCAATAAATGTAATGCAATTATTTATATATATATATAGAGAGAGAGAGAGAGAGATACAATTAATATATAAATGTAATGTGATAATATATATGTGTATATATATAGAGAGAGATTTCTTCTCTTGGCTTGAATAGGGTTCATCTCATGGGAGAAAACTCAAGCAAATTTCTTAACATTTTTGCTAGCAGCAGTTCTATCTTGTTTGTTTTACTACAACATAGTAAAGTCATTGCTGTTTCTTTGCATCTCTTCTCTTGCAAGCTTTCCTTCCTTTTTATGCCTTAGCTTTTGGCATAGCTCTTTGCAGCCTCCAGTTCATTCTTGATTATGTGCCATTGAGTCCTGTCTACGTGGCCCTTCTAGTTCTCAGATCATCAGAAACGTCTCTGTGTAATGGCACTGCCTACAAAGATCTTTTGCTGGAATAAAAATGATATCAGTGCCAGGTGTCTTTCTGAAATGAGGATTGCATAGATAGGATGCTACCACTGAGGGCTTTCTCCCACATTTTCATCTTCCACACTTCAGGTAGCTTGCTTAGACTTCTCCTTGACTTTCTGATTTTCTACACCTCTAGACTCTGTCTTCATATTTCTGTTTTGTAAGGGATGGAAATGAAAGGTAAGGTGAATCTCTGCCAGAAGGAAGTCTGTGTAGCTACACTTGTCTGTAATGTTGGGGAAGAACAAAATGTATTTTAACTGTATGAAAATAAAATTGTGGCAAAAATTAAGTAATGTGCTATTATGGTATAGGTTGCAAAACCTGTGTGTAAGTTTGCTGGCAGAGCCAAAGTCTGCTGGATTCCATGTTACCATGTTTGCTAATTCGCTTCAGAAGTAGAAAGTACAGATGATCAGCTGAGCACTCTGGCTGCTTCTTTCTTGATAGAATCTGTTGGTGCAAATGCTTGACTATGTATTCCTCGCCCTCCACCTCCCTTTGCCAGTAAATCCTTATAAATGATCTACAAACCAAATATGAAAAAGATACTTCATTTCTGCTCTGTTTATTACTGAGCAACAATTTTTTTAATGGGGTAGTGGTGGGGAAGTCCATTTCAAAGAGCTAACTTTCACACCATGATGGCTAGGAATAAGCAATATATTTTGCTAGTAACTAGAAAAGTCACCACTCCGTACCCTAGTGCTGCTGTTAATTCTGGGGAAATGGCATTTCTTAATTTTTTTTTTTACTCTGCTGAAAAGAATACAGCTTGTTTAGAGCAAGGGGTCACTGTTGCAAGGTACTTAGAGGCCAAAAATTGCTACCATTTCTAGATTGTAAGTGAACTTCTGCAGAGGGGAAGACAGAAGTAGCTAGGTCTTGATTCCTTTCTTGGAATTCAGAACTGTGATAGGAGGGAGCGCAGCATTGGAAATCCACATCTGTTACTTTCTTTCCCCTTTGTCAGCTCCACGTTCAGTCCTTCCAAATGAATATCAAGCCAGGTTGTTCCTTTATTCAGTGCAAACTTAGCAGTAGTCTTGGGGTAACAGTTGGGGAAGGCTGATCTAGGAGTTTTAATTATCATAAGCTACCAGTGTGATGCGGCATTTAAAATGGCTAACACAATTCCAGATTATGTGGCCCCAGGTTGAATTAAACAGTTGTACTGCTGTATTCTGATTGAATCAGAACTCAACTGCAGTATCTGGTTTGATGCTGAAATTAAAAAGAATGTTTAAAAGCTGGAATGTATCCCAAGGCAGGTGATAAAGATACTAAAGAGCCTGAAAACCTAAGTCATGTGAGGAAAGATTGAAGGAACTTGGGTATTTTTAACTAGGGGAAGAGACAGTTTAGAGAATGTAAGAGCCATTGTCAGGTGACTTGTCTGTTGTAAGTGTGTCATTGGCATACTTTCCTCTTGCTAGAAGGAATCTTTATGAAGCTGACTGGATCTAGTTCTGAGGCTCAGGGACACAATACTTTGCATTCATCTGAATGCAGTCTGAAGTAGTTCTGGTTAGGAATGCGCACACATTGGAAAAGTTGTTTTGTTTCAAACCCAGAACAAACTACTAAGTTTTGGAAGTTCTGTCAAACTGTTCCCAGCCAGCCATGTTTTGGCAGAACTAAACTTGGCCCATTTAGGTGGTTCCAGGATTTAGATAAAACAAAATCCAGAAGGGGCAAATAGAGCAAGGCTGGTACACATTGCCTTCTCTTTCACCTCAGCAGTTCCCAGAGTGGCCTATTCTACCAGCCTGCCATCTACCTGTTCTTCCTAGCACCTTTCCTTCCCACCCACCCTCCCCTCAGTAGCTGCTGCCAGTGTCTCAGTGCAGCATATCCCACTGGCCTGTTTGCCACTGATGTTTGCAGGGTCTTCCTTCCCCTGGATCTCAGTCCCCAAAGCTGCTGATATCCCAGTCCAGCACATCCCACCAGCACATCTGCCCACTTTTTCCCCAGTACCTTCCCTCTCTGCCCTTGGACAGATGCAGGAGATTGCTGGCCGTGTTCCAGAATGTATTCACTTCAGATACCAATAGGTTTGGCCTACATCCCACAAAAGCTGGAAGCATATTCTGGAGCAGCCATCCACAACCCATGCCTTATAGATGTGTTAGACTACAGCTCCCATAATCTCCAGATAACATGACTATACTTCAGGGTTTATAAAGGTTGTGAAATGTTGCTGTAGAAGAGCTCCTTAGAATCTGCTGCAGTGCCCAGGGGTTTCTACCCCGTCAAGGCAATAATGAAAGTCACAGCCTAAAGTTCTGGTAGTTGCTATATCTTTTTAGTTTTGCTTCAAAAGGGGAAAAGAAATGCAAACTGTCCCACAGAGTATGACTATATGCACAAAACTCACTTTGAAATAAAATGCGTTTTTCTTTTTGATATTCTAATTTTCAGCATGCAGCATTTCTCTTCCCTCAATAGGAAAGAACACCTCAAAATCTAATGTTGACACCTGATTGAAGCAAGGAACCCATCCACTATATGGACAAACTGATATGCCGCACTAGTAGCTGCTGTGAAAAAAAACGTTTATAATCCGTAGTTGGCTATTGTTTTTGCTTTAAATACATCTTTATTAGCTGAGTTGAACTAAAAGTTAATTTTATTGAATGTGAATATGTTGCCTTTCTTGTGACTTTTTGTCCTAATCAAAATCTCAAACCTATTTCAGTAGTATACAGTTGATTTTGTGTATTTATATGTATGTCTTGTTTTTGAGCCGTGACAGCTTTCCCAAGAATATTGCAATGAACATTCACATAGTTGTATAATACAAAAAAAATGTTGATTATATATTGGCAGTACTGATAAACTTTTAAATTCAGAAAGAGTGACCAAAAGGTGTGGTAGATAGAGTTACAAGAGTTGATAGTAGAGAAATACACACACACGTCTATTTGTGTTTCTCCCAATTTTTGGCCTGCCTTAGACTCATTTGAGATGAGAGACAAGAATTTCTACACTGAATGTGTGGGATTATTCCTAGAAATTGAAGCAAATATGAAACAGGCTGCAGATACTTCATGGTCCACCTTCTCTTTAGTCAATCTAGCTTATGATACTCATTCCATGCAAAACATTTCCTTTTTTACTAGTAGTCCCACACATGGATACGTAACTGGTTGAAGTTCTTCATACCTGAGGCTCTTTGCTGAAGATCTGCTTCATTATTCCTATCCAGTATATGAAAATTGGCCGTTCTCACCTCTGCAATTTCTGGCTAAATCCATTCTCCACCCCTTTACAGTCTTTTCTTCATTCCTTTTTGACCTATCCTCCTGTTCTGTCTCCTGGGCTTTTTTCCTCCCTGGCTTCTTTTCTGGTGTCCTTTGGTTCTAGTTCTGCTTCCTGTTCGATTTTGATTTTCCACGTAGGTGTGATCAAAGCTTTGGGGAGTATAGCTGTGGTCAGTACTATCAGTCAGATGATTCTGTTGCTGTGAAAGTCCTTGTTAATGGCCTGAAATCATTTTAATTGGAGAAGTTGGCAACTGGCCCAAGACCCCCTTCTCCTGCCTGCAACAACTCTCATCAAGCTGGTCAACCTTTTAGTTGAAAGTGACAGTACTATTTGTGTACTTTTGTATTCTTAACATTATTGTAGGCTTTACTTTGCTTCCCGACTTTTTCTTGGATTCCTTTGTCATGGTGGGGTTGAGCTGCTTAATATGTGTCACGTAAGCTAAAAGTTGTGGGTGGGTTTCAAAAAGGGAGGATAGCCCCTAGTGGTAGAGCTCCTGTTTTGTCTGAAAAGATTAAGACAGCTCACTTACTTCCTTTATTGCAGCCTGGTTGCAGCCAGTCCAAGTAGACAGACTCTGGCTCAATTGTTTGAAAGTCTGACTATAGAATTTAGTTAATAGATTGACAGAACACATGGCTTTGCATGCAGAAGTTAGTCTCTGGCACCCTTGGTTAAAATTGCCTCTCCCCTTGGGGATTTAGAGAACTGTTACCATTGAGAGTAGAAGTGCTACACAACACATGGGGTGAATGTATAAGCATACTCAAGTTCAGTTCTTGGCATCCCGCATGTGATGGGCCTCCAATAAGTCTTCTGTGCCTGAGACTTGAAGAACTGCTGTCAGTTGGAGTAGGCAGGACTGGGCTAATGGCACCAATGAGCCAATTTGATAGATGGATTCATAAAAAACAAACCGATATTGGACTGTAAGAGATAAATGTTTCTGAAGCTATCGTTTTGATATTTCATTGGATATAGTGTGTGTGTGTATGAGAGAGAGAGAGAGAGAGAGAGAGAGATCTTTTGGTTTGACAACTTGGCAGACATCATGTTTAAAGCCATTTTCCTATTCCTCATGGGATTCATGGGAGATTGCCCAGTGGCAGTAGCATCTTGTTTATTTATGCCACTCAGTAATGGGATGATAGTCTGTGTGTTCCCTCCCCCCAACACTACCTGCACGTGCTGCAGAGCCACTACACTCTAAAAAATATAAACATCCCTTGTTTGCGTTCAGATTTGTCAGAACTATGCTCAGTTACATAAGTGCATATTTATTCTGCTGCTAAAAATAAAAATGGGAACAGAAAAACTATTTTAATCTTGCTCAGCAGTGGGCATCTCTCCTTTTTTTGTGTGTGTTGCATTTTCATTTTGAGTAATGTTGTATGCTGAATAGATAATTTAGTTAAAAGGGTAGGTAAGTTGACTATAGGTAACAGCATAATGGCTGTGAATTGAGCTATGAATTATGAAGTCTTCGGTTTGAATATCTTCTCTGCTAGATATTTCCTTGGTGGCCTTAGGCAAATCACAAACATTAGTTATCCCACTTGTAATAGGGGGATAATAATACTTACAGGGAATTATGAAAATTACAGCCTTACATAGATGGAATGGCTTGAACACTCAAAAGTGTTATTTTCAATATAAAAATTGCCCAATGAGACATACAGAAAATAGAACTATATATCTGGGTGTTATTTTTATTCCTAGTTTTTTTTTAATAAGTCTTAAATCATAACTTGCTATTCAGAAACTAAAAAACAAGCAGGTCCTACTTAAACACTTGTAAGTTAACATAATAAAATAGTAGAAGTTTGTTCAAGATCATCTACTGTATTGTATTATATTTGTCATAAATGATCACCGAACAGTGTTTTACAGCAAGGTGGCTAACATACAGCCCTCTACATGTTCCTGAACTACAGCTAATAGCAACCCCAGGTGCTAGGACCTGAGATGAGAGATACTGGGGATTCAACAAAAAGTGAACCACAGGTTCCAGGCTTCTGTTTTACAAAGTACACTAAAACATTTTCTGCCTGGCAGATTATCTAAACTGTTATGCAAGAGAAATAAGGGAAATAGTGAACAGTAGAAAGGAGTGATGATCAGATGCTTTGTAACAAACAAGCTATTCTTTCAGAATTGATGTTGCGTTAGTTAAAAATGTGCAATATTTAAGCAGGTTGATTTTGCACATGCAAGTCATGTATTACACAGTTTAGCCCATGTGAATGTCAGTCACATTCAAAGGTAAGATTCTTCTGCTATTTGATGCATCCTTAAATAAACTTTGTCCTAATTAGCTGTAATCTAACCAGTGTAACAATAGGTATTGAGAGCTGTTATCTATTATGAACATATAGAAAAGATAGCCAGTGCTCACAAGATGGTCTGATCTTTTGTTAAACTAAACACATTGTGTGTCAGCATAGGTCATTGTGCATCGTTTTTGTTACTTCTCCAGGGAGATCACAACATTCCTCAGAGATCCCCAGTTGCTGGGAATCTTCTTCAATTGTCTCTGTTTTTTGAGAATGTATCAGCCATTGTCCACTGTTTCAGATAGTTAAAGCAACCCAGGTAGTGTGGAATAGTGGGTAAATGCTGAAATACGTCTGAGAAGATTCATGTTCTAATTCCCATTCAGCCCAAAAGCCCATTATTTGAATGTTGCCAGTTGCTTTTCTTAAATTACTCTGTCTTGCAAACTTGTTAGGATGCAAGCCTGGGTGAATTCCATGGAAGAAAGAGAGCATTTGATGACCAGTCAGAGCTGCCTCATGGTGAATGAGTCCATTTAGTCAATTTAGCTCAGTGTTGTGCATTCTCAGCAGCTTTCCATGGTATCTAGCAAGGATATTTCCAAGAAACTGGAGGGAGGATTGAAAGCATCAGTGGAGGCAGGATGCAATTTCCAGCTTCTCTCTTTGGGTTCCCCCTCCTCCATTGTTCTAAATGTGTTGAGCTGTCTGAGGCTCAATATGCCAGTTTTTCTTTTCCGTAATAAAGAAATCAGGGAATTGTGTAACTGTAGTTAAAGAAAAACATTACCGTAAACCCAGCTTCTTTATCCAAATCAAGGAGCACCAGATGTCCAGCCCCAGCAACAAGGGATAGCCTTTATTGCTCTACTTGCAAGCTTTCCAGAGGCATCTGTTCTGCTTTAGAAAGCAGAATGTTTGAGTAGGTGGACCTTGGTCTGATACAAGGCAATTTTTCTTGTCCACCCACAAGGTCCTCTTTGACGCCTTATCCTTAGCAGATCAGACATGCAGTGTGGTGAATCGATGAAAAGGACAGAGCCTTCTGTTTGTTTTGGGATGGGAAGCACACCACAATTACCTCATTAAGTTCTGGATTCAAGCTGGCAGAATGGACTGTCAGCTGATTGACAAAATACTTGGCTCTGAATTTGTTCCTCCTGGCTTTCAACAATCTGTATTGATTTCTTTTATTTTTAACCAAGTTGCATTAATAATATAAAAGCAATTAGAACATTTCCCAACCCCTGTTTGAAATTGGTAGGAGGAGTGTATTTTATATGCAATTCTTGATGAAGTAGCTTGCTTGCAGCTACTTTTATAACTTTTTAAAAACTCTTGTTGTGCTGCATAGTCAGAGGACTTCTGCATAAAAGAAGACATCTGAAGCTACTGTATTACTGAGTTCTCATGCAATCCAAGAAAATGGGAATAGAAGGAATAAGTTAGTAGAATTGAAAGATGGGAAGAACAGCAGCTGTTACAATACAGGTAGTCCTCGCTTAATGACCACAATTGGGACTGGAATTTAGGTTGCTAAGCAATGTGGTCGTTAAGTGAATCATCACATGACCGCACCCGGTTTTACGTCCTTTTTTGCCACGGTCATTAAGCAAATCACTGTGGTTATTAAATGAATCTTGTTAAGCAAATCATGCAATCATTAAGCGAATCACGCGGTTCCCCATTGATTTTGCTTGCCGGAAGCCGGCTGGAAAGGTGGCAAATGGCAATCATGTGACCCTGGGACACTACAACCATCATAAATGTGAGCTAGTTGCCAAGCACCCAGATTGTGATCATGTCCCAGCCAACACAGTTCATCAGCTGTGATAGTATAATGTTTAACATGCAACTCCACTGAAGTAACTCCACTGTGGGGGTGGTGCAACAATCGTAATTTTGGGGACCGTTCATAAGTCACTTTTTAGCGCCATTGTAACTTCGAATGGTCACTAAACTAAAGGTCGTTAAGGAAGGACTACCTGTACTGTGTAATAGGACTTTAACTAGATCTGATGTTTTCAGTGTGCATCCATTCAGAAGCAGCATCTTTTGAGTTCAGTAGGACTGACTAAAGCTCGCATATTAGTGTCTGCACCATGAGAAAGATAGCAGAATGCATTTTTTCAAGAATGACATCTTAAAAATCAGTGGGCATTTCTCTGAGTAAAATACTATACCTAAAATTACCGTAAGTTGTACAGAAGTCAGTTGTCCACACAAAACTTAAGCTATATTATAGTAGTTTCAATTACTGGTTCTCTGAAGTTATGGGGGAAGAGAGATTTTTCCTGTCATCCAGTACTTAAGGTCCTCTTAATTGCAGATGCCAAGAATGTAAGCTGAGGTCTTCTGCATGCAAATTGGATCTCTCTCCTTAATATCATCATGTTACTTCTAGTGGAGTTGCATGTTAAACATTATACTATCACAGCTGATGGACTGTGTTGGCTGGGACATCTTTTTACTTTAGTAATTGTGTGGCAAACATGTTTGATTATTTTCTTCCATTTCTGCTAAATTTTATATTCTGCAGTAGCTCATGTCTAATACATCTCTCCCCATAGTCTCCTCTTCTTTGGATTAAACCTACCTGCTGCCACCAACCATTCCCATAAGTTTTTCCTTCCGGGGCCCTTGTCAGTTCGGTTGCTTTCCTCTGAACACGCTCCAGTTTGTCAGTGTCCTCCCTAAAATGTGCCTAGAGCTGGATGTGCCCGGGCCTGGGGGCCCCAAATGCGTGAAGAGACCCATCTCCTGGCTGTGTTAGCCATCATTTATTGTGACATTTTCTCAGCTGCTGTGAGTTTTTTATTTTTGTACTTGTTGCTATAATTGTTTTTATTTTTATCTTAATATTGTTTGCCGCTCAGAGTCACTTGTTGAGATGGGCGGCTATACAAATTGATTAAATAAATAAATAAAACTAGGTGTGGTCTGACCAACACAGGAACACTTTTTTTTTTATCTTGACATTATATTCTTGATTATATTACATAGGATTGCATTTGCTTTGCTTGCAGTGGCTTCCCACTGTTGGCTTCTATTCAACTTGGGATCCACCAAGACATCCAGATCATTTTCAAATGTGCTGCTGTCCTGTATGTTCCTCTCATTCTACCCAATGTTAGACATGGCATTTTTCTCTACTGAAATTCAAATTGTTGGTTTCTGTCTTTTGTCACATCTTGATCTAGTCCTCTTAAGATGTTTGCTTCCCTCTTTGTGTTGTCTGCAACCCCTCATCAAGTCATTTATAAATATGTGGAATAGCACAGGGTCTAAAATGGAACTCTGCATTACCCCACTAGACACTTCCTTCCAATTTGACATAGAGCCCTTAACATATACTTGTTGGGAACAGTTCTTCAACCAGTTATATATCCATCTAACAGTAGTGTAGTTCAGTCTTCATTTGCTAAATGCTCATGTGTTACTGTCCTATCATATTCTAGCAGAAGGTCTGCCTCTTCCTTTTTCTTCCTTTTACTGCTGAAATAGGTACAAAACCATTTTCATTCTTTTAGACTCTTAGCTCAGTAGTAATGGTGAGAATACAAGTCCTCCTCACTTACAGACTGCAGTAGGGTCTGGCAACTCCATCGCTAAGCAGCGCGGTTGTTAACCGAAACATCATGTGATTGCACCGACTTACATCAATTCTAGCTGCAGTCGTTAAGTGAATCACCACAGATTGTTAAGCATGACGTCATGTGACTGCAACTTGCGACTTCCTGTCAGCTTCCCTGTTGGCTTTGCTTGTCAGAAGCCAGCTGTAAAGGTCGCAAATGGCAATCATGTGATCGCAGGATGCTGCAATGGCTGCAGCTTTGCCATTGTAACTTTGAATGGTCACTGAACAAGTGGTCAGTAAGTGAGGACTACCTGTATGTATAGCTCAAGGTGGGAATGTTGGGATCTTGATGTTCACTGAGCTTGGTTTTCTTCTTGCAAAAATTTAATTACCAAACTAGGAAACATTGCCATTGCTTTGTTTGATATAAAGAAGTTAGGTTAGCTGGTTTTTTATGTGTGACAGCTTGTCCTACCTGTCTGGATGAGTGTTGTTTTAGTTTTTGTCCCTATTTCTGATTGGCCTACCTGGCTTGGTTGTTTGCATTGTTTCATCCTGGATTGTTCCTGCCTGTTACATTGGTTCTTGTTTATCTATTTGGTTATTACTAGGTGTGCAGAAAGGGAGGATATCCCTTGTTTGGTTCTTTCTTGGGTCTTTCTTTGCTTTTTGTAATAGTTTGTAGACTGGATTTACAGTGGGGCAAAAAAGTATTTAGTCAGCCACCAATTGTGCAAGTTCTCCCACTTAAAAAGATGAGAGAGGCCTGTAATTTTCATCATAGGTATACCTCAACTATGAGAGACAAAATGGGGGGAAAAATCCAGAAAATCACATTGTCTGATTTTTAAAGAATTTATTTGCAAATCATGGTGGAAAATAAGTATTTGGTCAATATCAAAAGTTCATCTCAATACTTTGTTATGTATCCTTTGTTGGCAATGACAGAGGTCAAACGTTTTCTGTAAGTCTTCACAAGGTTTTCACACACTGTTGCTGGTATTTTGGCCCATTCCTCCATGCAGATCTCCTCTAGAGCAGTGATGTTTTGGGGCTGTCGCTGGGCAACACGGACTTTCAGCTCCCTCCAAAGGTTTTCCATGGGGTTGAGATCTGGAGACTGGCTAGGCCACTCCAGGACCTTGAAATGCTTCTTACGAAGCCACTCCTTCGTTGCCCGGGCAGTGTGTTTGGGATCATTGTCATGCTGAAAGACCCAGCCACGTTTCATCTTCAATGCCCTTGCTGATGGAAGGAGGTGTTCACTCAACATCTCATGATACATGGCCCCATTCATTCTTTCCTTTACACGGATCAGTCCTGGTCCCTTTGCAGAAAATCAGCCCCAAAGCATGATGTTTCCACCCCCATGCTTCACAGTAGGTATGGTGTTCTTTGGATGCAACTCAGCATTCTCTCTCCTCCAAACACGACGAGTTGAATTTAGACCAAAACGTTCTACTTTGGTTTCATCTGACCATATGACATTCTCCCAATCCTCTTCTGGATCATCCAAATGCTCTCTAGCAAACTTCAGACGGGCCCGGACATGTACTGGCTTAAGCAGGGGGACACATCTGGCACTGCAGGATTTGAGTCCCTGGCGGCGTAGTGTGTTACTGATGGTAGCCTTTGTTACTTTGGTCCCAGCTCTCTGCAGGTCATTCACTAGGTCCCCCTGTGTGGTTCTGGGATTTTTGCTCACCGTTCTTGTGATCATTTTGACCCCATGGGGTGAGATCTTGTGTGGAGCCCCAGATCAAGGGAGATTATCAGTGGTCTTGTATCTCTTCCATTTTCTAATTATTGCTCCCACAGTTGATTTCTTCACACCAAGCTGCTTGCCTGTTGCAGATTCAGTCTTCCCAGCCTGGTGAAGGTCTACAATTTTGTTTCTGGTGTCCTTCAACAGCTCTTTGGTCTTGGCCATAGTGGAGTTTGGAGTGTGACTGTTTGGGGTTGTGGACAGGTGTCTTTTATACTGATAACAAGGTCAAACAGGTGCCATTACTACAGGTAACGAGTGGAGGACAGAGGAGCCTCTTAAAGAAGTAGTTACAGGTCTGTGAAAGCCAGACATCTTGCTTGTTTGTAGGTGACCAAATACTTATTTTCCACCATGATTTGCAAATAAATTCTTTAAAAATCAGACAATGTGATTTTCTGGATTTTTCCCCCCATTTTGTCTCTCATAGTTGAGGTATACCTATGATGAAAATTACAGGCCTCTCTCATCTTTTTAAGTGGGAGAACTTGCACAATTGGTGGCTGACTAAATACTTTTTTGCCCCACTGTATCTTTGAGTCTATTATTGCCTGATCTATCAAAATGTTAAGCTTCTAGGAATTCTCTTGCAGTTTTGGATTTGGGTTAATAAAAAATGGTCACAGGTTCCTGGTTAAATTTATCTATGTTTGTGAAATTAAAAATGTTTCATCACGTGTGCTGACAGCCAACTGATGTTCATGGATATATGTATTCTGTTAATCTTTTGCCTGTTTATCCTACATACAGTAGTGACTTTCCCAGTCCTTTCATAAGTTGTAAATCAGTCCTCTTCTGTCATCTTTAGTTGTTGGATCCTTGGGGGAGTGGGAGTGGCAGTTTTCCCCCCCACAGTTTTATTTAATTACCTTAGATAAGAGAGTATTTTCCAACAAATATACATAGAATAAAAATGAACAGCTTACCACTCAAAAAGGAAAAACAATGATACAACACAACAAATAAAAACATAGAAGACAAAAAGCCTATAATTACAAATATATTCTACATTCACCTGATTTTATAAATCTTCAAAAAAGGAAACTAACATTTCAGTATTCACCAAACTTGTCCAAAATTTTTTTCCAGAGAGAAGAATAATGTAACATTTTCTGGTTGACAGAATATATAATTTTAACAAAAATTATTAGATACGTATCTCTAAATCCCAGTCATTTGTATGTGAAGTTAAAGTATTTTTCCATCTTCTAAGGATTTATATTTTTGTTATTCCTAGAGCACAAAAAAAAGATCTTTGTTCAGAACACGTTAAGTTCCAAGTAGTAGTTATATAATTTAATACAATAAGCATGTCCTTAAAAAACAAAATTGGATCTTTGGGTTTCTTTATTTAAGATGCTTTGGAGTGATTTTGACGTTTGTGGGCTGCTATTATTGTGGGATGAGATTTGGCTGGCCTTGACCCTGTTAGCTTGGTTATTCCCTCAGGTATTGGGGCCAGGAGGTTAGATAAGCTCATTGTGTAGTATATGTTGGCATACCCTAACAGTGTGTCTTGTTGCTGTGATTTTTGGTTGTCTTTCAGTTGTATATTGTAATTCTGTTTTTATTCCTGTACACAGCTTGAAGTCACATTTTTTGGAATTGGGCAGCCATATAAATCCATTAAGTAAGTAAGTAAATAAATAAATAAATAAATATTATGCCTAGTTATCTAGTGGTTCCTGAGATATTTTTCATGTATGGGAGAATTTTCATATTCTTCAAACGTTGTATTCCATTCATAAGTTTTATCTCACAAGGTTTCACTAATGCCTACTAAATCATATTTGCTGTCTTGCATTTAAACTTCTAATTCATCCTGTTTTTCTGCATACGCTTTGTGTTTGTATGGATACATTGGAATTTTTGGATCATACAAATTGGCCCATTCCTTTCTTTATTTACATAATGGTTATTGGGTGATTCAGCATCCTGCATACCCTCCCAGTATAGTCCCAATACTTGGCACTACACTATTTTCTGGACTTTCTTCTACCTCTCCCACAGGATTTGCAAGATGCCTTCCAAATACTTTCTTCCCAATTCTCGTGAGGTGCAGCTCACCTCTTGCCAGGAATTCCTCATCTTGAAAACACATACCATCATCTAAACTGTTCCGATTGGCACAACCTGCTTAGCCAGTTGTTCCCCTCCAGTATTTTTCTCTCTGTCCCTGGGCCAAATTCCTCAAGAGGAAAGAGTGAAAAAAATACAACCTGTGCCCCCTGCTCCCTTGCAGCATCTTCGGGGTTGTGACTGACTGTGTCATTCTTTCTAACGCAGATCAGTAGAAAAGGATATTTTTCAATGAGCTTCAGAGTGTTGAGATATTTTCCTTCAGATCCTGGATGTTGCGGGAAAAGAGCACAATTCAGTTGATAGACTGTCTAGCTAAGAGATTGGTGCTTCATTTCCTTTCTTTCATTAGGGAAATTCCAATCATCACTGTGACCCCTTTATCTTCTCCTCTTTAGAACAGAGGCAGGAATCTTGTTGAGCAGCTTCCTCAGTCCCAAAGGCTTTTGACAGCTGCTTTTCATCCAGGGGTCTAAAAATCTGATCAACACTGAGGCCCCAAAATAGCTTCTGAATCTCCAGAGAATAAGAACTATTCTTGAGAGACTTGGGCTATTATGTCCCACGCCTCCCTCTCTTCATCTCCTCTGCTTGCTGTCTTCCATCTTCTGGGAGGCTTCTTGAAGCACTTCTTATGTCTTATTCCAGAATTCCAGACTCTGAACAGCTTACATTCCCTATTCTACAAGTCAGGTTAGTAATTAATTATTTGTTTGTTTGTTTGTTTGTTTGACTTATCCCTGCCCATCTCCCTGCAATGGGGGACTCTGGGTGGTTTACATCAAATTAAAACAATAAATACATAATTAAAATTTATAAAAAGAAAAACACATTTACACAAATGGAAGGAAGAGAAAAAATCCAAGAGGCCGATGGAAGCCACACCAGGCCTCTAGGGGGCTAGCCAACCCCATCTCTGACAACCTCTCTCCCTGCCCCAGGCCAGATGGCAGAGCCAGGTCTTCAAATCCCTCCGAAAGGCCGGGAGTGAGGGGGCCTGTCTCACCTCCAGGGGCAGGATGTTCCAAAGGGCGGGGGCTACAGCAGAGAAGGCCCGCCTTCTGGACCCCGCTAATCGGAGTTCTTTTGCCGAGGGGATCCGGAGCATGCCCTCTCTATGAGATCGGGTGGGATGGGTTGAAATTGTGGGGGCGAGGCAGTCCCTCAGGTAGCCTGGCCCCATGCCATGTAGGGCTTTAAAGGTGATAACCAACACCTTGAATTGGACCCGGAAGCAAACCGGTACCCAGTGCAGCTCACGGAGCAGAGGTGTTATATGGGTCCTTCTTCATATATACATATACATAACAACATCAATTTACACTTCCCCATTGAGAAACGATACCAGAATCCATTAAAATAAAACCCCAAATTGTAAGAAGGAACAAAATTCATCACACATCTAACTCTAGGGCCTCTCGAAAAGCCAGGTTTTAATAGTCTTTCTAAAATCCAGCAGGGCTGGGACTGTACAGATCTCAGAGGGAATGCTGTTCAAGGTTCTTAAACACTACTGTAATCTGAAATTCTGTTTATGTATGAGCTTTTCTCTCCAGTCTTGATGGTTCCTTTGTTATCCATCACATTTTTCCTCATTTGCTGGAATAGACTTCTGTGACCTAAAACTAAGATCATGTTTGAACTTATTTTCACCATTTGCAAATGAAATAAGATACATAACTCAAAAAGGGTCTCCTTTAGGTCACCAAATATGAACCAGAGGGATGGTCCCTTCTCTATAATCTAAGAATTAGGATTACAAACATTCTGTCTCAAACACAGTGTAATAGCTGCTGAGTTTTATC
This sequence comes from Python bivittatus, assembly GCF_059951505.1. Classification (NCBI taxonomy): domain Eukaryota; kingdom Metazoa; phylum Chordata; class Lepidosauria; order Squamata; family Pythonidae; genus Python; species Python bivittatus. The sequence continues at coordinate 5,405,916 of NW_028277087.1, forward strand.
AAGAATGACAGCAACCAGGTACATGGATCTGCTGAAACCAAAATCAGTTTTTCACACATCTTTGGGAAGCTTGAGGCATATTATGAATGTGCGGGAGGGCTCCATCCATTGAGGAGCAAGGCACTGCTTTACAATTCAGAGTGTTTATTGTTACATTTAAAAACCTGCATGGCACAGCACCGGATACATCAGGTAACACCTAGCCAAAACTGAATCTGCCTGTCCAGTCAGCTGATCTAGGACAGACCTGTTAAGTCTCTGCTTTCAAATATATGGGGTGTGGTCAGGATGATAGTACCCCCCAGTTTGTAAAAATCCCTCCAGAAGTATAAACGACCCCTACCATGTTAACTTTGTTAACATGTAAACAAGTTAAATTCTGTATGCTTTCAGCAAGCCTGCAGGGTGGACCTGTCTGCCCAAGGTGCCTGATAGATGTGCTTGGTTTCCAGAGGGCACTTGGGGAGTTTCCTGGAGATACCTAGAGCCTCTGGAAAAAGATGAAAAGCAAGTCTGCCCATATATATATTCAAGCCCATAGTTGCAATAGGAACAACAAAATGTAGCTATGTTTCTGCTCATATGTCTGCAAATTGCCAGCCAGTGGTCCTTTTTAAGATAACCCAGAGTCTAAGATAGGAGAGGTATGAAGTACATCTCAAAGGCTGCCATGAGGAATAGTCTATGCATCTGACAGATAAAATTAGCTTCATTCCAAGTTGGACTCTGGCTGGGCAAGTCCAAGCTGAGTTGGCTGAAGCAGGAGCTTGGTCTGTTAGTTGCAAGGAGTTTGAGCCTGTAGACAAGGCAAGCAAGCAGGCAAGGTTCTTGAGTCCATTAGCACTGCCACATGTACATGATATTTGTGTCCTTCCCAGTTGATGAAGACTTTCAGGGAGGTGAGTTGTGGATGGGTTCAGCAGTGGAAAATTCATCCTTGTGTGAATTTTCATTCTTCTCACCTGCCTTGAAGGTTGAAGTGATATATCCTCTTCTCAGGAAGCAGTCTCTGGACCCAGCAGTACTGGATAATTTTTGACCAGTTTCTAACCTCCCCATTTTGGGCAAGATGTAGGTGGGGCTGCAACTCCAGAGGGCCCTGGAAGAAGCAGATTATCTGGATCTTTTTCATTTGGGTTTTAGGCCTAGGTATTTTACTGAGATGGCATTGGTCACACTTGTAAATGACTTCCGTTGGGACTGGGGTAGCGTGGTGCAACTCCCTTGGTCCTGCTTGGTATCTCCAAGATCATCAATCATGGTATCCTTCTGAACTATCTGCAAGAGTTGGGAGTGAGGGTAAACTCTGCCATTCTAGGAAAATAAATCACTCCTGGGATCTTTCAGGGCTCAACAGTTTTTCCCATTCCTAATTAAAAGTTACATGGGGCCATTATGTGAGCCCCTCTGGCTGCATGGGGCCAGGTAGCATCAGTATGCAGACGATACCCAGTCGTGTATCTCACCCTCTGATCAAGCAGGTGGATGATATTATGGATTTGTTCTGACGCATGAAGGCTGTTAAGGGTCCATTTGTAGGTTGTGTGATTGTTGTGTTGCTTCCTTAATGTTGGTTCTCAATACTTTTGTTATGATTATTTTCTCACTTTGTTGTCTTAAATTTATTTATTATTGTATATTGCCTAAAAGTTGCTACGATGATTGAAGTGGCTTATAAATTGATTAAATAAGTAACTCAGTTCTTAGGTGATCTGATTGGCAGAATCTATCTTGGGTATTTAATTTGTGATCTTTGTTATGTCACTCTTTATTTTGTTTTTTGCTGTTGTATGCCACCCCGAGTCTTTTGGGATTGGGGTGGATTATAGCGATTGCTAATAAATAAGCAACCAAGCAAACTACCTTTAGTCTCCATTTACTTTGCTGGATCAGAGTAAAGATTCATCTAATCTGGTATTCTGCTCCCATCCTTGAGTGAATTTTATTTTTTAAAAAAACAAGGCTACAGTTATCTGAGGCTCACAGAAGTAGCATCAGACAAGGCCAGATTTAGGTAGGAAGAGGCCTGGTAAAACACCCAAATCTCTGCAGGCAAGGTTGGGTCAGGTTACAGAATTCAATCACGATAGGCCAGGGCAAGCCAAAAGCTGAAACCAGAACCATGGATAGCTCCAAGCGAGCCTCGGTAGTTGAAATTCTCTTTTTCTATGCCAATAGGAGAATGAAGTCTCAGCTAAAGCCAATTGAAGCTTTAATTAGGCAGCCATGAACAGTAGCGTAATGAGCTCCATTCCCTCTGGAGGAGTTAACTGGATTGTTAAAGGACTTTCCCTTGACTCTGTATTCTCAAATTTCTGCAAGGCTGAAGAGATGGAGGTTATATTAGGGATTCTTTCTCTGGGTAGAACTTCAAGGTTTTGTTTTCTGAGGTGCAGAATAAGGGGTGGATTAGTCTTCTCCCCAGGGAGCAGTCTGAGCCACATCACCTGTGTCTCGTGCACCATGAATGGTTTGATAGTTCATGGCAAGAATAATCCTGTCTTTTAAGCAGGTGTTCTGCCTATCAGCTACCTTTTTTTAAAAGGTTGCTTTTTTATGTATGTTTATGGATGTTATCATGAAAATTTTTCCTCAAAAATGATAAGTAAAATGACTGCCTCAAAACACAGTGGTTTTTCTCTTACGTTTTTCAGCTTCTAGGAAGCTTGGATTTAATTTACTTTGCCGTATCCCTTGCTCTAGCTTATGAGATGAAAGGTTGAGGCATATAGACTGAAATATTTTTATTATTTTATTTTATTGGCCATATTCAGTGTAATGTTATTAAAATAAGAGCACACACTAGGTTCTCTCTAGTATTATGTGAAATGTATTTTTCAGGTATTGGGTTCTCTTTAAAGCTGGTGGGACTTTAGTGTGCATGTGGAAGAAAGTAATGTCAGTTGTATAACCAATAACTATTATAATAAAATAGCTGTTAAAAGGTTTGAGGAAATGGGTTCCTTATGCATTATACTCAACTCTTGATAGTTATCTGACTACTGACCAATATGCTATTAGAATGCTGAGTGAAAATCGGTAAGTTTGGAGATGGTGTGGATAGCAAGTAGCCTAAGACCCATGTTGGTATGGTAGATTGTTAATGGCTTAATAAATATATCAGGCATCATCTTGAAGAAAGAAAGAGAAGCAAGTAGTGGAATTATTTGAAATAAAAGCAATTTTTTTTCCATCTGACCTCTTCCCTCCTATTCTTATTGTTCTGAGGACTCATTAAAATACAGATAATTTATTTTGGCTTTTGAGAGGGACCGCAGTGGATCTATGAGATCTTTAAATTCAAGTTGAATCTTGAGAAAATCTAAATTTTTGAAAGATGATTCCCAATGTCACAATCCTGAAGACCTTTTTTTTTTTTTAACATGGTTTGTTTGGGTGGGAAGAGTTGCATAGTAAGAGTGAGAGTTTTTGTATACAGACAGGAGCAGCTTAGCAACCACAGCTGTGTCTATTGCAAGGATCCAGCATGGAGAGACAGCTTTTGCTTGTTACCAGCTGGCTGCTGTTTAAGGAGGGGAGCTTCTTTTCTCAAGTCTTCTGAGATATAAGGCACAATATGCATGTTTTATAGGATTAAAATTAAAGAAAAACCTAAAGAAGAAACATGTGGTCTTCTTCCATGAGCTTCTAGAGCTGTGGATAGGACTCCCCTAGGATTTGTGGGGCAACGATACTATCTTGACAATATGCCTTTCGAGACTCACCCATTGCCTGAGATATGACAGTTGGTTTCTAAGAAGAAAACCTTTTTAGCAGTAGTGCTGTCTGTGAAGTGTTCCCCATAAGGCTTCCCTTATGCCCATTCCATCACCAAAGTCCTCCTTTATCTGGATTTTTAAACCTGGTCAATTACTTACAAATATTTCTTTACCTTGCTATCTCACATTCTTGGTTTATTTGATCATTACATACTAAAATTTTATAATGTTTTGATTATTTGTTTAAACCACAAGATATAAATCTTAATAATGATGTGTAACTTACCATCCTATATTGCAGAGTCAGCAAATGGGAAGACAGGCTTTCTGGGCAGTGATGTGGTGTCTGGGATTCCCCTGTACATCCTTACTCCTACCCTTAGTGTGTCACTACTTACAGGAGACCCCGGTTAGTTCATACTAAAAGTCTATCTAATCCAGCATCAATCCAGATGCCTCAAGCAGCACCCAAGGGCTTTCCATCAGTTGGCTTTTAGAGGGAAACCACCTCTATTCTCATAGTTATTGACAACATAGTTGTGTCATATGTGGATACAAATGCATATCTGCACACAGAGCCAGATCCAAAGCTCCCATTCCTTAGTTAGCATCTAGAGAGACTATGAATGGAATCCCAGCTGGGACTATGCAACTGAAATGGTGGGGATGTACAAAGAGGGACCAGCCAGAAACTGAATAAAAGCAATCTATTCTCTTTTACTCCCTATCTTAGCCATAAGGGTTAATAAGAGTATTGTTATTAATTTTATTTACTTACCTCCCTTCTGACCAAAGAAGGCCCAGAGCAATGCACAAACATACACTCCCCACCATAAAAGGCTACTAAGAAATCAATAAAACAGTAAACGTTTGGTTTAAAAATGAAATGTGTTCAGCGACAGTCTAATCCTGAAGTTATTTGATTGACAAATGTGTGTTGTAATGTTTGTAGAGGTACGTAATCAATGCTCTAAATTCTATACATTAATAGCAACTTCTCCGAAATATGGATCCGTGTATAGCCAAAATATTACAATCCATGAGTAATTTCAGAGAAAATTCAAGATTTACAGAAAAATAAAACAAATATTTAGTATTAAAAGAAAATATAAAGGACGGAAATGTTTGAGAATAATAAGCATAAATAATGATTTATGATTGAAGAAGGGGAAAGAATGGAGTATCCTGAAAGAATGTATGGATGATACTTTGAAAAATAATCATTTGTCCTACCTTTTTATATAAATTACTCTTTCCCTACATGGTAATCTCCAAATGTCTCTAACCCCCATAATTGCCTTTCAACTTGGTAATTATGGCAATTAAGTCCTTTACATCTGAGGTAGCCGATTTTTTAAAAAATGATATAAACGCAAAGGGATGTGGAAAATGTTCCACGCATGAACCATTCCATGCATGGAACAGCTGTTTTTGATAGTCTGTGCCAAACCAAAATGCTGTTCTGGATGTTTTGGTCTGTATATGGAATGAAATGGGCGGGTTTTTTCCCCCCAATTGTAGCTATTCTGGGCAGAAGTGGTAGAGTAAAAGGAGGAAAAAACACGGAACATCAATGACAGTGGCTGAAAGAGGGAGGGAAAGAAGGCACTGGCAAAAATGAAAAGATGGAGAGGCGAATGCGAGATGCCATGCCAACAGCCTGTTGCTTACTGCTGAGACCATAACAGTAAAGGACAGGTGTAAAGTCCAGTATTTCGGTAGCGGCTGAGGGGTGGGAGGGAAGCGAAGGTGCTGGGATGATTCAGAGGCAGGTTAGCTGTACTAAGACATCAGCAGATGAAAGGAGACTGGAGGGAGGGAAGAGGAGGCACCGGGGAGATTGAGGAGCAAATGGGCTGTGTTGCAAACTTGTTTCTTGTGAGACCAGTGCAGTAAAAATTGGGTCTCCCAACCAATGCATTGGTGGTGGTAGCTGAGGAGAGGGAGGGGAAGAGGGAGCTGCAGGCTGGTGGAATGTCCAACAGTGACAGCTGCTGAGGGAAGGAGGGGAGGGAAGGTATATAAACCTTGTCCTATTCACCCCCCAAAATAACTTTGGGATCCCTCCATGGCCAGTCTGAAATGTTTCAGTAGAACTTCCAAAACACATTGGTTTATTGTGAGTTTGAAACATAATGCATTTTACATTTCTTGCACATCCCTAATGCAAAGCCTATGTACTACACCACTGTATACTACAATATACAATTTAATTATTGCAGACAACAGTTCAAGTGGGTATAGTTCAGCACTGAACCAGTTATAAGGTTGAACTTTTTACCCATTTTCCCCCTTTCCAACTCTAAACTTCTCTTTATATATGTAAAGAATTTACCTGGCTGACCAACTCGAACAATGCAATTCTGGGTGGCTTACAAGAAACAACCAGTATAAAAATGGCAATTAGCAATAAACAGTAATAATTCATAATAAGCTACCAAGTCTGTTCATTAGTACCTATAGCCTTGCTATAATATCAGCCCTGATAGCAATACCTCTGGCAGCCTGGGACTGAACCTGAATCTTGCAAATTAATTATGCTTAGCACTAAGTTCCAGACCTTCTCCATCCACTGAAAACTTCACATGAAGCTATCAGTGTATCTCTTCCTAGTTAGCACTAGATAATGCTCTCTCTCTCAATTAATCTCTCAATCTTTTGTTTTCTAGTTACAGCTACAGAAAAACCAGTATTTGCAGTTGGGGCAGAGCCGTGGCCAGTACTATGGAGGATCCTTGCCAAATGTTAATCAGATTGGCAACAGCGCGATGGACATGCCCTTCCAGGTGAATTTTGCCAGCTCTGCTCAGAAGAATAATGGGAGCATTGGAAACCAGTGTCTGTGTCCTGTACCAAAAGTTGAAGGTGTCTGCATAAATTATGTGTCTGTGAATAATGAGTCTTTTGAGAAAACAGATTTCATACTCTTTTTACAATACCAGTTTCCCCAGAGCTGAGGTGGGTAAGGGCTTGTCGCATGAGTTATCTCCCTCCAGCAGCCTCACTCCAAGATGGGACATCCAGTAGGCTGTGTTTTAAATTCTTTCTCTGTCTTTTCCTTAGACTCCATTTCAGCCATCTGGGTTGGACACCAGTAGGACAACTCGACACCATGGCCTGGTAGACAGGGTATATCGTGACAGGAATCGACTTGGCTCACCACACCGGCGCCCTCTCTCTGTGGATAAGCATGGCAGACAGATATCCTTTGATTTGATAAAATGGCATGAGAATCTAGGAGGAGGGAGTAAGCAGAAATATTCTTAGATCTTTAGGTGATTTTCAGTAGATGCAGTAGCAAGGGTTTAACAATAGTGATGATAAAACCCTTTTTACTCTCCTCTTTAAAATAGGCTGATTAAGTTGGAGGGGAGGAAGTATAGACTTCTGTTCTGCTAAGTATACGTTTCAAGGCACCTTGTTTTTTCATCAGTCTTCTGCACTGTTAGTGGACATTTAACTTCTAGTCACTAAAGGCTAGTGGCTTTGCTCTAGCTATAAACTGATTCTACAGTGTTGTCACCTGGCTAATTCTGATTGGCTATATATCATCGTTGTTTTATGTGATCCTGACTGGTTGGGATCACTAAGTGAACACAACAGCCCTAGAATAAAAATGGCATCATATGAGCAACAAGTCATCATTTGTTTCCAAAAGAAGAGAACAAACAGGACAAAAAAGTGTTTTTCGATTTCTTGAGAATAAAAAGCTCTAAAAAACATTTCTCCCTTGACTGTCTGATTCACGTGGACAGCTGTCCATATGGTACTGTCTATCTGTCTCCTCCTTCAGATACAAGCTGGAGAAGGTATGTATACACTAATTTTGAAATACAAAAGTTTAACTTTTCAGTTTACACAATTATCTCTAAAAGCAGATCTTTGGCCTAGCAAAAATTATATTATATTAATTATATTATTACATTATTTATTATTTTGTCCAATAAATATTTATCTATTTATCCATCCATCCAATTTGTACAGTCACCCAGAGTCATTCGTTTAGATGGGTGGCCATATAAATTGGATAAATGAATAAATATTTTTTTCAACAAAGCAATTACACTGCTTAATTATTGGTTTAACTGGTTATATATGTGTCTCTGTGTGTTTAATTGTATCCTTCTTATTGTAAAAATGTTAAAAGCTGGTGGACTGCCAATCCTGGACCATATAGTAATTGATTAAATTTACCAAGAGTTTAAATGAGGCACTGCATTAAACAAGAACCCAGATTAGAACTGCTGATGGTTTACTGCTTCAGCTGACTAACAGCCATAATTAGATCTGGGGTTGAAGTGGGGGCAGTTGTTGCTTCTAAAGCGTATCTGTAATTCTTAATTTAACAGCATTCATGGAAATTGGTATCTGTCTCCTCACTATTTCTACTCTAAGGCAGGTAACAGTTACTATAAATAGTTCACATAGTCAAAACAACAACATTAAGGTAACAAAAAAATTAAAACCACAGAAGCAGAATGAAATCATTTTAAAAGTCTAGGAAGTTAACCTCTCCCTGAACATCCTCTTCCCCATTATGTAATCTGAGGAAAGCATTCCAAAGATACAGCATATCAACCACAGGTAGAATGGTCACGAAGGACATCTAATTCAGTCCACTACCCCAGGCAAATTATGCAATTCAGGATGCATCTTCCACGTCTTCAGTGTAGCCTCTGTTTAAATATCTCCAGCGGGAAAACTCTCCAGCTTCAGTAGCATTTGTCCCATTGCTGCTTTTAAGATGCTTCTTTAATCTTCTTCCCAGCAAGGTCCCCCACCTATTTCCACACAGTTCTGCCTTCTGAAGTAATGGAGAACAAGTCTCTTGTATCTTTTTCATTACAGTCCTTTGCATATTTGAAGACAGCCATTATGTTTCCCCTTAAATGTTTCCAGGGTAGACAGAAACAGAAAAGGGCCTGCTTCCTGGTTGCCATCTGCCTTCCCTCAAAAGGCAAGGAATCACTTCAGAAGTCACTTTGAGGATGATTTCAGTAGAAGGGCAGGCTTATATACAGTGCATTCAGAAAGTGTTCAGACCCCCTTCACTTTTTTCAATTTTGTTATGTGGCAGCCTGATACTACAATTGTTCAAATTCATTTTTTTCTCATTAATCTACACTCGCTACCCCATAATGACAAAGTGAAAACAGAATTTTAGAAATGTCTGTAAATTTATTAAAAAGAAAAAATTGAAATATCACATGTACCTAAGTATTCAGACCCTTTACTCAGTACTTTGTTGAAGTACCTTTGGCAGCAATTACAGCCTTGAGTCTTTTTCAGTATGACGCGACAAGCTTTGCACACCTGGATTGGGGGATTTTCTGCCATTCTTCTTTGCAAATCCTCTCAAGCTCAATCAGGTTGGATGGGGACCATTGGTGGACAGCCATTTTCAGGTGTCTCCAGAGATGTTCAGTAGGGTTCAAGTCAGGGCTCTGGCTGGGCCACTCTAGGACATTCACAGAGTTGTCCCTAAGCCATTCCTGTGTTGTCTTGGCTATGTGCTTAGGATCGTTGTCATGTTGGAAGGTGAACCTTTGGCCCAGTCTGAGGTCCTGAGCGCTGTGGCATAGGTTTTCATTGAGGATATCTCTCTACTTTGCTCCATTCAGCTTTCCCTCAACCCTGACCAGTCTCCCAGTCCCTGCTGCTGAAAAACACTCCCACAGCATGATGCTGCCACCACCATGCTTCACTGTTAGGATGCTATTGGGCAGGTGATGAGTGGTGCCTGATTTCCTCCAGACATAATGTTTAGAATTGAGGCCAAACAGTTCAATCTTGGTTTCATCAGAGCAGAGAATCTTGTTCCTCACAGTCTGAGAGTCCTTCAGGTGCTTTTTTGCAAACTCCAAGTGGGGTTTCATGTGTTTTGCACTGAAGAGAGGCTTCCATCTAGCCACTCTGCCATAAAGCCCAGATCAGTGGAGGGCTGCAGTGATGGTTGTCCTTCTGGAACTTTGTCCCATCTCCTCACAGGATCCCTGGAACTCAGTCAGAATGACCATCGGGTTCTTGGTCACCTCTCTTACTAAGGCTCTTCTCCCCCGATTGCCCAGTTTGGCCAGGCAACCAGTTCTTGGAAGAGTCCTGGTTGTGCGAAACTTCTTCCATTTGAGAATTATGGAGGCTACTGTGCTCTTGGGAACCTTCAGTGCAGCAGAAATTTTTTTGTAGCCTTCCTCAGATCTGTGCCTTGCAATAATCCTGTCTCTGAGCTCTGCAGGCAGTTCCTTTGACCTCATGGCTTTTGCTCTGATACAGGATGCATTGTCAGCTGTGAGGTCTTCTATAGAGAGGTGTGTGCCTTTCCAGATCATGTCCAATCAATTTAATTTACCACAGGTGGACTCCAATCAGGTGTAGAAACAGCTCAGCAACGATCAAGAGAGATGGGAGGCACCTGAGCTAAATTTCAAGTGGTGTTGCAAAAGGTCTGAATACTTATGCCAATGTAATATTTCAATTTTTGTGATGGAATGGAATTATGAAGGCCAGGCTCAGGGAGATAAGTGTGTTCTTCGTTTGCCGGAGGAGCGTGGGAAGTTCAAGAGGATGAGGCTAGCACCTCCCTGAGGAATTCACAGTGTTGTGGCTGGCTGGCTTGGGAGCTAGGTTTCAGTCTGGGGAGATTTCTGTCTAGAGGTTGTAACTAATAAACACAGTGGAACTGAATTTGCATTGTCTCTTGGAGTTCTTTGGGCTAGACCTGACAGTTTTTCCTTTTTTATACATTTGCAAACATTTCTAAAATTCTGTTTTTACTTTGTCATTATGGGGTACTGAGTGTAGATTAATGAGGAAAAAAAATGAATTTGAACAATTGTAGTATCAGGCTGCAACATAAAATTGAAAAAAGTGAAGGGGGTCTGAATACTTTCCGAATGCACTGTATATGACTGTGGTCTTTCACATACTCAGATCTCAACATACAATTCTAAAAGTAAGGAGCATTGTTTTGAATCTTGATTGCAAGAAGCTGGCAGTCTCAATGAACATTAACTGAAGTTTCCAGCAAGCACTTATGGACAGCCATAAATAGACTGTGCTATGGGTATGTTGGTTTTAAACTCTAGGTATTTTTGCTCTGGTTTTCAGAGGTTGAACTGGTTGAGCTGACTGAGACACTTATGTACAATTGTACAATAAATAAAAATGGTAAGAACCACCAATGAAACATGAAACCAAAGAGTCAGGTATCATAAGGAGCAAGGTTGCAATCAAGATTGAGAAAGTTCTAAAAGACATGAGCAAATAAATCCACAATGCTGCTCACACATAGGCACAAAATAGGGACTTCCACAAAAAAAATGTTGGCAGGATCCTCTTCTTCTTTATCACCCGTTTCCCTTCAGCTGGTATGAGCAAGGAACAGAACCTTTGTAGTCAGTTTGAATGGCTTACTGAACTCTAATAGTTTGCCATTCCTACCACTTGCATTATGCTTGGTTACCAGTTCATGAAGAACCATGGCTGTGAACTCTATCCGAGGCAGAAGATATTATAAAATGTAAGGAATACTTAGCAGCTTGGGGGCTTAATTTTTGCCTCCAGTGAAAGATGTATACATTCCAAATGTTTTTTCTACTTGGCTAGCGTTTTAATGGTTTCTTCCCCTATGTCACCAGGACCAATTCTGATTCTGCCCTGCACCAGAGCACAATGACCCCCACTCAGACAGAGCCTTTCTCAGCTGGGTCACAGGATATGCAGCAAAAAAGAGGTGACTTTTTTTAAAAAAGCAAGCACGCTCCAGGAATTGTGAAAAAAAGCTGTAAGATGGCCCATAAACTTGGCTAGAGGCTGGGGGTGGAGGAGTTGGAGAGATTTAGGAAAGATTGTGAAATTTCACTGTAGAGAAATGCTGTTGAAAAGCTGAAGTCATTTTGGCTATATGCATATTTGATCTTGAAGAAGAATAATTATTAAAATAGAAATGGACTCATTGAAAACACTGGAAGGTGTGTTAATGCCTGTGTTTATGTGTCATAATTAATCATGACAAACAATAGTTGGGTTTTCCCCTCATTTCTTGCATCTCCAGATAAAGTGGATAATGACTTACAATGAAAATCTGTGCTATATTGTGCTGAGTTACTACTAGGCACAATTCACATTACTGAGTTAGATGGACTAGTAATGTGATGAGGTCCAAGGCAGCTTCCTATACTCCTGCTTTTCAGGGATATACTAAGTGGATCAGCATTCAATAGTGCATCTCTGAGCTTTCAGATATTCTCAAGATTCATATGACATAGGTAACCTAGTGCTCTTCATCATATCTGAAGTTCATACCAAGTTAGTATAAAGTTGTATTTAGCTTACTGCTTGTCTGCTTGCTGACAGGTAGCAGCCCCCCTGGATTTCTTGATGGTGTTTAAATTGGAGGTGCCAGTAGTTTTGTCACGGAGCTGTGTATGATCCTCCCATAAGAACCTTTGAAAAATGCCTTGTGCTGAATGTAACTCTACCTGAGTAACAGCTGCCTTTACTTTCCTGATAAGAGTGAATTGATCTTCAACTCTTCATCTTCTTCCCTTCCCCCTCTAGCCCTGCACAGCTGTCCACTTGGTTCATATGAGCTCTGAAGAGTGGGAAAGGCTATAGATATGCACACAAGCCTTCTCCCAGTTCTGCCCTCTCTGTTCTTTAAAAGGATTTCTACTTATATTTGCTCAACTGTAAGGAAAATGTTTCATGCACACAAGGATCCTGATAAAAGCAGAGGCCACAACTATGCTGAGGCTTCTTCTTTTGTTCGAATAATTGGGGGGGACCTCCTTTGTCCTTTCCCTTCAATATCTGGGGTGTCAGGAACTGAGGAGGTGACATGGGGACACAGCCTGCCCCCACCATTACCTCTCACATGAGCATGCATAAGAACCATAAAGGTAGAGAAATCACTGGGAACAAAGGAGGTGGGATATCACTAGGAAGGATTCTCTCTGCCCACTTCTCTTTCCCAGGGAAGCAGATTTTCAGAGCACACTTGGCTGATAAATTCTTTCTCACACTGTAGTCTTATTACTGACGGTTCCAGGCATGGAGGAAGATGCATCAGAGACAGAGAAGAATCTTTCAAAACAAGGATGGGATACTAAGAAGGTACTGGCACTAATTCTGCTCAAAATTGAGGTCCTGCTGTATGAGCTACTAACACCATTGCAACTGTCAGTTATCAGCCTGCCCCACTCGGTCCGGCAGAAGGGGCATGTTGTGGACCCCACCAGTCAAGGAATTTCGACTGGCGGGGTCTAGGAAGAGGGCCTTTTCTGCTGTAGCCCCTCCTCTGTGGAACAACTTACCCATGAGGTGCAGTGCGTCCCCACTCTCATGGCCTTCAGGAAGAGTGTGAAATCTTGGCTATGCAAGATGGCCTGGGGGCCTGATGGGGGCTCGCATCATTGGAATTGGCTTGTGGGGTAATTGATTCTACCCCCCCCATCATCTTGAATGTTGTAGTCTTTTTATGTATATAGTTTTTTTATATAGTTTGATTTTTTAACTTAATGTGGATATTTATATTTTTAACTATTTTTGAAGTTTGATTCTAATTGTGAGCTGCCCAGAGTCACCCTCTGGGGGAGATGGGTGGCATATAAATTTAATAAACAAATAATAAATAGTGGAGCTTTCTTGTAAAAGTACAGCAAATATCATAGAAGTGGAAGGGGCTATTTCAGTCTTCTAAAGTGAATGGTATGTTTGGTGTATAAATCAGGGCTGAAATACTCTGCTAAGAATATTTTTAATGCTAGTTTTAAAGCAGCCAGAAATTGGATTCTGTGTTATGGATTACAGCATATTCCTACAATTTGTTTTCTGTCATTCTTGGTTTGTCAAGGGAGAGGGGGGAACATAGAAATCCCCATCTTTCACAGCCCAGCTCCCCAGAAATATTATTTTTATCATCCACAGCTCTCTCCATTCACATGGGGGCATAAAAGAGTTGGCTGTTATTTGGAGAAAGCGAGCTAGGAGACATCTCCCAGTTCTTCCATAGAGGCAGTTTTTTCCCCTCAATAAACAAGTACAGGTGTCTGGGTTGATCCAGGTTGGAGGGAGCTGCAGCAGCAACCTTGACATCCCTTCTTTGATATAATGACCTCTTTTTTTCTTTTTTTTGCAGCTGTGTGCCTCATGCTGACCTACTCTGCTCTGTTCTCTTTCAGACAGGATCCTCAAGGCCTAAATCTTGTGAAGTTCCAGGAATCAAGTATGTTTAAGGGGAAGGGCATATTTGGTTTCTGGGTAAATATGAAGCAAGGACCATCATCTGACATTTTGTGAAAATAAATCTCTGTTCTTTTGCCCGACTGTGCATGTGTTCTGAGCAGATTGGCACAACTGAAAAGTCCAATGTAATGGCTTACAATAATATTAATAGTTGCTGTTCAATAGGGAATATCAAGAATTGGAGAGAACCAAAGCAAGATAATGCTTCTTTGATATTTGGCTTAGCACGTTTGCTATAGTGCCTGAATTAACAAACCATGGTTTTTGATGTTACTGCTAGTCATGGTTCCTATTAAACATAGTTGAGGATTGCCGTTGCATTGAACAACCCACAGTTAATACCCTTCCCTATAATTCAATTCAGACGTTGTAGCTTATTGTAATAGAGGTAGGCTTGACATTAGCGGTGTGCACAAAATAGAAAATTTGCTTTATTTCAACTCTGAACCAAATAATTGTGGCTCAGAAATTCAGCTGAACAGAAACCCAGAACATTTTGGTTGATTGGGGTTTTGGCTGAAAAAAAATTAGAGGCTTCTTATGGGGTGAATAGGGCAAGTCTACTGTGCTTGACCTCTCTCCCCTCCTGTGCTGAATTGAACACAATATGTGACCCCATTCATTATGTTCTAGCATTGTGTGCAAACTAGGCTATTTTTGGCTTGTTCAAGGCATCATGATTTTAAAATTCTAGTTGTGAATCTTGATTTTGTGCCAACCATGGTCTCATGTAAAGTATGAATTTATAGAATATACAGAGACAGACGCACCTGAAGATGGGAATGTTAGGAAGCTGAGATTAAACAAGCAGGTCTAAATCTGGGCTTGATTGTTTGGAAACTCAGTCCTGATCTGGGTTTTAAAGTGTAGTCAGGGGAGACCTTGTTTGTAGAAACCCTCAAGTTTCTGTAATGGGTACTTACCTTGATTAGGTTTCTCAAGAAACATTTTAAAACGTTTATTAGCATTTTCTAGAAAGATTTTTTTTAATATCTATCTAGACTTCATTCTGTTAGATAGCTAACTTGTATAAAGATGGTGGTTGTTTCTAAGTGCCACTTGAAGAACATACTTACTTTCTGGGAAGAAAGGAGGATAAAATTGTCATGATCCAGATTCCAAGCAGGAGTCATCACCCTGTTTACTTCTGTGAATCCCACTAAATCATGAGGCCTTGGCCTACATTTAACAAAATATTCACTTCTTTTCTCTGTCTTTGTCATAAATGCAGCATATTTCCATCAGCTGACCAAGAAAACACTACTGCGCTTATCCCCGCTGCTCACAACACAGGGGGCTCACTGCCGGACCTGACAAATATCCACTTCCCTTCTCCTCTCCCAACACCGCTAGACCCAGAAGAGTCAACTTTTCCGTCCTTGAGCAGTTCCAACAGCACCGGGAACCTTACTGCCAATCTGACGCACATGGGGATCAGCACAGCCAATCAGGGTGAGCAGTTTGGATGCATGGCAAACCGCATTCTGGAATGACATCTTCTTGCCATCTTGTCCAGGACAGTTGGGCTTTTTATTTCAGTCAGGACTGCTTCCTTTAGTCTGTTTTTTGAGGCTGGTATGGTCTGAGGAGTGTTAGATACTACAGCCGTTCCCAGCCTGATGCCCTCCAGATGTGTTGGCCTCTGATTTCTTATTCAGTATGTTGCCTGATAATCATTGATATTTTAATGCACAACACATCTGGAGGACACCAGTTTGGAGAAGAGTGATTTAGCAGAGATATCCTCCCTGAGATGAGGGGAGGAGCAAAACTCAGATCCTCTTTGCTTTGAAGGATTTGATTTGATTTGATTCGACCCTGATGCCAATTTCAAAAGACATTTTTCAGCTGTTTTGTGAGCTCCTGGAGAAAAGGTGGGAAATAAATATTGATGGTGTTGGTGTTCTGACTCAGCCACATGAGAATAGTTGGAAAATCCCTCTGGAAGATCCCTCTGGAATCTTATTGGGCCTGCTAATTTTCTCTGTTGGTGACAGGAATGACAACAACGCCAGCCTCTTCCCAGCAGCACCGGCAGCCAACCGTCAGTCCCCTTTCACTGAACGCAGACTCGAGGAGAAGCCAGTCCCAACAAGTCTCTCCCACACTTTCACCTCTTTCACCAATTACTCAGGTACAAAAGGGAGTGGGCCTTGAAAGCTGGTGCATAATAACATTGTAGGCTCCCTTAGTACATGACCACAGTGATGAATGACTCCCTCGGTACATGACCACTGATAGTGATGTCGCTTCCATCACAGTTTTCCCTTCAGTTGCAGTTCGGTGGCTTGTGGGAGGGGTAAACGATTCCATATTGGTCCTTGTTTGAGGTTATTTAGCTGTATCCTGGTGGAATGCCAAACCACGATGGATAACCTGGTACCCTCCAGATGTTTTGGACTTCATTAACGATCATGGGAGTTGTAGTCCAAAATGCCAGCATCTGACTATCTCTGCAGTAGCCCATTTTAAATGTACTTTGTTGAAAAAAAATCAGGAATCCTACTTGCAGGCAGTTAGACAAACCTAAGTTTCCAGTGCATTGACTTCGATACATTTTGCACATGCCTAGTTCTCATTTCATGCTAAGCCCCAGTAAGATTCATTTGGCTTAACACGTCAACTGAACTCAGCCACAATGATTTGTAACTCATTGTGCTGATGCCATGCTTAGCATGCCATGTGAACCCATGATTGGCCTCTAAGTCATAGTTTACAGCCCATGTTGTGTTAGTCCAGCAAATGGTGGTTCAGTGCACAATTAGTAAACTATGGGTAAATAAACTGTTTCACAGTGGATATTCTATTCACCAATTCCATAAATATGTTCACAGAGCCTGGGAACTGCTAAGAAGCCAGATTGTTAATAGGAACATTCCCCCCTCCCCAAAAGATGCTAGAGTTCAGTGCTTACTTCTGAAGTACTGGCCCCAAGAAATCTGATTCCACTGCAGTGATACCCTTCTTCTGTTTCTTCCTTCTTAAGGCTGTGGCAATGGACGCGCTCTCCATGGAACAGCAGCTTCCTCCCTACCCGTTCTTCACCCAGACCAGTGCGCAGCAGCAGCCACAGACACAGGTGGCGAATGCTTTACCACCCAATGCTTCTCTGATGCAGACCTCTGGCTTGCAGCGAGGCGTTCAGCTCCCCCCACTCTCGGTCTCTATCCCTTCCACAATCCCACAGTCTCCTCCGGGCAGCCAAACCCAGACTTCCATGGGGATAGACATCAATTCGGTAAGCTTGATTGGGAAGAGGAGGTGGGACCTCCAGCTTCCCAGACATCTCAGACAATAGCATAGGAAGTAGGAAGATGCTTGGTGATCCGCATTGCCAACCATCAGAGCTGGCTGCCTCCTGAAAAGTGTATTCTTTGGATGTGTTAAGGCTGCGGTTCATAACTGGATTGAAATATGTGGTTTATTGCCACTCTTCCCCGACAGCATCTGGAAAATGTAGTTCTCCAATGTCATAGAAACTTCTGTGAAGAGACTGGGTTGGAAATCTTATCAGAGCAAAATACGGTTCTCAAAAGTCTTGGATGGGGACTGAGTTTTTGAACAGGTTTGAGATACAGTTTCTGCTTGGAGGGAAGTCGACAGCTCCCACAAGTTGAGCTTGACTCTTGGTGACTATACAGAGATGTCCATATTAGTTGTTCTTAGCAACATCGTAGAAATGGTTTGCCTTGGCCATGTTCCAGGGTTTTTTTTCAATCATCCAATATATATAGACTCAGTTACAGTGGCAATGAGTACACTGTTGGAAGAGCTGAAGGATCGGGTTAGGGACAGGTAGTCCTGGAGAAAATCTATCAATGTGGTTGCTAAGGGTTGACAACAACCTGATGGTGTGTAATCAATCAAGATCAATATAACCTAAAGCCCTAGGATTTTTTTTTAAATTATTATTATAATTATCTCAAGGCGGCAAATGTACCTAATACTCGTTCCTCCTCCTATTTTCCCTACCACAACAACCCTGTGAGATGAGTTGGGCTGAGAGGGACCGGCCCAAAGGCACCCAGTGGCTTTCATGCCTAAGGCAGGACTAGAACTTGCAGCCTCATGCTTTCTAGCCTGAAGCCTTCACCACTAGACCAAACTGGCTCCTTTTTTTTGATGGTCCCCTGCCCAAAGGCATCAGCCAGATGCTGCGATCTGCGAGTGAGGGGAAGGTCTCCTCCCTCAACCCATGCCAACAACTTAGGAGTGATTTGACTTTTTTCCTTTTTTTAATACTTTCCTGAGAAAGAATTAGAAAACGTATCCTGATAATGCTACCTCACCTGCAGTCTCACCTGCAATTCTCCCAGCTGGGCTTCATGGAGGCCCAACTAATAAATGACAATCTCACAAGATCATGCCCATGTCTTTTCATTAGTTTTTGATGCCTGGTGCCTGAAAAAGTTTCCATCCCCTGACCTGTGGCTGGCCATTGCAGTTTCCCCTGGAAAGCTCAAGGCATGAATCCGCCACCCGCAATCCTTTCCATGCCACTTCTTTTCCTCGCAGGCAGTCTCCCAGCCAGGGTTTGGAGAGCCAGGTGAGATCAGCGTCCAATCATAATGAAGTTCTGTCTTGGCAGCTGGGAGTTCTGGCTGGGTAAGAGCCTATAGTCAGGAGTGTGGGAGGGGTTTGTATCATCTAGCCAGTCCAGAAGCTTCAGTGCCCATCAGCCCCAAGTAAATTGTTCTTAAAGCTGAACACACAGAGTCACTTGATGTATTTGGTCCTGGTTTCCAACCCCAAAGAAGCTTGCTTCTAGCCTGTCACTCACTGTGTTTGGACATCATGGGTAACCATTAGTTCACTGGGTCGGATGATCCTAGCATCCTTCTTCCCCATTTTATGCAGACTTTCCCCCTCTTCTGGTATGGCTGCAAGGAGTTTGGAAATTTCCATTTTAGGTTAATTGTAGCTTAGCAGCTAAACCCTGAACTGCATTTAATTTTAATGGTTTGAAATAAGCCCTCAAGCCACGGTTTGTGGTAGAATTGTTTTTTGGTTTGTTTTTGTTTTTTGGACAAAACGTGCCTAAGATTGATCACCTCTGTTCAGCTTGATTGTGTCCTAACCTGCAAAATCATTAAGAGTCTAAGGTTGTAAATTGCAGAGGCACTCACAGTTAAAATTGGAAGCAGAGTTCAGGATAAGCAAAAATTTCTTACCCCAGGGAAAGGTAGTTTTTCTCAGATCTAGACAAGGGGTCAAGAAACAGGACAGGAGATGTGCAAGAAGAACTGAAGTTGGTGATCCAATCAGTAGGACTTAAATGCCAGAAGTTTCCAGCTTCTACCTGAACTGCATTGGTATCAAGTAGCTCTGAGCCAGGATACTTGGGAGCAGCCTAAGCATGGGGCATGTTTTTGCCTTGCTGTTGGTGCTAAAGTTTAGCTTTTCCACACCAAATTCAGTAGGTGCCTCATCTTTTTCTTCTTCCTCATCTGAAGCCAGTTCATGACATTGGGGCATAGCAGGGTGACAAGACTATCAGCAGATAATAGAAAAGCAAGGTAAAAGCTTCAGGCTTCTCCTTGTGACTGCACATTAGAGAGGAAGGCAGAAAACATTAACCTTTGGTGCAGCTCTCAGAGCCACCTGAAAGAAACTCTTGCACCAAGGGGCATTATAAGCTCTTTTCCAAAATGCCACATACATTCTCTTCCACCAGTGGTACATTGACACCACTTCAAGTGTCAAGGTATCACAGTTTCCAGCTCTAAAGAACAGGTTTGCAAATAGGAGAAAGCTACACAGAAGCTGAGGCTTCAAGCTAATTGAAAAATTAAGTTTTAGCGTGACAGAAGAGGAAACATGCTAAATACACGAGGAATCTTAATATTTTCCTTTGAGTCAGTGTTGTCTTCTGGCTACTGCCTGGACTAGTCCCTGCAGTTTTCTTGGCATGATTTTTGCAAGTGGTTTGCCATTGCCTTCTTCCTAGGACTGAGAGAGTGACTGGCCCAAAAGCATCCAGCTGGCTTCATGCCTAAGGCAGGACTAGAACTTACAGTCTCTCAGTTTCTAGCTTGTGCCTGAACCACTACACCAAACTGGCTCTCAATCATCATATTAGCTGTCTTTAACTAATTTTTTTAAGCATTATTTTAGGAGTATGGGCCATGGCATTCCACTTAAAGTGTGGCCTTCACCCCAGAATAAATTGCCCTTGCAGTAAGCAATGGTTTTTCGTGATATTCAGACACAGCCATTAGCTAAGGTGCCAGTGACTTCAGGTGGGGGTGGGAGTAGTGATGTGACAAAATGCTCTATGATGGCTTTAATTGTGCTGTCTCCCTTTCTGTCTTGCCCTCCATATTTTAGCATTAGGCATGTCTGATGGCTTTTTAAAAAAAGAAAGACAGGATTACTATGGCACTGGCCTTTATAAATACACTCTGCCAGTCTGCACTGCTGTTCCTGTTCTGCCTCTTACCATTTCGGGGGTGGGGGCTTGCTACAAATCCTTCACACTTCTCCACTAGTCTGTGCAAGTTTTCCAAGCAATAATCTTTGCAGTGAGGCTTGCTTCCTCGTTTTAAAGCTGAATCTGTCATGAAGCTAAAGCAAACCTAGCTAATTTCCTCAGGCTAGCAGTACTCCTCTGAAAAATAAAGGATTTGAGCTTGGCAAGTTAGGTGAGTAGATGTGTTCTGTGCTGTGGGCTGTGCAGGTATGAAAAAAACATGAGAGCTGAAGTAATGGCTTTTCTCCAAGTCAGATGCAGGAGTAGGAAAAGGCATGTGTGGTACTGTGGATTATTAAGAAAGAGATTGCATGTGGAAATAGCTGATATTTCAGAGCGCTGATTACTCAGTCCCCCAAAGCTGGAAGAAACACTGGAAAACAGGCAACCGAAGTGATCCTGGGTTGCAGCAGAAATCCTTTTTAGGTTCATGACTTCTCAGAGCATTGTTTAACAGTACTATGCTGCTGAATTCATCCAGGACTTTTCTTGCCTTCTGTTCTCTTCTATCATTTTCTCCCCCACCCACCTGTACATGAAAGAAACCTGTGTTTTCTCTCCCTTTCCTCCTGTTCCCCACAGTCTCTAACACTGTGTCCTTCTGTAGGGCTCACTCCAGCAGTACCGCAGCAATGCTGGCTCCCCGGCCAACCAGTCTCCCACTTCTCCTGTCTCCAATCAAGCTTTCTCTCCTGGCAGCTCCCCTCAAGTAAGGGACTGTGTGCTTCTAAGGCCTTTGGCTTCCATGCTTCTCATATATTTTCTTCCTCTTCTTAATTTTCCATCCAGCCTTTTGAATGATTTTAAAATATGCTCCATCAAGTTGGTGGGATGTGTTCAAATGACTGGGCTACTTTGGGGTATTCATTCTTTCTAAAATCTGATGCCACCTGGCCTGAACTGCTCTTCCCATACTAACGTCTGCATCATCATGTAATTAGCTTTCAAATGTTGCCCTTCTCTAAAAGGTTATGATGCCATTCTTGGATCAAAAAGCATGCCAAAATATATCACTGTGCACACGTTAGAATTAAAATATGTTTAAAATGCATTTTATTTATTCATTTAAACTTATTGGTCACCCAACTCCAGTGAACTCTGGGCTGCATACAAAATATGATTAGATGAAATATTAAGAGATGCACATTTGGGGGGAAATAAATGGAAAAGTATGAATTTATATGATTTTGTGCTTTTTAAATATTTAAAATATTCACAGAACAAACTTGTACAGAACTAGCAGAACTGTGCCACTGTATATAAAAAATCTTGATAAATTTTGTCTATTTTCTTTACTACTTTATGTGATGAATACTTTTTTGGGGAGCCACAAGATATACCACCACCTTTAGTTTAGATGGCTTTTAAAAATAATATAAGAAGTCAATAGCTATTAGCACAGTCGTGGGAATGAGTCCCCCCATTCAGAAGTGGTCTACTTCTGAATATGCCAGGGAGCAAGTAAACACCTGGAAGAACAGAGATTTATTGAAGACTGTCATCAAAGCTATAATAAGACAGGGTACTACTGGATATCAAATTGTGGGGACAAGCAATGGAAGGGGTCTGCGATCTTTATTCTGGGTTTATGGGCTTCTCCAAAGCACCTTGACTGATCCTGTTAGAAATATGACATCACTCCTAATGGTCAAAAAAGAAATTGACTGAAAGTAATAAATTTAAGAAACAGAAGTATAAAATTCTTAACTTAGAAAACAAAAATGGAAAGGTATGGGATAGCAATACATAGTTGGGAATAGTATTTATGAGAACTATTTTAGAATAGTAATTGATTGCAAACTGAAAGTGAGCAATATGATGTGGCTGCAAAAAAAGCAAATACTTCAATAGAAGTATAATTTCCAAATCACTGGAAGTAATCCTTCATTTCATTCTGTTCTGGTCAGGTTCAGAGAAGAATAATTAGGATGATTGGGGAAGTTAGAAAAACTTCCTAACAATAAGAACAGTTTGATAGTGGGACAAATTACTCAAGAGACGTAGTGGCTCCTTTTTATTGAATATATTCAGGGGGTTGGACTCAATAACCTAAATGGTCCCTTCCAAGTGCGTGATTTTTTTCCCCCCCAATTGGGGTTATATCCATACCCATGATCATTTGCATGGCAGAGTTAAAAAAACATGGCCCAATAGAGCTATATATAAAAATGACTGCATCCAGGCTCTTTTGGAGATGGGGTGGTATCAGGAAGGTCCTGCCTCGGACCCCAGTCTGACTTCAGAAGGCAAAAAAGAGGTTTGCAACGGGGTCCCTGAAGCTGCTCTTCGTGCAGGAGAGCAAAATTGCAAGACTGTCTTTGGTTACATTGTAATATGGTAGTTGTAATCATTGTAAACATTGTAATAAGGGTCTCAAGGCATAGAGACCCTTTACAGTTGCATGGGCCCCACAGTCCTAGCTTTGGTTGAAGGATTGGGCAGCATTAAAAGTCAGCTTTCATTCTCTTTCCCTGATAAAGCACTGGTGCTGGGTGCTGTAATGCACCTCTTGGTTTTCTTACAGTAGTGTTCAGCCACAGTGTGTATTAAATGGAAAAGAGGAAACTGTTGACAGAGCAAACTCTTCTCTGATTTGCACAATACTCTCTTTGGAAAGTCAGCAAAGGGACTAATCTTGGATCCTGAAGTGCTGAAGCAGTGAAAAACTTCCCAGTTTTAATATCTTTGGAACAGCTTTTGCTGCTGGTATAGTTATTAAAACTGCATTTAGGATTCCATGGGGGAAAATTTATATAAATCTATATCTATTCTTGCTGATCTACTGAGCTGGTTGAGAGCATTTATTACATAGTCTTGCATCACTGCTCAGTTATAAAATGGAATATTTTCCAATAGCTGGGAGGGAAACAAGACAGTAGATGGTGAAATTATAATAATCTAGCAGGTGGGTTCCATTTTCCAACACAGTGGGGCAGCTAGAGGTTTTTCACAAGATGGATAATGGTCTAGGAATGTTCTTGAGTGATTTCCAGTGTGCTGTTAACTCGGCGTGTATATTCCTGGGATTGTGCAACAAGCACAGGAAAAGGTGCAGCTTCCTTAAGGAGGCACTGAGAGGTGTACGGTGCATGCCTACACCCGCTCTGAGGCATCTTTTTACCTTTGGATTCAAAACAATACACTTTCCTTTTGCTGAACAAGTGACCCTTCTGGAGTGCTGGACATCCAGTGACGTCTCTCCTCATTTATCCTATTCCTCAGTGCGAATGGGCTCCTGCCCGCCCACCAAACAGCATACAGAATTGCAACATTGCAACTGAAGACACTTACTTTTTAAATCATGGAAATCAAAATAGATTCAGAATTATCTTGCTACTGCATATCACAGATTTCTTTAATTGCAGTCCCTCCCGCGTTGCCTGATCAGTTTTGCATGCTTGTTTAAACCAGCCTCAAGAGAAGGATCCTTTACTATCCAGTGGCCAACCACTGTTGACCATAAATAGCAGCATAAGAAGTTAGGCCACTTTGGCAAACAGTAGTAACCAAAGTAATTGGCTGGGTTTATATGTTATGCTAATAAACTATGGTTAGTTTTAATAACCATTTTGATTACCCAATTACTGACCATAAACTGAGATTTACAACCACAGTGGTTGAGTTCACACATCATTGTAGGTCAAATAAACTGGATCAGTGTTTTTCAAATTTGGCAACTTAAAGATGTGTGGACTTCAACTCCCAGAAATCCCCAGCCAGCTTTCTGGGAGTTGAAATCTACACATCTTAAAGTTGCCAAGTTTGAAAAACACTGAACTAGATCATGGTTTAGCACGGTGGGTAAATTTAGCTTACAACAGGGCAGGCTTTTTTGCAGTTGGGGGGACCTTTTTAAAATAATATTTTCATCTGCTAGCAAGGGACAGTGGCAAAGTCCATTTCTTCCCTTTTTACCTGCAACTTTGTTTTCCTTGGAGGTAGAGGTCACTGTTTGAGGTATAGTAAACCTGTCCAAAGGCTTAACATGCCTTATTTGTACTGTGTTCTCCAGAAATTGATGGGAAATTGCGTTCCTGATGTTTGGCACTTAACTGTCAAGTTTTAGTAACGCAGTCTCTTCCCCCCTCCCATTTTATTATATTTTATAACAAGATTACAAAAATAAAAACATAAAAGGTAAACAGTGAAATATAGAAAACAATGAATAAACAACAAAAAAACAAAGCATAGATAAAATACTAAGCTTCTAAATACATAAGTTATAATCCCATATTAAATGTTGTATAGAAATTACTGGTTTGGAGAAAATACCCTATAGTCCTGTATTATTATCAAATGGAGAAAAACATGGCATAATGTTACTCCATTGTTGTAGAATAACATGAAATCTGTACAAAAGAAAAACATATTCCTTTACCTTTTGATTAGTGGGAAAAAATTGCCTTTTCAAAACCAAATGAATTACACATTTCCATAAGCCAGCCCTCACATTTTTTTACATATCCAATTTTAAATCAGTTTATGCCAATTTAATGTTCTTAAGGGCTTGTGACCATTGATGTGGCATTATCAGATATTCCAGTTCATGATTTTTGCAGAGTCACTTTTTGTGAGATGGGCAGTATCTAAATTTGAAATATAAATAAAAAAATATAAGAGAGGGAGCAAAAGCTGCATGAGGATTGCCAACATGTGTTTTAGAATCAGCTGTTGTTTAAGCAGGGAAAGCCAACATGCTCTCCACATGCTTTAGGACTTCAGTTCTCATCAACCCCAGTTAGTGTGGCCGTGTAGGAATGGTAGTCCTGAGGACACTTAGCTGAAGTGCTCCTGGACTAAAATACCATGCAGTGTAGTGACTAGATAGAACCAGTGTAATATAACTGCAGTAGGGGTAAGTTAATTTCATTGTCAGTTTCTGGATTTTGAGTCATGGGACCGCATTTTGTTCCTGTCCTTTTCTGCAGTAAGCATTTCATAGTCTACTTTCTATCTCATTTTCAGATACTAAAAGTTATCCGTTCATACAGTATATCAGTGGCAGCCCTTTTGATTAAATCTGGATTGGGCATGCTAGTTTTAGTATTTTGTAGGGCTCTCGTATGGTCAGTAAGTGGTGTGAAACAATTGTGGACTTTTTCCCTTTAGAAATTAATTGCCCTTTAACCTGAATTTGTCCGAACCAATTAAGTCCCAGTAACTCCCAGTCTCTTAAGTGCTGGGATTGTTATGTTTTAATCTTTTTTATGGATTACTTTGCAATTGCTGTATTGTGATATTTTATTCTTACTTTTGTTCTAAGTTTCCTTACCAGTCTTGATCCTTAAAAGGCAAAATAAAAATAAAGTAAAACTATATAAATTCCTTAGGTTCAGTGAACTACTCAAAGGGTTATAGAATTGAAAAAAACTTGGGAAGTCAGCTTGTCTAGATCTTTGCATAATACAGGTAGGCCTTGACTTACGACCGCAATTGGGACCAGAACTTCCATTGCTAAGCAATGTGGTCATTAAGCAAGTCACGCCTGATTTTACAACCTTTTTTGCCATGGTCGTTAAGGAATCTGGCTTCCCCTATTGACTTCACTTGTCAGAAGCTGCCTGGGAAGGTTGTAAATGTCAATCACGTGACCCTGGGACACTGCAACCGTTGTAAATACATGCCGGTTGCCAAGCAACTGAATTTTGATCATGTGACTGTGGGGATGCTGTGACGGTTGTAAGTACAAGGACTGGTTCTAAGTCACTTTTTTCAGCACTGTTGTAACTCTGAACAGTTGTTAAACAAATGGTCGTAAGTTGAGGACTACCTGTAGCTGTTCTAAAACTATATCCAGTGTTGGGGGAGTTTCAAGCATCTCTGACTTGGAATATTGAAGATTGTCAGATTTTTTTCAACTGGAGAAGCAAATATATTAGCATTAAACAAACAAACCAAAGCATTCTATTGTGAGCTCCAGAATTCAATATCCCTATAATGTAATTAAGGAGTGGTAGCCTTTACTGCTCTGTTGCAACCACCACTCTCTCTTGGCAGGCTCTGAATTTGGCTCCATAGTCTGCATCGTAATGTACTTCTCAAGTGCCTTGCTAAGTAATGCAGGCATAGATAATTGCAACACTAGCACTCTGGCCATTTTTATCTTTAAATTTTGGATCCTTTGAATATTGCAGTAGTGTGAACTGGCTGAGGTTTTCTAATGTAGAGACACTCACACTTTTGAAATGACACTTGCTTTCTTTTAGGCTTCAGTCGCATACTCAGTTTATGCGAGGAAAATAACTGTGTGTAAAACATTTCAAATTCAAAACTTGGACTGTCCTGTTTCAAGTCTGAACATCTGTTTTGACCTTAAAGGAGTGTTTCGAGCTCAGAAGTATGGCCAGTTTCAAATCCAAAATGTTTTGTATTCCCCTAAGAATAAATTGGGATTTCTTTCTTTGTAAATACATACAGGTTTGCACTGCATATTTAACAGATGTAGATATGCCCCTCAGCAGAGTTTTCAGGCCAGTTTATAACATGAAGATAAAAGTTATCAATGTATGATTTTGGGTTAAGCATAAATTCCTTGTTTTTATTCTGAAACAATT
This sequence comes from Python bivittatus, assembly GCF_059951505.1. NCBI lineage: Eukaryota > Metazoa > Chordata > Lepidosauria > Squamata > Pythonidae > Python > Python bivittatus. The sequence continues at coordinate 5,432,903 of NW_028277087.1, forward strand.
AATATACCTGGTATTGATCGTTGGAGATATAGGCTATTGCTGACTTGTTACTAAAGTATATCTTAGGGAAAGGAATCTCTCTCACCATATTTTCTATTTTTCTAATGGAACAAAATGGGGAAAAGACTTATTGAAGCAAAAAAAGTAAAAAATCTTTCTGTTCTAGAAGGTTACAGTGCAAACACACAGTACTGTTTCAGAATCTTTATTCCACCTCATGTGTGATGCAGTTCTTCATTATTATACAGCATATGGTCGTTTCCCCCAATCTGGATACTTTCCAAATGTGTGGGCAGTGACCAGGTTGATGGGAATTCTGAAAGTTAGAGGCTAGAATAGGGAATAATATGGCCTTCCAAAAAATGATTAGATTTATTTATTTAGCAAATTTATATCACCACCCACCTCACATAATGTGACTCTGGGCAGCATACAAACACATTAATTAAAATAACATAGGCAATCTTAAAACACTGAACATAAATCAAAATAAAAACATGAAAAAGCCAAGATCACGGGAGAATAACAGTCACCTAATATTATACAACCACCTCACAGGCTCCCCCTGGGATCCCGAAGGTTGCCAGAAAAACCATATTTTAAGGGCTTTCTGGAAGGCTAACAGGGATGGGGCCAACTTCACCTCAGGGGGAATGATGTTCCAGAGAGTGGGAGCCACAGCAGAAAAGGCATGTTTTCTGGATCCTGCCAGATACAGTGGGGCAAAAAAGTATTTAGTCAGCCACCAATTGTGCAAGTTCTCCCACTTAAAAAGATGAGAGAGGCCTGTAATTTTCATCATAGGTATACCTCAACTATGAGAGACAAAATGAGAAAAAAAATCCAGAAAATCACATTCTCAGCAACTCAGTATTCTCTCTCCCCCAACACTACGAGTTGAGTTTAGACCAAAACGTTCTATTTTAGTTTCATCTGACCATATGACATTCTCCCAATCCTCTTCTGGATCATCCAAATGCTCTCTAGCAAACTTCAGACGGGCCCGGACATGTACTGGCTTAAGCAGGGGGACACATCTGGCACTGCAGGATTTGAGTCCCTGGCGGCGTAGTGTGTTACTGATGGTAGCCTTTGTTACTTTGGTCCCAGCTCTCTGCAGGTCATTCACTAGGTCCCCCCGTGTGGTTCTGGGATTTTTGCTCACCGTTCTTGTGATCATTTTGACCCCACAGGGTGAGATCTTGCGTGGAGCCCCAGATCGAGGGAGATTATCAGTGGTCTTGTATGTCTTCCATTTTCTAATTATTGCTCCCACAGTTGATTTCTTCACACCAAGCTGCTTGCCTGTTACAGATTCAGTCTTCCCAGCCTGGTGCAGGTCTACAATTTTGTTTCTGGTGTCCTTCAACAGCTCTTTGGTCTTGGCCATAGTGGAGCTTGGAGTGTGACTGTTTGAGGTTGTGGACAGGTGTCTTTTATACTGATAACAAGGTCAAACAGGTGCCATTACTACAGGTAACGAGTGGAGGACAGAGGAGCCTCTTAAAGAAGTAGTTACAGGTCTGTGAAAGCCAGACATCTTGCTTGTTTGTAGGTGACCAAATACTTATTTTCCACCATGATTTGCAAATAAATTCTTTAAAAATCAGACAATGTGATTTTCTGGATTTTTTTCCTCATTTTGTCTCTCATAGTTGAGGTATACCTATGATGAAAATTACAGGCCTCTCTCATCTTTTTAAGTGGGAGAACTTGCACAATTGGTGGCTGACTAAATACTTTTTTGCCCCACTGTATGCCATCTCCTGAATCCTGGCTGGAAGGGTCCAGATAATCTGTTTCATCCAGGGCCTCCTGAAGCTGTTTCATAAGCAACTTCTCTATCACCTTCCCTAAAAAGCAAGGTTAGACACTGGACAAAAATTACCCAGTATGGTGGGATCCAGTGATGGTTTCCTGAGGAGAGGGCAAACCAATACGTCCTTAAGGGGCAGTGGAACAACCCCCCTCTCAAAGAGGAATTAACCACTGCTAGAACCCAACCACACAACACCCCTCAGGCAGCCTGAACTAGCCAGGAGGGGCATGGACCTAAGGAGCAGGATCTGAGCTCACAGTCATAAGGACCCTGTTTGCTTCCTCAGGGTAACAGGTTCAAATAATTCCCAGATAACTGAGCAAGACTGCACTCCAGACATCTCCATCACACCTATATCAAAGCTGGCATCCAACTGGGAACAAATTCAAGCAATTTTGTCCAACAGATGCTCAGCAAATTCCTCTGCATGACCCTGTAGGTAAATTTCCGAGTTCTCGTTCCGCAGGAGGGCTTGTAACCTTAAACAAGGTGGTGGGGGTGGCCGTCTGTGGACGCAATAAGGGTGGAGAAGTATTGTCGCTTCGCCACCCTTACTGCCAAAAGGTAGGCCTTAATAGCAGCTCTCACATGTGTTTGGTCAAATTCCTCCCTTGTCAACCTCCAGCGGTGCTCCAGATGTCTCATCTCCCTCAGCTCTTCTGTAAACTACAGAGAGCAGTGGGATTTGCAGGAGGAGAGAGGTCGCACAGGTGTGCTCCTATCCAAAGCCTCAGCCACCCTCTCATTCCAAGCAACAGCCAAGGCCTCAGTCAGACTGTGCAGCAGGTAATCAAGAATAACCCCCAGCTCCATCTAGAATCTATCTGAGTCCATCAGTCGCCAGAGGCAGACCAAGCTAATAGATCCTGTCTCCTTGTGGCAGAGGGCAGTACCAGAAAATCTCATGGTTACCAGGACATGATCTGACCATCATGGGAGGCCACAGAGGGCTCCCCCAATTCCACATCACATTGCCTCTGCTTGAATGTGAGCACTGTCCCATGTTGGGCCCTGGATGACCTGGGATAGGCCCATAAACTGTAATGGTGGCCATGAACATTCCGGCCATCTCAGACCTCACTCCCAGGGAAGGCAGATTGAAGTCCCCCAGAACCATAAGCCTGGGGAACTCCACTGCCAACCCCGAGACAGAGTCAAGAAGCTCAGGCAGGGAGATTGCTACACAGCATGGAGGCTGGTACAGAAGCAACAATCCCAGCTGATCCCTAGAGCCCAACTTAAGGAACAGGGTCTCACATCTGGCAATTTGTGGAGCAGCACCTCTGAAAGCCATAAGAGACTCCCAGATGACAAATGCTACCCCCTCACCCCCACCATGGAGTTTCAGCTGATGCCACACCCGAACCTCCCCCCCAGACACAGCCAGGTCTCAGTAATACATGCCAGGTTGGCCCTCTCATCTGTGATTAAATCACAAATGATGGAGGCCTTATTGCAGGCCAACCTGGCATTTAAGAGCAGCAGGTGAAAGCCAGGGCCTCTGAAGGTCTGCTGCCCGAGAAATGTGGTCAAGTCCCAGGGGGCTGGAACATGGAACCAGTACAAGGCACCGCCTTCCCTGTGAGTGGCCGGCCCCGGTCTCCCACCATATCTTCCATACCTGTCATCACCACGATATTCCAACCCACCCCTGCCACCATCACGATTCCTGTTCCCATCAGCCACAGTTGCTATAATAGATAGGAATTCATTTGTTTATGCAAAATTTTATATACCACGTACTAAGTTAGATCCAAGGACCTTTACAGTTAATCAGAGATACAAGAATTCATGAAGAAAACCGCAAAATATTAAAAAGTACTGATTATGTGGCAACCCTAATGCAAAACCAGGGCTTGAGCATTTTCCTAAAGATCCAGCTATAAATTAGATCCTTGCCTCTCCTGGCTTGTATGCATAGCCAGGAAAGGCACAACAGCGTAAGTATGACAGGTGATGAATGCATTGTTATGGTAGGGAGTGATACTACCAGCCATAAATACAAAAAACCATCACCTGGCTGTTCCAGGGCTCAAGCTTCTTCTTCATGCTATTTAGCATCTACATGAGGGAAGTCATCTGTATATCCCTGCCTCAGGCTGATCAAGGTATGCAGTAGAAGTCCTTACCTGGTTCCTGGAGGCTGTCATGGTCTGGATAGGGCAACGCAGGCTCAGATTGAATCATAGCAGGACAGAGTTCTGTTGGTACAGAAACCTTCTGGTTCCATGGATGTTTCACATTTTGTCCCTGGATGTGGTCACACTTCCCCGAAGATGCTGGTGACCAATCTGGCAGTTCTCCTGGACTTGTTGCATTGGTTACTGATTTGCTTTTGGATCAAGCTCAAATGTTTTTTATTACCTTTAAAGCCCAGTATGCTTAGCTCCTGGATACTTCCAGGACCGCCATTCCTTCACCCCCTTACCTAAGATTCAGCCCCACCCCACAGATTCAGACTGCAGTTTGGACCGGTTGAAACTTCTGGATATCTTCAGAAGAAGCCTCACATAGAGTGCATTGGAGTGGGCTAAATGCAAGATGATGAGAGAATCAGTCACGTTTTCTGGGCCTCCTAATCCTGATACCACACAGTTGCCACAGCAGCAAAAGCTGGGCAACGCTCCCCTAGCCGCAGCCTCCACTTGCTGTTTTACCAGGAATTGAATTCAGGGGGAAGCCCAGAATGCAGATCTGCTCATGTAGGGGGAGTGCAACCCCAGCCAGAACCAATGGATCAGGAATGGAGCCAGTTCTGTTACCAACAAACAGCAACAGTGTTTGCTGCAGTTTAGTCTGAGTTTCTTTGGATGCATCCATGCTCTCACAGCCTCAGAACTTCCATGGCATACCTGGTCCAGCCTGGGGTGGGGATATATGTAACAATTTTTGGCATATTAATGATTCCTCGCTCCAAATTAATATATGGCCTCCTAGTGGTTTCATGTAGATGTTAGATAGCATGGAGGAGAGGACCAAGCCTGTGGCACCCCACATTGGAACAACCACCACCACTTTGGATGTTTTTCCCACACACTCACCAACTGGAGCCACCCGCATAGGAAGGAGTGGAACTATGTCTCCAATCCTCACCCCTTGCAGATACTGCAGATGGTCCAGAGAGATAAGTTACAACAGTGCTGAAGCATGACTGAAAATATTTTAGAAAGTCCATTTCCTATAGAACCCTCTGAAACTGAAGCTCCATTACCAGAAAGGAAAGTTTGAGGATTGGCCAGGAGTTGTCCAAAGTGGCTGAAACACTGGGAGATGTAGGTCAACTTCTGGAGGGCCACATATGATTTACCCATGAGAGTGACATCAACATGTAATTGTCCCCTTCAGCAACTGCTACATTTGTAATGTCATAAGTGTAAGCGTCTGTGCCCCAAGTGTTTAAAATCCATGTGGATAAATGTTTTTTAAATTGTATCTCTCCCAGTCTGTGTTTTTCTTCTGCAGTCACTGTCTAGGATGGAGAGAGCTGTCAATGTATTACTTTCTCTCTGTTTCCCATCTTTTATTTCTCCCGCTCCAAATTATCCCTCCCTTTTATGAGCTTCTGTTTCAGGTAGTCCCTCTGAAAACACTGCCTTCTTATCAATGGAATTTGAACAAACAAACTCTGTAATCAACAGAAGTTGATGGCAAACCCTGAAAGCACCATTTTGGGGTGGAGGAGAGAGAGGCACATTCTTCTCTGAACTTGTAAAAATAGGTGGACTTGACTTTACATTAATTCTTGTTTTTCTTCTTGCAGCAAACATCTATCCTAGGGAGTGTTTTTGGTGACTCTTGTTACGATCAGCAGATGACAGCCAGGCAGGCAAATGCTTTATCTCATCAGGTGAGTAAGAAATGTACTTCATTTATGTAATGGAATTGCGCAATCATTCCCGGTCCGTAGCAGAAATGCATCAACAACTTCAGCAGAAACCCAGAACGGCCCTTCGTGAAATTAAAGAACAAGCACTGAAGTTGTTGGTGCTCTCAGAACGGGGTGCTTGTTCTTTAATTTCACGAAGGGCCATTCTGGGTTTGCCTCCTTCCAAGCAACTTCTACAGGGATTCCTGTTCTTTAGTGCGCTGAGTTCATTACCGGATTTTCCCAGGGCAGAAACCCTGAGAGAGTTGCTTGTTGTGAGTCCTGCAATGTAATGGGGAGGTTGGCTTCGCTGAGGAGAGGAGATTCTTTGCTGTTTCACATTCTCAAACATACTTTTTGAGTAAAGCTATTTTAATTGGGGTGTCCGATTAAGTGAATCCATTAGTAGTGTGGGAAAATAAACGTCATATAATTTATTTCAGGGTGTCACCTATCCCCTAAATCAAAATGAATTGTCCTGTGTTTCTTACGTAGACCCTTTTTTAAAGATTTCTACAATTCTGAGGTTATGGGTGTCTTGATGCAGCTGAACAGTAAAAGATGCCAACAATTATCTTTTTACCTTGAAACATTACAGCATATATCACTGGCAAAAACACATTCATTCTACTATCTCCATCTTGAAACTGCCTTTGAATTGCAAACTTTGTGGTTAAAAAGCTTAATTTTTTTCTGTTTCTTCTGGGCAAGCAGGGTATAAATGCAGAAAATAAATAGGATTAAAAATTGAGCTTGATTCCTGGATTACACAGATCCATCCATGCAATTTTCTTGGCAACAGAGCAGATATAGATTGTTCTTGCCTTCTTTTGAGATTTTTTTTTTCTTTCAATTTCCTAATCTAGCCTACAGCTCTGGAATTCCCTGATGGTCTTCCACCCAAATACTAGTGAGGCCTGACCCTACTTAATTTACAAATCCAGACAAGGTCAGCCAATGATGAGAAATAAATAGGATAGAAGAATTTAATTGAATAAAAATTAGGGCAATAATTCAAGGTCTATCCAGCTGTGGGGCATTGCTGCCCTCTGGTGGGAAGATGCAAAAAGTAAGGATGCTTGTTAAACTCTTGGGCTGTGATACTTGCTTTGGAATAAGATCCATAAAGACCGTGGTAAGTATGTAGCAAAGTGGACAGGTTAAGACTTTGACTGGCTTAGTCACGGGTTTTTCCAACTGTGTTTGGGGGAACCCCAGGGTTCCACAAAAACTTGATAGGGTTCTGTGAGAGACTAAGGAAAAAAAGTTGACTCAAAGCAGCCAGTTTTCTATCACTAGAGCTTGGCCTCTTGGTCAGGGATTCTAGAGTCTATTTTTTAAAAGTAACAGGTCCACAGCCTTAAAAAAGTTTGAAAAACACTTTAATGACAGCTTCCAAATATAAAAAGAGCCCCAGAATTGGGAGCTCTCCTTTTCTGTTGACATGACTGCTTTTTGTAATTAAAAAAAAAAAATTGACAAGCGTAGCCCCTGGCTACAAAAAGGTTATTTGCCTTGTTTTCAGGAGTAATGTTAAGCATAATTTGCTCAGAAGAAAAGAACCATGGAAATGGTCATAGACTAGACCACGTGGTTGGATGCTAGATATGAAACTTGGCTACTCTTAGTCTATGATTGCCTCCCAACCTCCTCTAGAACCAAATGCAAAAGCAGGGAGAATCTCTTGCCTTCAGCCCTTGCTTGTAAAAGGCCTCTTGTTGCAAAGCGGGATGGACTTTTGCTCCAGCTCAACAGGGCTCTTCCTCTAGAGGACAAATTATGGAGCCATGTGGGATCTATGTCTGTAGGTGCAATCTATCTCACAGTAGACTGAGGATGAGAAATAGGGAAGAAGTTGTGGCCTTCACATCCTACCTCTGGTGGGCCTTAGAGATAGGCCTTTGATCTGATCTCCAGGATTCCTTCCTTCAGCTCGAGCAGTTCAACATGATTGAAAACGCCATCAGCTCCAATAGCTTGTACAGCCCCTGCTCCACCCTCAACTACTCCCAGGCAGCCATGATGGGGCTGACCGGGAGCCACGGGAGTCTCCAGGACCCACAGCAACTCAATTACACCAGCCACGGGAACATCCCAAACATCATCCTTACAGGTACTGCAACACTGTGGTTTTATTGATTGACAGATTGATTGAGTGATCAAATTTATATGCTGCCCATCTCACTGCGTAACTGACTCTAGGCGGCTTTAGGTCCTTGGGAAATGCAGGTAGGTAGGAAAAGTAGGAAATGCAACCCTAACTCTTTGAATCAGGGATAGGTAACTTTCTTGCACCTAGGGGTGGTGCATAAGTTATTTATTTATTTTGCTAGCTGTAGCGAATGTGATTAGTGATGTCATAATGTCATTGGAGGTTTTTTTGGGGGAATTGCGTTAATGGGTTGAAATGGGTACTTCAAACCTTGCAGGAAGCTTCAGGCATCCATTTTGCCCCCTTCCGTACAAAAAATTGGCCTGATTTTTTTTGTAATGCTGTGGAGTGCTTTAAGGAGTCAAATCACTATTTTTACTCATACCTCATAACCATCAAAAACCAAAGGAACGTGTTGGAGGTTCAGGGGGCTGCAGAAGAGGTGCTGGTTACTGCTACATGTGATCTGCAGACTATGAGTTGCCAACCCTGTTTGGGGAAGGAGGTATTTAGCAAGTTATGATTATGGCCTCTCTGATGAACCTTCTAACTATACATGAAGTGAGGGGAGTAAGAAAAGATAGATATAACAAATGGGAGGTTGGCTGGGTGGGGACAAGATAACTGCCTCCAAATACCTGAAAGACTATCGTACAGAAGAAGATGAACACTTTTTGCCTGCTGCATTGGAGGCCAAAGCTAGATCCGATTTTTTTAACATTTAACTGAACACAAGGAGAAACTTTGTGATTCTCAGAGTAATTTGAAAATGGTCCCATTTAGGTCAGAAATAAAATTTAAAGCTCCCTAAGATCTTGTGTGTCATCCCAAAATTTCATAAGTGAACACATCAAGAACTTAGGCAATTTGGTGAACTCTCTGCTTTTTATTTATTATTTATAAAATGGCTGAACCTTGAATTCAAGGGAAGTTGAGCTGCCTAAGATCAAGCAAAGGCTAGCCACTCCCCCCTAATTCTGCACCAATTCTGAATTGTCCGCACTGAACAGGAGACTGGATTAAGTGGCTTCCTTCGTCATCCTACAACTCTTACACAAGAGATGCTGGCTCAAGACCGTTGGTCACCCACTTGTGACTTGAAACAGCAGGAGGAACCATCTGTTTCCAGTGTGGGGAACTTGAGGCCACACTGAGTCAGCCTAGAGTCTGCAGCCTGATCGGCAACTACCTTTTTAAATTTAGGACAAGTTAGGATGTATTTTAACCAATAGGCAAAGGGCCATTAGCTGAGTGCCAGTTAAGTCACTTCTAGAAGAGTCCAAAGCTAGGCAGAAGTTCTTTATTAAGCCTGTTCATTGGTAGAAAAACCACAGAGCCTTAGTGGAGCTCTCTTCTGGGGCCTCTGTCATAGGTTACTGGAGAGGTAATCAACAAGGGAGAGTTGTTTTTACCATGCCCAGAACTATTGGGATGTGGGCTAGAAGAGAAAATCCAATGATATTTTCAGGAGATTTCTCTTCTCTTTTTTTTTACTAGCTTCACTGTGTTAGAACAAACAGCTCAGACTGAAGGAGAAACTGAGCAAGCCTAATCAAAATGCTCTCTCTCTTTCTCTTTTTCTTTCTCTCTCTAGTGACCGGGGAATCGCCTCCCAGTCTGTCGAAAGATCTCACCAGCTCTTTGGCCGGGGTGGGGGATGTCGGCTTTGACTCAGATTCCCAGTTCCCTCTGGACGAACTAAAAATCGATCCCTTGACCTTGGATGGGCTTCACATGCTCAACGACCCCGATATGGTCCTTGCTGATCCCGCCACAGAGGACACTTTCCGGATGGACCGGCTGTAGTGGGGAGGGGAACGGGAAGGGGGTGCTGCGCAAAAAGAGCGCATCAGAATCACCAAGTCCTGGAATGTCCGTGCCACTCTGGTGCTTGGAGGGAGATAGGGCCGAGCCCGTCTTGGATCTCTTGCATCCAGTCAGGGTCCCTGGACAGCCGCAGCTCCACTGTGTGTCCAATTTAGCAATGCTTGTTCTACACTTGCCGGGCAGCCGTCCTGCTCGCCCCACCTCCCCCAGCACCAACTTAAACCTTTGTTCATGCCTTGCTGTTGGGAGAACCGTATCTCAAAGAGCTGTCTCCACCCCAATCCCCCTTTGCCTCCTCCCTCCGTCACCAAAGTTCCAGCAGTTGGTCCTCTTTTGTCCTTTGCACTAAAAGCTTTGGGCTTTTTGTTCAGGAAGTGGAGGGGCAGAGAAAGTTATTCCCCCTCCTCCTCCTTCCAAACAGAGGAGCTGTCCAGAAGATAAAATAGGTGTATTGTTTTGTTTTCATTTCTCTGTGTAAACTATCCAACCTTTGGCTTCTGTTACAAAAACAGATACCCCGCATGGAACTGAGGGATTTTCTGGGAATCAGGGGACTGCTTGATGAATTTTTTTGGGGGGGGGAGAAGTACATGACTTCTGGAGCTACCTTGTCAATACCGCTGCCTTTCCATGGAAAAGGACTGGAACTGGAGAGGTGGAGAAAGCCAATTGTGGCTGTCCCAGTGAACTCTGTAAAGCAGCTGCTTGCATTGGGAGGCGGGGGGGCTTGCAATTGTCTGCTTGATTCTCCAAGTCCATTTCCTTGACTGTTTTCTGGAGTCCCACCATGGGACTCGTTTGCCTGTCTGCATGCAGCAGCTTTCAGAAACAGCTGTCTGACCACCCCACCCCTGTCGGGAGATTTAGTGGCATGAGCCACATAATTCCTCTTGATAAACTGACCGTGTAAAACTGTTTTTATTTTTGTTCCTTCAAAGAATTTTCAGGGGGAGGCAAGGCAAGCGGAGAGAGGAAAAGAAGGCACAAATGTTTTTCTAATTATACATGGAAATTCTGTCATTTGTCTGAAGGAATAAGAACTGCGTCTCCTGCAGGTTATTTTTTTAATCTTTTTTTTTAAGGCAGCAATCTTTTTTTCCCCCTCTGCTTTGGAAGAAGTAGTTCTTGTTCTGTGTATATTAAAAAAGAAAAGAAAAGAAACCTCTCTCTTGTGCTTGAAAGATCTGGTTCTAACCAAACCAGTCTGGTTTATCTCTGTGCTCCAGACTGATTAGATGGAAATCCTCTAAGGTGGCTTCAACTATACAAGGAGACCATGACATGCTCAAACTAGGGTCATTCATTAGGGTTAGCCATAATGGGATTTGTCTGGCTCATGGGTCCAGTTATATTATGCAAAGCAGGCAATGCTTTCCTGATTCTGGGCTCCGTAAAGTAACCTAGTGTTGCTCTGTTCACAGCAGTGTTGCAAAGTAAAGGGGTGTTTCTTTCAAATGCAGGAATAGTTGCGTGGATGCATTCAGATACGAGGACCCCAGTTTGGAACTTTGTACCTCTGTCATCCTGAGAACTGTAGAACTCAGAAAAGCTACTCAGTGTGGAGGTTCCCAGTGAAGCTTTTCAACAGGAGACAGTAAAACATTTATTAAACAGTTCCTGGTTCTCCTGATCTAGGACCCATTTGTTTTTAACACTCATCCCAGTTGTTAGTTGGTTCTGGAATGACCCTGTGACAAATGCTCATTCTAACACCGTCCACTCGACAGGATCCTTTAGGTCGGTGTTTCTCAACCTCAGCAACTTTAAGATGTGTGGACTTCAACTTCTAGAATTCTCCAGCCAGCTATGCTAGCTGGGGAATTCTGGGAGTTGAAGTCCACACATCTTAAAGTTGCTGAGGTTGAGAAACACTGCTTTAGGTAATTCTTACTCCCTGGGACAAGGTTGTATGTATTTGCAGTAATTGAATTATCTGGCTTTGCAGTCCCTCTCTTTGGCCAAAACTGGATGGGTGGTCCCCAGACTAAATGCCCCGCCCCCCACCTTATATCTCTTGAATCTAGGATTTGAGGCATGTCACCATCACCTCTGGCTTCCTCTTCCACCCTCCTGAATGCCTCTTACTATTCTTTGCTGCCCCCATTTTCAGACTCCCCCTTCCCAGTGAGTTGTAGCTGGATTTTTGTGTGTGCCCACACACGTGCAGGTAGCAGGGATATCCATTCTGAGTACGTGTTTGGTTAACGTTTTGTTTGTGCCATAATCAGTTTATAATTTTTGCACTAAAGAGATGGATTTTTTTAAAAAGTGTACAGTCTTGTAGGTTCTTTGTGTAACGTTTTGATGTGATGTGTCCCCCCCCAGCCACCCCAACTTTCAAATTCTGAAAAATGCTCTCTCCATTTCATAACCCTTGTCAGTATTTTAGCTTGACCGCCTCTAGTACTCCCCGTGGTCTATTTATTTCAAATTTGCTATGGCTGTTTCTCATAGACAGGAGGAATCCATAAGTAGAAACCAGAGGCTGTGTTCTGCTTTAAACATGGGCTAAGCAGGCAAGTTGCATCTTTCTAGTTTCTGATAACACAGCTAGATGTGTTGATTGTTCATTCAGATATCTTCATCTCTTGTCTTATTTCATCAGCATGCCAAAATTTCCTTTGGGCTTTGATCTGTAATGTTGGGGCAGTGGGTAGGCAAAATGCAGAATCCAGTTTGGGAAAGATTCCTTGATTCTTGAACTGGGTTTTTTTACATGGAGATATAAATGGCTATTTTCTTTCTCTCATTTTTTAGACTTACACATGTACATAGGAAAACTTGTGTATTGATAAATTGTAAGTAGTTTTACAAAATGGCCTTAATTTACTATTTATGTATATACATAACTGTATGTGACTGTGCATGTATATGTGTGCATGTACTCACACACATATACATACACGCAACCAGACAAAACCCTATCTGAATGCAATTTAATTTGGAATAGCTGAGCATCAGGGACCATTTGTTTTCAACAAATATTATTTCAATTTTTCCTTGTTAGGCTGGAGAAGCTGGAAATGCACGTTAAAGACGATAAGGTCGTAGAACAAGGAAGAAATTGAAGACATAAACAGTAACATAAGCTGTGTTGTGGATCTGATTTTGCTGGTTGAGGTAGTAATTATTGGCCCAATGATGATCTCTTTTATGCACCTTACTTTCTGTTGGTTTATAAAACTCATGTGGAAAGTTCCCTCCCTCCCTCCAGCCCTTGAGTAAAATCTGCATTAAAGATTGAGGAAGTGCGGGCGGAGAAATATAATAAATAAATGGACAAGAGCTCCAAGTCCATGGGATCTCCAGCTTGCCTAAACTGATGTGGGGCGGGGGAGGGCAAAGGAATTATGTTATATGTAGGGCTTAGAAACCCCAAAGTTCCGTTCTGTCTTTTTGGGTTCTGCTCTGTGTTTTTGTTCTAACAAAAAAGGATTGTCTGGGGAAGTAAGCCTTTTTATGGTTGTTGGCGCCTGCATGAATGGTGAAGAATCCATCAGAAAGTGATGCCTGTTGTTTAGATAGAGAATTAAGACTTTAATTTTAAAAAAAAAACAGATACGTCTTAACTGTGAGCTTAATTTGGAGCTGGATTGGACCCCACAATGGGCATAGTTATGAAGTGGTCCTGTATTTTCATTCCTTGCAGCCTGATTCTCATTTTTCCCCAAGGAGCTCAGGGGCAACACTGACCATTCTCTGCCCCAGCCTCTTTTTAGCCTTGTAATCGGCACAAGAGAGAACCTCAACCAAGAGAAAATTACCGGCCCAAGATCGCTAAGTCAGTTTTGGGGCCCAAAGGAGCACCTGTATTTCTCATCTGAGTCAGATACTAAAATCCAGAGGGAGGAAGCCTGGGGCTCTCTGGATGTGCTGACTTTCCATTTCCAGTAGCCCTGCCAACATGGTCAGTGGCAAGGGATTGTGGGTTTTGCCATCCAAGTCATCTGGAAGGCGCCAGGTTGCCTATTATCCAAAGCTACTGCTGTGTCTACCAGTTTCCAGGCTGCCATTCATTAGGTGGACACCAGTTCCTGTGGGCTGGGGTGACATGCGTTAATTCATCCTGCCAGCTGGCCATAGGTCCCCTCCAGTCCTACAGCCAAGCTAAGAGTGCTGCTGGTCAGATATGCTCCAGAACAAAGGACATCATGCGAATAAGGGCATCTCTTCTGGGAAATTTTTATGAAATATTTTCTTAATGCTGGAAGATACATTTTTAAAATAACCTGTCCTCTCCTCAAGCCTTTGTTTCTTTTTGATTTCCATATCATTTCAAATGAATCTCTTCATTTCTCTCTCAATAAGCTGGGCAGAGAAGGACTTGGTGGGTATAAGCGGTGGGCTGCCTCTCTCCTCTCCCCCCCTCTACCCAACCACCCCTTGTCAAGCTTCCTTCCCTTCTCCGCTTCCGCTCTGGGTCTGTGAAGAAACAAGAAGGCTCTGTCGTCTTTGCGTTTTAGGTCTGTTGGTGTTCCAATGGGAAGCTGTTATCAGAATCAAATGGGCATCAGGGGTTGCTTTAATTTCACATATCTGATTTTCCTATCTGCTGTTGGCTGGGGTGATCATAAGATTGAGAGGGAGGGTACTTCAGAGTAAATAATCCTTTCTCTCAGCTGACCAAGCGGAAACTGAGATTTGGTACAACTTGAGTTTGACAATGCAGAGGAGGGAGGATAAGTTATTTCTGTGTTAAGTAGTTCTGTTTGAAAAAGAGAATGGGAGCCAGAGTCTGGGACGTTCCCGAATAGAGACAGTCTTCCTCTGAATTCCAGGCGTCAAGGAGAAATACCAGGGCAAGTTAGTTGCCTTCTTGTCTTGCTTCGTGGGCTTTCAGAAGATACCCAACAGGACGCTGGGACTGAATTAGAGAAAAGACCCTTGTCTGATTCAGCAGCACTTTTTGGGTGAGGGTGGGCAAATGGGACGGCTCACCTTTTGCTAAAGGCCAGGCTATTTGCATGTTCAAAGAAACTGCATCTTGTTCTTGTTAGAATTTGCTGCATGTTAGCAAAACTCTGGGCTTAGTCTCCTTGGAAACATAGTTTTATGTGAGCATAATGTCCCCAAGTATTTCTGTTTTGTTTTTGTTTTTTAAGTAGTCACCCAAGAGATTTTTTATATGTATATATATATGAAGATAAGTATTTCTGTTTTTCTCTCATGGATGCTTTGTGGCCTACCGATTTCTCATTTCCCTTCTCCATTGGATGAACCGTTCAAAAATATTCAAAATGAGGCTACATCTCCCTGACTTATAAAACTCTGCTTTTAAACATTGAAGGCGCTTTAATTTAAAAAAAAAAAAACTCCCTTGTCACTGTGATGACATTGTGAAAGAGCAATTTAAATATTTACGTATGCACACTTTTTTTTTTAAAAAAGGAAAAAATTAAAAACCATTTCTGTGTTTTATAGGAGTATCAACAGTGGGGGTGATGCTGCATTTCACACCTACGCATGAGTATCATGGTGACATTTAATAGCATATTATGAATCATTTTTATCTTTTTAAAAGCAGAATTTGTATCATTTTTGTGGTTCTTTGTGGCAAAATGTGAAAGGGCAGGAAGGGTGATAACAAACACTACATCAAGGCACTTATTAATCTGTTTGTGCTTTCGCTATTGTATTTCTTTCTTTCGTTGAGAAAGGTGTGATATGTTTGTATATAAAAATAAATATGAGATTGGCCAGTTTTCACTGTTAAAAGAAAGAAGGGATGGTTATGTATTATTTCTTTGGAGATGCAAGAGCACTCCCGACGCAACCACTGTTTGACAGAGCATTGTTCTTTTTTATTTAAAGCAAAATATAGTAAGAGTCAATATCCGCAAGGCATATTTGGCAGAGGGCCTATAAATATGCAAAAATGTCTGTGCCTCATGAACACAGAACAGTCCATAACAGTGTTTTTCAAACTTGGCCACTTCAAGATGTATGGACTTCAACTCCCAGAACTCCCCAGCCAGCATGGCTGGCTGGGGAGTTCTGGGAGTTGAAGTCCACACATCTTGAAGTTGCCAAAGTTGAAACACTGCTATAGACCAGTTGTCCATAGAAATTTGGCGGCAAATTGCTGAATTCACGTGGTGTGATTTTTTTTTTTTCATATTTTAAAAAGGAAAAGGCAAAATGCGTGCATTAAATCTCTGTAGGTTTAATCCCCTATCACTGTGTTTATACAATGCTTAACCTGGTTATTGCATTAATGTGTTTTCTGGGTTGGCACAATACATTGAACCATAAACTAGCCAAGTGGCCTGGCTTCCGGAAGAGAACTGACCAAGTGTAGCACGTTGTGTGAAGGCAGCTGCTAGGTTTGCAACTGACCCGATTAATTAAGCATGTTAAGAAACAACCTATTTCGTTGAAAAGGCTAACCACAAAAAAGTGTCAAGAAAAGCTTCCAAAATACTGGGTCTGCTCCCTATAGCATTCAGAGCAAAATAAAAATAAAATCTAAACTGCCTCCCCCCCAAACTTTAAAAAGAAACGTTCTTCCCTCTCTCCCCCAGCCCAGAAACAAGAGTGTGGCTGCTGGAAGTGTGTTAAGGTCCACCTTGCCACCCTCTCTCCTGTGCTGGTAGGCACATCTGGAGGGTCATTCTTGGCTCCACATTCTAAGAGGTCTATTGGCAAACTGGAGCGTGCCCTCCAGGGAGGCTCTGGGACCAAGAGGAATCTGGGAAGCCAGTCCAGAGAAATGTAGCCTTTAGGCTGGAAAAGACTAAGGAGGACCCAAGGCTGTTGTGGGACTCTTACCCAGGATGGACAAATGTGTTTTCTTTTGTTCCAGAGGATGCTAGAATGAGCAGCTGGAAACCGGGGAGCTGACTGGTGCTAAAAGTGAGGAGGCCTTTCCACCCCCCCAGAGCTATGTGGCAGTGAACCTGGCTATTTCAGAAAGAGATGGGCTCTCCCTTGTTTGAAAGTGTCTCCTGGGAAAGCTTGCCTTGTAGATCCTGTGTTGACCTGGCAGTTGGAGTAGATGACCTTTCAGGGTCACCTCCAGCTCCAGTTCTAGGCTCGCACTGCTACCATACACCTACACCCTCTGAAGTTTCACAGACCGGCATCCTGTAAATGCAAGATGACTGGATCCCCTCTGTTGGTTGCAGGGTAAAATCTATTAGAAGAGCAGCTCTGTTGCTGTGTTTGCGCAGGGCTCAGTAGTTTGTGCTTCAGTGTGTTGTTAGAAACCCAACCGCTGTCTTGGCAGGTCATCACGTTCAGTCATAGAAGGATTTGTTTTAGCACAGCATGTGTTTTGTTAACCTGGGATTAGTAGATTCTGTGCACCCAGCCTTAATCCAGTGGGGGGAGAGGGCACCTCGCAAGTGCAGTGAAGATGACCACTTTCTGGTTTACCAGATGAAAAGGAAGGCTGGCTTTACCGCACAGCAGTTTCCCCAGTCTGGGGCCTACGTGCTGCCCAAGTGCTCTGATGCAGAGGTTGCAGAGTGGACGCACGGCTGATACGTGGTCCATGGCTTCTGTGCATTTCCATTTGCTGAGCGCTCTGATGGAGGCACCTGATTTGATTAGGCCTCTCCCTTCCCACTCCAGATTGCAAGATAGATGCTGCTTTTTCCCACAGTCAGACTGGCCCCTGTCTCACATCCCTGCTAGAATGCGGGTGAGGCTGACGGGGTGCTTAGCTGAGAAGTTAACTGCAAACTTAAGTGATTAAATTAACCATTTTTTTGCTTCACCTTCTGACTTCATGAAGGGGTCTTCAAAGTAGGGGAACGTATACCCAACCTCAGAACAAAGTAGCTGCGATTCAAACTTGTTGAATATTTGGAGTGGTTTGAGTTCCAGGGGAGCAAAACATGAAATGTTTGAACACTTTGCCATTGAAAACTGGGGGAGCTTGAAACAAGCCCTCCCTCCTTGATTTTTATTTTTATTTTTTTATCATAGGGCTACCAAAGTCCATGGGTGGTAATTCTTGCTGAGTGCTACCTGTAAACAAAGAAAACTTGGCCAAGGGGATGCATTAAAAAAGGGGGGATTTCTAAAATTCCCACAGCAAGCCATAGAAGCAAAAAATTAAGCATATTTTTATGACCTCTGCCTGCACAAACAGCCAGCCACAGAACTGAGCCAGCAGAGAAGCAACCGAGTCTTCACATCACCATTGCCCGTGAACAACACAACAGCAGCAAAAAAAATACCCATTTCTGCCTCTTGGCTTGAGGATTCCTAACAATGTGCGCATTGTGTTGTTTCTTCATTTGGCTGCCTCCCTGAAAAAGAAGGCCCACGACACGTAGAACATAGAGGGAGAATATTACAGCAAATGAAACCTGTGCCTGCTGTTTTACTGGCTAATGTCCTTTTGAGTTTCAGTAGCTTGAAAGAAGTACTTAAGTAAAAATCCAGCCAGCTCTGTGGCCTCAAAACACCATGGGATAAAATTTCCTGTTTTGCGGCGCTCAGAACAGTTGGCCCTGGCCCCGCTTTGAAGTCAGACATTTTTATTTCCTTTTCTCTCATGCACAGTACGCGCACAAACTCTTAAGTAGACTCTATATTTTGGGTGCATACCCCATAGTTTCAGTAATAGAGGGAAGCTTGGTCTTTTGGAGGGGGAGGCAAATTTGATTTCAAGGGTTGGGTCTCAGATGTCAGGACTGCAAACGCCATGGGGCTGCTTTTCCAGGTTGCAAAAGTCCAAGCCGTGGCTCTGTCTCAAAAACTTCCTTTGAAACTGGTCTTCTTTTAGTGGATTGTTTAAAAGCCTGAGGACCAGCCGCACCACGTTGTGCGTGGGTGTTCTTATTTGCCCTGATACAGCTGCGTATCACAGTGTCAATACAGGTTATGAGATGATTTTGCTCTCGGCTCCTGAAAAGTCACGACCGAATTTCCCAAGCTGCCGATAATTGTAGCCAAAATAACTCTTTGTGATCCCGCTTATGTAATTCCTTTTCCATTTTTTTTTCTGCGAAAGGAAGGTTATTTATTATTCTGTAGGAGGTTTGCAGTGAGAGAGTACAGAAAGCCACGGACTTGACTAAGGTGTGGCTTTCAAACAGGGTCTCCCGGTCGTGGCAGACCTTGGGCCCAAAGGCACTGGTGTGAAAATAAGGGCACGTGGACTTGCCCGTCAGAGAGGATTGGGCCACTGCAGGCCTTCCCAGCACCTCCAGGGCAAAGATGTGAGATGTGAATCAGGGCTTAAACTGGCAACACAATTCATCAGAACTTATTTTTAATTGGGGATTTGATTGGGAGGCCACCGCAATTCCAAAACATCAGTATTTATTCTGTAGGCTTGCATTTCTTTCTTGGGGAATGCAGTATTTCCCACCTTAAGTAGTTCCTAACTATGGGCATAAGCAGTTGCACATTTAACATTATCTATGTTTATAGTACAACTTTTAACTGTATTACTGGAAACATCCAGAACATTTGACTAAAGTTAGCAAGTAAAAATGTAGTTAATTCTAGCTAGTAGCATGGTAGCTGTTAAGACATGGCTTTCTTTGGGGGAGGAAATTCATGTCTTTTCTTTTCTTTTTTTTTTTTCCAAATTTCTTACGGGATATCTGAAAGCATGAAAAATACAAGGGGAAAAAGAAGTTTTATCTGAATAATGTAAATTCAGCTGCGTAGAGCAGCTTCTCTTATAGACAGGCAGCTAAAACAACATACCCACTTCATATCTGAGGGTGAATTGAAAGGGGAAGGGAACAGTCTACATTTTTTGTATTTGAACTGTGTAACATCCTGTTTACAAGGTTTTTTTTTTTAAACCATGAGGACTAGCAGAATGACTTTACTGATATATGCAAATCCTACCATTGAGCTACAGGTTTTTCGGGGGGGAGGGGGGAGGACTTGGGGCAGGAGCAAAGGAACTCTGGAGCATAGAAGCTTAATTTATTGTGGCTTTTTCTCTCTTGGCAAAAAAAAAAAAAAAGCCCTAAAGATGGCTTTGTAAGCGTGTGCGTGTGTGTGCGTGTGCGTGTGCGTTCTTCTTTTTGCAGACTAAGGACATGACAATGATGTGAAGAAAAAAAAACAGCAAAACTCTGTGCACATTCTTTTCAATCTCTCTTTTTGTTTGTCCGTTTCCCTTTTTTCTGTGAAGGCTTTTTTGTCTTTGTAACTTTGCATTATTTGTAAATGAAATGTAATAAAGTTCAGCTGTTTTTCTCTCTGGCTGCTCAGCTCTGCTTTTCTGAGGAATAATTATTTAAGTGGCGTTTCCGCTGTCACCGATGGGAGGTTTTGTCATTTTTGAGGTGCATCTCGTCCGTTGCGTGCCCCACCCAGCCAGCTTTTTTTTGTCCTTTTCAAACCCTTTTCTGAAAGGAGCAGCAGATAAGAAATACAACCTGCCCTTTGGTAGACAAATGTTATTTTATTAACCAAACAGTCTGTATTTGTACAAAAGGCTCTCTGAGTTTCTCTTAAACAAGGAAGGGCTACATTCCCTAGGGCAGTGTTTCTCAACCTTGGCAACTTTTAGACATGTGGACTTCAACTTCCATGGCTGGCTGGGGAATTCTGGGAGTTGAAGTCCACATGTCTAAAAGTTGCCAAGGTTGAGAAACACTGCCCTAGTGGAATGTGCCAAGCATCTTTGATTCATTGGGTTAGGTGTATTACTTCAGGAAACTAGCCCAAGGACTATTGCATCTAACTAGCACTGCTCTCCAGGACTTAAACCAAGAGTGACTTTTCCATCACTTGTGACATGGTCCTCAAGTGGATGTGGGACCAGGGGCCTTCTCTGTGCAAAGCAGCCATTCTACTACTAAGCCGTGCTCCCCACCCACAACGCTTGGAGGTCTTGAAGGCCTCCTGCATGGCTTCTGAAGCAGATTCCCATCAACTCTGAGGTACGTTGGAGTGGTGGAGGTGGTGGCTTTTCCCGGACCAAAGATGAAGCCTCAGCTTATACATACGCTTCCCGGAAGGCTTCATTGGAGAACCGGAATGATCCCCAAAGGACGCCCTCCCTTCCCTTGATGATTTTGCAGGTGAATCCAGAGAGCGTGGAGCCAAATCCAGGAGACCCAGTGGGCGGCGGCCTGTGTCCCACCTCGGCATTAGCAGTGGCTGGCCCAGGTAGACTCAAGACAAGGGCAGGAGATGCCCAAGGAAGCCGCTTCTCTGCTGGTGACACTTCAGCTTTGCAGGAGCCTTTTGTTCTGTCCACCCTCTTGGACTTCTCAGCAGCTGCCACAGAACATGAGCAGCTCTTCTGCACTCCTGCAGAGCAACGAGGGCTTGGAGGGTGCGGGTTGAAGCAGGTCTCGACTTGGGTGATTTGGGGAAGAGGCCGGTTCTAGGAGGGGTAGGGGGAATGCCATGGTGGCGGATGGAAATGGTGCTTGCCAGGTATTGGGGGACCGTTCACAATTTGCTATATCTTGAAGAGAGCAGAAGCAGTGTGTGGCGCTGGCACAAGAAGTCTCAGGCAATTCCTTCTGGGCAGTGGCAGTGGCGTTTAGTAGTCGTGCTGGTTCCGGTAAGACTCGTAGTCTTCGGGAATCGTGTCTGGGAACAAGAAGGGGAAGGGAGAGCACGTGGACCAGAAGAGAAGGTCAGCAGCTGAATGCATGCCAAGATGCTCTGATACGGGGGCACCTTAGGGTGGCTACCGGGGGAGCCTCTCGGGGGGATGCCAAAGGCCTCTGTGGAAGATCCTGAGCAAGGCAGCTCTGGCTCATGAATGCTCTCCAAATCCCCCAGCTGAGGACCATGCTTGCTCCAGTGATGCTCCAAGACCTCCCTCCCGTGGAGTCAAAATGGCTTTGGGGACCAAATGACAGGACGGGGTTGAGCCTCACTCACCATTGCAGCGATACCGCAGGTTGGACCAGATGATATTTTCCTGGGAGAAGCAGAAGACCCCCAGACGGCCCCCTCGCATGGTTGTGTCGAGGACAATGCCGGTGTCTGCCACCACCTCAGACCCCTCATAGAACCGAGCTCTGAAGTACAAATCCGGAGAAGGATCTAGCTTAAAATTTCTGGCCGTTGCAAAGTTTATCCTGAGTCCCACAGGATGTTGCCTTGAATGCTTTTATGTTCCAGGGCATCCAACAAGGGTCTGGTCAAAAAAGTCAAGATGGTGGCTGTGATGGCACAATCGAAGCTCCACCTATTTTTATGTGTGTCATGACACATAAAAACAGGCGGAGCTTTGACTGCGCCATCACGGACATCATCTTGACCTGTTTGACCATATCCTGCAAGCACCCCAGTGTCCAAACTCTAAAATAACAGCTAAACCTTGGACTAGTTTTTAAAGTTGATCTTGAAATCAAAAAAGGAATAAACTAAGGCTGATTGCCCACTATTTCTGTAAATAGGTTGAACACTTCTGTTGCCATTAAGCATCTTTTAATAAAGGGGAACAGCCTATGTCTTGTTGAAGACTTTCTGAGCACCACTTAAGGCATTTCCCACCACTTAACAAATGAATCTGGGAGATTACATTGCTACAACTGACAACAGAGAGCTGTAAACATCGGTAGGAACATCTCATTAACGTTTTTGGAGAACGGTATATATTCACACCTTTTTAGACGCCTCAGTATTAGACAAACTTAAATATAAAGGCTCTCTCGCAAGTCAGCTTGGAACTCTTCAAATGATATAAAATTCCCTTCAAATCTATGAAGAAGTCATTAAGAATTGACTACCAAAGTATTTTACAGAGGGGACGACAGCTTTTTAAAATTACCGTATATCAATAAAATCTTTCTAGCTTGGAAGGTTTGTAATTACTACCTTTGGTGACAATGCCCGTTTAGTTTATTCATTCTGATTTGATGTTTTTAAGGAAACTGGGAAAATGACCAATTTACTCAATTACCCAATCTCTGGTAATTAATTTTTATTCATATTTCCCAAGATACTCATTTTTTTTTTTTTCTGATAGGTGCATTTTACTATTCGGTAATGCTGAAAAACTGTAATAGCTGCTCCATTTTGGATGTTCTGCATACCTGTGCCCCAGAACTGGCAAAAAACTTCAGTTCTTTTTCACAGAACTGTAAGGTGCTTTTTTAAAAAAAATCCAGGATACTTAAAAGTATGGGAAATAGCACTAGATGAAAAATTAAGACAACAGAACAGATTCTTTAAATATCCTCCAAAGTAAAGACTTTTTCTTCACTCAGTCTTCAGTTACTTTAAAGTATTTCCTAATCTGTTACTTTTAGCAATACAAAAGTCTTTTTAGATAGAAACACTGAATATGGATGTTCCAAATCTCCATATTTCTCCTTAAGGTAACCATATGCTCCTAAACGTTTTTATTTGTTTTTCATTGTTTATCTGGTTTCCCCATTTTTATTACTCTGGCATGTGTTTCTCCCTGATGTTTTCTTAACGTTCTGTCTGTATAAATAAAATCTCTTATTCAGTTTAAAGCATGGGGCTGTCTTTGGAGAGGAAAGCCCAGGTCAAACCTACAAAGACAACAGGTTTGGCCTCAGATGCCTTACTGACTACCTTAAAAGAACGAATTCTCCCAACGTTATATAAACTTTGGGAACAGAACCAGTCAGTTGGACCAGGAAAGGTTCCCCCATTTGCAGAGCCACCACCAAGAAGGTGCCATCCCTGATGTACCCAAGTGGAGTCCTTGTGGTGCTCTGCGACCAGAGCTGGGAATGGGACCGCCCTGGACCACCAGTCTGCTTCCTTACCGGATGTAGCCCACCTGGGGCCGGTGCTGTAAGAACCAGCGGTAGGAAGTCTTATCTTTCCAGCCGACGTTCCGGGGGTCTTTCCACAGCAGCTTGACCTGGTCAGCAGTGTCCCCCGTGTGCCAGAGGGAGTTACGCAGGTATTCTCCAGGCCCAGTCTTTGATTTCACTGCCTGGGGAGGAGAGGAAAAGTTGTGAGCAGGAGAAGCAATGGTGTGACCCTCTTTCCCACTCCTAATACTGTGCCAACAGGTAGAGGAGATGGAAGACACCACCATTTCTCTCTCCAATTTTTAGATGGCTTCCAGAGAAATTCAGGTGTGTCCTGAAAGTGGGCTGTGTTTTCTCCCTTCCCCTGATCGTCCTCCCTGGTTGAGCTGTGATGAGAAGGGAGCCAGAGGGCGGCTCTGCCCTTACCTTGAGTTGGATGCCAGGTTCGGCCACGGCTCGGAATGGGTTGGCCTGCCAGTAGGTTTGTTCCATCTGCTTCCACATCACCACATAGAAGCTGGCGCTATCCTGGTAGCCAAAGATGAACCCTGCATAGTCGTCATCCGTGGCTGTGTTCACATGGAAGGTGCCCTCAAAGTCCACTCCATTGAATGCAGTGTACCCTAAACCCAAGTGAGGGAGAGGACAAAGGGTGTCACAATATTTATTGCATTTTTATTTCTTGTAGCTCATGTAATATACTGTGAGAATAGCCTTGAGGAACAGGAAGAAGAGCCGCAACCAAGACAACAGTCAGAGAGAAGCAGGAATGTAATTTGAGAAAGCCTCTCAGGCTTAACCCTCCCTAGTTCTCTTGAATGTAAAGGCAGGGAAGGGAGATGTGCATTCAGACTTCCAAGACTTTGTTACTGTCACAATAAAAGTAGTATCATCATTCACAAGTTTGGTTTCCTGGTCTGGACTACCTCATAGGGCTGACATCTTGCAAGTCTAAATGTGCTCCACCCTCCCTGCTTTACATTCAAGAAAACTAGGGAGGGTCAAGCCTGAGACGCTTTCTCAAATTACATTCCTGCTTCCGACTCAGTTTCTCTTCTCTGACTGTTGTTGGTTGCGGCTCTTCTTCCTGTCCCTCAAGGTTATTCTCATAGCATAACACATTCCCCTCTTTGGCAGCTCAAGACAGTTTCCATGGAGGTCTTTCTTTTTTATCATCGTCCCAGTAACCCCATGAGTTACCAACTTTCAGGTCAAGGGGGACTAGAATCTAGGTCTCTGCAGTTCCACACCCTGCTATACTTCTAAATACGCACGTTTCTGGATTCTGGGCAGGTGAATCTTCATGGATGGACAGCAGATGTCACAGTGATGTTCTTAAAAAGACTGGGGGGCTGGGGGAGGGAAGCATCCTGTGCCACAGCAGTAGGGCAATAAACTAGGTTGAATTCCTGGGAAATCATAATTCAGCTGCTAGATTACAAGCAAGTCCCTGTTCCAGAGGTAACAATGTTAGAGGTGACTTTCTTTGGCTGTGAGAGTCCAGGAGACTTTAATATTTGCTTGATTTCTCAATGGACAGGCAGCCCATTGTAGGCAGCCCCTCTCTTCCCAACCCCAACCCTGTGCTTTCCCAGGTTGCAATTTATGGGTACATTTCTCAGGAAATGTGCACATGCCTCGTTTCGAGTAACTGAAGCTGAGAAGTAGCTTCCATCAAATACTGTGTGTTCTGTTTATGCATACCTCCCTCCCTTTTCCACTGCAGCGGTCTAGCTCTCCCCACGCCAGCTCCAAAACGGAGAGGTTCACAGCTTTGGGGGGCGATAGTCTATCTGCGGTGCAAAACTCAAGCCCTGGATTGTGCACTGCTTTCCTCCAAACCACACATACAACCCTCACCCAAGCGCCATTAATGGGACTGAAGAAGGAAACGATCAGATAGGAGTAAACCTATTCGCTATATGTAATGACCTTTGCTCCAACTTGAGTCAGGCCAGATGAAATTGAAGATTTGGCTGGGCCTCATCTACGTGGAACATGCACACTGACAGGCCACTGAAAGCTGAACGTTGCAACTGACTTGTGGGCTTCTGTTCTAACTCTTGGCTTCTATGGGTTGGCCCTTCTGGGCGATTTCTTCCCTAGGACTTTCTCTTAAAAAGCGAGCATTACGGCATGGGGACCTCGAGAAGGAGCATTTCTGCATCCTGCATGTCATGCTACTCTTGCATTCTCCTTCCTGGGTTATATATTTCTTCAGCCTGTTTTCGCTCCTTCCAGGAGATGCAACTTGGAAAAAAAGTAGAAGTCTCCAGCTGATCATTTGTAGCAAGCAGGCTAAAAGGTCTGGCCCTGTGAGATATTAAATCACAGATTGTAGTAGCTAGGCTGAAGTCATTCCTTCCTATGCACATCACGTCTCTTGATTATCTTGAACCCTAAACTTTTTGCTTAACTTTTAAGTTAAGGATTCTGCATTCCTGCCTATACATTGTTTTTGCTAAATGTTATACACAGAATATGTATTCTATAAAGCAGTGTTTCTCAACCGTGGCCACTTTAAGATGTGTGGACTTCAACTCTCAGAATTCCCCAGCCAGCAATTCTGAGAGTTGAGAAATACTGCTATAAAGTAAGCAGAGAAAGACTGTTCATCAACCAATTCATAAATTATCTATTTTCTTTATTAAACTCTTGCTACTAAGTATGACCGACCTACAATTATGCCTGATTTATAATTGATTTAAGTATTTTTGTTAAAGATACTAAGGACTGCAGTAAAGTTAGATTATTGCTAATATAGGATTTATATATATTTGAGCGTCTGTTGAAAATATTTTTCAAGTGATTGCTTTCTTTCAGCGCTTGCACTGTAACTTACCCACAGCCAAACCCGGGTCGCTGTTCATGGTCTGAACAATCTCCATGCCCTGCAAAAATTTGAATTTCTTTTTTAATGCCATAGATCAGGAGCCCCCAACCTCCATCTAAAATTTCGAGAACACGTGGACATTTTCAGAAAGTGACAAATAGGGGAACGGGGCTTTTGCCCTCCTACAAAATGGCTATCAAGAAGATGCCACAAAAATCATTTTATTCACAGAATACCCCCTGTAGTCTTTCAGCAAGACACTCTTCAGTAGACTTGCTCATCTATGGCCTTTTTCTAGACAGTGTACGCACTTTCAAACAAAGCTGAAAGTGATTTTTTTATTTCTTAAGAAATAAGAAATACAATTATCATTTTTATTTCTTAAGAAAACTTAGGGAATCTATTTGGGCCCCGAAGCATTCTTGGAAATAAAAAAATGAGGGTGATGGGTGATGTTTTCCTTGGCTGCAGATCTGCTTCCTCTTTTTAAAAAAATGAAAAGTGTGAAATGTCAGAAAGGGAAAGGAGTTTGGCGAGAGTGCCAAGGGAACTGTCTTCCAATGGAGTGATGCATGTGGGCACCAGGTTGAGGACCTTAGCTGTAGATTGCTGGGAAGCGAGAAACAGAGACACTGAGTGGAAACCCTGACTGGCTCCTGCTGTTGGAAGAATATCATTTTGTAAATGGGACAAATGGGGGAGTGGGGTATCTCAACACTACTTATTGTGCTAGCAAAATGGAGCCTCAGCATTCAGGAATAGTCTACCCTTCAGTGCAAGAGACATCCCAGAAGAAATACATTAGAGGCAGGGAGACAAAGAAGTGAGGCCTAGGGACCTCTTAGGCTACACGTATGCTTCGTCCGCATGGCTCTTTAATCCATGCTTGGTCCTCAAGATGGCTTGCCTTCAAACAGCAGACAGAGAACCCTTTAGTGGGAGGGGGCTATGGGTCTCTTCTGTTACTCCCCAATTTGCTTTACTTGGGGAAGAGTAGGGGAACTGAGAAAGGAGGATGTTGTCCTAAATTGTTGGGAACGGAGCTGCTCTGGACCAGACCCTGGTTTGCTCCTCCTGCGCCATTAACTGGATGGAGAACGGAATTGTGTCCATGGTGGCCGAGGGTTTGCCCCAGCAGCCTTGGATCATCTTCACCTGGGAAGGTAAGTGATATCCCAGGCCGGAGCAGGATATAAAGGTCCTCCAGTCCAATTATTCTCCATCACAGAAGTCTAGCCTTTCCCAGCCTGAAGCTGTTCAGACAAGTTAGACTTCAAGTCCCACAATTCCCAACCATTTGGACTTCAGCTCCCATCATTCCTTGTCAACCTCGCCATTGGCTGTGCTGATTGGAAAGTACGGCAGTGAAAGTTGGGGTACCACCTGAGTTCTTTGTTGGGGGGAGACGCCTCTGACTCGTCTCAGATGCTCCCATAGAAGATCCAGGCTCACCCTCCACCAGAGCATTTGGAGAGCAAAGCAATCATTCTGCAGCAGCAGCCGAAAAGAAGGGTCCGAAGCTTTTTCGATCGTGCAGAGCAGCGTTGGGGCACAAAAGAACAAGCACGTCGGGGCATAACTGAGCAGCCTCAGGGCTGATAACTAACCCGGTTGAGGACAATCCAGTTGGGGTCTATCTGTGCATCACCTTCAGGATCCAACACTACTGTCTGGAACGCCCGGAAGTCAGTCAGCGTCACCTGAGCATTTTCGGGACAGACGTCAATCCTGTCGATCACCAGGTCCTTATCAAAGTCATCTTGACATGCATCCCCAACACCGTCCCCTGCGGAAGAAGGAGTGGGGATCAGCTTCCCGCCATCTCCTGGGGTTCCAAGGTGGCACCAGGGCCACGCGCTTCACATACTAGCTAACATGGGACTTTTACAGCCACGCAGCATATTAAGCACGGATCAAAGTCTTTTTTCAGAGATTTGCAGAGGACTTGCTCTCTGCTCTCATTACGCAAATCTTGGAAATGCTCCCCTCCCTCAAAACAGAACCAGTGCAAATCATAGGCTTCGTCTGTGCCCTAACTAATTTTTTTTCGGTGAATTTATAAAACAGCAGACTAGAAGAAGTGAAAGTGGAGGTGACATATGCTATCTTGGGGTGCAGCAGCAGGAGCATAGAATCCAGATGGTGGAAAATAATGGTGCCCCCCTACTGTACCTTGGCTGGACCCCATTTCGAGAACAGGGTCCAGTTCTGGCACCAGAATTCAAAAAGGACAGTGACAAATTGCTCAGAAGAAAGCTACAAAGATGCTGAAGGGTCTGGAAACCAAGCCCCACGTGGAATGGTTAAAACTTATTTCTGGGGATTTGACCTACAGAAAAGGCAACTGGAGGGAGGTATGATAGCAAGCTTCAAATTTCTGAAAAGTGGTCATGCAGAAGAGGGAGTGGACTTCTTCTCTACAGCCCCAACAGGTAGGACTAGAACCAGTGGGTTAAAATGACAAGGAAGAAGGTTCGGGGTAGATATGAGGAGAAACTTCCTGTCTTTGACCTGTCAGCTAGTGGAACAGGCTGCTACATGATGAGTTCTTCACCTCCAGTTTTCAAACAGATGGTTGAACATCTGTCAGAGATGCCCTAAGGCAGTGTTTCTCAACTCTGGCAACTTTTAAGATGTGTGGACTTCAACTCCCAGAATTCCCCAGCCAGCATGGCTGGCTGGGGAATTCTGGGAGTTGAAGTCCACACATCTTAAAGTTGCCACAGTTGAGAAACACTGCCCTAGTGGATCCTGCACTGGCAGGGGGTGGACTCCATGAATTCTATGCCTCACTCCACATCCAGGATTGTGTGTGTGTGTGTGTTTCAATTTTGTTTTGGCTTGGTTGTGGGCACTAAGGGACAACTG
This sequence comes from Python bivittatus, assembly GCF_059951505.1. Lineage (NCBI taxonomy): Eukaryota > Metazoa > Chordata > Lepidosauria > Squamata > Pythonidae > Python > Python bivittatus. The sequence continues at coordinate 5,461,940 of NW_028277087.1, forward strand.
TTCTGCGTTTGTGCATTTTTGAAAGCCTCCCGGGGAAAGAGTTGAGAAAGAAAGCACGTGATCCTCACGATTTGTGTCCTGCTGGCCAGGATTGGGGACCAAGCGACAGTTGTCAGGCCCTGGGGCCTTACGATCTGGGATGCCATCATTGTCATCATCGTCGTCACACTCATCTCCAATCCCATCCCTGTCAGAGTCCAGCTGGGAACTGTTGGGCACCGAAGGACAGTTGTCACGGGAATCCTGGTGGCCATCTCCATCTCTGCCAGACAAGAGAGAAGAAAACGTAAAGTTTAGGGATGACCAAAATAAAAGAAGGGCAGAAACGGGAGATCTTGGAGATGTCTACCCAAGCTCATTCTCCCCCAAATTGCTTGCACAACTGCTGTTGGCACGCCCGTTTGAATTCTTTTCAGACTCCCAAGTCCAAGCCACGTGCCTCCCAATGAAGCCACCGAGAACTTCATTTCCACCTCACTGTTCTCCCATCAGCTTAGCCTAGAGCTTCGCTGGATCCTGACATTAGGAGAACCCTGAATGACCCCATTGCCCCTGATGTAGCAGGGCAGTGCTCTGCGTGGATCTCCTCCTCCACCTCTTTGGGGAAAGAGAAGGTAGTCATATCAGCTTTCTGTCCTGTCTGGTAACTGAAGCCATTCAAGCTCCCCCAACTCAGTGTGTCACCAAAAGAGTCTGCCTGCAGCATCTCTGTATGACTTATTACTCTTGAGTTTGTCTCCCTCCAGCTAGAAGGGATTCACTGAGCAATTATTCTTGCAAGGATGCATCCAGAAATTCAAACCTCCCCGCATCTGGAATGATGGCAGACGTTCTTTAACTCACTGGTCCTGGTTGGTATCACAGGGGTCACCGACAAGATCGTGGTCAGTATCTTTCTAAATAATGAAAAGTACACAGCGGTTTTAATTCTTTTAAGCTCCCTTCCTTTAGAAACCTCCCTAAGAGGCTTTTATCAAATGCAGACTTGGAATTCTTGAATATTTTAAGTAACATATTTTCCATTTCCAACAATGCTTCTATCTTCAAAATCTTCTCCGTGAAGTCCCAAATTCGTAAACACACCCTTGCGCTCAACTTACATTTCTATTGAATTGTTTAAGCCATACTTGTTTACAGAAACATTTGAAGTAGGGGCTTCCCGTGATCAAAAGATAAGGATTACATTCTGTGCTTGATTTTCCATGCTAATTTACCCAGGAGAATGAAAAGCAAAGGCCCCGTCCCAAACTATGACTAATGAAATTCCAATTAAAACAGCCCTCTACACTTCAGTGGAGAGCTGGATTGGAAAGATTGTCAAGCCAGGATAGATGGCTTGCAATCGGGGGGGTTGGGTGGACATTCTGTACTTCCAGAAACTACTACAGAATTCACTTTTCTGCAGCTCTTCTCAGAGACTCAGATTTCACTTGGGGCAGGCCTTAGCTCAGCGGTCAGTCTTTTAGATGTAAAATATTATACATCCAATCTGGTATCTCTGTTCCAAAAATGCCTTAGGAAAAAGGCTGGGAAAAACAGCTCTCTGTTCAAGATCTTGGACAATGGTTGTCACTCAGGACACTGAATAAGGGGCTAGATTAATGAATAATCCAGAGCAGATCTAAGGCAGGTAGAATTCAGAAATGAGTATAGGACTTTATAATGGGTATAATGTAAACAGGTCACAGAATTTCACCCTTTTTTGACACCGTTTCCTGCACACAAGAAAGAAAGGATTGGCCTTCAATTGGTGGAGTATTTGTGAGCGTGCACTGTCTCTGGTAATGGCAAAGGATCTACGAGTGATGGTATGGATGGCTTTCTTTCTTCCAAGAAATGTTCTGCACATGGACTCATCTTGGGGGTCCCCAGAATACCTCCCCTGACTCAGCTTTGCAAGGGAAGATTGGGAATGATGGCTAACGTCGTAATGGCAGAGGACTGCCGTGATGCCAGAGGCAATCAGGTATAAGGGAAATATTTGAGAGAATTTTACAGAGCAAATTTGCCCCCCTCCACTCTTAGCAGCAGAAGCCACCCTTGGAAAAGATTCCATTACCCACACCTGTAGTTTAGTCTATGCCTTCCCACCCAAAGAAATAAGTTCACATAATACACTTAACTCAGCTTCTAAATGAAGCATTTTCTGGATTCACCCCAAAGCACTAGTTTTGCATGTCAGCCTAACCTACTTATTTCTTTGGGTGGGAAGGCATAGACCTACAGGTGTGGGTAATGGAATCTTTTCCAAGGGTGGCTTTTGCTGCTAAGAGTGGAGGGAGGCAAATTTGCTCTGTAAAATCCTAAGCAAGGTTAACACTATTGTTAACCAGACTCTTGGTAACCGCCTAAAACCCAAGTGATTTTTCTCCAAACACAGTTTTCACAAGTAAGATTCACTGATATGAAAGAGGGGGTTACAAGAATTCCAGGCACTGGACCAATTCCCCTTTAGAACCAATATACCCTTACGTACTTCGGGATGGAGGTTTTCTGATTCTCTTTCTAACAGCCTTCCTGTGATCCAGTGAGGAGACAGGTCTCCTCACTGATGACAGGGAAGCTTGCTGCTGGCTGTTTACACAACAGTCTCCAAACCCTTTATCAATCTGGCAATTGACTCTTACGCTCAGCAACTGCAGCCTTTTAGGTCATTAACTGACTTAGCATATTGCATGAATCCAAGCCAATGTCTCACTTACCTGATCTGGGTTACTGATGAAGGGGCAGCTGTCACACACATCGCCTACTCCATCCCCATCACTGTCCCTCTGGTCTGTGTTAGGGACCCTCACACAGTTGTCCACAACATTTTTAATTTCTGTAAAGAAGGAGTGAAACCACAAGAATCAAAGAATGTGGGGATTCGCTGGGTCAAGGGGGTACAAGATGGGGTCTCTGCTCTTAAGCCTCAGTTGTGACAAGGCTGGGAAATTTGGGGGGCACCCCAAATGGGGCACACTTGCCAGAATACGTACCAAGTTCATGGCATCGATAGTGTGAACTAGGACATTTGGGAGATTCCTTTTAATGAAGAGCAAGCTAAAAAGTAGCATGTATAAATAATGGTATATTCAACAAACCATGATTGAAAAACAGGCTTTGCACAGTGGTGATCCTGCTCTGTGAAAGTCTCTGGGGAAAAGACTTTTTTTAAAAGGGCCCTATAACTGCCCACTTTCTGAGCCCAGCTTTTGGGGGTACTGCCCAAACTCACGGTCCCCATCCATGTCGTTGTCACACAGGTCCCCCCATCCGTCGCCATCGCTGTCCCGCTGGTCATTGTTCTTGATGTTCCGGCAATTGTCACAAGCATCCCCAAAGTTGTCCTGGTCTGTGTTGCGCTGGTCTGAGTTGGGCACAAACACACAGTTGTCCTGGAGGGGCGAGGATTAGTAAGTCAGGAGGAAATGGGAAAACCAGGGCAGCTTTGCAAAACTGGAACAGCTGACAAAGCCTGTTTGTCCAGATGTTGATTTTTCCCTGCAATACCCAGATGTTTCAAGGAAAGCTGGCAAGCAGGATAAGTTGGGAAAATCTGCTGAAATAGCCAGCATCATGTCCCAAAGCTGCTGATGTTCTCTTTAGGCATCATACAATGGCTTGGAGTTAGAACAAGGATTCTTGGGTCTTAGGAAATATATGGGAATCAACCGTCTTGTGTATGGCTGGCTGCATATACCGGCCAAAGTCACGTATATGAGATGGGCGGCCATCTACATTTATTTTTAAACAAAGAAAGAAATGTTATCCACTTGAATCACAGCATAACATTAGGTTAACATTCACATAAGCAAACGTTCCTTAAAATTGGAAAGAGTCTGGCAGGACCTTTTCCAGCTAACCAATTTTCTTAAAAGACATCAGCTTTCATGAACGGCGGCTCACTTCATCAAGCGCGTGCCGTGAGCTGCACCTTACAAAAGCTGGTGGCTTTTAAGAAAATTGGTTAACTGGAAAAGGTCCTACCAGACTCCTGATTGTTGACTGCTATAAACCAATGTTTCTCAACTTCATCAACTTTAAGACAGGTGGACTTCAACTCCCAGAATTCCCCAGCCAGCATGGCTGGCTGGGGAATTCTGGGAGTTAAAGTCCACCCGTCTTAAAGTTGATGAGGTTGAGAAACACTGCCCTGGAGGGAAACAGGCTGAAGACCGCTGGTCATGGTCTTGAGAAGTTCTAACCTCTGAGTTTCTTATCCCGTCTCCATCTGCGTCATCGTCACACGCGTCACCAATCCCATCCCTGTCAGCATCTTCTTGGCCGGAGTTGGGAACCGTCACACAGTTATCCTGAAGGGGAAATGTCACTTTTTGAGAGAGATTTCATCTTATCCTGAGGGTGCCAGCCGTGACACCAGATACCATTTAACTGGGGTGCTGACTTTTAATTACTCGGCAAAATATTTTTCACATCTCCCTTATTAGATTTGGACCATGTTGGTCTGTAGGTGCCAGGAAAATTAAGATATATATTTTTTTGAATTAAGACATTTATCTATTTATTTCTCTGACTTCTGCACCACTCCGGTCGGATCTAGGAAGCTTACAGAGTCCAACAATATGATTGAAAAAGTCAAATTCCCAAAAATACATCAAAGAAATACACTTCCAAGGGGGTCTGCAGGGTATAGTCATAAAAGTCAACAAGGCGGCCACCACAGTGCAATCAAAGCCCTGCCATTTTATCTGTGCATCACCAAGCTTCAAACTCACTGTCATGGCCGCTATCTTGACTTTGCTGGCTGGGGAATTCTGGGATTTGAAGTCCAGACATCTTAAAGTTGCCACATTTGAAAAACACTAATTTATAGAGATGATCTAGAATTCTTTGACTATTTGCTTTAAGAGAAATGTGATTAAAGGAAATTCAGCTCCATGGCTGCTACGCACTGAGAAATCTTCCATCATATTATTTTAACAAATGTAGAGGATATTGAATGCCTTTAATTGGCAAAGGCGTCCTGCAAGGTTTTCACTGGACCAATTATAAGTATGTATTGAGAAAGGTGGATTTAATTTTCCATACTTCCAAGCTAATCTTTGGATGTTTATCCCGGCTTTACTTGCTGGCTGAAATAACAAACTTCATAATTCACCTCTTCTTTCGACTCAGCTTGAGGGTTCTCTGACCCCACTGAAACCCGGATAAATACTGAAATTATTGGGTCATAGATAAAAGTGTAATCGGTTTACTCATGAAAAGTTATATCCCAGGACAATTTCAGTTTTAAAATGGTGTCTACGTCTATTGGGGAGAAGGGGAGAGTAAACTGGGCCTTTCAGAGTTTTACTATTTTGAATCCACTCGGTTCCAAAGAAACCATTTGAAAGGCTTGTGCAGAATTAAAAATGGGGTTGATTTATCTCAGAATATTTTTTTGGCAGTTTATTCAACATTTATTATTTGGTCTATTTGCTCCAGATGCTACTGCTGTGGTTACAAATGTTGGCAGAATTAACTATAGCCGGTAACTTTTTCATATAGAAAGCTAAAAGAAGTTGAGAACAAGACTGACTTATTTACATGACCTCCGGAATGTCCTGTTTTGTTAAAACCAGCAGAGGATTGCTTAAGCAACGTGAAATTAATTTCCAGTGGCATTCACATGAGGTTAATAGCAATAAAACATTTTGTTTCATGCACACTGAACTCCTCCAACATTGCTTAAGAAGGACTGCATAAAATTGCCTTGTTGCTGGAGATGAAATTCAGGAATTGGGTCATGAATACATACAATATTTGCTTGTCACATTTGGGACTAATATTAACAGTATCAATATGACTACTGATAGATCCAATAGAAACACGTAGTCCTTCGGGTTAATCAATCTATCAGGAATCAATTGTGGATTTTTCAGGCATGGCAATTGTCACATAATAGTGTAAGGAAAAAGCTACATCTGATTTGCAGCTATAGATCTTTGATACGACTTCTCTATCTCTTTGAATTTTCTTTGCTTGTTTGGATAAGGATCAGAAAGGTTGCCTTTGAGTAACATCGTCCACATTTTTGAAATTATTCTAATTTACTTTCAAAGCCCCTTTTTTCCTTTCCCCCAATTTCTGAGTGTGCTATGACCATCAAGGTCTAAAATCTATGAATTCCAAGATCAACCAACCAGATGCTTCTGAGATTAAAGACTTGGGCTTCCATAATAATAATAATAATACAAGCATTTTAAAAATGTGATTTTCAATATTTTCCTTAACAATCTCTAGGATAAATTTTCATCTAGAAAGAGTTCTAGCAGGGTTAATGCATTCTGTAACAAAACATTGACTGAGAAAGGGGTTGGATTGGGAGTGAATACAGAACAAATTCTAAGGTGATGCTCGTATGCCCGTGTCTCTCTCCATAATATCAGTTGTTCTGTGATTTTTCTCCTCTTCCCCAAAATAATGAACATCACTCCAATGAAATATGAGCTCCCCAAACTTCCCTCCCTCCCTCTTCCTCCCCTGCCTTGGGGGCGGCTTCCCTGATCCCCACTGCAGCCAGAGGAACAGATGAAATCAGAATTGGCCCAAAGGCTGTGGGCTGAGGAACCCCTAACTCGGAGGAAGTCTCTTACCTTGCGACATTTTTCATCAGTGCAACTAAGATTCTCATCAGGAAATCCATCAATGTCGGTGTCTCTTCCACAAATGTAGCCATTTCCTGCCCACCCAACGATGCACTAGAAGCAGAGGGAATCATGAATGCCCATGTCTGCCACCGTCTCCCAAGGAAAACAAGGACCCCAGCTCTGAATCGGGGCAGACCCAGGCATAGGACACGCCTGCCAGGGAAGAGGAACCAAATCCTACTTCTGAACCACCCAAAATCGCTGGGAGTTGGGCAGCATATAAATTTAAATCATCATCACCACCACCACCACGTGGGACAATGACTCAGTCAAGACCTGGATTAGCATCTACCTCTAAAAGAGACCAGGAACTTGCATGTCCCCTTGCAACATCCCTTGATCAACAGCTTGTTCTTCCTTTGCTAGCAGCTTTAACATTCCTGTTTTCATAACAAAAATTACTCCCCAGGTCTTCCCCCCTCCAGTAAACATTATTCAAGGCTATACTCTGCCTGGCGATGAAGCAACGGAGTTTAGCACAAATTTTGGTGATTGCCACTGCTATGTGTACCACAGTTACTATAATAATGTATTTGATGTAATTTTAATGCATTTTTAAAGTGTTATTAATAATTACAGGTCTATGTATTTTACTGTTGTGTTTCTGGCCCATAGGCCGTGATAAAGGTTTGATTTGATCTGAAGCAACGGAGAGTAATTTCAAAGAAACCCTCTTTTTTTATTTGTTGGTTTTCTTATATCCTAGGCCGATATGCTATAGCACTTCAGTTGTAAACCAGGTTAAAACAGTAGAATCATTACGATCATAGATGAGAAACTGAAAGTAGAACAGCACCAATACAGTACTAAGATTATACACCAAGTAACAGAAATCACTTTAAATCCAGCAGACACCCTACTATGAAAGGAAACACCATCCCCACCCCAAGAGTGCAGGAACAGCCAGGCTTTTTGTACTGTTTCTGAATTCCAGTAGTTGGGGCCATTCAAATTTCTGGGAAAATGCTGTTCCCCAAAGAAAGGCAACGGCAACTGAGAAGGCCTGACTCTACTCCTTGCTGATAACATTCCCTGGAGAAGAGATATGGAGGGAGTTCATTCTTCCAGATCTCATTGGCTAGTAGCCAGTGCAGCTCTTGAAGTAGTGTGATATTTGTGCAAGCCAGGAAGCGTCCATCTCTGCTTGAGCTGTTGCATTTTGGACCAGCTGGATCTTCCAAAGAGTCTTCAAGGGCAGCCCCAAGTAAGTGCATTGCAGTAGTAGGAATGGGTGACTGTGAAAAGGTCTTCCTAAACCAGGAAGGGTCATAACTTGCCTAGCAGATGAAGCTGTTCAAAGGCCCTCTTAGCCACGGCTGCCACCTGTCCCTCCAGCAGGAGTGATGAATCCAGATTACAAATTAATTCCATACGGGAGAGACAGTCCTGTCCAGGACTAAAGATGGAATCTCCCTGGAATTGGACAGCTTCTGCACCCAAAGGCACCCTGTCCTGTGAAACTGAGTGTAACCCAGTGTTGAACCTAAAACAGGTTCTGAGCAGTTCAACAAACCCAAATTTCACCACCATTCGAAACAGAGAAACTGCAGCATCAGTTTCCCAAATCTTGGAACTGTTTGGGAAGTAGGTGAAGAGCCAAGGAAAGCCTCCAACTCACCTTGCAGAGGAGGGTCCCATCACGCTCGACAATGCACTCTGCTTTCTCATGACAAGGACTCAGTTCACCGTTGGGGCAACGTCGCTTGGTCTTGGCCCGGCAGCCAGAAGTCTGGTCCCCTACAAAGCCGCTCTTGCATGCCCCACATTTGTAGGAGCCCTGCCAGAAGGAAATGTGGTAGTCAACCAGCTGGATTTGCATCCCCTTCCCTCCCCAGCAGATGTGCGAAACCAGTTCCATTACTCCCGTGAGTCCTTCCTTCCCCTTCACACTATTCCATCTGCTGTCTCAGATGATGGAGTGACTCCTGCTAGCTAAGTCTGTACAGCACCCATTGCCTTCAGTAGGAAATGCCGTGTATCCACTGAAGAATCTTTTGGCATTCTGACAAATCAGCCATCAACAGACACATAATGATAATCCCACCCACAGACCATTTAAAAGACATAACCAAAAGTCAAGGAAGGACACAGACAGCCCAGGGCACATCTTCCCCAACATCCAGCATTCAGAGAAGCAGGAAGCAGCACCAGATAAATAATCAGGGAAGAAATAATATCCTAATTCAAGAAACTAACGAAGAAGGAACACCCACCCACCAACACTGGCAGGGCAAGCTACTGTAGATAAACAGGGAACAAATCCCACTCTCCCTCACCCTGGTGATGTTACCTAGCCTGGTAATGAAACATCTGTAGGAAAATAACCCCACTCAGAGAACATCAAGGACCCCAAAAATCCTTTTTTCTGATTTTCATTACAGCACCCCAGTGGGGTTGTCATGCCCTGAGATTCATAGAATCCCTCCCCAATACGCAACAGATATCATGCTTCCCTTTGCTTTCAGCGCAAGGCCTTCCAGTGTGACATCGCTCACTGGTTCCATTGGAGCACACGCTCTAATGGGCCTCCCAAACCCAGATTCTTCCCCCGGTTTTCAGTGGATGCGTGTCCAACTGGATGCCATCCATGGCTTTCAATGGGACATGCGTTCTGATGCTTGTCCAAATACAGACGCATGAGGATTTTTAGGCCAGCATTGCTGGCTAGAGCCAAGCCTTTGAAGCATCAGTGGGATGGAAGCAGTGTGAGTCAGAATAGTTGCCTGAAGCTGACGGCACTTAACTGACCGTGGCCAATCTTGACAAGCTAAGCAACCCAGCAAGATCAAATTGCTGGGGGATAGGAATGATACTCTGAGACATCTGGGAGGCACCAGGTTGGAGAAGGTTGCTCCAGTTGTTTCCCACTCCATTGGTAACAAAGCCCAGCTTTGAGGAGGTATGAGACTGGCTGGCGAAGAAGAATTACCGGGGTGTTAATGCAGATGGAATTTGGCACGCAGACTCTGGCGGTCCCTTCCTCACATTCGTTAACGTCATTACAGACCTGTTTGGCAAAGGAAACACACAGAGGTCAGGAGGAAGTGATGGGGACACCGTGGATGAAATGACGCTACCCTCTCTCTACAAGCTTTCTCAGCAAAGGCACCCTGTTTACAGAAGGGCAGCCCAACCAGTGCCCCCATTAGCATTATTTCGGTGCCAGCTGAATCTTTCCATTGTCCCAAGCTTTTTAATTTTAATTGTATTTGAACTGTGTCTTAATTGTACTTTAATCCCTATTCTTTTCGATTTTGAACACCGCCTTGCTGCTGCCTAGTTTGTGTGCTGTCCTTATTTTGTACTTTACTTCAGTTTATTCTGTAGGCTTTAACATGGATTGCATTTCGTAGCCTGTATTATTGTAAACTGCCCTCCTCCCCAGCTTCGGCAATTCGGTGGCTTAAAATTTAAACAATAAATAAAATAAAACAACAGCAGAGAGCATTCTCCATTCAAAAACCCTGGAGATCCTGGGATAGATGAACCTCCAGTCATGCCCAACCATGGCCCTCATTTATTTTTCCTATGTTTACATGTGAATGTGCCCATTTGGTGCCAAGTCAGGCTAGATGGCAGTCCCCAGGGAGTCATATCACATCTGGATAAAATTCCAGTTCGGCCTTCCAGTTGGATAAAATTATCTTTTTTCCCCCATAAAGGCAGCTCTGGATTTCCCAAGTTCCTGAAGAGCACGTGAAAATGCATTCACCAATTTAATTCCCCAGTCACCATCCAGACTGAAAATGGTTGCTTTGTTCATTTATTTTGCAAAAAAAAAAAATCTGAATAGGGTTCCACCCATTCTCCCCTCTGCAAAAGCTGCTGCTGCTGCTGCTGCTGCTGTTGTTGTTATCATCATCATCATCATCATCATCATCATCATCATCATCATCATCATCGCATAACATACCAGATTTAACTGTGGTTGAAAGAAGAAAGTGTGGATAACTGATGTGGCAATACCAGGGGATAGTAGAATAGAAGAAAAAGAATTGGAGAAGATCACAGAGTATCAAAGTCTCAAAATCGAAGTTGAAAGATTATGACATAAAACCAGCTGTGGCGGTTCCAGTGGTTATCGGCACATGGGGTGCGATACCAAAAAATCTCAGACGGCACTTAGAAAATCTGTGCATTGACAACATTTCCATCTGCTTGGATCTGTACATATACTAAGCCAATACATTACAACATCCTAGGTCAGTGCTTCTCAGCCTTGGCAACTTTAAGACGCGTGGCTGGCTGGGGAATTCTGGGAGTCGAAGTCCATGCGTCTTAAAGTTGCCAAGGCTGAGAAGCACTGTCTTAGGTTCTTGGGAAGAACTTGATGTGAATGACGGCCAACATCAGCTAAAGAACTGGCAGTTGTGGTTTCACGTTGTTGTATATATAATAATAATAAAACTTGTATGCTGCCCAACTCTCAATTACTCTAGGAGAAAAACATGGAGCGCTTCATGAATTTGCATGCCATCCTTGCACAGGGACCATGCTAATCTTCTCTGTATTGTTCCAATTTCAGTATCTGTGCTGCCAATGCTAATAAATTCCTCTCAGAGAAGAAGATCCTTCTCGGAGTTACCTGCTTGTGGGTCCTGGCAAATGCTAAACCGACTCCTTCCAGCGCCGGTCCTCTATAGCCAGGTGGGCATGACTCACAGTAGAAACCAGGGGCCGTGTTGATGCAGCGGACTCTGGGGAAGCACGGGTTGGCTGTGCACTGCAAAGAGAAGTTGTGCTCATTGGGGACTGAGAGGACATCTGTGCCTTTGCGGCCCACCCATCCAGGCACCCTGTTGGGAAAGGGCATTTCTGAGATGGGCAGAGGGCCTCCATCAGGACCTTGGACCTCAGTAACATGAAACAGCTACATAGCAGCTTGAATCCAACTTGAATCTCCTTGGTCCGCAAAGGGGTGGGGCTCTATTGGCTGTGAACCCAACCATCTCCACGTTTTCCAGAGCTTGATTCTCTGGAGATCATGGAACAGCACTAAGGTGAGGGCAGGACATTGTCATGCTTGCAAGAAAAGCCTTCTGCAAGCTGGTGTCCTTCAGACACGCACACTTCTAAAAACAGCGGGCTGGCCATGGATTTGGGAAGAGGGTCCAACATATCTGGAGGACCCCAGCTTGGAGAAGGGTGGTCAAGAATGGAAGCAGTGTCATTCCTGCTGGGGAAAGGGTCCTACTTTCTGGTGGGACTCTGCTTTCAGGACTGGGAAACCAGCAGAAAACTGGGACAAGAAGATCTACCTCATCCCATCCCATGCCAGCCTGCAATATGAGAATAGGAACACTGGCCCTTGAAAGCTCTTCGTGTCTTTGAAGGGATATGAAGCCTTCTGCTTCTTCCTTCTGCTACACTCAGGGGACTCCACAGGGATGGTTAAAAAAGTCAAGATGGTGGTCCTGACCATTTGTTTGAAGGTTCAGTTATGTGGTCATGGCCTCCATCTTGAGTGTTTTGACCTCCACCCCACCCTCCTGGCTCCACCACCCTTAAACACCACCCCCAGGACCAACAGCTCTAGAAAATATTGGTTATAATCCTAAGCCTGCAGTCCTCAAGACATTTTTTTCATGCGCCACCATTTTAAGGAGGAAAGCCCTGACCTCAAGCCTAACTTGGCATAGTTAAAAGGGAAGGAGAGATCCTACCCAAAGAAGAAAAACTCAGAAAATTCTACCCACCCTCATTTCCACAAGGGTCTCCCCTCACAGAGCATCATCCCCCAGCCCTCCACAGCCTGTGTCCCCCCAACCTTCAGGAGCTCTCAGGACTACAAAAAGGGGCCGCCTCCACTCTAGAACTTATTCTAGATCCATGCAAGGAAAAATAAGCCCCCTCCCCTCGGAAGCCAGACAGCTTCAAACACGTCCCAGGATCTTCTGAGATTCTAAGACTGCACTTTAGGGGCAGAAAGGATTTCATTCCAGGGGACAGTTGGAAAATGTCTGTTTTTCTCCCAGGGATTTTGCTGGCTTGAATCCGAGAAAGGCCCCTGGAGCCTGACTCTGCAAAAGAGCAAACCAAGGGCAGGAGCCCCCATCCCACGTCCACCCACCCTCCTCAGCCCTTTCTTTGGGAGGACTCTGGCAGCGAGTCGCCCTTTGGAGCAGCTGACCTCATTAATGTCAGTGCAGTGAGTTCCATTGCCTGTGTAACCCAAGGGGCAGGACCCACAGTGGAAGCCGCTCGGGGTGCTGGTGCAAGTGACCCCTGGGAAGCATGGGTTTGGGGAACAGTGGTTCAGAGCTGTCAGGCTGATTCCAGGCCCTATTGCGCCGGTGTTCATCCCTGGAGAGAGAAAGAGAGAGAGAGACTTGGTTGGCTCCATTATTACTTCTCCTCCTCCTCCTCCTTCTTCCCCTTTCCCCTTCTCTTTCTCCTTTCTGGCTATTGCATGTCACTGATGTTCTCTTGCATTCCCTGGTAATCTTTGGAGGGGAACAGCAATAATTCCCCTTTAAATCAAGAAACGGGCCAGTGTTTCTCAACCTTGACAACTTTAAGATGTGTGGACTTCAACTTCCAGAATTCCCCAGCCAGAATTCTGGGAGTTGGTCCACACCTCTTAAAAGGGCCAAGGTTGAGAAACACTGGGCTACAATAACAAAATCTTGCAAGTCTGAAGGCACTTCTCCCCTCCCTTGCCTTTACTTTCCAAAGTACTAGGGAGGGTCTGTCTAGGCTGTCTAACCACTGTCTAGGCTGCGGCTCCTCCTCCTCCTGTCTCCCAAGGTTATTCTCACAGACTATTGCACATAAAATGCATGTTAAAAAAAAGGGTTAAAAAAAGGGTGAGGCTTTAATCGCATGGCTGTGACTGCCATCTTGACTTCTGTGACCCCCTTCCCCCGAGACCCCTGGCAGGTAGCCTTTAAAGGCACCCATTCTTAGCCGTAAGAATGTAATGTAAGCGGTAAGAATGTAAGAAAAGCCTGTGGCTTCGGGCATTTTTGCTCGTTCCTTCATTTTCAACCATTTATTCTTATCTGCCAGTGGAAGGCAGCTTCGCATGCATTCTCAGCTGCTTAGCAGGAGAAAAACACTGTAATCCTAAATGGAAATGCAGAGTCTTTGGCAGAGAGGAATTTGCAAAGAAGGGGTAAAATTCTCTACTGCTTTCAACGGGTTACTGTTTCCTCCTTGTTTATCTCAGATTACAATGAATAGTATCATCCCTTCGATTAGCGCAGTGTTTCTCAACCTTGGCAACTTGAAGACGTGTGGACTTCAACTCCCAGAATTCCCCAGCCAACCATGCTGGCTGGGGAATTCTGGGAGTTGGAGTCCACACGTCTTCAAGTTGCCAAGGTTGAGAAACACTGGATCAGCAGATACCCTGTTCACTCGGACTCAGCCTGCGACCAGATGCTTCTACAAAGAAGTTGCCATTTATTCCAACATGTAAGATCCGCCCGACCTCGATAGGCCAAGCTCCTGCTACACAGATGCCCTTTACATAATTTTACCTATTATTAAATGTTATGTTATTTTAGATATCCTCACACGTTTGCACTTTTAGAATACTCATCATATGTATTACGGTCACAGACCAGAATTACAAATAAAAATACGTTAAAAAAATTCATTAAAATGCATTAAAAATGAAATACGTAAAGGAAAACACGATAATATATTTACAGATTGGTGGGATCATCAATGGGCAGTCAAAGTCTGCCTAATTTTACAAACAGTATAACACGCTTTAGCTACGTTCAAGGAAACGGAATCATTCTGATCAGACGACAACACCTGCACGTAAAAAAGATCCGAATTTCCAGGATATTTTACCAGATGAGAAGTTATGAAATGGGTCCGTGAGTCCTTATAGAAAATACAGTATAGCAAGATGTGTGCTGTGGTTTCAGTAGCCCCTTGTCCTCAAGGGGCACAATCTCAGCTCATAGGAAGAGCACTCCAGCATGCTTTTTGCTTGTGATCACTTTTGATGTAATTTTAGATACTACTTTGCTTATAACCTAGACTTATTGCTTCTTTTGGACTTTACTCACGGGTTCTAGTCCTCTGTTTTACAGAAGAATTTGAATTTTGTCTCCAATTTTATTTACTGATTGCTTAAGATAGGTGGATAAGTGCTCCCAGATCACTAGGGACCAACGTCTTGTACCGGTCGAAGACTAATAAACTGACTGACAATGAATAGTAATTATTTAATTATTATTTTATTTAATTATTTAACCTCGCTGGCAGGGGTTGTATTGTCAAAGCAGGATTTGGGGGCCGATGGGCAAGACCCCATTCAGGAAAAAGTGATCCACAGCCTCTGTTTCTGATCCTCAACTGGTCTGGCTGCTGGATCTTTTCTCACTTCAAGGTTTAATATCTCTTTAATTTAAGATCTCTGGTCTGAATCATCTAATTCAAACATGAGTGTTAAAACCAGCACCCACACTTTTCGACGTGACTCACCGCAGGCATCGCACTCCATCACGGTGTTCTTCAAGAAGGTGATCTCTTTGACCTGCGAAGATCGTAATCGGGAAAAGAAGTTCATAGTCCCTAGTAACTGCAAAACGTGGTAATATTTGGAATGAGAAAGACCCCCGGGGGGGGCGTTGAGGATGCCCAGCAGCAGATGGAAAAGCATTGGCAGGATGGACCTCAGGGCCTGCCTCCGGGAGGCGCGATTAAAACTTAGGGCCCCCATGTTGGGATCAAAGGCTGCAGCTTGAGCTTGGAGTAGCATGGTGGGAGCGAATAGACCCCCAAAACTTAGGGCCCCCATGTTGGGGTCAAAGGCTGCAGCTTGAGCTTGGAGTAGCACGGTGGGGGCGAATAGACCCCCAAAACTTAGGGCCCCCATGTTGGGGTAAAAGGCTGCAGCTTGAGCTTGGAGTAGCACGGTGGGGGCGAATAGACCCCCAAAACTTAGGGCCCCCATGTTGGGGTCAAAGGCTGCAGCTTGAGCTTGGAGTAGCACGGTGGGGGCGAATAGACCCCCCCAAAGGTTAAGGACAGGATTGAAGAAGCTGGGAGAAAGACTGAGTGAAATCACTGAGAATGTTTGATTGAATTGAATACCCTTCATGCTTATTGTCCATGGATGTTCACTGAACTCCCTTGTGAAGACCATATTAAATCCTCCCCCCACCCCCTTTGGAGAGCTGCAAGTCTTTAGGTCAGTGTTTCTCAACCTTGGCCACTTGAAGCTGGCTGGGGAATTCTGGGAGTTGAAGTCCACACATCTTCAAGTGGCCAAGGTTGAGAAACACTGCTTTACCAGTTCAACCCATTTGAATTCAAAGTATAGGAGGGTTGGATCCTGCTCTCTGTTCAGCCAAACTGAAAGATGGGGGGGACACAGTTAGGTGGAAGAAGGTGGCTTCGTGAGCATCCATTGCACCTGAAGAAAATGCAAACAGTGAGCTCTCCAGCACATGTATAAACAACTGCCATGCAACTGCGTTTTTTCAGGTCCTTAATCAAATCCAGACCTTGCTGGAGAGCAGGACAGAGCAGAACTGGGTTGGCTTCTCTGCCCCAGTTGTGTGGGGGCAGAGAAGACAGGAACGTCCTCTTCCAGAAGGACGAAGGGCACCTCCCTCCCTCCCTCCCTCCCTGCCAAATGCATTGGTTAGAAAATTAAATTTTTAAAGACCGGCACTTCCAGAAGAAAAGGACGGTGGTTAGTAGGGAAGGTGGGGGTTGCATTTAAGTTTCCTCCTGTTGAAAAGGGATTGTGTAATGGAAAAAGCAGCGTAGAAAGGGGAGGGGGGCATAAACAATTGCCTTGTTGGGTCTTGATGAGGATCCAGCTAGTCCTACATTCTTCTTTCTGCAGAAATCCTCCCAACCTCAGATAGATTGTCCCTGTGCTTGGAGGTTCCACCATGCTAGACTTCTGTAAGATGACTCTAACAGCGAAGTGTTTCTCAGCCTCATCAACTTGAAGACGTGTGGACTTCAACTCCCAGAATTCCCCAGCCAGGGGAATTCTGGGAGTTGAAGTCCACATGTCTTAAAGTTGCCAAGGTTGAAAAACACTGCGAAAAACAAGAGAAAGTGTCCACAATTGGCATATGCTAATTGTAGATAGATTACCTCTGTGCTGGGAAACTCCATAGGAACCGTAAGAAGTTCCCACATACATACAGGTGAAGTATCTGGCTGCCAATGCAGTCCCTCCCAAGCGGTCCACAGCGGGATACAATGGAGGAAATCAACCCCTAGAGTTTTTCTCTGAGGTTTGATAATAGGAGATACACTGCCTTTGAATATGGAAGCTCCATGGCTAGCCCTCATCATAGGAGCCCTGGGTCGAAGGGGGGAAGCCCTGCTCATGGACAGCATCACACGCCGTTGAAGAAGATCTCATGGTAAGATTAAGAAATTGTCACGGTATGTGGGAAAGACCTTGGGAGACAGGGCAACAAGACGCACCCAAGGGAACGGTCAGATAAGAGGCAGCCCAGCCCAGAGCTGGATAGTGGGCAGGGCAAGAAACTCAGAAGAGACCCTCCCTAGTTTCTTGGGCTGTGAAGGAGACTGGGGGAGGATTGTTCTTTGAGACTTGCAGGATTCTATCAATGTAGCTTTACAATAAAGTAGAATTAGCTCATCTGGTGGTGATTCCCGTCTTATTTACCCCGTGAGGCCGACAGAAAAGGCCCTGGGTGCTGGGAAGTGGGGATGGTGGTGACTGGACAAGATCTCCCCAGTATCCGGTCTCCAGCGCTGCCTCTGAAGCTCTGCCCGGCTGCGGCCCAGGACCGCTCCAGAGGCTGATTTTATTTAGGACAAAGCAGGAGTGGAAAACAGGAAGGGCAGGCTGCCTCCCTCCGTCCCCCGCCAGCCCTGGGCTGCACAGTTTGTCCTGGCATGTGGGGTCTGCCCGTCTGCTTTTCCAGTTAGCTGGCAGGGAGAGGCCAGGAGTGGGAAGGAAGGAGGACGGGGAATGCGGGGTTGCATAAGAGTCAGGCAGACAGAGCAGGGCTGGGAAAGGCTGTCCCCCCAACTTTTGGGAGCGCCCCACAGACCCCAGGCACCTCTTGCGCTGAGACGTTTGCGAACCCAAGCAGAGTCTGGTGGAAGAGCTCCAGCTCCAGCCAGATGCCTCCCTTCCCCAGCGGGAGCCCAGCACCCTCCCTGAATCAGAGGTGCCCCCTCGCCTCAGGCTTCATTTAGTGTCCTGTTTTCCCACAGTGGCCAGCTGGGCACTCCAGGCAAGTCCATGAGCAGGGCCTGAAGGCAAACAGCCCTCCTCCACCATCAGCCTCGGAATTTTAGCAGTCAGATGTAAACTGCTCCTGCCCATGGAGGTTCTATTTAGTACACACAGCTGTTCCTTTTTTTTCTTTTGCCAGATTGTGGAGGCCCAAGGGTTATTTTTTTGGCTCCAGACATCTCCTTCCCAGAAGCCTTATGCATCTTTCCAGAGAGCAAGATCTTGCTTTCTTCAGCTTCTAGTCTTCCTGTATCACAGTCAGGCACTGGATAGCCTCAAGAAAAGGATGCACATTCACACCCTAAAAATTACTCTGCAGAAAAATCCAGGCAGGCCTTTAGTTTGGTTTGTGTAAGGACTAATTAGCGAATTGCCACTGAACTCTGCCCATGCAAAATATTTCACTGGGTTATTACTAGCCCCTTTTCTGGGACTCTGCCCTGCAGGGATGTCTGCAGGGAGGGGTCAAAAAAGTCAAGATGGCAGCACAACTATGCAATGACCCCCCCCTTTTTTTTCAATGTGTGCCACAATGCAGACACAAAAGAGTGGGGCTTCAACCACAGGGTTGGGTTTGTCATCTTGCCTTTTTCGACCCCCCTGGTACCCTACATACCTTGAGGCATAAACCTCCCATAGTGACCAGCATTTATGCAATTCTCTCCGTCACAAAACGGAGCCCAGGTTATTGGCACAGTTTCCAAATCAAGGTATTTGTGCTTGGGAAACATGCTAAATTTGGTTCGGGCTAACTTTTATTTTCTTTTTGCCGCGTCGCGTCTGGTGGGAACTCAGCTGATTTCATTTGTTTATCGTTCCCTCCTTTATACGACCTACGACGACGACGCGTTTCGGCGATCCGGGTTCAACGCTTCCTGCGGATGCAGCCGCAACATTTCCCCCAACCGAACGCCCAGCTGGCAATTTTAGAGGATGAGGTTCATTTCTTTGCTCCGCAGCTGAAAATGGACCAGGGCTGTGTCTGTTTTGTTTCCGCTGCAAAGAAGAATTCAGCTTTTTGCAAAGAAGGGGCTTGACTTCTTCCTTCTTACCTGCTGTTTTAGCAGTTCTCTGATTTCTCTCAGTGCCCTGTTTGTCTCCTTCATCTCGGTGAGCATCTGGGGAGAGAAGTCGCCTCCTGGAAGAGAAGGGAAGCGCTAAGCGGGGCCGGATCAAAAGCATCTCCGATTGCGATCCTTCGGGAAGCTACGTGGCCCTTCCCAGGACATCCAGCCTCATCTCTGCACATTTTCATAGGGCCGAAGGGGGGAACTAGGTCTGTTGCAACCCATGATGTGGGCGCCCACTGGGGAAGGCTGAAATGCCCGTGTTTTTCTGAAACACTGCCCCAAAGTCAGGACTTCTTTTTAAAATGTTTAAAAATTCTGCTGCTCACATCTTACTTCTTCCTGATGAGAGTAAAGCACCTGAAAAGGCCTCGGGTTGGGAAAAGATACAGATTTGCCCAAAGCCTGCCAAAAAACCCCACTAGCGCTCCATCCCGTCAATGGACCTCGGGTTCTAGTTTTATGTGATTGAATTATCTGTGATTGAATTCATAGCCCACCTTGCTGTGCAGAGGAAGGCTCTGGGTCGTTTACCAACATTTAAAAATAGACTGAGAGATATAGTTATAGTTAATTAAGCAAATTAGAAGTCAAGGGTGGGATTGTATTGAGCAACTCTGTTTAACTGGGCGCTGAATTCCCACCCCCCCATTATAAAGGGGCATTTGCACAACACCCTAGAGCAGTGTTTCTCAACCTTAGCAACTTTAAGATGTGTGGACTTCAACTCCCAGAATTCCCCAGCCAGCCTGGCTGGCTGGGGAATTCTGGGAGTTGAAGTCCACACATCTTAAAGTTGCTACGGTAAGAAACACTGCCCTAGATAGGCTAAAATAAGACTGGGCAGTCTGTTGTTCAGCATGATGGGAGAACTTAGCTATTTTCTTGGGTTGTGTGAAGCAAGCTCTCTTATTAAGCCATAATATAGTTTAGGCACCCCATCTCATGAGAAAAAGGCCACTGTCTTTTGCTAATCCGGCTTGAGGTTTTCCCAGTTGGGTGCACCCGGCCTAAGAATGGTGAGATCGCTCAGATCAAAGCTATAACAATGTCACAATGACAGGTGTTGATATAATTCATAAACCAACAAACAACTAAGTTACTTGTCCAGCGTCCTGGTTCTCACATGGGACAAGCAGAGAGAATTGGGCGCTGAGGGAATAGTCTTCCTCTGCTATAACTGCTGAGAAACTGGTAGACTGCTACTTAACATGGAAGTCCCATTTAACTGCCTTGATAAGTAACTGCCAGACTTCTTCTCTCTTCTCTATCTAACTAATCTCTTTCCGAAGCCATTTCAAGCTCTTGCTATCCCCACATCTCGTGGTCAGTAGTTCCATGGGGTCTTGATGTATTGTAGGGCCTGGGGTCCCTTCTCACTCTGCTTCCAGGCAATTTAAGCTGAGGAACCTCGGCGACTGTCTTCCGAAAAGAAACATCCCCGACTCCTTCTCCGTGCTGGGGGGGTTTCACACCCCCTCTTGCTCCCCTCTATTGCTTCCCCCCCAAACTTTAAAGCCCCTCCCAGAGCATGGTTTTCCCTTGCCAGGAGGGCGTCTAACTTGCCATCATTCTGGCTCTCCTCTTCTGCATTTTTTCTGGTGCCACAATATCCTTTTTGAGACGCTGGGGACAGGGCTCTGCACTCAATGATCTTGTGTGGTTCCTAGCTGCAATCCAGGGGTTCAGAGGTGGGGGGGGTTGGTCTGTGTGCACACAACTAAATGCCCTATATAAGCATGCCAGCCCCAGTTAGGTTTGGCAGCTCTGACCTGCAAGGAAAATAGCCCAGTCATTTATTTGCCTTACATGCCTGCTCCTGTTAAGACAAATGCCTCCCTGTAAAACAGTATTTCTCAACCTTGGCGGCTTGAAGACGTGTGGACTTCAACTCCCAGAATTCCCCAGCCAGCCATGCTGGCTGGGGAATTCTGGGAGTTGAAGTCCACACGTCTTCAAGCCGCCAAGGTTGAGAAACACTGCTGTAAAAGCTAAATAATGCATCGCCCTTCTTCCCCAAAGCTCCTGGAAGAGGCCCTTCCTCTCTGCCTCAAAAATGCAGAGCGTCCCTTTGAGGTGCAGGGCGGTGGTGTCACTCCCTTGAGGTATTTATAGCCTGTCATTTCTCTGAAAGCAAAAGGAGGCCGTGGATACAAGGCTGCTCCTGATTTTATTCCCCCAACAACCCTGTGAGGGAGGCTGGGCTGGGAGAGAAGGTGTAGTTCCCTAAAAGGAACCAAGACAGTGAAAAACCCGGTTGCTGCATTTACACTCAGGGCTAAGCAGGTTCAGGTTCCCCGTTATTCTGTTCCTTCAGTTTACCACATTGCATTCGCTCATTTGGTTAGCTTGCAACGGCAGAACGTGGATTAATTCAGTAACTGGGTTACATGTAGTGTGAATGTGACCCAGAGAGACTGGCCTATGGTCACTCAGAGATTTTTCATCAACTGGGGCCTTAGACTGGGTTCCCCCCACCCTCCAACACTTGATTAACACAGTTGTTGGTTTATTGCAAGCCTGGGGCGGGAAGGAGCTGACAATGATGCAAACTCGAGATGACCAGGATTGTACACATTGAGGCTTGTTCACACAAGACAATATAGGGACCGTGGGAGGAGAGAAATTTTCTGCATTTGTGCAATATCTAGAACCATAAAATACTAGGTCACAAATCCCCCCAAAAAACCCAACTAACCAAAGGATAACAACAAACCAAGTTAGCAGTCGTGAGAGCACAATGGCTCGGTTTGCAGTTGACTTGGTCAAGGCTGTTGTGTGAAGGCAGCCCGGGAGGGATACGAAGTTTGTGGGGCTTTTCAAACAGGGGCAACTGCTTATGACTGGCAGAATAACTCAGTTGCCTCTTAGTTTAAGCCAGTCTTGCCAGCGAGGGATCCCTCCGGAGGTACGGGAATTAAAATTCCAGAATAGAGATAGGTAAGAATTCTGCAAGTCACATTCTGCAACACACATCTGGAGGGCAGCCAGACTAGGGCAGTTAAATCTATGCTCAGCCTGTGTATTTCTAAAGAAACACACATTTTGCAAAGCAGCCCTAAGCACCCATTCCTTCCCTTCAACCACCCCCAGCCCTGGTAACTTCAGGCTCAGATCGGATGCTAAAAGGCTTCCTTTGAAAAAGTGTGTTTCTTTAAAGCACCTTTATTTGCACAATATGTTTAACTTGGTTCTGAACTAGCCCATTTGTCTGGGTTTATGGCTGCAAAACTTACTAAGGACCGAAGAAACTCAAGTGAACAACAGACAAAATTAACATGGTAACAATGCATTGCATCTCCTAGTTCAGTGACTCTCAACCTTGGCGGCTTGAAGATGTGTGGACTTCAACTCCCAGAATTCCCCAGCCAGCAAGGCTGGCTGGGGAATTCTGGGAGTTGAAGTCCACACATCTTCAAGCTGCCAAGATTGAGAAACGCTGTACTAGATCTTTAGTTTGCCTGGTTGCAAGAAGACAGCAGTTAACAGGGAGCTGATATTTATTGGGTATCCACCCTCCCTCTTTTGCCAATTTCCAAGAAACACTGCCGACGAACCTTGTAGCAGTGAGTTCCATAGTACAGAACAATTCTGCCCACGAGAAGCCATCCAGCCTTCGGTGATGCCGCTTATAAGACAGGAACAATCTTTTTCTCTGCTTCCCATTTCTAGATTTCATTAAATTCTTATTTGTGCCCAAATCTGGAGGAATTTCCTCAATTTTTGCCAGTGGGTGAGGGGTAGAGAGAAAGGGAGATTTTACTAGACTGTGTAGCTGTCTATAATTATGAATCAGCACGGCAGTATATCGCCGTCCATTAAATATATACAATTAAATATTGCGTGGCCATAAAGGGCAACAATATTCCACGATCGAAAGTAAAAAGTTTAACTTCAAACACAAGCCTCTGCATAAGGCTTCTGCTGAACTTTTAAAATCCAAATCTTCAACTCAGAATCTACCGGGTAATCCTTTCAATACATTTGTTGCCGGCTTAAAGCGTGTCTATAAAAACTCGATCCTAATGAAACTGCAACAGAATTTATTAAGAAAACGAGCACAGGGGTGGAGGGAAAAACGGCGACGACGAGAAAGACCCGATCTATCGTGCTCCACCTGGAAATCTGAAATCGATTTCTGAAATTAAGCCCTCCTGTAAAGGTAATTGAATTCACTTACCTCTCCCACCCGGCATCTGACTTGACACATAACAGACGAAGCCCAGCAAGGAAAGAACAACCTTGATGGCCCTCATTCTCAGAGCTTATGACTCTAAGGGTGGCCCTGCACCTTCTTAAATATCCTCTCTCCCCCCCCCGTCTTTTTTTTTCTAAACTGTGGAATTAGTTAACCTGGAAAGTTCACCTCTGTTGCCCCCATCAAGTACTTGCGGTTTGCTATTTACAAAGCCGCATTCCGCTCAACTGAAGTTTTCTCCCTTCTGATGTTGGAGACGTCATTTCTGGCTCTTGGGGTTTTTGGGGTGGGGGAGAAAAAGAGAGACAGAGAATTTGTTAGAAAAATAAACAGAATGAGAAAAGCATTAGGAAAAGGGCCTGCATTGATTATACCGTGCATGTGCGGGGAAGTCGGGGGAAGAATTACGTTTGGTATTGCTTTTCAATTGCATGCGCGGAGATCGAGGAACACTCTTTCAGAATTAAAGCAGATTCTTTTATATAAGGAAGTTTTTCCTCCATAGCAACCCTTGAGACAATCGTTAGTATTGTCCTCCCCAAATAATCCCACTCATTCTCTGTTCTTCATCTACTCTGTTTCAGGATGGGTTGATCTCTTGTATCAAACGGTCTGGAGTAAAGAATTGTAGTTTATGGCAGGGTTCCTCAACCTTGGCAACTTTAAGATGGGTAGACTTCAACAGCAAGGCTGGCTGGGGAATTCTGGGAGTTGAAGTCCACCCGTCTTAAAGTTGCCAACGTTGAGGAACCCTGGTTTATGGGATCCTCTTCTTAACAGGTCCTACATACGAGGGATCTTCTGTTTGGGTAGCCCTCTAGATTATAAAAGCATCATCTGCTTCTTTAGAATGAGAAGTTCCTGGACATCCTTGGAGGTTAGGCCAGGGAAATTCAACCGGCTTCCTTGAAAAATGGTTTGTGGTAGGGAAAGGATTGACCCCAGTAATGGGGTGGGGTGATCTTTTTGGATGGTCACAGGGCAGGGGTGCAGGGTATGGTCAAAAAGTCAAGAGGGCAGCCACAACAGTGCGATAGAAGCTCACCTGTTCCATTATATTTTTATATAATGTCTATTTGTATATTTGTTACATTAAACCAGCAAAAAGCCACCCATCCATGAGACAGCCGTTTCAAGAGTGATGTGCCAACATTTCTACCAGTTCAGTGTCAAGAATCACAGAATGGTAGAGTTGGAAGGGACACCAAAGATGATCTAGTCCAGTGTTTCTCAACCTCAGCGCCTTGAAGATGTGTGGACCTCAACTCCCAGAATTCCCCAGCCAGCCATGCTGGCTGGGGAATTCTGGGAGTTGAAGTCCACACATCTTAAAGGCGCTGAGGTTGAGAAACACTGATCTAGTCCAACTCTCTCCAATGTACAGGAGAACCAATTCAACCATCCTCAAGAGGTGACCGTCCAGCCTCTTAAAGCTCTCCAGAGATGAAGAACCCACAGCCTCCTTAGTCTGGCACAGATCCTACCACAAGGAAGTCCTTCCTTATATTATACTGTTATTTCTGGTCCTTGTTTCTGTGGCCACGGAGAAGGCCCCAACAATGCTCCCTATTATGTTACATGATGTACCTGAACCTTAATATTATGTCTCTCCTCCTTTTCTCTCCAGGATGACCATCCCCAATTCTTCATCAGGCAATTCTTCATCGTCCAGGATGACCATCAACCCCATTCTTCATCAGGCAGACCATCCCCAATTCTTCATCAGGTTCCTACCAAGACTTGTCTGAAATTCCTACCCAGGATTGCAAATGTAGTTTCAGCCACTAATTCCAGCCATTTCCCAGTTCTTCTCCTCAGCTGGTCCTCCAGAATTAGCAGGTGATAATACTGGACCGTTTCTCTCTGTTTTGGTGGGGCTTAACCCTGACAGTTTCCTCAATGATTTTACTGTCCTTCGGCTTCCAAGACCTCCTCAGATACAAAATAGGATGGACAGAGGACTCTATTTTTACCCAGGGATGTAAAAGAAATCAACCACAGATTCCTTTTAGATGAAATGGCTGAGCTGCCAGGAGGAACACAGTTATGGCACACCCAGCCGAAATGCCTGGAATCTGCGAGGGCCTCTTCTTGGCCCTAACATTTTAGGAGAAAAAGATGCATTAAAATATATACATACATACCTAGGTGGAAGTTGCATATAATGGCTGTGCAGAGCTGATATAATGGTGTGCTTAATGTTTGGGGCTTGGCCTAGAGAGACCCGGGTTCAGGTCCTCACTTGATCATGGAGCTCGCGGGGTGACTTTGGGCCAAACTCAATCGGGTAGCCCAGCCTACCTTGCAGGAATGTTGTTTTGGGGAATGAATTGAGGCAACACTGTGAGAGCACCACTTTGAGGTTTCAGAGATCCATACTATAATACAGTATTTCTCAACCTTGGCAGCTTTAAGACATGCGGACTTCAACTCCCAGAATTCCCCAGCCAGCAAGGCTGGCTGGGGAATTCTGGGAGTTGAAGTCCACATGTCTTAAAGCTGCCAAGGTTGAGAAGCACTGCTATAATAAGTAAATATATCAATCCTACCCCCCACCCCCCACCTCCAAATGTCCTATGGGAACAGTCCCAGAAGTTTGTTTCTCCCTATTTTTAATTGGATTTTTGAAAAAACAAACCTTTACGTATTTATACAGCCCCTTGGGAAGTATATTATCCTGAAAGGCAGGAAATGAACACATTGCAACAATTCAATGAGGTAATAGGGTATGTTACCGAATGTGGTATGTGTTCAATTAATTCCCAACTAATAACTGCTACATGAAAGAGCATCTTGACAAAACAGAGCATCGTCGCGCTGGAAAAGCCATGGAGGTCTTGGTCCCGCCCGTTGCCCAGAGAGGAATTCACAGATCCTCCCAGACAAAGGGCTTTGCTTGAGAATCTCCAGTGATGAAGCCCCCAGGACACCAAGAACAGGCTGTCCCACTGCTTCACAGCTCCCGTGGTCAGAAAATTCCTCCTTATTTTGAGCCTAGATCCATACCCCGGTGTCCCTGAGACAGTCCTTCAAGGATTGGAAGACCGCGATCACATCTCGCCTTTGCCTTCTCTTCTTAAGACTAAACAGACCCAGTTCCTTGAACCATTCCTGGTAAGTAGTATTGTGTGATGAACTCAAACCATTGTGTATTTAACTTGGATTTTGCTACAATAGGCTCCGTTCTTAACTAGGGGTCGTCCATAAACCAGGCTTTCTTAACCCGGGGACGACCTGTATGGCGGTGACCAAAACCGGTCACGGTATTCCAGGGACAGACTGACCAGTGCAGCAGAGAGCAGAGTTTGCCCTTCCCAAGATCTCAGCGCTGCGGTATTGCTGCAGCCTGGATTGTGTTGGCTGTTCTGGCAGCTGCAGCACACAGCTGGTTCATGCTTAATCTGTGGCCTACCAGGACATCCAGAAACTGGTCTGGGGTAGAAAGAAATTGCAAATTTGCTTCTCCGTACCAGAAACTGGAGACCACAGTAGTGCAGCCAACTGTGTTCTTGTTTCCAAAAGCTTCTGACTGGCTCCTGATGGAAGGAAGATGCTGGTTTCATCCAGCCCTGCTCTAGGAGTGCTGGGAATGTCATGGCTGCTCCCTTGAAGTTCCCCCTCTGCCCTGGGTGTGGTCTACTTTGAGGGATCCTACTTGGCCACTGTTGATTTAGGTTCAAGTGGGCATTTGGCAAAATTCAGCAGGGCATCGCCAAACTTTTGACACAGTTACGTTTGCATGCAGAAATAGGGGAAGACTGGGAAATAGTGGGAAAGGTACAGGTTGAAGACGCAGGTTGCTCTGCAGGGAAGGAAGGAAAATAAGGGCTGTTGCATGGTTGCCTTGTCCTTCGTAGAATCAGCGTGACAGTTTGGAAAACGTCTTCCTGGTGCTCTGGAACGGAGAGTTGCCAGCAGGCCCAACTCTTCAAAGAAGCTTTGTACGGCTCTTAAAGAGATGCTTGTTGTCTGCGCTGGAGGTGGGAAGCCATGACTGTCAAGATGACATGAATAGCAGGAGTGCAAGAGAGGGTCTTGTTACGTCCATGTTTCTCCCTAGATGTCCTAGGACTGCAACTCCCAGAATTCCACTGGGCTGGAGGGCACCAGGTTGGGGAAAATGTTAAAACTTTGCAGCAAAGTTCCCCTTAGGGCAGTGTTTCTCAACCTGGGCAAATTTATGATGGGCGGACTTCAACTCCCAGAATTCCCCACCCAGCATGGCTGGCTGGGGAATTCTGGGAGTTGAAGTCCGCCCATCATAAAGTTGCCCAGGTTGAGAAACACTGCCTTAGGGGCTTGGACTCAAATTCTGAAGCATTAACCACCCATTCATACAGAGCATCATTAAAAAACGAAAAACTTTAAAAGCTGGAAATGTTCGGGGCAATGCCAAAAAATTAACGAAAATGAGGCCCAATGGAAAAAGTGGTGTGATTTTTTTTTCTTTTCCACTTAATAAAGGATTGCTGGAAAGCCTCTTCCCCTTAAATCTTGAAGGTCAGACTCCTCATAAACGGGAAGAAACATTGCGGTTCAAGTCCTCTGCCGGAGACATGATCATTGCCGCTGAAGTTGCCACGGGCTTATTCCATCTCTGCTCCTGTGCTCTGACCAGCGTTTTGAGACAGAGAAGCACTCCAGGTTAAAATGTCCTTTGCATGCATGTTAAGTTTAATCTGCTAAATGTCTGTGTGCCAAGCTGAGGGTAAAGCCCCCCAAGCAGGACCGTTGGAAAGAGTTAAACCTTACCCTCCAAGATGTTCCAAGTCCTTTTCCTTAGAAAATTGCTTTGATGGTTTAACTCAAGTGGACACCTACAATCTTGAGAATTTTTTTGCAGTCCTGAGAACCTCCTTGCATCACATTGCTGAAAGTCGGTGACAAAGTTTCCTGTCATTTGACTCAGGAAATACACAGATTGTTATATAAGCCCTACAATGGTTTGAAGTAATTAAACACACATGTGCGCACTCATACACACATATCAGTCCCATATCCAGAAAATAAAAGCTGGGCCTGCTATCATGCTTCACGTGGTCTCGACAATGTTATATAATCATCCTGCCTGCTATATGCCACGTCCTGCCTCCAGATGTTAAGGATGGCTTCAAGTCGCCAACAGGTTGCCCACCGTGGTCTAAATTGACATTTTTCCAGGTGATGCCCTTCCTAGATTCAGGAAAATAGGACATATGTACCCAGTTCATCTGGATGGCACCATTTTGGGAAAGGTTAGTCAATTTTTAGCTTTCAGTTGGTGGCTCTACATGTAAAAAAGGAGCAGGTCTTTAATGACATGGCCATGGCCATCTTGACTTTTTTGACCTCCTCAGATACCTTTGCACAAACACTGTGTGATATCAGATGTATGTAATATGTTAAGCTTTATGTATGTAATATGTTAAGCTGTAGCAATGTATGTATGTAATATGTTAAGCTGTAGCAATGGCAAAGCATGATTTTACATCCAATGTTTTAGATCAGCATTCTTCAAACCTGGCCACTTTAAGATGTGTGGACTTCAACTCCCAGAATTCCCCAGCCAGTACTGGCTGGGGAATTCTGGGAGTTGAAGTCCACATATCTTAAAGTGGCCAAGTTTGAAAAACACCATTTTAGAACAAAAAATTAAAAACGGAGTCAGTTTTGCTTCTGTAAATATTAGTTGATGCTTGTTCTTGACGGGACCTCTTCTGTACTGCGAGATGGAACATGAATCGCTTCTTTTTTTTGTTTTAAAGACTTTTATTGCACCATCTTGAGATTGCCCTGCTCTGCCATTCAAACCAAAGCTGGGATATTCTATAGGAAGTTTGCCAGACCCACTGAAGCAGACCCCAGTGCAAGCTGAGAAGCTGAAGTTTAACTTCCTCTGAAGTGCAGACCCATCGCAGAACAGCTCCATTCGTCAGGAAAGAGGGTGAGAGGATGTTACCCTTTTGCTAACAGGGCGATGCTTTTCCTCCTGCCTCTAGGAATGAATCTGGAAGTTATTTTCTGCTCCTGAGTTTGTGGTACGAAGCTGAGCAGCAAGCAGGCGAGGCCCAGTAGCTACTGCTTAGCATCTGGCCACGCTTGCGCTGAGCACATGGCGTCCCTACAGGGTGAGATCACTCGCTTCCTTTATTTTCCTTGGAAAAAAAAAGTGCATCGTTCTCCTGTTGGGTCAGGGAACTTGCTGATCTCTCTCCCGTGTCACTATTTGCAAACCGAGCCTGTACACACAGAAGCAGAAGAGAGGCAGCAGGTTGGGGAGCCAGCGGTGGGTCTGTTCCCCCCGTAAAGGAGTCTGTCCAAAAACGAAAGAAAACATTCCAAAGAAAACGTGAAAAAGCCAGCCTTGATCAGGCCAGAGTTGGTGACTTGGTTCATGGGCCACTTTAAGCCTTGGTTTGTTTAACCCAGTGTTTCTCAACCTTGGCAGCTTTCAGACATGGGGACTTCAACTCCCAGAATTCCCCAGCCAGCCTTGATCAGGCCAGAGTTGGTGACTTGGTTCATGGGCCACTTTAAGCCCTGGTTTGTTTAACCCAGTGTTTCTCAACCTTGGCAGCTTTCAGACATGGGGACTTCAACTCCCAGAATTCCCCAGCCAGCCTTGATCAGGCCAGAGTTGGTGACTTGGTTCATGGGCCACTTTAAGCCCTGGTTTGTTTAACCCAGTGTTTCTCAACCTTGGCAGCTTTCAGACATGGGGACTTCAACTCCCAGAATTCCCCAGCCAGCCTTGATCAGGCCAGAGTTGGTGACTTGGTTCATGGGCCACTTTAAGCCCTGGTTTGTTTAACCCAGTGTTTCTCAACCTTGGCAGCTTTCAGACATGGGGACTTCAACTCCCAGAATTCCCCAGCCAGCCTTGATCAGGCCAGAGTTGGTGACTTGGTTCATGGGCCACTTTAAGCCCTGGTTTGTTTAACCCAGTGTTTCTCAACTGTGGCGGTTTTCAGACGTGTGGACTTCAACTCCCAGAATTCCCCAGCCAGCCTTGATCAGGCCAGAGTTGGTGACCTGGTTCATGGGCCACTTTAAGTCCTGGTTTGTTTAACCCAGTGTTTCTCAACCTTGGCAGCTTTCAGACGTGTGGACTTCTTGCTGGCTGGGGAATTCTGGGAGTTGAAGTCCAAACGTCTGAAAGCTGCCAAGGTTGAGAAACACTGGGTTAACCATTTAATTAAGCCACTGTTGGCAGGGTCACATAACAAGCCAAGCTATAACCAAACAAATTATGTCAAAACAAATTGTGGCTGTCAACTCAGCCAATTCCTCTTCTTCTTCTTGGTGGGAAGGAGGCTGAAACTCTCCCAGCCTAAGCATGGACCTTCTGTGGACTGAGGGCTGCCCCAAGGAATACAGACTTTAGCTTCCCAACTGTTTCCTGCACAACAACCCTTAAGGCGGGCCACTTACAAGCATTCCAGTCCCTAAAACTGGAAGCCGTGCCTGGCACCCTTTGCCAGCTGGCTGAAACCGTCTTCCTTAAAGCTGTTTTGTTTGACAGACTTTCAAGAGCTAGGTGGTTAAAGCGGATTGTGCGGGCAACTATTTGGATTAGTTGTGCTGTTTTTCTGTTTTATGTATACCGTCAGGAGTCAGACTAAGCTGGATGGCTTCAAAATATGAGAGAGAAAGGGAGAGGAAATAAAACTATCCTTTCCCTGTTTGCCCCTCCCCAAAAAATGAAGCATGTCATTAAAGAAATAAACGGTCTTCAGTGCTTTTCAATACTTGCGCACTTGACGCTCACTTTGCAGTCCATATCTGACCAACCTTTTGAGAGCCCAGATGCCACCTCATGGATTTTCCACCACCCAAAACCTTGCGAGATGGTAACATTTGTATGGGAGATCTTGCCAGATGTCGACCTCCTCAGGCCAGATGTCATCACAAGAGATGACAGCCTTCTGAAATTCTTTGGACGAGGCAGGTCCTCCATTGTTATATCTTCCTTTGGGTCAACGCAATGTCATCTCTGAGAAAGGGATGCAGGGAGAGAGTCCTCCTCCATTACACTGCTCTTCTTCTTGGCTTAGCCTTCCCAACCTTCATGCCTGGGCAAACTGCCAGATCTTGAGCGTTTTCTGGAAGACCAGCAGGGTCGGGGCGAAACTGGCCCAATGCAGAATTGATACTGTACAGTTGGAGGCCAACCCATGCATTCATCTGGTACCCAGAGGGGAGAGGTGAAAGGTGAGCCACTATGGGGCAGAACCATGGGCAGGAAGGCATGAGGAATGGGGTCTGAAGGAGGCATCTGCAATCCACATAAAAAAGGTTGGGGCTTCAGTCCCATGGCCTTGATTTTTGACTGCCCCCCCAGCAGACCACCCTGGATCCGAGTCTTTCTAGGAACCCACCCTGAAGATACAGAGGAATAGAAACCCAGCTGCCTCTTACTCATTGATCATGCAACCAAATTAGTTTGAATTTGGTGGACCCATTCCTGACTGTTTTTCCAGATGTATCCTAGCAGATACCATTCCTGCTTGTCAGCAACATCATTTCACCTGATGCTGCTCAACTGTTGCAGGGGAGGCAGGAGACCCCTCAATATCCTAATACCTGGGTCCGTGAGTGAAATAGGGGGGGAACGTTAGCTCTGCCTGCTAACGTTGTTTTATTATAAATTGGAATTTCTGGTTGTGACCTTGGACGTTTATGATGTGAGTTGTTTAAAGCAGTGTTTCTCAAACTTGGCAACTTTAAGGTGGGTGGACTTCAATTCCCAGAATTTAAAATTACCTATGATATGCATCATGTGGAGAAATTGGATAAAGGATCGTTTCTGTTTCTCTCTTTCTCATAACAAAGAACACACATACACACCCACACCGATTGGATTGCAAAATCTGGGAGCAAGATTTCTATTTCTGGGTTCTGGACAACTAAGAAACATTACACTTCCAATGCATGTGTAATGGTATGTAGGAATGACCTTGGGAGAAGAGGGGAAGAGATGCTGCCTAGGGAACAATCAGATAAGAGAGAGCATAGCCTGCAGCTGTATAACAGACAGGGAAAAAAAACTCAGAAAGGAACCTCCCTAACTTATCAGGCTGTAAAAGAGATGGCAGGAGATTTGTACTTTCAGACTTGCAAGATGCTGTTAATTTAGCCTTACAATAAAGTCGAATTAGCTCATCTGGTTGTGTTTCCTGTCTAGTCTACCTGGGAAGGCTGACAGCATGCTAAGACCTAACTCTCTGGAGAAAGCCTAATGTTGGGAAAGGTAGAAGGAAGGAGAAGAGGATGACCAGCAGCAAAGTGGATGGGGACACTGTTGGAAGACCTGAAAAACCAGGTTAGGGAGAGATTGTCATGGAGAAAATCTATCTATGTGGTCACTAAGGCTCAACAACAATTTGATGCCACATAAACAATCAGTCAATCATATTATGTAAACTTTTCCTCTACATTTCTGTCCTCCTGGCAACAACCAGATCCAGTTTGACTGGAACTCTATTTTACTGACATAGATGAGTGTTTTTCAAACTTGGCAACTTTAAGATGTGTGAACTTCAACTCCCAGAATTCCCAGCTAGCCATGCTGTGACCATGCTGGCTGGGTAATTCTGGGAGTTGAAGTCTCCCCATCTTAAAGTTGCCGAGTTTGAAAAACACTGCTTTAAAGGGTAGTTTTTCATGTTGTACACCACCCAGAGTCCCTGCCACGAGACAGGCAGCCTTATAAATCCTATAAACGAACAAACTGGACATCCTAATGCCAACCCACATTTAAAGTCGGGATCTGTTGGCAAGCAAGCAAGAACACACTGACTCAATTAGAAAGTGGGCAGAAAGTGAGCTCTGGCATTGTTGGAAAAAGGTTGGCTTCTGGTAAGAGATGGGGTTCCAAAGGGAAATGCAAGGGCCAAAGTATGTTTTGCAACGCTTTGCAATCCGGTCAGAAGTCCGGCAGTCTGGGGAGGGGGCTGGATGAGGCATCAACCGCAATAGCAGTGGGCGATCTGGCCTTGATCATTTCATCCGGTCAGAATTCCTCCCCACCTGTTCCCACCCCTCGCAGGCTTTCCATTCTTACCCGTTCTCCTTTTAAGCAGCCCTTGAGGGTCACCTGGACCCAAGCCAGACTTCTAAGAAAAAAGCCATTGTCTTTTTGTTGAAAACGACATGAGTAGCAAAGGAAAAAATGTCTGACGTTTCCTGCCAGGCCTTTTCGCCGGTCCTCTGGGTGGACAATTATGCCTCGGGCTGCGTTGGGTGGTGGTAAGAGAGGCAAGTTCTGCCAGACCTGTACTCCACCGGCTGCAAACTTCATTACAAGAAGACATTGGGAAAGTGGGGTTGGAGAGAAGGCAGAGAACCACCCGCCAAAACAATCCAGCGAACAGCCAGGAAGTGTCCCAATCAACTATGAAAGTCTTCCAAAAGATTACCCAGACTGCTGGCTTCCTGGATGCCCCTGTATTTACAACACAGGAGATTCTGGTCCTTTGGAGAGTAACAACCACCACAGAGGTCCTGGCCTACTTACCAGAAGTCCAAGGTTGAACCCCTAGCATCTCCGGTTAAAAAAGAATTAGAGGCACTTCATTTTATTTTGATTTATCTAGACAGGGTGAAAGAACGCCCCCTTCCCAATGACTCTGGGCACTTTTTGTTATGAAAAAGCTGGAACAATAAAATTAAATTTAAAAAAACGAGGGGGCAGTCAAAATCAAACCAAATCTTACAGGGACTCACTGCCCCTCTACCCCAAGGCTGGGGAAAATAACCAAGTTTTCAGCAGGTGTTGGGAAGCTAATTTTTGTCACTTGAGACCCTGGAGAGCTACAGTCAGAACAAACCACAGGATTGGTGGCACCCCCATTCAGGCACAAAGACCTGGGGAAACAAGCATTTCCTTTTGTCTCTGAACCCTGACACTGATAATAGTAATTATTACGACTGCAGCCTGTTTACAATCTCATTCCTGAGGCCGACTTTGAACTGTAACTGTTGTAGCTGAAGCAATGAGCTTGCGCACACACACACACACACACACACACACACACACACCCCTTCTGGCTTTTTTAGGTCCCTTGTTCTTGTAGTGTCTTGTCTGTTGAAGAATTCTAAGAAACTTGGAAACCTGTGTGCTCTTCTCTGTCATTTATTCTTAAAAAAAAAAAAAGCATTACTATACCGAGTAAAACAATGCTTCTCAATCTCAGGAACTTTCAGATGGGTGGACTTCAACTCCCAGAATTCCCCAGCCACCTGGCTGGCTGGGGAATTCTGGGAGTTGAAGTCCACCCATCTGAAAGTTCCTGAGATTAAGAAACCCTGCAGTAAGGGCTGTTGGATTTCTGAGCATTTCTGAACCTTCCTTGGGCTCTGCGGTGGTTGCATTTAGCAAAAGGGTCTGAGCACCACTCCTCTGTTCGCCCAGCAATCATTCAGAGGGCAGATGGATGCTCTACAGATTAATTCAGCACCGCATAATCCAGGTTTAATTCTGCAGCACAGCCATCACTCTGCAGCATCATTCAACATAGACTGATTCGAAGGTTGGGGTCTCTCTGAATTTTGCCAGCTCTTCTGTTGATCATCTCCTATCCCAGGAGTCATCTTATACAAGGCACGTCTTGTATACCCGTCTGCGGTGAATGGGATGGTGCCCAGCTTAATTTTCCATCCCTCCTTGCCTCCTGGCTGTTTCTTTTTTCTTTCCAGAACTTGCATTGGTTTGCTCCGTTATTATGGAGGAGAATCCGGACCGGGTGAGTGCCAAACCGTTGCATTCCAGCAGTTGCTGTGATCTTCCCATGTATTAGCCTTCTATTCCTGTCCAGATCTGGTTGGTGGCAATTTTGCAGGTTGTGCCATCAAAGAGTGTCAAAGCTCTATTGATCATCTGGGGAAATTCCGGGAAGTTAACTGGAAAAAAATGCCCCCCACCCCGCAAAGGCTAACCTAGATGACCAAGAAGATGGAGCAACTTCTTCAGGAAGAAAGATTAAAATGTTAATGGATTTTTGGGGGGGGAGCAAGTTACAGAAGCCCTTTAAAATTACCTATGATGTGCGTCATGTGGAGAAATTGGATAAAGGGACATTTTTGTCTTTCTCATAACACAGGACACACATACACACCCACAATGATTGGATTGCAAAATTTGGGAGCAAGATTTCTATTTCAGGGTTGTGCAAAACTAAGAAGCATTAAGCTTCTAATGCATGTACTGTATAATGGTATGTGGGGATGATCTTGGGAGAAGAGGGGGAGAGATGCTGCCTAGGGAACAATCAGATAAGAGAAGGGATAGCCCACAGCTGTATAACGGATAGGAAAAGAAACTCAGAAAGGAACCTCCCTAACTTATCAGGCTGTAAAAGAGACGGCAGGAGATTTGTACTTTCAAACTTACAAGATTCTGTTAATGTAGCCTTACAATAAAGTCGAATTGGCTCATCTGGTTGTGTTTCCTGTCTGGTCTACCTGAGAAGGCTGACAGAATGTTATGTGAAGACCTAACTCTCTGGAGAAAGCCTAATGTTGGGAAAGGTAGAAGGAAGGCGAAGAAGAAGATGACCAGCAGCAAAGTGTACGGGGGCATCATTGGAAAATCTGAAAAACTAGGTTAGGGAGAGATTGTCAGGCCCAGCCCAAGAACAACAGTGAAACAGTCCAGTTGAGTTAAGTTCCTTTATTTGCTTACACCTTATAGACAGAATCTTGCCAAACTCAATCTATACTACAGCAACTAGTGGATATACCCTGGGAGATTCTAGGGAGTGCCTATCCTGAACCTCTTTCACTTCCCACACTCCCCCTGAGGACTGTGTTGCCTTTTGCTTCCTTTCCCCTGCTGGAATGCACCCCCTCCTTCCTGATAGCCTTGATCTCCCACAGAGATTGTCATGGAGAAAATCTATGTGGTCGCTGGCTAGGGAATTTTGGGAGTTGAAGTCCCTAAAGTTGCCAACTTTGAAAAACACTGACCTAGACTACAGATAGTCCTTGCTTAACAACCACAATAGTGACTGGAAAATTCATTGTTAAGCAGGGCGGTTGTTAAGTGGGTGGCACCCAATTTTAAGACCTTTTTTGCAGTGGTCATTAAGCAAATCACTGTGGCCATTAAGCGAATCACACAGTTCCCCATTGATTTTGCTTGCTGGAAGCTGGCTGCGAAGGTCGCAAATGGCAATCATGTGACTCCAGGATGCTGCAACCATCGTAAGTGCAAGCTGGTTGCCAAACGGCAGGATCATGATCAAGTGACCGCGGGGGTGCTGCAACGGTTGTAAGTGCAACGACCGGTTGTAAATTCCTTTGTTCAGCACCACTGTAACTTCAAATGGTCACTAAATGAATGGATGTTAAGTGAAGACTACCTGAATAGTAACAGAATCTTGAAAGCCTGGCTGAGTTTTTCCTCCCCTCCCTCTTGTACTCAAGGGAGTTAAGTCAGAGCCAGTCTGAATTTCTTCCTAATATTTTCTTTGTTTCCAGGGTTAACATATGTTTTTGTACACATTTTTGTCACCATTGTTGCATAGTTTCCCCAAGGTCATCTCTGTGGTTCTCTTTACCTCCTTTGCCTTCCAATGCAGTTAAAAGCCCGCCTGCCCCCTTCCTCCTCCCCCAGAGGCCAATGAAAAGAAGGGCAACCACAAAGGATAGCCCACCTTGGCTGTAAGGGGTCACCCATTCAATCTGTGGGGTGGGAGATTCAAAACCGATAAAAGGAAGAATGAAGTTTTATTTTGATTGGATATGCAAAAAGAGAAAGGAAGAGAAAAAAATGGGGGGGGAGATAGCATATTCTCTCTTGTATTAATTTTAGATATGTATTCCTGCATAATTAAGCACTTTAATTATTAATACTAAAGTCAGCTTATTTAACAACAGGAAAAATGGGGAATTAAACATATAAACTAGCCTATGGAGTCCAGGGTTCTGGATAACCTGCCAAATGGGGCTCTTCACAGTAAAATGCTTGTTTGAATATGGAAAAAGACTGTTCTGTACTTGGTGGAAGGCATTTCCAACCTTGTTTATCACCTTCTTGACATCATAAAAGGCCCAGCACCCATTTCTGTTATTCTCCTTAGCTTTCAAACTGTTAGTTTGTACTCCGGGACTAAACCCACATATAGCAAAGCCATTCATTCTTTCCCAACAATATGTGACAGAATTGTGTTCAAAAGGGGGGAGCCATTCGAGCACCACGCCATCATGTCTGCCATTGTGTCTCCCCCTCACCTTGTCTTCTTGAGGCTCAACAGACCCAGTTCCTTTGACCACTCCTGATAGGATGTCGCCTCCAAGCCCTTCACCATCCTTGTTCCTCTTCTTTCCTTCTTGTATTGTGGTGGGTTTATGAGCTTCCTGGAGGCATCTGGTTGGCATTGTGTGGCACAGAACATTGGACAAGACACATAGAATCTTAGGGTTGGAAGGGACATTTGAGGTTATGTAGTCCATCCCCCTGCCCAAGAATCCTCAGACCATCCCAGGCAAATAATTGTCCAACCTTGGCTTGAAAGCCTCCAGTGATGGAGCCCCCAAGACTCCCGGAGGGAGGCTGTTCCTCTGCTTCATAGTCTCATGGTTAGGAAATTCCTCCTTATTTCAAGTTTGGATCTTTCTCCATTAAGTTTCCATGCATTGGTTCTTCTCTTACATTTGGGCCCTATGGAGAATAAACGCACCCTCTCTTCCCTCGGGCATCCCTTCAAGGATTGGAAGACTGTGATCATGTCTCCCCTTCGCCTTCTCTTCCGTAAACTAAACAGCCCCAGTTCTTTTCCCTGTTCTTCATAGGGCCTCCAACCACCTCACCATCTTTGCTGCTCTTCTCTGCACTCTTTCCAGTTCCTCAGCATCCTTCTTGCATTGTGGGGACCAGAACTGGATACCCATTATTACCAGTGTAGTCTGACCAGTTCAGCATAAAGCAGAACTTTCTCTGAATTTGTAACTCCCCCAAGAAAACATCCTCTTCAGCAGAAAAGCAAGTTGCAGAACTGTTGCAATCTTTTCATGTTTTCCTCATTGAACTTTATTGTCCCCCACCCACCCTGATGGTAAGTCTGGGAACAATGTCCTCTACAAGGGAAGGCAATAATTTCTCAAGAAAACCAGCGCTCTGTTGGCATCAATCTGGTACCCCACCCACATATCAAAATTGGCCTTCTTTTGGAGAATCCACAGTAAGTTGAGAGCCAACTTCTGGAACAAGCCCATCCATTTCCTGATAGGAAAACAAAGTTCTCATCCCAACCTCCCTATTCTGCTAAGTATGGATCACTAACCCCCCCCCCGCCGCCGCAAGCAATGAGTTATTATGGAATATGGGTTAGCAGAAATCTACTAAAGATGAATATGGGTCCTTCATGGATTCATTGGGCAAACAGGTTGACGTCTTGAATGGGCATTGCTCTTCTGTGTCACGGGGTTTCAAGTTTTCTGGAATGGAAATGGTTTTGCTGCTTCCTACCAAAGGTTGAGTGGGGTGACAGAGGTTGGAGGACAGTCAAAAACTTCCCTTGTTGGATTCTGCCCCTTGTTGATTTTGGATGCAGTGAGAGAAAGGAAGAAAGAACATAGCGAAGGGATAAAATTAATCTTGCAGGAAAGGTATGTAATGTGGGCATTAGGTTCCTTCCAGGCATCTGGGTCTAAAAATGTTGCTTACAGTATTGCTTCATTGCGCCCTCTAGTGGACGAAGGATGAAGGTAGTTGCATCACGATCCCTGGAAAAGCTCCTGTGTGCAGGACCTGAGACAAAGACTTTTTCATCCCATTTTCACAGATCAGTTTGCCTGACTGAGATTTACAGATGGAGAAAACAGTATTTCAGAAGCCAGAAGGTTTTCTTTTTTAGGTGAAGCACGTATGTGTTGCATTGATTTCCAGAGGTGACTCTTGTCACAGAAGAGAAGGACGGTTGCCATCTGTGGCTTTTACGAAGTGGTTACATACATTTGTTTTAAATTTAAAGGTTTCACTGAAAAAAGCAAGGACCAAAATTAAATGCCAAGATCACTGCAGTCTCAATGCCCACCAACAGGTACAGCTTTTGCTTAATTCAGCACTTTATGTTAAACAGAAGGTGTTACTGTATAATGTGAGCAATGTTGAGTCCACTAGTCATAAAGCTGTCCAAATGTTAGCCTAAGGAGTTATTACCTGTTCCATCAGATGGGTGGAAAACTGCAAACACAAGAACAGGAACAAAATTCTATTTCACTCTTTTTGGCAAGAGTTTTATTAGATGTTGCTTTTTTCAGAGGCTCTGAAAAAAGCCTTAGGATTTTTCTGGCAGGTATGTTTAGGCTCTAGCGTTCATAATTAAGGGCCCCTCTTTACAGAATTATGATTGGGTCGCCACAAGACCCTAAACTAGGCTAAAATGCGCTTGGGTAAGGAAGAGTATTGATGCTTTTGAGCTTTGGTGTTGGAGAAGACTCCTGAGAATACTGTGGACAGACAAGAAAACAAACTGATGGATCCTGGAACAAATCAACCCCAAATTCTCACCCGAGGCACAAATGACCAGGCTCAAATTATCCTACTTTGGACACATTATGCAAAGACCCAACTCTCTGGAGAAGCTCTGATGGTGAGAAAGGTGGAAGGAAAGAGAAGAAGAGGATGACCAGCAGCAAGAGGGATGGACTCAGTTACAGTGGCAATGGGTACACCATTGGAAGACCTGGAAGACCAGGTTGGGGACAGATCCTCCTGGAGAAAATCTATCCGTGTGGTTGCTAAGAGCTGACAGCAAGTTGATGGCACATAATTAAATTTATGGTTTAGTATGTTGGATGAACCAGGCCATCACATAATGTCGTAATAGGGTTCGTTTGAGCACTGAAGTTATGAGAACACAACATCTGTGTTTTGTTAACCCAGGTTTTAGTGTGTTGTATGAGCCCAGCCTACATGCTTCACTTACTCCAATCCAGAAAAGCAACTTGGCTACATTACTGCTCCTGTTGCTGAGTGGGGCTGTGGATGCTTGCCGACAAATCCCACTTCAACAGAACTACAATTTTACTCCATCTGGCAGAGTCACGAATGTGATTTATTTATAGGAGGGAATTTCGGATTCAAATCTTTGCTTATTTCCAAGGTTTGCTCAGTGATTTTGGGCCAGCGGCTGTCTACCAGCAATTCCAGTCGATGGAAGAAGAACTGGAACACATAGAGGGAATCCTCAGGATGGATCAGACGAGCATGGATTGGAGCCCATCTGAAGTTGTCACTCCGTGTTCTTTTCTTCTTTCCCTCACCGAACCCAAAAGGGGCTTCTTCTTGACCTCCATCCCACCTATCTGCACAGAACAAGCCAGCATTGCTTTTTGGTGCTATGCAGCATCTCCTTTGAAAACCAGATCTAAAGTGCAGCTGATCAAGTGACTCAGGTTTGAGATTACCTGGGACAAGCCCATGGTTGCCATGCTGGCCATGAACTCCTGTATATTCCCAGAAACTTCTTCCAAGGGAGAGTTTGGAGTTCCCCAGTACCAAATGCTGGAGGAATTCCAATTCCAGCCCAGCTACAAGAGCCTGGAGATCCAGAAGGAAAGGGGTCCTGTTATGCAGAACCCCTTACTTGACTTGACCTGTTGGCCCAGGGTCACAATTAGGCACTCACAGCTCTTATCTCCATAACAGGACCCCTGGACACCATCAGATTGTTCCAGACAATCCCCACTGCACCCCCTCTCCTGATGTCAACCTTTCAAGCTAGTCCAGATAGAAAACCAAAACCATGAGTCCTAACATTACCCTTATGGTAAAGGTACAGTGACAGAATCTTGCAAGTCTGAAAGCACTTCCCCCCTCCCCTGCCTTTACTTTCCAGAGAACTAGGGAGGGTCAATTCTGAGATGCTTTCTCCAGCCCCGTTCCTTCTGTGGGCTGAGATCTCTCTTGTCTGACCACTGTCTAGGCTGCGGCTCTTCCTCTTGTCTCCCAAGATAATTCTCACAGCCCACTACACCTACTATGGGATCCAGGATGGTATAGGACCTGAAACCCAGCAAGACAGATTTCAGACATTGCCACTTCCCCCAACCAGGTCTTAGTAATACACCCTCGTTCTTGTCCAGGTTGTGCGCAGACGTGGTCTTCTGCTGTACAGATGTGACATTTACTTTTACCAGCCTGATGACAGGACCTTCTGCCATTTGGCCACCTAAGTTCTAGGTTGAGGCAGCCAGGTGAGAAAAGGAGACAGTCACCAAAATGGACACCTGCTTTGCCCTGTAAGGCCTGCCCAGCTCCTTCCACTGTAACTCCTCCCATTTTACTACAGGCGCCCTTTGCCTAGTCACCTCTAGGTCCTCCTTCATTCCAAGCATGAAGTGAAGGCCCTACACAAAGTATTCCTTTCACTCCTGGATACTTTCCAACCATTGCTATCCTCAATTCATAAAATATGGCTTTTGCCATTTCAAAAGAATAATGCTTTCAAAAGACCCCCATCCCTCAAGAACAATGCTTCTTTCTAAGCACCTTACAGCCGAGGTAGCCTGGACAAAAAAGTAATGTTTAAACCCAACGTTTAAACTTCAGAAAACATGAAGGATCTAAGTCAGCCTTCCCCATGCTGGCGTGCTTTAGGTATAAGGTTGGCAAGAGCATCCTGAGGGGGTCAAAAAAAGTCAAGATGGAGGTTTCTATTGTGTGATCATCGCCACCATCTTGACTTTGTTGACCCCCCCATAGCTGCTGCTAATTGTTGGATTCCATTTTTCAAGGACATGTAACTGATTCTGCTCCCATTGGGGAGGGAAGCCACCTCCTATTAGTCTTGTGAATGACCAGCTCCCAGCTGTGGCCAGACAGCAGCCTTTCTATCTTCCCAGCAAAAACAGCTGGGAAGCAGCTGAGAAATCAGGTCTCTTCCACTTCTCATCCAGCCCCCTGAACTGCATCTGTTCCAGCTTTCAATTAATTACTTGATTGTCAGGAATTAAATAATGGATTGCAGTTGCAGCAAGGCTGTTTCCAGTTAAACATTAGGAATATTTCCTAGAAGTTAGGGGAAAAATTCCTAATGGTGGAGCCAATTATTAAGAAAGGCGGTGAGATCCTCTTTGCTGGATACAGAATCCTAAAAACTTAAATAATACAATAAGTTATAAATAAATACAATACATGAAATAAACTAATGCCTTTATTTAAACCAGTGTTTCTCAACCTTGGCAACTTTAAGTCCTGTGGACTTCAATTCCCAGGATTCCCCAGCCAGCAAGGACTTAAAGTTGCCAAGGTTGAGAAACACTGATTTAAAGCAATGAGTGGAACTAAACCTTTTCCCTGGAAGATTTCATGTATTGTTCTGATTGAAACTGTCTTCCTGTAGCTGGACCAGGATGCCTGTTTGCAAACAGACAGCAGTTGAATGCCTAGGGGAGGGAGGGTGGAAATAGTGGATCTTCACATCACACAACTTCAGCACCTTAGACAGCAACCTCGCATTGTTAGGATACAAAAGGTGTGGGGGCAATATAGACAAAAATCAAGCCATTACCATAATGTCCAAGACAAAATTTGGCCTGGGTGGGTGAAGATATGGACCATCTGTAGCTGTTCCTGCTGAATCAAAAACAAAAATAAAACTTATGGTATTATTTATACCACACATCCACACAGAGCAGTGTTTTTCAAACTTAGCAACTTCAAGAGGGGTGGACTTCAACTCCCAGAATACCCCAGCCAGCAGACAGGCACCCTGTCTCAGGGCCTGGAGGCTTTGGATGGGGAGGAACCATCTTTGACTCAATCCTACCAAGACCAAGTGGCTGTGGTGTTTGGACTGCCCAGATGTGGGGATATTCCAACTTTAACCTTGGATGGAGTTGAACTTCCCCATTCAAGGATGGTGTGCAATTTGGGGGTCTTCCCGGATTTACTGCTCCTGCTTGATGAGCGAGTGGCAGCTGTGGCTTTTCCCCAGCTTCATCTGTTGCGCCAGTTGCACCCTTTCCTCGATTCAAGGGCCCTTCGGACAGTCCCTCATGCCCTGGTCACCTCACAGATTGACTACTGCAAGTCACTTTACATGGGGCTGCCCTTGAAGACCACCCAGAAGCTTCAGCTGGTCCAGAATGCAACAGCATGGGCAGTGATGGGCATGCCTCACTATGTCCATGTAGCACCTCTCTTTGCGAGCTGCACTGGTTGCCTCTGGGTGCAATTCAAGATGCTGATCACTACCTATAAAGGCCTACATGGCATAGGGCCTGGTTACTAGAGGGATTGCTTGTTTCCCATAGTATCTTCCTGGCCAAACTGACTTGACAGGGTTGGCACTCTCTGGGTTCCAATGCCATCCATCTGGGCCCCGGAAGCAGTGCCTGCCCTCTGGAATGAGGTTCCCCCCCCCAAATTCAAAGAGCTCCCACACTCCTGGGATCTAAAAGGCCTTTAAAGACCTGGCCCTTCATCCAGGCCTTCGGAGAGGACAACTGACACCCCCTTTCTTTTCTGTCCCCCTCTGGGTTGGTATATAAATCCCCCTTTACTTTTGAGTTCTCTTCTTGTCTTCCAGCTGCAGGGTCGTGTTAAATATTTGTTGGAAGGAATAGATAAAAAATAGAAATAAAAAGAGTCCAACAGAAGAAAAGATGGCTAGATAAGACACGGATGACAAAAGCAGGAACTTACAATTCAAGAATGGCTCTCCTGGCACATCTCCTTTTGATCTTTTCCAGCTTTGGATTACTGGGGCAACAGGTTTGGATCTGATACATCTCATGTTCCTGGAATACTAGGAATACCTGGAATTCTAGGAAACCCTGGACCACAACCTGAATCATTCGCTATTATCTTACCCTTGTGCAATGTTAATTTGCTCTTTGCTTGTAAAGAACTTGTTCCATGTTCCATATTTGTTTTATCATATTGACATTATGTGCTGTCTTGATTTTTTGTAAAATACCTTATCCTCAATGAACTGAAAATAGATGTATAGCTGATAGGCTAATGATAGAACCTAGGACCATCTTAATCAAGCATTTTGTTTCTTAGAGTAGCCAATCTGATGCCCGTGGGAGGCTTCTAAATCGTAGAAAACATACTCTTTTCCTTCCAGTAGTGACACAGGATACTGCTTAGGGCAGTGTTTCTCAACCAAAGCTGGCTGGGGAATTCTGGGAGTTGAAGTCCACGCATCTTAAAGTTGCTGAGGTTGAGAAACACTGGTTTAGGGAATATCTTGGATGTTGGGATATAGGGATATAGATACAGGGAATATCTTAGATATAGGGAATATCTTGGATGTTGATATCCATCCATCCATCTGCTGTACAGAATGTCAGTATACTCCTTCCATCTTTTATTTTCTTGGAATCAGTTACTAGCTACTATCAGTTACTAGTACTATCAGTTACTATCTATCCATTGGCCTTTCAGGATATCAATAGGTTGGAACCTCAT
This sequence comes from Python bivittatus, assembly GCF_059951505.1. Taxonomy (NCBI): domain Eukaryota; kingdom Metazoa; phylum Chordata; class Lepidosauria; order Squamata; family Pythonidae; genus Python; species Python bivittatus. Next base: position 5,506,437 of record NW_028277087.1, read on the forward strand.
CCAGAGCTTTTGGAAGAGTCTCCTTGTTTTTCCACGTCTGTTTCTGTCTTCGTCATCTTTACAGATGTCATTGTATTACTGCTATTTGTCTCTTAACTATGTTAGAAAGTAGTTATGAAAGAGCTAAACGAATGCCCTTTTGGAAGGGAAGTGAGTGTTTTCCCATTACACAGGCACAAGAGGGCCAGTTAACATAGATAAGAAAGGAATGCAAGGACAATATTATGCTCATAACAACCAAGATAAGAGGTGACATGATGAGAAATCAGACTATTCCTTATTAGGAAAGTGAAACTTGAGAATTCTAGAACTAGACATGTGCAGACTAGCTGTTTACAATTGCCTATTAAATGGCTTTGCCCCCCCTGCAAGGGGCCGGCCTCATTCAGTGCTTTTGCCCTGGGTGCTAATAAACTTTTTGAACTCTGGATAACGATGTTTTGATCTGAGCAAGGAACAAACGACTGTATAGGGAAGGAATTCTTCCAACTACAGCTGTCTTAAATACAGTCATCTTTCTTGTCTTTAGCTTCTTTTCTCTTTTTATCAATTTCTGCCATCTGTTCTGACGTCCAGCTTGTTTTCTTCTGTTTCTCAGGCTTTATGTAATGCTCCTGCTGCCTATTTCCCCACAACAACCCTGTGAGGTGGGTTGGGTTGAGAGAGGGGGACTGGCCCAAAGTCACCCAGCTGGTTTTCCTGCTTAAGGGAGGACTAGAACTCGCACCCTCCTGGTTTCTAGCCCAGCGCCTTCACCACCACCACAAACTGGCTCTCCCACAAAAAACAGATAGCTTTCCAGGATGCACAGCGTGTACATCTGCAAAAAATAATTAAGGGTTGGTTTAACTCAGTTGGGATATTATTTTAGTTCCCTCCCTCATGCAGTAACACAAACACCCACTGTTTTCTACTTGTTTTAATACAGAGTTGCTCAGAGAATTGAACAAATAAATGTTATTGATGCAATATCCATAACTGATTGTTTATTTTGGTTGCATGACTTATTTTGCTTTTTCATGTTATTCTCAGTTAGGATACTCAACTTTTTCCTTCCGCAGCAGAGCAACGGGTGGACCATTAAACGTACATTAACTCAGTGTTTTCCAACCTCGACAACTTCAAGATGTGTGGACTTCAACTCCCAGAATTCCCCAGCCAGCCATGCTGGCTGGGGAACTCTGGGAGTTGAAGTCCACACATCTTGAAGTTGTCGAGGTTGGAAAACACTGCTTAACTTAGCGTTAAAATAGGAACTCTGGGAGTTGAAGTCCACACATCTTGAAGTTGTCGAGGTTGGAAAACACTGCTTAACTTAGCGTTAAAATGCTTTAATCAATCACATTTCAGCTCCTGTCGCTTTAATTCGCTCGCCCCGCTCGGTTCTTCAGAGAAGGGGCGTGGCTTCTACGAAGCTTTTTCTCTCAGACGGAATTCCAGCTTCACGCCGCCACGTGATCTAGCGCATGCGTGTTGTGGGCGTTCCATTTTGCTCGCGCGTGTATCGTGTGCGTGCCTACGTCCCTACGTTGGAAGTCGTTTTTTTTTCCTTTTCCCTCTGTTGATGTATCGGTCGTCAACTTCTCGGCTTTAGTTTAACGTGGCGACAAAGCCAAAACTAGTTATGTTTATTCGAAGGAAAAGCGTCTCAGATTCCAAACCGCTCGGCACGTCGGCCTTTTGCAGCCGAGAAATAGCTCAGAGACAATATTTTTTCGCCTGAGGAAGCGGAGACAAAATAGGCGGGGCGGAGTTGATTGGCTTTTCGGGAGGGTGTCCCACCCCCTTCTCTCATACGCGCGCTTCTTAGGGACCCCGCGTCCCGATTGGCTAGTCAAGTGCTCGTTCTCCCGCCTTTCTCCCCTTTCCGCGTGGATCGATTCTCTACCTTCACCCCGCTTTTCCTCGACTCTCGAGCTCTATTCTGATTGGCCTTCCGACACTCCGCCTCCTTTAGAGTGACGGTTTGATTGGAGAACCGACGTGTGCGTCAACGGGCTGGGGTGGAGCTATAAAGAGCGTGTCTCTCCCTCCCCCCTCGTCCCGCTACTTCTACCTGCGCGGCTCCCACCTCTCAAGCCTCCTGTTCCTGCCGCGCTCGACGGCCTTCTCAGACAGTTGAGTTAGCGCAGGCGCAGAGCTCGAGACGCGTGCGCACTAAGGGGCTATTCTTTTCCCTTCCCTGATCTCGGCTCGCGCCTCTCGGGCGTACGGTCAGCCGCCTGCTCATTGGCTGGTCCGTTGTTAGAGCGTCTGGCCCGGTCGACGGTTGAGGCCTAAAGTTCTGCGCAGGCGCAGAACGCGACTAAGGTAACAAGGCTCGCACTCGCTCTGACGGGCCTTAAGAAAAAGAAGGAAACCCGCCCGCTCGCTGTTGCCAACGCCGTCGCCACCTCCTCCTCCGTGAGGGGAAAAGAGAAAGAAGCCCGGAAAGACCTGGAACAGCTGCCGCCGCCGCCGCCATCATGAGCGTGGAAGCATACGGGCCCAGTTCGCAGACGTTGACTTTCCTCGACACGGAGGAGGCCGAGCTGTTAGGCGCTGACACGCAAGGTTCCGAGTTCGAGTTCACCGACTTCACCTTGCCCAGCCAGACCCAGACGCCGCCCGGGGGAGGCTCCGGCAGCGGAGGAGGCGCCGCCGCGCCGGGCACCCCAGGTCTCCCGGGGGGTGGCGTAGGAGCGGGCGCGGGGGGGGCGCCTTCCGTCGTCGCGCCAGGGCAGCTGGACGCCCAGGTGAGGCCCGCGAAGAGGGGAGGGTGGAACTGCGAGGCGGGACGGTCTGTGAGTTCAAAGACGGCGGGAGGGGGAGGCGAACTTTGAGGCCACGTCTTGTACGTGTGGCACTTGGCGCGGGGTCGGGGCAGGGGATGGAAGGGCTACTTGCGGCTCCCGAGTGGGGGAGGCGAAGAGGCCGAGGGCTTTTGTAAGCAAATGCGCGACCGTCTGTGGGGTTTGTTTCTGGGAATGTTTAAAAATCGCCCCGGGAAGCCATACAAAGCCTAGTGGGAAACCCTGTAACCCTAGGCTTACCCTTATTGGCATGAATACTCGAGGGGTCTATTTCTATACGTGCAGGTTTTGTTGGCTTTTTCTGGAAAGGAGACAGATGGGACACTGATGAAGCATCCACACATTTATCTGCAGGCAATACACATTGTAGAAATATCGCTATTGTATAATGTCTATACAGGGTATGATTATATAATGAATTATGATTTTCAAATATGTGTGTGTTTGTGTGTTACCAGATGTGAGTATTTACATGTTTCATTGGGGTAACTGTTAGTTACTTCAACAAAAGGGAAGGGCCCAGTGGTACCTTGAACAATACTGTTTGCTATGGCAGGGGTTTTCAAACGTTTTCAGGCCATGGAAGCTGTTAATTAAAAAAAATACACTCTGGAACTCCTCAAGAGGTAAAGCTCTAGTAATAGCCTGAACACAGCCAATTTTCTATCTTGAATAGTGCGATGGATGTTGGAATTATAATGGCTTTTCAGTGAGTCTTAATGGCAGCTAACTTTGATTTGAAGCTGATGTGTAAGTCATTCATCCTCAAGGTGGTATTGTATGCACCTGTTTCACAGAAGACTGAATTGAACTCAGTGGGGCATTGAATATTCATAGTGGTGTTCTTCAAGAAAGTAATTTGGAAATTCCCAGTTTCTGTGGGCTTCCTTGCATGGCCTTTTTAAGAGTAGTTCTTACTTATAGAGGTAACTACTTGAATCATCTATGAGAGCAGAATGTGTGGCTCTATGTGTTAAGCTCTTTAAGCTTTTAGTGTTTAAAGCAGTAGAAACAGAACTGGGGATTGTATATGTGTCTCTGGAAAATAGAAGAAGAATGAATAGTGGATAAAAGATATATCTTGTGATTAACGCAGTATTTTATTTGTTGGGAAAATAGGTGGGAATAAAAGGTATGTTTGCCACCTTGGGTTGACCAAATTTTTAAAAAGGGATAAATATATAATAATAATTTTAGACAAGAGAACTTGTATGCACAGAAGCACTTCCTAGATTAAGGGGAGATTTATCCCTCAATTAAGGATAAGGTTTTCTATCATAGCAGGTATTTATTGTGGCTAGAGTAGCAATAGACAGTACTTTAACTTCTGAGTAATTGGGTGAGACCTAAACTGGGGGGCAAGGTGTGTACATGTATAATTAACATCTTTCCCAAGGAAGTGCCACCCTGTTAAAAGAGATGATTCCTAGTCTGCACTTGGTATTTGTTCTGCTTAATCTTCCATCTGTTAGGCCAAGTTTCCTCTAATGTGAGTCTTTAGGTGATTTAATCATCTTGCTCTGGACAAGTCATTTGAAGTTTTGTAAATATATCTGTAAGGATAGAATTCTTTTAGTACAGATGTGGGTTTTCAGGGTATGCCATAAGTTTGTGGTGCCTTTCTAAGAATTTTCTGTTCTGTAATTTAACTGGTGTAATGGAAGGCATTACCTCTTTTTCTTCACCATGAAAATTAGAAAGAACTTCTGGCTTTACAGTAGGAAAATAGTGTTTGGATGGGTATTTGATAATTTCTGAATGTTTGTTTGTATACTTTGTAGCTCTCAGGATGATATATAATGGGCATGGGTAAATTTAGTATAAAATAAAAAGTCAGTGACATAATACATTTAAAAGCTCTATAACTTGGATAAATCATGGTAAGATTAAAAAGAAAAAAAGAAATATGGTGCACATATACTTTATTCCCAAATAGAAATGAAGTAGGAATGATATCCAAAACATAGTATGCCTGCTTAATTCCCCAGAAGAAGGCTTTCCTTGAAATGTGTTGGAGAGTTTAGAGTCAAGAATATGTGCACCACATTCCTTTCTTTTAGTGTTGAAAATTAACCCATCATAAACTTAAAATAGTTCTATCCTGTTTGTGAAAAACCTGTTGCTGTATTAATAATAAAGGGTCTTCAGTTTTTGAAATTGAAATTGGCAATCTGGAAAAGGCTCCAGTGATGAAAGATGTATTTTTAAAGTGTTAACAACACAAGACATTGGGTGGTTGTACTGTGTTTCCTGTTAAAAGGAAAATCACATTTTAAGTCTTCATTAAATAGTTTTCTTGGCAGCTGTACAGAAGTGGCTGGTCATTGCCTTCTTCCAGGATGTTTGTTTTACTTCCAGGCTTGCCTAGAGGCCTGAGAGTTCCTGCAGGTGCCCCCATGCGATGCTGACCAGGCCTGACCCTGCTTAGTTTCTGTGTTGCCTCCTGCCAAGACAAGAATGTTAGCTTTGTGAATTGGATGAAGGTATATAGCCAGAAAAGCTTACATTTATGGCTTCTAGTGTTGATCTGAACAAGTTATCCATCCCCGTCTTAAAATCTGTAGCTAATCAAAGAATAGCTGAATATGGAAATAAGGAGATCCCCCTGCCTGGGCTGTCAGAACTTTTCAGTGGAATTCTTTGTAATTCTTTGTTCTCGTTTAAGCAATTTTTCAGTCATTCATTCTGGGAAAGATTTTCTCAAAGATCCTTTTGAAAAAAAGACTCCAGTGAAGAATGAAAATTCGGTTATTTCTGCTTTTGGAAGCCTTCAGTCATTCTTTACTAGTATTTTTCAATATGAGCATCCCAGAGTAATCTAGGAATGGTTGAGCTATAAATGCTGTGAAATAAATGCTTTTTTTTTTAAATTACAACCTGGTCACATTAGGGTGATAAACATATATTGGTATTTGATTTATCCAGTAACAGCTGAGTCCATCTGTGTAATTCAAAAAGATAGTTATAGCTTCTGCTATTTTATGTGTTACATCTCTATAACAGATAATGCTTCTATGTCTCCTCAGCCTTAACATGGAAAGAATTAAGCATGTTGTTACATTTGTTAGCTCAGAAAAAAATGTGAATGGAAAACCCAGCAAGAAAAACTTCTGCACACAACTTACTGTTCAACATGATTTTGTCCACTCTCTTTTGATCTTCTCCAGAATTTTCCACTACCACTTCAGTGGCTTCTTTATACTGAAAGCTTAATATTCGTGGTTATGGGCAGGTTGGTACAGGTCACTTCAGATGCAGAGGCTTGAGGGGATGATAAACTAGCCATGTACTAAGGCATCTCAGAGGATATTATCCTTTAAAAAACAGATGAAAATAATATCTTTACACAAAGATATTTTCCTGTGTATGTCTTATTTTAAACTGGAAATAAGCATGTTAGCCTGAATTGCATATAACTTTAAGATGCAGTATTATACGTATAAACAGGAAGTTTCCCTCAGAAAGAGCTGAGTTTAAGAACACTGCTTTCTACTCCCCCTTGCCTAACATAGCAGGGAGGGAAAAATAACTTGGTTTTCAAGTTAGCAGATTCTTTGTTTGGACTTTACATGGGATTAGTAATTCTGCTTTAAAGATAATTATGACTCAGGGGGATTAGGAGGGAACAGATTAGAGGGGAAAGTTGGCAGTTTTTATAGCCCACTGTTCTTCATTGCTCATAGAGAAAATAGGCAATCTGTGATACTGAATCTCTTTTTTGTGGCCTGAAGAGCCCAATCCAACATAGACTAGTCTACTATTTTGAGGTGAGAATCAGGCAAAAAACTAATATGAATCTTAAAATAGGCTTAATTATAGACCCAAAAAATGAAAGTTCCAGAACACCCTGTCCACCATGATATTTTTTAGTATATCAAAAATGTTAAGCGCAGTCTGTGATCACCAAAAAGTATTCATCAACTCTATACAGCAACATACTGGGAATCTACTCACCAAAGACTAGGTTTTAGATTATTTTCCTATTTGTATGGAAGGGAAAGAGGGAAATGTGTGAGCCCATATTTTGAGCAGCCTCCTTCTTGCTCATGTGTGTAATTATAATTTACTTATGTAAATTACATATGTAAATTATAGTTTACATATGCTTGCATTTGTATTCCTCAAAATGGATTTGTCAAACTGCCGTGTCTCATCTTCTGACTAAAAGAAGATTGGATGGGCTTAAAACATAATTTTGAAGTTAAGAATTACCTAGTAAGCTAGTAAAATATCACCTGTTAAAGATGAGGGACCGCCTGTCCCCAGTTACATCTGCCTGCCCTATCAGGTCTGGCAGAGAAGGCATGCTGGGGGTCCTATCTGCCAGAGAATTACATTTGGCAGGTCCCAGGAGGCGGGCCTTCTTTGCCGTGGTGCCCACCTTGTGGAATCTTCTCCCTCCAGAAGTGAAATTAGCTCCATTCCTCTTAGCATTCTTCAAGTCCCTCAAGACCTGGCTGTGTGATCAGGCCTGGGGCTCCCAGGGGACCAGGGAGATTTTGCAATGGCCCTTATTAATTTTATCCCCTCCTGTTTTGTGTGCTTTTATAGTTTTTTATTTGTAATTGTTTTTATGTATCTATTTTTTCAATTGTTGTACGCTGCCCAGAGTCACTTTGTGTGAGATGGGCGGCTATACAAACATGATAAATAAATAAATATATTGTACAATATTTGAATTTTGGTTTGAGCCTGCAGACTTGTAGCTATTGCATCTGCTAGAAATTGAGAGATGCCATCTTGAATCTCTCCTAGATCATCCATTGTTTCCATATATGTGATTATGTGTGTTTATATGTTATGACTGCTTGAGTTTTGTGGTGCTTTCTCTTCTCAGATTTGCCTGCTCATGAAGCAATGCTCTATAAATAGTTTTGTGGACTCCTTGGTGTTCTCTGAGCATGGTTGTTTTCTTGCAGACATTTCATTACCTGACTAGGTAACATCTTCAGTGCTAGAAAGGAGTGGAGTTTGCTCTCTGTTTATATACAGTAGCTTGCCTTCTCAGTGTTGGTGGGGTGTTGTTTTCTGCTTGGTGGTTCCTTGATTAGGCTGTTGTTTACTACTTGATTGTTTGAGTTGGTAGTTCCTTGATTGAGGTGTTGTTTACTCCTTGAATGTTTGTTTGTTAATCCTGGTGTTAATCCCTACTTATCTGGGTGTTGATTACTGGCTAGGAGGTGTTGAATTTTTCCCAGGTAAACATGTGTTAAGTTGCAGCATTAACCTTTGGGAACTACTATTCTCTGATTCTATTGTAGTTTTATGCATAGTGACACATATATTTTTCACGTAACTTAGTTAAAGTAGACTTCTGAAAAACACTGATTAAACTTTGAAACTGCCAGACCTACATTAATATATTTGTATTTGGCAGCCATTTATTATTACTGATTTTCTTAACACTTATTTTCCTGTATTAGGAGAGCTTTGAAAAAACATAACTGTAAAATTTTCCTTGCCACAATGTTGTCTTCTGCATTCTGCCTTGTCCATGATGTTTCTTGAGAAGGTATCAGTGAAGTTTAATGGGGAGTGGACTTGTGTTGTATATGTAATAAGTGACATTTAACATGTAACATAAGATGACATGTGGTCTGAGACGTTCATGTAATTTGGTACTGCTGCTGCCCTGATTCTTGAAATGGTACTATGCAGCACTAAAGGTTTTCTGGCTTCTTATTTTGAAGAGTAAGACTGTTAAGGAGTATCTGTAGATTTGATCCTGCACACTTGACACTTTTTTTTTTAATTTAATGTCATTTATATTTTGGGTTTCCACCAAAGAAAAATACTTAGTGTGACTTCATCTGATTGGCATTTCCAAACAAGATTAATAACCATCACTTTTTAAAATTAATAATGCTTATGTAGCCTGTGTGGCATTTAGGGATATTCTAACAAATAAAGATACTATCACTTGTTTAATTTCTTAAATTACAATTAAATAAATATGGAGAGCATGCTGGCATCAAGGATGGCATATGTGGGCATCAACATTGTCTCCCCCTCCCACCACCTCCTGGGTGTTTTTTTAATTTATAACAGTTATGAGGTTCTTCCTTTTGTAATTAGTGATAGCTATTTATTTGATTTCTAAGACCACCCACTCACTGAATCAGAGTAGCTTATAAGGGTTAAAAGCAGCAGAAATCAAATCTCTTATTTAAGAATAGATGAAGCATCTGTAGCAGCCACTTACTTTGAGAGCAACTGAAGGAAATCATTATCCTACAAGGCAAGACCTGAGAAATGAGGAATTTTAGAGTTCCTAAATCAGGGGCCTTTCCCCAAGTGTTACTCTTCACACACAGGGTCTGGGGGTTGGTTTAAAGAATTTGGGAAGAGTAACATTGCTTGTCCTTTAGCCATTGCTTGAGTTCTGTTAAATCTGATTTATTAGACAAAATGTTGTTTAAACAATTGTGGATGTCTCTGTGCTTATTTAGCAAGCAAAAAATGTTCCAGTCTATAAAATGTATGGGCTGGTTTCAAAATTTTCAGTGATTCTATATCAGTGTTTAGGAAACCTGTGAATTGGCGTTTTCTAGATAGCTTTATGACTGGAGTAGATCAAAACAATAGAAGTAAAGGAAGGATCCTGGTGCAGTCTCTTCCAGTGATTTTAGAGGAGGATAGATGTTTGAAGAGTCTCTTTTTCCTTTAGTGTCCTTTAGTGACATAGCTCTTAAAGTATGATGTGAATAATTTAAGAGAAGGTATGATTTGAGGAGGGGATACAACAAGGAAAGGGGTAGTAATCAGAACCAAACCTTACTACAGAAAAGTTGTTTTTCCTACTTGTTGCTGTTTAGAAAATTGGGAAGGATTATTACTTAAAAGGCCATTACAGTGTTTATTGAGCATGATAATGATGAATTCAAGATTTTGTGTGTGTGCTTATAAATTGGCACTGGTATATGGTGTATACTAAAAAAAACCCTTGAGTTTTATGTCTTACTAAGTCTTTTGTCTTTTGTTTTTGTAAATTAAAGTTGCATGTGTGATTTTTTTTTTAACTTCAGGTAAATGGACCAGATGGCATCCTCCAGAATGGGGCAGTGGATGATAATGTGCCTAAAACCAGCCAACTTCTTGCAGAGCTCAATTTTGAAGAAGATGAAGAAGACACTTACTACACCAAGGACCTTCCTGTGCATGCCTGCAGGTAAGATAGTGGGGTCTGGCGTTGTCAGAGCAGGGCATCAGTTTAAGGCACAGGGGAGGTTTTCTCCCTATGGCCAGTGAGTGATTTCCATGTTAGTTTTTCACACCATTTTGCCACTGGAACCTGGAACCAATATCTAGCACCTCACTCCTTAGGCTTCTTGGGTTTATTTATGCTGGGATTGAGAACATGATTTCTGTCAGTCTATTAAAGGTTTTAGTTTGGTTCCTGCTAGATTACATTATAATTAATGATCCTGTTTGAGGTCCAATCCTTCACATTTATCAGGTGGAATTGCTGTTGCCTTTTCTTGGACTGAAATGCTCTTCTGCCATGTTGTATGTAGTTTTATATCTGACCCTTTAAGGTTCCTTCCCCCCTCCCTTAGTGCACCAAATCATTTTGTGGCATGTTGCTTCTGGCTCTTTAAGAACATTGCATTTATGCTTATTGCTTTTCTGAAGTTTGGGGGTTTGAACTGCGTTTAGGAAATTATTGCTTCAGTATTAGAAGTGATCCTACATCTTCCTTTGTTAATCTTCCTTTTGTAAATAGCTGTGTATATAATAATTGTTTGCAAATCATCAGGCAACAAAGTGGGTAATAAGTGCAAGGGAATTGGAGGAAGATTAAATTGCTGTGTTTATGCCATATTCTGCAGTGCTTTTGGGATCTTTAGATATCACAAGTGGATAGGTGGTATTCTCTGGCAATGCATTCTGGTTCTTTGAACATACCCTTTATATTCAATGTGATGATGTTTGACATTGATCACAGGAGGCTATATTGCCACAAAGGGCATGTAATGTTGCGGTAATATGAAGTCAACAAGAATACTAATGCCTCCACCAGCTCTCAGCAGCACAGACCAAATAAGAAGTAGTGACATAGTAGTTCTTGGAGTTCCCTACTGAATCAATTTGTATTGGAGAGTGCTTTCCTCTCCGTTGAAGTAAAATTGATTTATAGCAATGGTCTCTCTATGTTTTCCTTAGCTATTGTGGCATCCACGACCCAGCTTGCGTGGTCTATTGTAACACCAGCAAGAAGTGGTTCTGCAATGGACGTGGGAATACATCTGGCAGGTAAGGTGAATATGAAGGTAAACATTCATACTCACAAAGAGAACATAATTCACTTCTGTTAAACATATGAACATAGAAAACTTTCAGGTGTTAATTCAGATAATAGGTCTGTTTTCACTGTTAGCAGCTATCCAAGATCTTGGGGGAGAACTTGTGCTAACTGAGCCTGGTCCATGCTGGGTGTACAATATTTGTACTCTATTGTTGAATTATGGGTCTTCCCAGTTTCTGCAAAAATTCAGTCTTACTTGAAAGTGCTTTCTACAGAATGGCTTAAACCCTACCAACATTTTTGTAGGGCACTTCTTAGAGCTAAGTCCTCATAAGGTGTTTCCTGTTACGTACACAAGAGTTTCAGTATTCCATAAAATAAAATCCCATAACATATTATGAATACAATATAGGAAAATACAAAAATAGCAGTAAGTATCAGTAATAAAGAGCATATGACTTAAGACACTATCATGAAACAGGTTAAAATTAGCAACATATCAGACTATTAATGTATCATGTAGTAGTCAAGAAACAATAAAACAAAACAAATAAGTTTTTATTGTTGTTGAAAGCTTGCAGTGATGGGGACATACCAATTTGTATTAGAACATGGGAACATACTGAAAAGCTCTTTCTTTGTTACTGTTAGATTGCTGGCACTGGCACTCTTTATCAGTGGTGCCTTTGCAGGGTTCTTAAAGAGCAAGCCTATTGATACAGATGTAGGTGGCCTAAGTAAGCTGGGTCCAGGCAGTTTATGGTTCTAAAGGTCAAAAACTGTACTTTGAACTGGGCTTGAAGATGCATCAGCAACCAGTACAATTGATACTATATTAGGGTCACATTGTTTAGCTGCTATTTTTCCATGAACAGCTGAGTTAATTGCATTATGCAGTAGCTCACTCTTCCAAACTGTCTTCAAAAGCATTTGCAAGTAGATTCTATTAAAGTAATCTAACTTGGATGATGCTAGTGCATAAGCACCCAAGGACAAGCGTATCTCTGGAAGGTTTCAGTTGCCATATCTATATAAATTCCCTGATATATTTTGCTAGTCATGACCCTCCAGGAAGACCTTTAAATTGTTCCTTTTGTAAGCCAGAATGAATGGTTTAACTAACCCCACTACTTCCTCCTTACCTGAATTAAGCTTCATTTTTTTGTTTTTCCAATATAAATAAGGACTTTTCTGTTTGCATTCCAAATAAAACTGTTTTGTTTTGCAATCTAACATGTATTTTTCTGTCCTTTGTCAGCCACATTGTGAACCATCTTGTGAGAGCCAAGTGTAAAGAAGTGACTCTTCATAAGGATGGTCCTCTGGGTGAGACTGTCTTGGAGTGTTACAATTGTGGCTGTCGTAATGTGTTTCTTCTTGGTTTCATCCCAGCCAAGGCTGACTCTGTGGTCGTTTTGTTATGCAGGTGAGAGGATCTTTTGTTTCTAGAAATGTCTTATTTGAACTTGATACAAGAAACCCTAAGTGTATATTTTAATGTAGTCTTTTTAGTAAGTTATACTTTCTTTTTTTGCTTGTCTAATATATTTCTCCCATATCCTGGTTGCGCAGGCAGCCTTGTGCCAGCCAGAGCAGCTTAAAGGACATCAATTGGGACAGCTCACAGTGGCAGCCTTTGATTCAGGATCGCTGCTTCCTTTCCTGGCTGGTCAAAATTCCTTCAGAACAGGAGCAACTGAGGGCACGGCAGATCACAGCTCAGCAAATTAACAAGCTAGAAGAACTCTGGAAGGTGTGTTTGAGAGGTTCAGGCTGTTAGAGGAGAGAAAAAGGAAGCTAGAAGAAGTCACCCAAGTCATAAGCAGATATGTGTGTCTATTTATATAGTACTGGGCTCAGAATTCAGCTTCCTGACTATCCCTGGTTTCTAAATCAGATTTCTAGGCCTTGTGGCTGTGAAGATGCTGTTGAAATTCTGAATGCTGAAACCAGCAGGGTGATTGAATAAGAGGTCCATGTGTAGGGGGTTTGAAGCTTTGTCTAGATTCATGCCTTCACCTTGATCAGCAAAAGGTGAATTCTGCAAATTGAGGAGATTTGTACAACCTGCACAACTCATACCCTTTGACATAGTATATAATTAGAATTTCTGGGTGCTTTCAATTATAGGCAGATGGGACCTGTTACTATTTGCAACATCCTTACAGTTTGTAATTTAAATAGGCAAGCTTTGCTGAATCACATCTGTATTTCCTAAAGTGCATGATAATCAAGACACTCCTAGTATTTAGTTCCCTCATTTTGATAGGCTTTCGGTAAAAACAGCAGGAGAAGTAGGGGTCTACATAGTGCAACAGTTTAGTGTCCTGTTCTCTGCGGTTGCAGGAGAACCCATCTGCCACTTTGGAGGACCTGGAAAAGCCTGGCGTTGATGAAGAGCCACAGCATGTCCTCCTTAGATACGAGGATGCTTATCAATACCAAAACATCTTTGGTCCTCTGGTCAAGCTTGAAGCAGACTATGACAAGAAATTGAAGGAATCTCAGGTAAAGTGCATGAAAGGAGGAGGCAGCCACCTGAAACAGTTTGGATTGATGATACTGAATGGCATGATTAGTGGGGGGTTTTGAGTGAGGGTAAGTCTTCTGAAAGACTATATGAATCATGAGTTTGGAAGGTGTTTGAAACATAGATGATATAAATATTTTGAAGTATTTTTTCCCCACTTCCACCCAATAGTGGAAGCCTCACAGTTTCTCTTCTGGAAGCTGCACTGGCTTTCTACTTTGAACTGTATCCATCGTTCCATTGCTCATTCTTGAGTCCTGGGGTTAGTGTTGGTTCTGGGTACAGTGGTACCTCGGTTCACGAACTTAATTCGTTCCACGACTCTGGTCGCGAACCGAATTGGTCGCGAACCGAATCAAATTTCCCCATAAGGTTCAATGTAAATACGGTTAATCCGTTCTGAGCCATATGTATTTTTTTTTTAAACCACAAAAATATGAAACAAAATACAGGACAGGACAGTATGAAGGGAGAGAACACTAACCTTTCTTGAGGCAACTTCAGGCGTGGAGGACAGGAAGGCGGGTGGGGAAGCGGTTATTGTTTGGAGGGAGAGTCCCCCTCGCCTACAGGAAGCCACGACCACGTGTCACAGCAGGGAAAATGGCTACGGGTCGTGTTCGTCACCCGATGCGGAGTTCGTGAACGGAAGCAAAATTTTGCGAACGGTGCTGTTCGTGAACAGAAGCGTTCGTGAACCGAGGTATTACTGTACTTATTACTACACTTCTCTGAGATAACGTTTAAGCATAAGGCTTGTAGGTTAAGGATGTTTCTTTATAGAGGGAAATGTCAACTTCTCTAATACTCTATTCCCAAGCACAGGTTTTGCAAAATAGCGCATTGTTTACAACCCTGTGTGCTTGCACTGTGCATTGTAACTGGTTGCACGTTCAATTCAGCATCACAAATATATTTCATCTCTATGGTAGCTTCAGTGTTACATCTACGAATTGTTTTTGTTACAGCTGAGCTGCTCATGTTACTATAAAGATAAGTGCTTAGATAAGTGCTTTATTAGACAAGTGCTTTATTAATGTGATGGATAAATGTGATTAATAAGTAAGTGCTGCAAGTTGGGAAAGAGTTGATCTGCATTCCTTGAAGAAAAAAATATATTCTTCCTAATTATTTAATTTGTATTCTGTCCTATCTTAAAGTTTCTGGGTAAAGACAGAGTCATCTGCTATATGCACGTATTGTTCTTCAGTAGAAGGCAACAGGCATTGCAGAAAACATAATCTGGCACAAAAGCCAGCTATTAATAGATCAGAAGTGGGCAACCTAGTAGTTCTAAGGCTACATATGGATTGTGTCCTAATTTCAAAAGACATCTACAAATAATCAACTGGGAAGACAACATCTAGGTGGTGAATAGGAAAAGTTCAGTTCTTCTTCCAGGAATGAGAAGCAACTCTGCTGAATTTTAGTTTGATTAGTCCCCTTAATATTGGTGTTACTAATGCATTTGAATCTTCTAGCAAGCACTAAATCGTTCATATCTCTAAAATGTCATCAAAGAAGATTATAAATCTGTTATATAATGATTCACTCAGTAGTGCTGGGATAAAATAGGAGATAAAAGGCCAGATCAGCTTTGATTCTAGCTAGCCTGCATATAAAATAAGAATATCTTTCTTTATTTTAGACTCAAGACAACATTACTGTGAGATGGGATCTTGGTTTGAACAAGAAAAGGATTGCCTACTTCACCTTGCCAAAGACAGATTCAGGTCAGGCTGGAATTAGCAATATTAATGAGTTTAAAAAGTGACTATGGCTAATAAAGAATCAGTGGACAGATGATAACTATATACAGTATTATCTTTAAAAAATATTAAGTTATTTACTGTCTCCTCAGATATGCGTTTGATGCAGGGAGATGAGATCTGCCTGAGATACAAAGGGGACTTGGCCCCGCTCTGGAAAGGAATCGGCCATGTTATTAAAGTTCCTGATAGTATCCTTTTTAATTTCACAAGAATGAGGAAGGTGCAGAATGAGGATGTACTGGCTGGCAAATGGGTTTACTGACAGCTTCAGATCTTTGAAGCAGAATTATGAATGAGAAGTGTCTTTTTTTCCTGTGCTGTCTTAGAACTCTTATTGGTCATACAGAAAATTAAAGATGCTTAAAATAACATCTCTGTTTTGCCTCTATTAATATCCAGTCAACTTACTCATAATTCTCTGGCTGGTTATCTTTCCAGGTCATTAACAGGGCTAGTATATTCTAGCAGTATACACTGCTGTGAACCTTCATTGTTATTTTTGTTCTATAAAGTTATGTGTCAATATGGGTGCAGCAGTGGGAGACACACAGTGCCTTAGAAGATGAAACTAACTGTTCAGAAAAATTGTTGCTTAACAAGCTTTTGCAGATTATGGTGATGAAATTGCAATTGAGCTGAGAAGTAGTGTTGGTGCCCCTGTGGAAGTGACTCACAACTTCCAAGTGGATTTTGTATGGAAATCAACATCCTTTGATAGGTTGGTGTAGTTTTATTTAGGGGGCAGCTCTTGATTTTTCTTTTCTTTTTGTTTTTGTTTTGGTGAGAAAGTGCCAGGGTTTACACTTGTGCCTCTCTTTTTCAGAATGCAGAGTGCCCTAAAAACATTTGCTGTGGATGAAACATCTGTTTCTGGCTACATCTATCACAAACTTCTGGGTCATGAGGTGGAAGATGTCATTATTAAATGTCAGTTGCCAAAGCGCTTCACAGCACAGGGACTTCCTGACCTCAACCATTCTCAGGTTTGTCCTGTTCCACTGCAAACACAGGAATTGGAATTAGAGTTACAGGTGTTGGTTTTATAACCTGTTTGACTTCACAGTCTTCTTTACTTTTATTGCCAGGTGTATGCAGTGAAGACTGTTTTGCAACGTCCCTTGAGTCTTATTCAGGGCCCCCCTGGCACAGGCAAGACTGTAACATCAGCCACAATTGTGTATCACCTGGCTAGACAAGGAAATGGGTAAGAGAGGAAAGGGTACGGTACCTCAAAACCCAGGGGGCCAAGTGGGGTGTTAAAAAAATTAAGATGGCAGCTACAACTCTATGATCAAAGCCCTGCTCTTTTGTCTGTGGATGTGGCGCTCATAAAAGAAGATGGGGCTTTGACCACGCAGTTGCAGCTGCCATCTTGACTCCCCAACACCCTTGTCAAAACTTGCTAAAAGTCTAAACACTTCTGTCCAAATTCTTAGCAACTGTTAAGAGATCAGAGATGGGCTAAAACTAGTTCCTTTTTTGACCAACCATAAATCTGTTATCTTTATTGACTATACTTGTGCTGTCCTTAATATCAGCACATTGATCTGTTTTTGTAATCCCTGTTAACCCTTTATTTGCACTAAAATTATAGTTTTGCCAGTGTAACCCTAAATCTAGTAAAAAGGAGGAGGTTTTGGTTGGACTGGAATTGTTTGCTCTCAGTTTTTCACCTAATCAGAGTTTCACACTCTTTTCAAAGGCCTGTACTGGTTTGTGCCCCAAGTAACATTGCTGTGGACCAGCTGACAGAAAAAATACATCAGACGGGGCTGAAAGTGGTGCGCCTGTGTGCAAAGAGCCGTGAGGCCATTGATTCACCTGTCTCTTTCTTAGCACTGCATAATCAGATCAGGAATATGGATAGGTAAGAAGTTACTAAAATGGCCTGCAATCTAGTATTTTTTATGGCATTCAGATGATCATAATTTTGTAGTTTTATTTATTTCTGTGTCACATTCATATAGCCCCCCATCTCACACAAAGTGACTCTGGGTGGCATACAACAATTAAATAAAACAGCAAATAGATAAAAAAACAATCATTATAAAAAGATAAAAAATAATTATTAAAATGAACATATCAAAAATTTGATTTTCCACAAACCTTAAGCTTTAGGCATATTTCATATTTTCCATAGCCTTAAGCTTTAGGTAGTTCTTTGCTCTAGAGTTGAGTTTATTATAGTAATGAACTTGTGGTATCTGCAGATTAACTTTTAGGCAGATGTTTAAATTTATTTTTTGTCTAATTCTGGCTTTTCTCCTGTTAAATGGTTAATCCCTCAGTTTTATTCTTGTTGCATTTGAATTGTGATACCTTAAAAGCAGGATATAACTTCATGAAACAAGGATGATATAACATTTCCTGCACTATAGCATTGTAAGTAATATGTATGTTTGTTTCTCAGCATGCCAGAGCTCCAGAAACTGCAGCAGCTGAAAGATGAGACTGGGGAGCTGTCATCCGCTGATGAAAAGCGCTACCGAGCACTTAAACGAACAGCTGAGCGGGAATTGCTAATGGTAAACATTTCCTTTTACTTAGACACTGTCCTTGTTTCTCACAGGGCTGGCGCCCTGTACTCAGGATTGCTCTGAAGCAGGCAGGTGAGCTGTGTCCTTGTTCACCTTCAGTGCTGCAAAAGGTAGGCCTGTCTCCGGACGCTCTTCAGTTAGAGTATTATACCCGGTGGGTACAGTATGCAATACAAGGAAGCCCTATCGCATAGCGTAGCATACAGAGTCAAGGGAG
This sequence comes from Python bivittatus, assembly GCF_059951505.1. Classification (NCBI taxonomy): domain Eukaryota; kingdom Metazoa; phylum Chordata; class Lepidosauria; order Squamata; family Pythonidae; genus Python; species Python bivittatus. The sequence goes on from NW_028277087.1 coordinate 5,524,530, forward strand.
CCGTTGGTAGTAGAAGTACCATACTAATGACAATCCCGAAATTCTGCTGTTTCATCCCACTCAGAATGCAGATGTCATTTGCTGCACGTGCGTCGGAGCTGGCGATCCAAGACTTGCAAAAATGCAGTTTCGTTCCATTTTGATTGATGAAAGCACACAGGCCACTGAGCCAGAGTGCATGGTGCCAGTGGTTCTTGGGGCAAAACAGGTAGGCTGGGACTGCTTAAAAATGGAACTGCCAAGCGTGTAAGTGAAGCCAGCTCTTCTGCAGTTTTTGCTGCTTGAAGCAAGCAGGTTGGGTATGTGTGAGGTTTTCTAAAATGGTGGCCTACTTGAACTTTCAGGAGGAGGATTCGAATTGTTTGCAAATGGAGGTTTTAGATATGGAGCACATCGCACAACTACATCCACATGTGTGTTAAATTGTGTCATGTTTTAAAATTTCTGTCTGAAGTAAAATTTGGTGTGCTTGAGGGGGCTGAAAAGGGGAATCCATGATGAGGGAATTGATGAGGTCCGGAAAAAAGTGTGAAGCTGGACGTAGAGGAAGAAAACTATGAGTAGGGAATAAGGTTATGCTAGAAATCAGATGGTTGTGGAGAACAGCAACAAAGAGTTTTAAGTGGGGAGATCTGCTTAAACAGGGATAAGGAGGTGCCACCCACGCAATGGCTAAGGCAGAGTTATATCGAAGGTGGATAAAAAGAAACACTTCTGCCTTTCCAGTTCAGTGCTTGGAACATGGACCATTCAAAGCTGCTTTCAGTCACTGCCTTTTGGTTGTCACCTTCTGGTATTCAGTATCTTGGCTTTCTATAAATGGAAGGTGAACAGCAGAAGTGCACACGCATTTACCAGATCTCTGTTTTCCTAGTTGATCCTCGTGGGCGATCATTGTCAACTTGGCCCTGTCGTAATGTGCAAGAAGGCGGCTAAAGCAGGCCTGTCGCAGTCCCTCTTTGAGCGACTGGTGGTGCTGGGCATCCGGCCCATTCGCCTGCAAGTCCAATACCGCATGCACCCAGCCCTGAGTGCTTTTCCTTCCAACATCTTTTACGAAGGGTCACTCCAGAATGGTGTCACTGCAGGTAAAAGGTGTTTGGACGTGTGCGCATCGGGGATTTAGATTAAGGGAATTTAGGCGTCTTGGGTGGGCTGTAGTGTCAGAGAAGAGTCTCTGTCAGTTGCATTGACGCTGGGCTACAATAGATTATTGTGGGTGATGCTACTGAGGTGCTCTCTTTGAGATTGAAAACCTCCATTTTAATCAAATAAAATAGGATTCACTGAAGACTTTATACTGACGAATGAGTCACATCTTTCCTGCAGCAGACCGTGTGAAGAAGGGATTTGACTTCCAGTGGCCTCAGCCAGACAAGCCCATGTTTTTCTATGTGACCCAAGGGCAAGAAGAAATTGCAAGTTCTGGCACTTCTTATTTGAACAGGTAAAAGAAAAATCAACAGCAACCAAGACTTGAGAAAGACGGACAGGTTCAGTTATTTCTTGTTCACTTGATTGCTTGGGGAAAAGAGAGTGGGTGGTTTGTAGTTCTTGGTAGAGCAAGTGAGGCATCTCTCTTTTTAAAATTACAGAGTCAGTTTATCCAAAAATAAGACAGTGTAGTTAAATCAGCAAATGAGGATTAACAGTTTGGTAGCTCCAGCAGATCCAATTGCAGCTTTGTGCGTGAACTGATAACTCAGTTATGGTAGGCCCTCACTATCATATAAAGGAAGAAGCAGTGTAATTGGTCCCAGAATTTGGGTACTTTCTCAGATGTGCCTGCCTTAGGCTATCTTGTTTTGGTGGGTAACAACTGATCCTAATGGTGATCACAGTTTAATTCACTTATTTTCTCTTTGTTTGAATGAAGCTGTACTAAGGTATCAGCTGGGTCTGAAAGGCCCCACCTTATAAGCTATAATAGAATTAGAGTGGCATCAGGAACAAGAATTTTGCACATTTGTAGGCATGTTTTAGCCCAAATAACCAAGAAATGCACTGTTAGTGCTATTTTGTCCCTTCCTCATTTTAATATTTGGGAAAATGCTTTGAAAACCTGAATAAACACAAACTGCTTACGTGAGCTTAGGCAAGAAATTGAGTTCTCTCTCTTCTTCCCTCCCCTCCCCTCCCTTATCTTAACAGAACAGAGGCAGCCAATGTAGAGAAAATAACCACTAAGCTACTGAAGGCTGGTGCAAAGCCAGATCAGATTGGTATCATCACACCCTATGAGGGACAGCGTTCCTACTTGGTGCAATATATGCAGTTTAGTGGGTCTTTGCATACCAAGCTTTATCAGGTATGGCAATTATGGTTTTCTTTCCTGACTCCTTATATCCCCAAGATTGCAAAAAGCCAGCTGGTCTTTGCATTTGTTTCAAAGTATTTACACTGTGTTTACAAATATTTTTCTTGAAGTGGCGTAGTAAGGAACTTCAAAAAAACAAACCTGCTTATGAAGTTTAACTTCCACCCAGAAAAGATAACTATTTACCTGTGTAATTCTTATTTGCTTTGAAGAGAGGGTTGTGAAGATAACTTGTATTTCATCCAGTGAGACGGAACTTGTCCCTCCCCTCCATTTCAGGTTGTCATTCAGTTAAATAAAAAAACATTTTTTAATGTGTGGGTGCACTAACCTTCCCCCCCCAGGATGAAACAAGATTATTTCTGGGATTCAATAGTGTTTTGAAATACTGAATCTAGAAGTTAGAATCATAAAGAAGTTATCAGTATCCATACAATATGTAATAATAGTATGTAGCATTACTGAAAAGTGGGAAAATGAGAAATGTCTTTAAGAAGTCTTTCTCTCTTCTCCCCCCTTTACAGGAAGTTGAAATTGCTAGCGTTGATGCTTTCCAAGGGCGAGAAAAGGACTTTATTATCCTCTCCTGTGTTAGAGCTAACGAACATCAAGGCATTGGCTTCTTGAATGACCCCAGGCGTCTCAATGTGGCTCTCACAAGAGCAAGGTATTGGACTATCAATCATCTGAGATTGAATCTCTGCTTTCAGATTTCCTTAACTACACATTTTGGATGGAGTCAAATTGAAAAAAAATTTTTTTTTCTTTAAATGTATTTATTTTACTAATCGTTTTAAAAATGTTACTTAGCTAAGAAATCCTGAGAGTTATTTGCAAAATCAAAGATAAAAAGACAAGATTGTGTGATATTTCCTTGGTTGTCTCATGTTTATGGGTAAATGTATAAGAAATGTTCGTGGTAATGTTAGAGGTCTTGGTTGGGGGTGCAGATGTGTGTGTATTTTTGTAAGCATATGGTATCATGTTATTGGCTGAGAACCTGAATGATTTACTGCCAGTATTAGACTGTATGAAAATTAATGCATCTTAGACCACAAGATGTTTATATTTGAAAAACAGTATGTGTAAGGGTTGTTTTCCAAGAACTGGACACATTGTAGAAGATAACTGTACAAAATACTTTACTGTAGCACACATCTTTCCTAACAATAGGCTGTTGCCCTGGGTTAACTTCAGTTCCTAGGCTTTGCAAGTTGATGTAGCCACATAAATAAATCTTGATAACAAATATAGGTAGTCCTTGACTTATGACCATTCTTTTAGCAACCTTTCAAAGTTATGACAGCACTGATCAAATGGTGGTTACGACCAGTCCTTGGAATTCTAGCCATCCCAGCACCCCTGCAGTCACGTGATCATGATTTGGGCACTTGGCAACTGGCTCACATTTATGATTGGTTGCAGTGCCCTGGGATCACATGATCACCATTTGTGACTTTCCCTGCTGGCTTCTCAGAAAGTCAATAGGGATAGCCGGCAGGGAAGGTTGCAAGTTGCTGGGGTAAATCTCCCCCACCCGTGCACCCTCCCCCAGTTCCTCTGCACTCATGCCAGCTGGCCATGTGCACATTCTCCTTGAGCCTTGCCATGCCTCCCTTGCACCCCCATGCATCCTCCCTGATCCTCAACGTATCTCCCGTGCACCCTCCCCAAGCCTTGCTGCACCACTCTCGCACACCCCCTCACATCCAGCAGCAGCCATTTGCCTGCCTGCTGGCCTGCTTCTGAGCCACCTGGGACTTGCAACTTCCTGCAGGCTTCCCCACTGACTTGGTTGTGGGAAACCAGCAGGAAGTTGCCTCGTCTAACGACTGTGGGATTTGGTTAATGACGGCAACCGGGACTGCAGAGATTGCCATTGCTAAGTGATGCAGTTGCACTTTATGACCACATTGCTTAGCGATGGAAATTCTGGTCCCAATTGCCGTTGTAAGTCGAGGGCTACCTGTAGAAGTCTTACAATTTTGTAAGGTGGCATACAACTTTTGCCTCCCTCCAAAAGTTCTTAGCTTGTTGGGATTAGGTGCTGCCTCAGCGTGGTTGCTCCTCTTCTGGTTGCTGCTAAGCGCCAGGCAGGAATCAAATCACAATGTGTTGCTTACCATGGTTTGTGATCCTGGTAGTTGACCGATGACCCTCTTTGCTTGCCTATAATACAGTTGCTGGGTTAAGAACATCCAAGTTACGGACAACTCCTACTTACCGATGGACTACCTATTACTAAGAATGGCAGACGGCATTCTCCTTCCTGGAGCCGACAAACTGCTGAAGCCGCACAGTGTTTTCATGAACTGCTAAAGCCACACATTTTTAATATACAGTCTATTTTTAGCGGTTCATGAAAACATTGTGTGGCTTAAGCAGTTCATTGCCTCCAGGAAGGAGAACACCATCCACCATTTTTAGTAACAGGCAGCCCATTTGTAAGTACAAGTTCCAACTTACATACTAATTCAAGTCAGGCTTAGGAACAGAACTCGTTCTTAACCTGGGGACTGCCTGTGGTTGTAAATTCCCAGATGTCACTTCCTGCTTCCTCGTCTGCTTGCTGTCTCCTCCTCCTCCTTTTCTTCTACATGCCCACACTTTTGTAGGCTAAGTGCCTGGGTGGGGTGAGACTACCTACGGCCATCAGCATGTTCTTAAAAAATCAGGGTGTGGCTCAATTAGCCAGACAGCTGGAATGCCGGCATGGATGCTTGTAAGTAAACTGTAAGTGGGGAAATGAATGAATGAGCCCATCTCTCCTCAAGTTTCTGGGGCTGTAAACTTTTACTGCTCTTTGGGAGAAGGGATGAGCTGAGCTTATCCTTGGGAAAGGTGGGGGGAGTGTTTCTGCCTGTCTGCAGCTGCTTTTCCCAGGTGCAGACAGCAGCCTCAGTTTTTCTCCCACATAGTATGTCAGGAAAAACTAAAGTAAGTTGAATTGGAGTACTTAAGAATTGTGAATTAAAACAAGAAGAGATAGTATTAGGGCTACGGTGCTGAATTGAATACAAAAGGAAATAGTATGATTAAGTAGGTATGTGAAGATAACAAAATCAAAGTACACAATAAAATCAGCAGAAACAATAGTGCCATTAGATTAAAATCAGCTTAGGTGATATTCTGGAAGACCTAGGCAGAGAGGGTCCTGAAAGTAGGAAGGCGCTTTCCATATACCACAGATTGAAGGTGCTTTCTCTGCAGTCATTACCTGCCTGACTTGAAGGAAATACAAAGGGCAGCACTCAAGAGTAGGTGGTCCTTACAACAGCATTAATGGCATGTATGCTGAAATGGGCTGGTAAGCAAACAGCCCTTCATTAGTGTCTTACTGTTACCTCTTTAGGTACGGCGTCATTATCGTTGGGAATCCAAAGGCACTCTCCAAGCAACCTCTCTGGAATCACCTTCTGAACTACTACAAGGAGCAAAAGGTCCTGGTTGAGGGACCACTGAACAATCTCCGTGAGAGCCTCATGCAATTCAGCAAGCCTCGAAAATTGGTCAACACTATCAATCCTGTAAGTCCCATGCAGGGCAGTCTCTTTTTGCACTCACTGAACAGGATTTGGTGGCTACCACACCTTCTGCCTGGCTTACATTCTAAGAGGGGCATGCACACAATAGTAGAAGTGTTTTGTTTGGACTTTAAAATCTTGCTTGAAGTATGGGCTGTACGCTTGATGGAACTAAACTTTTTATTTGTTTACATTTTTAAAATACATAAGTTGCCCCTCCCACAGTTTGTGACTGGGCAATGTACAGCAGTAGAAAGAAAGAAAAGCTTAAAACAAAAATAAGTATCATACAGAATCACCCAACATATAATTCAGGCTAGTGATAATAATACATGTACATATCACCAAACAGGTTCATCTACCATTCTGGTCCAGTGTATGGGAGGAGACCCAGGTCTTTATGGTGCCACGGAAGTCCACTCCTAACATGGGGGAGCTTGTTCCAAATGGGAGGTGCAACTACAGAGAAGGCACATACCTTAGGTTCCATTAGATGGGATTACTTCAGGGAGGGTAACTGGAGCATGCCTCCCTTATGCCACCTTGTAGGTGGCTTTATTACAGGCTGGTGTGGCATTGAGTAGTAGCCGCTGGAGACCAGGGCTGCCTAAGATCTGATGATGAGGCACCAGGGCAGAGACAAGGAACTGAAATACAGGATCAGTACTAAACACGGAGGCCACATTCCCTGAGGACATCCATCCACAGGGTCCTGCTATATCTCCCTTTGCCCATCACTATCAAAATATTATTGCTTGCCCTTAGCCTCTATGGGAAACTAACTCTCTGACCCTTGCCGTCCTTCCCCCAATCAAAAAGACCCATTAAACTTCAACCAAACAACCATCCAACCAGGCAAAGTATCCAAGGATCCACGACACTTCTGGCAATGCTCAATATGGACAGTCTATCACATCTCCTGGCATATACACACCACCACACCACCTCTGATGCCTCTACTGTCACCAGGCAATAATACATAATAAATTCAGTGAAGGAAGAATTTATTATGTATTGCTACCCTGCTACCATCTCCCACTCAGAAAGTGAGCAGGCAGTAATATCCTAAGCCACCTCAATTCCCCAACAAAGTCAGAACACAATTTGTAGGTCTGGTACCTTCCAATAAACAGGCTTGGAAAGAAGAAAATTTTTATTATATCTATGAATAATAAAATTGATAGATACAGTAAAATCTACTCAGTTCTTCTGAGTCCTCTTGGATCATGGAAAGGGCAGGTTGGACATTGCCCAGCAGTTGTCTCACAAAGAAGGTAACATAGCTGCTGTTTGGCATGGTAGATCTCATATCGGCTGCAGGATGCCAGCCAATTCTCTTGCAGGATAACCAGCTGGCTCGTGCTTAATCCCTCAGTTAGGTGCCCAATTCTGCCAAAACATTGGGGCCAGGCAATACCAAGCTATCATCCTCATCTCTGCACACAAGAAGAGCAGATTATGAAGGATCCATCACCAAAGGTATTGCCAGAATATTGGTAATTAACAGTGCCACCATTGTCACACCACCAGGATTCAACAGCCTATTGACTGTCAAACCAATCGTGGTAATTCCAGCAGCCTCAGCCAAGAAACAACTATTCCTGGCACCTTGGGGAGCCAGGCTTGAGGTTCCATTCAAAGTCTGCCACCAACACCTGTTTCCATGGAAGACTCAGGAATGATTTGGAGACCATCAAAGCCATCCACAGATCGTCTGCAACATACCACAATTCAGCAGTGTCTATGCTTGGTCAATATAGCCAGTCATTCTCAATGTCATGACAATCTCCTCCCCCAAACTGCTAGAAAGTTCAAAACTCAAAATGCTTCAAGTTTTCAGTCGATTGGATATAATGGGATTTGAAACAAGGCTCTTTTTCTTTTATCCCAAGGAGTTGTAATCTCTGCTTTCTCCAAATTCAGTTCTTAGGTCCTTTAGAATAATAATGCATTCTGTCACACCATTAGCCATATATTTCACATTCCAGCATGACCTACCCAATCAAGGGCCCTGCTCGTCAATCAAGGAAAGGAAAGTCTCCTGATATTCTGTTGCTTTCCCCATTACCCATTTTATATTAGCTATCCAATCTCATGTCTACCTACCCTTCCTGAAACCTGATCATTTAGCATTTAGTAGCAGTAGTAATGGCTCCTGGCCACCCAACTTGCATAAATTGACTAAAAATTATTTTTAAAGCCGTTTTTGAAAAAAAAAATGACATAAACAATGGAGAGCTTTGCTCTCATCTATTGAAAAATCAGTTAAATTACCTTGTTACCAAAAAAGGAAGATGCAAGAGAAGGAACAAATTAACAAACAATTGGTCTAATTTTTCATGCAAGCAAAGTTTTGCTCAAAGTCATACAAAGAACAGAAGAGCCATTACATGGAAAGAGAAATGCTAAATGATCAGGTTTCAGGAAGGGTAGGTAGACATGAGATTGGATAGCTAATATAAGATGGGTAATGGAGAAAGCAACAGAATATTAGGAGACTTTCCTAATGACTAGAGCAGGGCCCTTGATTGGGTAGGTCATGCTGGAATGTGAAATATATGGCTAATGGTGTGACAGAATGCATTATTATTCTAAAGGACCTAAGAACTGAATTTGGAGAAAGTGGTTAAGAGTAAGACAAGGATCTCTATTTTACCTGTGTAGTTAATTTATTATAAGAATGGCAGGGTTGGAAAAGATGACAGCTGGTATCAAAATAGGTTCACTCACAGCTGATGATACCACTTGACTGAAATTGAGGAAGACGAATGAGCTCATTATGGAAGTAAAAACAAAGGTGAACATCTGGAATAATGTTAAACATTAAGACAAAAGTAATCTCAACCTGCAGTCTTTGTGACTTTATAAATGATGGCAAACAAATGAAAGTGACATAGCTTTGTTTTCTTGGGCTTAAGAGTACAGATAGTGCTCACTTATTGACCGCAATTGGGACTGGCAGCTCTGTGGTCATTAAACGTGACGTTGCATGACTCTGACTTCCTACCAGTTTCCCCACTGACTTTGCTTGTTGGAAGCAGGCTGTAAAGGTCACAAATGGCAATCAAGTAACCATGGGATGCTGCAACTCTTGTAAATGTGTGCTGTTTGCCAAGTGCCTGAATCACAATCCTTGACTGCAAGGATGCTGTGATGGCTGCAACTTCCAGGACCGGTCATGTGTCTCCTTTTTCAGCACTATCGTGATTTTGAACGGTTGCTGAACAAGTGGTCAGTAAGCGAGGGCTACCTGTACATAAAAGGTAGATAAGATGCTGGAGAAATAGAGGCAATAAATCGTAAGGGAAAGGCAGTGATAAACAAGATCATTAAGGATGATAATATTTCAGTGACAAAATTACAATAAGCAGTCCTCTTTCCAATAATAGCGTGTAGTTGCGAAAGCTGAACCTTGAGAAAGAGAAATAAGAGGTGTCAGGAAGGCTGCACAGATGCAGTCGCCAGGAGTTAGGCTCAACCTGAGGGAGTCTTTACCTTTGCTAAGAGTACCGTGGACTGCAGGAACCAGTCAGTGAGCCCTGGATCAAATATAAAGGATGATATCGATCTTGGGGTGACGTCCCTGGGCCACGCAGTTAGCAAAAAAAGCCTACATGTATCCCTTAGTGCCAGAAGACAGGAAAGCAGTCATGCATAAACCTCAGCAAAAATCGCACCAAAGCAGCATGCAAATCTTCGTATTTTAAGATGCACCCTGAAACTCAATTTCTACAAGATGCAAGTGCATACAGAAGAGGGTACAGGCAAACTAAAGCTCGCCAATAATATTGCACTGGTGGTCTTTGCTTTTACACAACCTCAGTGCTTAGAAGTAAGCTGTTGTCATAAGTCTGCTGCCTGCCAAAAGGAGGATTCAGGGATGTGACAGAGCAACCTCCAAAGCTTATCAAATCTGCTGACCATTATCCCTTCCTGTCAATCCATGCGGGACACACAGTAGGACAAAGAAAAGCCACTGCTAAATCTCTGAAGATGGACGCTCAAGACCCTGGGAGCTTGGGTAGGATTCTCGTTTATCTTCCCAGCCCCTGGAAGAGAACCAGAAGGGAGAAGGATACTGCAAGTGAATGACTAGCTAGGCAACTGGTAGAAGTTGGGTTACATCTCACAAAGACAAAACTGGTCAGCTTGAAGCATGATGATCTTGATCGAGAGCATTTTAACCTGTAGCTGGTGAGGCTTAGAGATTAAAGGCTTGAATAAGGATCTCAGATAAAACTTGCACACGTTAGAAAGAACCAGGAGTGCTGTGATAATGAGGCCTATCAAAATGCTCAGTGAAAAACAGTAAAAGCATTGCCTCTTAGTTTAACAGAGAGCTGGTGGATTGAATACCCCAGCTGGAATGCAACAGTTAAGAATACAGTTTACTGAAGAAGACAGGGAGAATGGGAATGCATGCTAGAAGTAACCAGTCTTGCTCAGAAATCCAAGTAAATAATGGCAATGATATAGGGAACACCTGGGCTATAACTAAAAGCAAATACAAGCCAGTCTGTTGCTAATACTGATTTATACCCACTATACTAAGGAGAAGATGTGGGTAGTGCTTTCCAATTTTCTAAAAAAATCCCAAAAAATGCAGCTCTTTCAAACAAAACTGAATAACAGTGAGGGGAGGACAACAGGGTTAGCTATTCTTGATTTATTTCTACTTTAGAAGACTTAGTTGAAGTTAAAGTAATAGGAAGAATGGAAGAAAATAACCATGTAATGTATTTTAAGGAATGTTAAAGCTGTCCATAGTCAGTTGTAGGATTTGAACCTATAAAGGGATTGTTCCTATAAAGGGGCATAATTACACAAGCACAATTATAAACAATTTCAGGGAAGAAAAAAGGGAGGACAACTGAACTAGCAAATGTGGCTATGCAAAAAGCTTAGTGAAGATCTGACAAGAAGAAAGGAAGCCTGTGCATGATGAATAGAAGGACAGGTTACCAAGCAGGAATACGTGCAGGTTACCTGGAACAAAGTTATTTTAGGAAAGCTGAAGTTCAGAATTAGCTGAGATTGGCAAAAGGTGCCAAGGACAACCAAAAAGGTTTTTTAGTTATGTTCAAAATAAAGAGGAAAATAATACGTCAGCTGTTCAAGTGAGATGGTTAGCTGCTAACCGTCTTCAACAATCACCAAGCAATTATGAAAAGCAAGATCAAGGACTGGGATTGAACATTGGGATGGAAAGAAACGCAGGTCATATCTGTTTCCTTTGAATGAGTTTAATCTCCAGGCCTGGATGAATTGTATTCTAGGGCGTTCTAGCCCAGTGGATACTCTAAAATCAGGGAAATTAAAGCCATCATTACCATATGAAAACTTTAGCTTTGAAAGAGAAAAGTTTCATAATTACCTATGCAGAGAGTTAAAATGATACATTTTTATCCAAGGAACATTCCACAGGAAATCTATTTGCTTTCATATCTTGCTCCAAATACTAAATTTGCATCATACCAAAGGCTTTTGCTGCATCTAGTAATGCCAAGTTGGTGGTTTCATTTTTGTCATCATAATATTGTCAGAAGTTCGGTGCCCTTTCATAAAACCTGATTGTGCTGAATGAATTATTGCAGGCAGGGCCTTCAATAATCATTTTGCCAAAGTAGTTGTTAAATGCTGATGCAAGAAAGGCCATTTTCAAAATATTCCTTATATCTCTTTAGCAGAATAGGAGCCAAACTCTCCATGATTTTTTTATACCACTCAGTCGTTATCCTCCTTGGCACAGAAGCCTTTCAAGATTTTATTGTTTCGGTGGTGTCAGATATTTCCTGTATAGTTAAGCTAAATCTTTTGAATGGACAGCCAAGATTTCTGGGATATTTACTCCATTTAAAAAAGCATCCATCTGCCCACTGGGTAGTTCTGCATTTACAAAGTATAAATGTTAATAAAAATGAGTGATTTGGAGTTAATGAATTATTCCCACACACACACACACACACATACACACACACTTCTTATTGTAGGTATTGGCTTACTTTTTTGTTTTTAACTCTTTCAAATGAGAAGCCAATAATTTACCAGGGGTTTTTTTTCTCCCTGATCTTATTACATCTGCTTAGTGCATTACAATGAATATTCAGTATTCAAAACATATCATTGATAAAGCTCTGATTTAAGTGGCCAAAAACCATGATAGGCTTCCAAAGTGTGATTTCTAGTTTATACATTTGAAGCTCCTTTTACTTGCTTTTCTGACTTTCTGTAATATGATTGTATTGGGGTTTTTTTCCCTCCAAGAGGCATAAACTATTATTTGACCACAGAGAAATGTATGTATGTATGTATGTATGTATGTATGTATGTATGTATTTAATTTATATGCTTTAAATGCATCTCAGACAATCCCCACTTTAGCTGATTATCTTTTTAACTGAAAACAACTGTATCTAGCAATAATTAAAATTCCACCTCTCAGTAACTCGAGCCTCCCCGCCCCCAGACCATTGTTACTACTATCGGTGCACGATCAGAAATTGTGATTGAATCAACTAAGTTAATCATCAATCTCAATATTAAAAAAATAATCCAATATTTAACATGTACCCTAAAGTCTAAATAGTTGTTAAAACTTTAAATGGATTTAACAAGAGAGAGAAAGAAAACATAATTTTCAGAAGTGGAGTCAGGCAGCTAATAAATTCAAATCAATCAATCAGTCTAGACTTGAATGTTATAAAATAAATCCTAGTGACAACAGTAGCTCATGGTGCAGCCACTGAATTCATAGAACATGTTCACACAGATGCTAGACAGATGCTTGAATTTGGACTCAGTGGCCTGGATAGTGCCTTCCACTTCTGTGTTATATGACAAGTAGTTGCTTCACCTATGTAATCAGTAAATTAGTTAACATGATCTGCCTTATGCTGATTCAGATCATGAGTGATCTTGCCCAAAGCTGCAGCCGCAGCTTTGTGGGGATCTCTCATGCAGCGTTCCTAGCAAAACTCTGACCCTTTGCAGAGCTGGGAGGGAAACTGTTCTAAGCAGTTGATTTATAGTAGTATGTTGGAAATGTGTGTAACAGTCCTGTCTTTTCTCTGCAGCTACTCCAGAAGTTTGTGATAGAGCAAAAATAGTTTTTATTTCTTCTTATTCTTCTTATTTATTTTAATATGCATCCTGTTTTAGGGAGCCCGATTCATGACAACTGCTATGTATGATGCCCGTGAAGCTATTATTCCTGGATCAGTTTATGATCGCAGCAGCCAAGGTAAGAAATTTTAGGACTTTCTGTCATCCAAGTAAGAGACATCTTGGCTCCTGAGCCAAAAATAGCTAAATTCCCAGACTAGTCATGGCCTGCCTTACATTCTGTGGTTGTTAATTGTTCTGATTTGTTAGTTTGGTGGGGTTACTCATGAAGAACAACTCACCTTTGCCCAGTAGACCCAGTGGGATGCATGCTATGGATTTTTTCCATATGCCATTCAAGATCAAAAGTTAGGAGGCAAATAATTCCCTGTTCCATTTTGTGCTGGGGGAAAGGCCTGGGTAAAAGAAATATATTACAGTAGCTGTCTTATCTTAGAACCACTCAATACCTTTCTCCCCTCATTCTCAGGCCGGCCATCCAACATGTATTTCCAAACACATGATCAGATTGGAATGATCAGTGCTGGACCCAGTCATGTCACCACCATGAACATTCCCATCCCATTCAACTTGGTGATGCCTCCCATGCCTCCACCAGGGTACTTTGGACAGGCCAATGGACCAGCTGCTGGTAAGATGTTTGTGCTTACAAATTATTTTGCTATAAGACCACTAAATAAATATATGTGGGGGAAAGGAAGGATTGCCATTTGCAGCCTTTGGTAGATGTCCTTAAAATCTCAGTACTATCTCTCTAGTTTGGTGTGTATTCCGGTATCATTCAACAGTCTTCATCTTGTCAGTATGTATGTATATATCAATCAGTTGACTGGAATTTTTTACCCCACAACAACCAGCAAACTCTCAGCAGCTTACAAATACAACAGAAAACTAGTACAAAACAAAATTATAGGAAAAGACAGACACCATAAAACATACCATGCCAAATGAGGCATTATGACTATGCCCTCCGGAAGTAGTAGAGCAATAGTAGTAGAGAAATAAAATACATTCTGTCAGTGAAAGGGGTTTATTTCAAGATTGAATCATACTCCATAGGAAGGCCCTTGTCAATAAAGCAAACTCTTAAACTTCTGTTTGTCTGTTGTTCTGATCGTACTTTCTTCACAGCCAGAGTTGTTTTGCAACTCCTCTTTTTATATATTTGTCAAACAGAGGTTAAGATTATCAGTGATGAAATTACAGTGTTTGTGAGGGAAGGTAACACTGAATAACATTCTGCTTAAGATCTTTGTATATAACTTTTGAGGGGAAAAGGTAGATTTCTAGTTGGGAGTTTCTAGCGTGATTACAGATTTCCTTCACTTTATGTGTTTAATAGTTGCATGGATGTAGAATGTGACATCATAGATGTAGATACCACCTGCCTATTTGGATGTACTGTCTTGCCAAATGAAGTTTTGTGTGTGTGTTTGTGTATTGAGATTTGGTTGCACTTGCAGGTCGTGGAAACCTGAAAGGCAAAACTGGCCGTGGTGGGCGGCAGAAGAATCGTTTTGGGATTCCAGGAGCTAGCCAGTCGAACCTCCCCAACAGCCAGGCCAGCCAAGATGTGGTCTCCCAGCCTTTCTCTCAGGGTCCTTTGACTCAGGGTTACATCTCCATGAGCCAACCCTCTCAGATGAGCCAGCCTGGCCTCTCCCAGCCAGAATTATCACAGGTAACAAAGTTGGCTTCTCAGTTGCTGGTTGGAGGAGTGATTCTCAGTAAGCTCTGCAGAGGTGTAAATCCTATTTTTAGTGGTGCCATAGTCTTCTTGATTTAAGATGCAGAGACATTTCCTCTAAAGACCTGAATCATCTTCGCAACCTGTTGCACACAAGATGTGTTGGACTATTCCTCCCATTAATGCTAGCCATGATGGGTGTTGTAACCTAACAAATCTGGAGGGTACCAGGATTGGGAAGACTGCCTCAGATTGTCTTGTATCCAGTATGTAGGAACCTCCTCTGATCAATCTTTCATCTGAGAAACTTACTTTAATATCCTACACAAGTGAGTTGAAGACCGTAAGCCATTGTGATGATGTCAGAACTGTGAAATATCCTTCTAGTTATCATCTAGGCTGGTTCCTAAACAGTTCTTAATCATCTATCAACAGTCTTTAATCTTGAATTATTCTGTTCTTCTTCAGAAAGCTTCTGAGTTGATTCTTTTCTCACTGTTTCTGTAAAATGGTCATTTGTATTAGATTTGGAAAAAGAAAACGAAGTATGTCTTGGTTTTATCAATATACCTCACCTCGTGGTTCAGTACATCTTTCTGGATGAAAAAAATCCTCATTTGGAATTTTGTCTGTTTTTTTCTCTTCAGGATAGTTACCTTGGTGATGAGTTTAAATCTCAGATTGACGTGGCCCTGTCGCAGGATTCGACTTACCAGGGGGAACGCGCATATCAACATGGAGTGACGGGGCTGTCACAGTATTAGAGTGTAAGGTGGTTTAATGGATGAAGATAGCTTGATAGTCTCATCAGTGTCTCTTGCCTTGTCCACTCCTCTGAACATTCAAGCCTCCCATGTGTGAGATGAGTCTGAGAATTGTTGTTCTTGAATTGTTTTGCTTCTTGTTTCTCATTTAAGATTGCTAGTTTGCAGCTATGAGAGTGCTAATATCCAGCTAGAGAAGACAGGAAGGGACTAGGGGCTATAAGAGGGATTAGATTCTGCTGGGAAAAACATCTCGCCTTCATAATATTTTTGAGGTTTTTAGGAACCAAATATTTCTTTCTGTATCTCCTAAGTCTCGATTTGGAAAGCCCCTGCGAAATTGAGTAGTAGATTTAGATCTGATCAAATGAAGCATTTCATACAAGGCGTCATTCTATGCTGAAACTTCCTACCACAACATATATTACACTGGAGTTGGGCGGCCAATAAATTTAAACAAACAAACAAATTTAAATAAATAAATAAATTGACAGTCTTTGAAGCATGGAATTGTCATGGAAAGGCAGTTTCTTTCTCCATATTAAATACCAGAGCAGGCAAGACACACACATCAACTGTTTCTCTGTTTTATAGTTTTGGTTTTTTATTATGTAAAGTGCCCAGAGTTAGTTGGGCATTCTTTACATCTATGAAAACCAATAAACGTTCTACTAACAGCATAGTTTATGATCTACTTCCAGGGATGTTTGGGTCTCTTGAAGAAAATCTGAGTCATGTGACCGTCAACATAGGAGAAAATGCCTTGATTTAACTGTAGGTTTATTTATTTATAACATTTAGAGGCTGCCCCAGTCCATTTTGATTCTGGGCAACTTTATGGCAGTGATAAAACATTCTTATGGATCTCTTCTGGCTCTGCCCATTCAACTGAGCTATTTGTGATGAGGAAGCCTTCCAGAAATTTAACCTAAGCCTTGTGATGTTAATGACATTCTTCTCTTTCCTTAGGTTGAAGGAGAAGAGCTAAGCTTATGTGGAGCTTAGTTCAACAGCAATTTATTCAGGGTAATAAAAATAAAATAAAATGGATACCTGTTTTCCACTGCTAAAACTGAAGCGACTCTGTGAGAGCAACAGGAGAGAGAAGGATAAAAAGAGAGAAACCAACGGAGAGGAGAAAGAAGAGCGAGAGAGCGAAAGAGAAAGAAGAGAGCCCACTGCTAGCTCACTGAGACAAGGAGACTGACCGGAGATGGGAAGAGAAGCACTGGAGGACCAACTGGCACCTCACTGGGAGGGAGAACTAACTCGCCCTGGAAGAACTGAGTGGTCAGCGAAGTTCCCTGTCCCCTCCCCTGCCACCAACACACCTACTGAGAAAGAGAGGAAGGCTCTTAGAAGCAAGAATCATTTCATTCCGTTCTTATTGCAAGCAAGGTTTCACAGTTAGAGCAGGCGGGGAGAGGAAAACCCCCATCTCAGAGTTCATGTACCAATCTCTCCGTTTTTTGTTTTTAAGAGAAGGAAGGAAGGAAGGAAGGAAGGAAGAAACACCTGTTGGCCTTTTTAGGAACAAGCACACCATCCAAGAGGAAATGTCCTGAAGCTTGTGGGGAAGCCAGCTGGCTGGTACCCGACTCTGAGATGTGTGGTTTTGCTGTCCAGAATCTGGCTTTGAGCCTCGTGTGGCTTCACCCACAGTCTGAATGGCCGGCTTATGGCGAGATGGGGTGGTTCTTTTTTTTTTTTTTTTAAGAAATTCTTTCAAAGAAGCACTGGATATTTTTTTAGAAGTTTGTCTCTGAAATTTAGTAGTGGACCTGGAGGAAAATCCTTGTTTTGAGATACTTAAAAAACCATAAAGATACATATATATCTATCTATCTATCTATCCGTTTAACACAAGTTAGAACACCAATCTCTTCTGTGTGATTTCAGTCAATCAAACTCTTCTTCTGGGGGGGGCGTGCATCTTGCAAGGAAGCTGATGCATCCTGCCAGTGCAGTGGAGAGATCAGAATGGTGTTGTCAGTTTTAATTGGTTCCTGCCTGGGCTCTTCTCTGTGGGACAAGGTTGTATTTTTTTTAAAAAAAGAAACTTCTGAAAGGCATATGCTTTACAAAAGGGAGATGGGTATCTGTGCCCTCTGGCCCCTGAGAAGGAAGAACCCTGGGATTGACCTGCTTTTTATTAGTTGCTGCCGACATTGGGAAAACTGTAGTGGAAACAGGGGATTATATTGGTTTTGAAGCAAAGCTTCTCTAATGATATACTGAGATAGTTTGGAATTGTCTGGGGAGGAAGAGCAGGCAGATATTGTAAGGTGGCCACTGTTGGGCAAAAATAATCCTTGGAATGGAGGGTATTTTTCTTGACGTTCTGTACAGGGAACGGTGGAATGAGCACCAGAAGTTTAAACAAAGCTGGAGACCATGTTAGGGAGCAGGACCCTCGGTCAGGCTCCTTTGATTTATCATTTCAAATCCCAACTGGAAAAGGGCAATTTATTAAAAAAACAAAACAAAAAACTCACCTTGGCTCATAGCAGAAAGCATGTGTATCTGCATTAAAAGTTTTGAGAACAATTGCCTGTTACCCTATTATTGGTTTGATTTTCTTGCCACCAAAGGGGATCCCATTAAGTTCCTTTATCTGAGACAGTTTGACCAAATTCCTAGTTGCGTGATTTTTTTTTAATTAATTTAGCTTTCTTTTCCAATCAAAGGGCTCTAAGCGTCTGTTTTAACTTTTGTATGTGTTGAGGAACCCCCACAACTTTACATGAATGTACTTTAGAATCCCTACATTTTATTTTAAAAATTTGGACATTTGTAATGTTCATTCCCACTTCTGCCCTGCCCCCCAAAACAAAAACCCCTCTACGCTGCTCTGCAAGAAGTATATTAGCATTCATCAGGCCTTGCTTTACATTGCAGGTTTGGGAAGAGGGGAACAGGCGAATGAAAATCTGCAATTCTTAATTGAAAACGTCTCCAGAGTTTAGACTTCTACTATGTGTATGGGAAAGGGAGACAGGCCACCTTCCTGCCTGAAAGGTGGAATCTTTATTCCGACTCTTGGAGAACTGCTTGTTAATTTCCTTTCTTCTACCATCCCCTTTGCTGTGTGGCTGTGTAGATTTTTGAGCTAGACTAAATGCTAAACCTCTTTGTGCAATGCAACCCACTAAGTAACGTAGCTCCCTCCTCCTTCCACTGTCTTCCTAATTCCTTCCCATTATTCCCTCCTCCACATTTCACTAGGTAGCAATGCTTGCCTCTTCACGTTGATTTTTTTTTCTTTTGTAGCAGTTATAAAATGCTGAGTTTCAGTACAAAATCCCACCAAAACATCAGTGCTAGCGCGGTGCTGATTTTTTTCTGTCTCAGTTTGTTTTAAAACCTGTTTCTCATCAAATTAATAAAAAACGCTTGCATTCAGTGTCTGGGGACTTAAATTTCTGATGTTCAGTTGTTGAAATATATGGCTATAAACCTACAAGTTACCTTTCAGTCAGAAAAGTTCATTATGCACCCACACCCGTGTGTGTTTGTGTGTGTGTGTGTGCGTGCGTGCGTATATGTTCATATTCATCTTACCTTTTTTAAATTGTATTGGCTTTTGCTGATTACCCTCTTTAAAAACAAATCATACCATCTTCCTGCAACCAGCACTCAGGAGCAAATGAACAAGTTTTGTCTTGGAAATTCTTATATTGTGCTGGGGGCAGGGCAATAGTTCTTTAACCTGTATCAAATGTATATACAGCAATAATTTGTAATAGCTTTTACTGAACCAGTGGCCACACCTGATAGCCATTCAGTCTGTGCTGCTACATACAGCAGTGTATGTTAATAAATATATAACTCGTGCTCCAAATTAAAACAAAATATAGAATGACTCACCACTAAGAAGTGTGGTAGAATCTCTCTTTCTTGATGGGTGCCAAAATTCAATATAGATTTTTCTCTGAGAGAAATGGTAAAGCCAACTACCATTTAAAGTTGATTGCACAACTTCATTCTCCTGACCTGGCAGACTTTGGCATATTATCTGTGATATTTGAAAGCAACTTTCAAATGTTTATTTTACAGCCATAAGGGCTAGCTGAATTTAGAAGTAACAACTGTATTCTGGTTCCCACTGTGGCTAACCTGTTGTGACTGAATTCAATTAATATATATATATATTTCCCTTATCACAAGGGATTTGTTCTCATATCACTTTCCACTCCAATCTGATCCTTTATTAGTCTGCAGTGGAGGAATAGCCATTTGTTCCGCTTAGCTCTGAGTAAGTCTTACATTCTGGTAATACATGCGTGTTCATTCTCTTCCGGGATATTTAATTGCTAGAAAGGCCGGTAAGAAAACTAATTTCCACTTGTTGCTATACTTAACTCACAGATGCTTGTTTCCAGAAAAACCACCTTTGCTGCCCAGGGTTGCTGGGAGGTGGACAGCATATAAATGTTAGAATTTATTATTTTTAAAACATGATCTAGCAGGGAACTTTGATTTCTTGTTAACAGTATATGCTGCAGTTGTCCCTAGTTATCTAGTTTTATATCACAATATTAAAACCCAATCATGTTTCCAGTCCCATCTCTCCAGCAAGATGTTCATCTATACTACATTTAGTAATTAGTAAAGATGAAAATTCTGAATCCAGAAGTGTGTACCTCTGCGTTCCTTAGTGACCCTCCAGAGTTTAGGACTGAAATTTCAGAGGTACATTAAGGGAAGCACTTCATGCTGAATTAAAAGGTAACCGGATCATGATGGCCACTGGCTTTTAAGAAGTGTGTCCAGAGGAAGCCCTTGATGGCTGCATCAACGTTGCAGAAGCACTATGACTGCAAATATCAAATACTAGGGATGTGCGCAACAGAGAAGGGGCTTTGGCTAGAGAGGGCCAATGCTGTAAATCAGGCTATTTGTCTGATCTAGCAGACTCTTCCCACATTCTTTTGATAAGCACAGTGCTTGATGCTCGGTCCTCATTTAAAAATCCAATGATCCTGTGCAAGCAAGTTTGATGGGACTTGTTTTGAGGGAAGATCCTGAACAAATAACAAGGATTCACAATGAATTTTTGTCTATTTAATAAGATGATTGGTGAAGGAGTTTTAAAGTCAATCACAGAGATTTAAAATATATTACCTTTGTAAAACCAATTCTGTTGATTTTGATCCTAGGATAATTAACAAGTTACTTAGCCCCTATTTAAAAATAGACACGAGGTAGTGCAAGAAAAAGGCTCCCCATAAATTGTATGCAATTCCAGCAATTTTTAACAAAAGCATTTTGCATCCCACTTAATACTCCATGGCTATGCACAGCTCCTCTAGCCACTCACAAGCAAGGAGATCATAAACTCAATAACCACAACTGAACATTTGGTGGCTCATCTGATGATCAGATGGTGAACATCTGGTGGCAGGAAGAGGATGGTGAAACAGTGAATCATCTCACCGGCAGCCACATTCATCCACCACCATATCCTCATAATGTCTCAACACGACATTGTCGTTGTTGTCATAGTATAGAATGGATATCGGTGACAGGCGGATTGGGACACAGCAAGGCTGAGGGGTCCCTTCGGGGTCAAGAGAATGCACGATGGTTTGCAAGATGGCGTGGTTGGTGCCGTTGAGCTCCTCGGTCAGAGGGAAAGGACAGTCTCCAAGGCAGTAGTTGGCCATGTAACCCAGTGGAGCAATGATCCAGTTCCCCCAACCGACTTCACTGAAGCTGATGTACAGCCGCCGTGGTCTGCAAATGTTGCTGGCAGTGACTGGCACATAGTAGGTGCTACGCCTCTTCCTGGCACTTTTGCACTGCCCAGGAGTGAGAGAAACCACCAGCAGGGAGGTACTGAGCAAGGAATCAAGCTTGGAGCATAAGCTGTCAGGTGACGTCGGGAGGCTAATTTCAAGGAACAAGCCCAAATTCCTAGAAGGCGTCTGCCATTCCTTTGCCACCTCAGTCAGGTTGAAGACAAAGGACTTGTGCAGATGGATGAAGGACTGCTCCACCAGGAGCTGGCGGCTGTAAGTATGGGCGGACATGCCCTGCAAGGCCATCTGGGAAGCCCGATACAGACTTAACTCAAAGGGATGACCTGAGCTGGAGCTGTGGTACTGGTTGTGGCTGAACTGAATCTCCAGCTGGGCCAGGGTCAACAGTTCCCCTTCCTCCAGAGCGGAGAAATTAAAATACAGCCGTTTTTGTAGACATAAGCAACTCTGGGGTTCCTCTCTGTGGATCAAGTGTCCTAGAATGGATATAGAAATCAAAAGCACTTAGGGCCATGTTACAGATAGAAAGCATCTGGGGTGAGGGGAGAAGGGAACAACATCAGACAAGGGAACATTGATGCCATTCATGACACATTTAGGACTAAAATAATTCAATTTGTTTTTATCGTTTTCATCAGTTAACTGCCTTGTTTAGCAACCATTTGCAGTTCCAGTGGTAATGAAAAAGTAACTTTACGACCAATCCTTGCATTTACAATCTTCATAAGTCTGTAAAGCAAAGGAAAGCTGAAGTACAGATAGTCCTCACTTAATAACGGTAATTGGGACTGGAATTTCCATCACTAAGCAATGTGGTCATAAAGTGTGACATGTGACTGCACCGCTTAGCAACGGTAATTCCAGCAGTCCCCAGTTACCATCATTAAGTGGGACCTCATGTGATTGCGACTTCTGACTTCCTGCTGACTTCCCTATTGATTTTGTTTGTGAGAAGCCAGTAGGGAAGGTCACAAATTGCAATCATGTGACCACAGGATGCTGCAATGGCCAGAACTTCGAGGACCAGTCGTAAGTACCACTCATTCAGTGCTGTTACAAGTTAAAACAGTCGCTGAGCAAGTAGTCATTAAACAAGGATCACCTGTAAGCCCAGGCACAGTTTCAGTTAGTGACTACTTTGCTTAATGATCGAGTTACAATCATGGTCACTAAAGGAGGACTACCTGTAGAGCACTGGTCAGTAGGTGTCATCCTCACTAGGTAGACCAGACCAGACAATCAGCTCCACAGGAAGTTGCTAAGATCCAGAGCCCTTTTTGCCCGGATTGCAGTTCTTGCATATTTCTGTCAAGGTCACCTCCGTTACTCTACAGTAGGTCTCAATTTATTTAAACCATCTCTAAATTCCCCTGTTCAGTTTGAAACATTGATTGGCACACAATCTTTCTATATGTAAGCTGTTAAGTCTGACAGCAGTTCTCTAAATTGGGGGGAGGGGGGCAAAAGAAAACCTGGATTTAATGGTAGATCTTTTGGTGCTGTGTGCTACTATCACCAAGATTTACTGACTCCCACCTATCACAAAAGTATAAAATGACTACATACAACAAACCTAAATTAGCCTAAAATGTGGTTGGCAGCTTGTCCACTGGAATCCAGCCATTGCCATAGCATGTCATATGAACCTAACCATTTCACTAACCCATAGTATGGATCATTTCTTAGGGCACAACATTTTACACAAAGACAGAAACCCTATCTTGCTAACTCAGGTTGAGGGCTTTATATGTTGTAGGAACACAACCCAGAATAGCCAGAAGCGGGCATGTTTTTCCTATGCTGTCTGTGCTGTCTGGACTTCAGATGCTTCTAACCAGATTTAAAATACAGATTTTGCAGATCTGAAGTCTACTCCAAGTCCCTGGTTAGGGTCAAGAGTCTTTTAACTGCTGTACTATTGTGACATGGGCATGACCCAAAGTTGCTTCAGTGGTTGAGGTGGCTAAAAAATTAATTAAAAACAAACTGTCAGTGGAAAGTTTCCACTGAAATGAAATGCTCCTACCGCTTTAACCACAGTAGTTCCTCTGCTGTGGGGTTAAGAACTAACAAACACCAAGAAAGCAAGAGTGCATATCTGACAGCAGTGTGAGAAGTCACACCATGCTGCTTCCACCTAACGCCATCTTAAAAAGGCCAGAAGCAGCCCAGGATGACTTTTGTCTCCCCTTGGGTAAGTTGGCAACCTTGTAGGTATGTATTCCACAATGCTGCAGACTGATGAAATGAGGTGATAAAGACTTCCTACTTTGCTTCTGCTTTGAAACTAGATGGCCAAATGCAAGAAAAAGAAAAGGAAAGGAAATCCAGCCATCTTGAAAAGATAGCAGGTTTAAAAAAAAGATGGCTGTGCATTTTTTTAAATTCATATTTAAATCAAGGTGCTGGCCTAATGTGGATTTTTTTCCCTTGGGCCTATTATATCCTGTTCACCTTCTGTATGTTTCCAGAAGTTGTTTAGCAGCAATTCCAACAGAAGCAATTTTGTACCTTCTAAAGCTACAACTTCACCCTTTGGAAGTAGATTTTATTCATTCATTACCCTTTTATCCTGGTTTTTCCCTTCCAGAGCAAAAAATGACCCATGTTACTATTGCAAAAAAAAAAAAAGGATGGGGGATGAACAGCACTCATCCCATATTTCTATATCTAAAAATTTTTACTGGAAGGAGTCCCATTTAGAAGACTATTCAGAAACCTGGATTGCATATACAATTTCATTTCCCATTTTCCCCATTTTCCCCCTCTTGTTAAGTAAAATTGCTCAAAGGTTAGAAATTTAATTGTATTATAAGATATAATTTTGTTGAGTACAAAAATATACTCTTGTGGGGGTTTTTTTCTCCTCTCCCTCCCCCCCATTATATATGAGTGTGTGTGTGTTTCTGTCTGTATAATTAATTCTTCAATCACCCATTTTTGTTAAATGTCATTGCTTCATTCAGCTACTTACACAAGTTAATTTTTTTTCCTATTTACTCCTCGCTATTCTGGCCTCTTCACACCTGAGACAGGGATCCTCTTAAAAAATAAAACAATATTCCTTCCAACATCCTATCAAACCAATTGAAACAATAACTAACCCTCCTTCTTCCAAGTGAAAACGATTTCACTTTATCATTTCAATTATTATTTCACTTCTTATATTATTATTGTTTTTTTCCATACCCCATAATTTTTTCCATTATTCCACACCCAGTAATTTTTCCATTATTTTTCCATACCCAGTAATTTCACTGGAAATAATGAAGCTGCGCCAGCCCAGCTTCTGAGGAATAGGAATAGCTGAGATACATCGATGCCATTTAGAAGGGCAATTTACTATCATATTTTGCTGGGCGTCGATTTTTCAGTTTCATTTACTGTACTTCGCGAGGTATTTGTGCAGCCGAAACGCTGAGATAAGGACGCGCCTTCCTCCCAAAGGAAACCAGGACCGATCCTTATCCATACGGGTCTGCGCGCTCTCTATAACCACAGAAAGAAAAGATCGAGCGGCTCCGGTTTGCATCGATCTTACTCAGCGTTACCCGTGGCTAGTTTCTGGGGGAGCGGTGCCCGGGTTCAGCGCTCAGCGAGGTCAGAAAGCGGATTAACGCGCTCCCCGAGGCCGGAGCTCCGCGCTTGGCGCGCGCACAAACGCGTTACGCCGCCTTGCCCGCTCCCTGGCTGGAAAGGCGGGAGGTAAAGCGGGCACTTAACGCGCACCCGCACGTTTCACGCTCTTCTCCCATCACAGCTCCCCCTGCCCCTGTCGGGATCGTACCTTGATCGGGGAAAACCCGAATGATGTTCCCCGGGACTTGAAACTCCTCCACCCAGCAGGGGTTCCGGGGCTTCCTGGACGCCTCGCTTCGCTTCTGGAACATCTCCCAGAGCCAGGGCGGCACGGGCGCCGGAGACCGGGGGCTGGGCCGCGCCCTCAGCCCTAGGGACTTCAGGAGCTCCGTTTCCTGGGGGTGCAACGCTCTCCCTGCCCCCGGGAAGGCCCAGAGCAGCACCACGAGCCCCACCAGGGCCCCGAGGCGCAGAGTTGCCATGGGGAGGGCGGAGGAGAGCGGACTCTGGAGAGGAAAGGCCGGAGATGCGCTCGCCTTCTGGGGGCTGCGGGAAGAAGCCGACCTGAGGAAGGGGGTGGGGAGCGGGCCTTTTGGTCCTTGGAGGTCGCCCCCGCAGGCCAAAAGGAGGAGCAGAACCGGCCCCGAGGCAGGGGTGGGCGAGCCGCTTAACCCCTCCCTCCCCAGGCAGGGATGGCCTCCAGGTAAGAGGCGGGAGGGGAAATCCCCCCCAGGCCCTCAGCCAGAGGCCACCAGCCAGGCACACTTTAGCCACGTTAAGGGTGACCAGACATAGTGCCTACCTAAGATACAGACTTCCCATCCATCTTGGCTCCTGGCCGTGCACCTATGTTGGTCCTTTCCTTGGCAAAAACAGAGCACTGGCCAGGGGTCCTGGTGGTCTCCCATCCAATTACGAAGCAGGTCAGGTAAACGTGTGACCAGGATGCAACATTTGGCTTTAACCTTGGCATATTAGGTTTTTTTGTGGCTTGGCATATTTGTGGCCCAGTGCATCCTGTAAAAACAAAGCCCTTAAAGTGCCCCTGGAAGTTTTGTGGAGCTTGGAAGCATTTTCGGAAAGGCAGAGTATGCTTGAGGCTGATGTTTTACTTTGCAGCTTGCTGGCTTCCCGTTTTATTTTTCATTCAGATAATCTTAAAGAGATTAGATAGGAAACAGTCACATTGAGGACCCCGGGGATAGGATCTTGTGGAAACTTCAGACCTGATAAAGTTATTATTGGATAAATGTTTCCTAATCACAGCCCACTTAGACATAGGGAGCATCATCTCGAGGAAGGAATATTGCCTATGTGCAGTTGTGGCTGAAGGGAAGGAGACAAGGAACAAGAAGAGACAGTAAAGGAAGGACAGTGTTTGGTAAGAAAGCTGCAGGGATATTCTGGAGACCAGTTCAAATCCAGATGTTCTGGAAGGATTTTGTGGACTAGACTGTTGTGAGAAATTTGGTGCCATGAATATTGATTGATTTATGCACTGGATTTATGACTGCCTTTTCTACGGGAGGTCCTTCCTCCTTTTTTTCTCAACCACCACCTCTTACTGGTTTCTTCAAAGTCCTGAACTTGCCTGAAGGGGAAGTATGTTCATCTGCATTACAAAGGCCTTTCTGCCCACCTTCATTTTGCCTTTGCTGAACAAGGACCAGACGCATTAATAAATAGGGAGGGTTTAACCCACTGCCTCTCGCTCTCCATTTACAGAAGCCTTGGCCGCAGCTCCTCTAATTGCTAGTCCTCATGGCAGGAAGTGGTAACCTGAGACTGCATGGCTCCCCACTGACCTTTCTTTTGCAGTATTCCTTCCAGATATATTTTTCAAAGGCTTGATGTCATGCAAAATGAAAACTGACCTATGAAAACAGTCACCCCCAAGTCCAGAGAAAAATCAGGCCTCCAGTCCCACCTGGCCATGCCCACTTTACATCATTGCTCCAGCCCCTTCTGCCCTCAACTTCCTAAAAGAAGTTAAGAACATCTCCCTGGCCCCAAATGCTTGCCAAAACTGGCCTGTGGCTTTCAGAAGCTTGGATTAGATGTATTGTTGTTGTTGTTGTTTAGTCGTTAAGTCGTGTCCGACTCTTCGTGACCCCATGAACCATATTGCGCCAGGCCTTCCTGTCCTTCACTGCCTCCCTGAGTTTGCTCAGTTTCATGCTCAGGATTAGATGTATAGCTCACGTTTAGTTCAGGATTTCAAGCAAGGGAACATTGCACTCCATCCCCCAATTTTTGCCATTTTAAGGCTTCCCCTTTCTTGGTGCAATGGAATTTGAGGCTTATGCAAACTCCGGTATCTTCACATCCCCGCCTGTCCTATTTATGCATTTCAAAGCCCTTTTGTGGACCTGATCTTGCAAGCTTGCCACTGTCCCACCCTTTCTTATCTAACCTGACTCACCCAGCCTTTGCAGGCATCAAAGCCAGTTTTTCCCCATGCTGTGGAAGATACAGAAAAAATCCTCCTGTTACCTCTGGCCTCGGGGCCCCTATGTCCTTCTGCCCCAGAAGTGCGGTTGCAGCCAATGGTCCAGTATTTTTGGTTGATTGAAGGGGCTGTGCAAGGATGCCAGTTTTGCGTGGTTACAGCTGTTCCTACTCCTGTTGCCTATTTATGAAACTAAGAATGCCTTTTAAATCTTTGGGTTAGTTCCTCCCTCTCGGGCCAATTAGATGTAGTGGGAAAGGCGGCGGGCTATCAGTGGGGACATCTGGGTTCAAATCCCTTCTCGGCCACAGAAAGGTAAAAATCACACTTTCAGCACAGCCTACCTCACAGGACTGTTGGGATAAAATGGAGACACCCCCCCCCCATGTAATCTGCCTTGAGCTCCTTTAAAAAAAGATATGAATTGAATGAATAATAATATCAAATACAAATACTGCCTGTGATGGGTTCAGAGATGCAGTTTTGATTGTACATTCCTATGGTTGTTATGACTGCCGGAAACACTCCAACAAAGCTTTATTAGATTTCCCCCCTCATCTTTCCAAGCATAACTGTAACGTTCTGCATTAATCTCACAGCCGCCCTGTAAAGGAGTGAAGCTGAAAGACTGGCACACCAAGGTCCCTGGCTGTGGGTAAACCAATTTTCATCTCCTACAACATCCTAAAGCCCACGGTGGTGAAGGGGAAATCCTACATATGTGTGGATTAAATCACAGCAGATGGCAGCAACTTTGCTGGTCACAGAAAAAGGTAACTAACTAACCTGGTTAGTACTTAGCTGAGGGGGAAAAAAACAGAAAGGCAGCAGTAAACCACTTCTGTACTGCTGTCAAAAAAACGTTATAATACCTATCAATTGTACTTTGGCAAACACGATCCTAGAATCTTTCCCTTTTTAAATCATACTTATTTTAATTGCGTGTATAGCCAGTGGAAGCGAAGTACAGTGGGGCAAAAAAGTATTTAGTCAGCCACCAACTGTGCAAGTTC
The DNA here is from genome assembly GCF_059951505.1 of Python bivittatus. Taxonomy (NCBI): domain Eukaryota; kingdom Metazoa; phylum Chordata; class Lepidosauria; order Squamata; family Pythonidae; genus Python; species Python bivittatus. The sequence goes on from NW_028277087.1 coordinate 5,552,747, forward strand.
TCCCACTTAAAAAGATGAGAGAGGCCTGTAATTTTCATCATAGGTATACCTCAACTATGAGAGACAAAATGGGGAAAAAAATCCAGAAAATCACATTGTCTGATTTTTAAAGAATTTATTTGGAAATCATGGTGGAAAATAAGCATTTGGTCAATATCAAAAGTTCATCTCAACACTTTGTTATGTATCCTTTGTTGGCAATGACAGAGGTCAAACATTTTCTGTAAGTCTGCACAAGGTTTTCACACACTGTTGCTGGTATTTTGGCCCATTCCTCCATGCAGATCTCCTCTAGAGCAGTGATGTTTTGGGGCTGTCGCTGGGCAACACGGACTTTCAACTCCCTCCAAAGGTTTTCCATGGGGTTGAGATCTGGAGACTGGCTAGGCCACTCCAGGACCTTGAAATGCTTCTTACGAAGCCACTCCTTCGTTGCCCGGGCGGTGTGTTTGGGATCATTGTCATGCTGAAAGACCCAGCCACGTTTCATCTTCAATGCCCTTGCTGATGGAAGGAGGCGTTCACTCAACATCTCATGATACATGGCCCCATTAATTCTTTCCTTTACACGGATCAGTCGTCCTGGTCCCTTTGCAGAAAAACAGCCCCAAAGCATGATGTTTCCACCCCCATGCTTCACAGTAGGTATGATGTTCTTTGGATGCAACTCAGCATTCTCTCTCCTCCAAACACGAGGAGTTTAGACCAAAACGTTCTACTTTGGTTTCATCTGACCATATGACATTCTCCCAATCCTCTTCTGGATCGTCCAAATGCTCTCTAGTACTGGCTTAAGCAGGGGGACACATCTGGCACTGCAGGATTTGAGTCCCTGGCGGCACAGTGTGTTACTGATGGTAGCCTTTGTTACTTTGGTCCCAGCTCTCTGCAGGTCATTCACTAGGTCCCCCCGTGTGGTTCTGGGATTTTTGCTCACCGTTCTTGTGATCATTTTGACCCCACGGGGTGAGATCTTGTGTGGAGCCCCAGATTGAGGGAGATTATCAGTGGTCTTGTATGTCTTCCATTTTCTAATTATTGCTCCCACAGTTGATTTCTTCACACCAAGCTGCTTGCCTATTGCAGATTCAGTCTTCCCAGCCTGGTGCAGGTCTACAATTTTGTTTCTGGTGTCCTTCAACAGCTCTTTGGTCTTGGCCATAGTGGAGTTTGGAGTGTGACTGTTTGAGGTTGGGGACAGGTGTCTTTTATACTGATAACAAGGTCAAACAGGTGCCATTACTACAGGTAACAAGTGGAGGACAGAGGAGCCTCTTAAAGAAGTAGTTACAGGTCTGTGAGAGCCAGACATCTTGCTTGTTTGTAGGTGACCAAATACTTATTTTCCACCATGATTTGCAAATAAATTCTTTAAAAATCAGACAATGTGATTTTCTGGATTTTTCCCCATTTTGTCTCTCATAGTTGAGGTATACCTATGATGAAAATTACAGGCCTCTCTCATCTTTTTAAGTGGGAGAACTTGCACAATTGGTGGCTGACTAAATACTTTTTTGCCCCACTGTAATTGTTGCCCTTGCCCTGCCCCCAACTTTGTTGTCTCCATCCACATTTTGGACTGCATGTCCCCTTCCTGCCTGACTTTGCACTCAGATTAAATGTGGATCATGGCCCCTGTTGGGTATCCCTGGTTTGTAACTTGAATAAAGAAATCAGAAGATCCCAGGAAGCAAATTTGCCCTGTTCACTACAATAGCATTAAGGTTAGCATTAAGGACAGGTGGTCCTCGAACTTACAGTGGTGCTGAATGAGTGGTACTTATGATCAGTCCTCATACTTACGATGATCGCAACATCCCCACAGTGACGTGATCACTGTTTGCAACCTTTGCTGGCTTCCTACAAGTGAAGTCATTAGGGAAGCCAGCAGGAGATGGAAAATGGTGACCATGTGACATCCTCGTTTAACAACCTGCGGTGATTAGCTTAACGACGGCAACAGGAAGTGCTGGCATTTTTGTTGCCAAGTGGCGTGGTCACGTGACATTGCACTTTATGACTGCATCGTTTAGCATCAAAAATTCTGGTCCCAATTACTATAATTGAGGACTACCTGTAATATGGTTATCACCATGCTCTCCCCTCATCTGATACATATAATTTACAAAAATGTAAAAAAGGAATTTAAAAAAGAAATGCAAATTACCAATCTCCGGGGTATACTTTATTTCCAAGAATCTCTAAGTACCTTCTTAAAACATAAAAAAATGGTGGGGTGGCTGCAGTCCCATCTGGAAATGTTCCCACCCACCCAGACATCTGGAGAGGGGCACTCTCAAGACGGTGGCAAGGGTCAGCCTCACTAGTTTGCCTTCTAGTAAATGAATGGGATGAGGAATGCAAACCTCGGCAGCTTTTTTGTGAATCAGCAAGGCCCTCTCGTGTCAGTCATTTTGTGAGAGCACCCACAGCATGCTCTAAACCAGTGTTTCTCAACCTTAGCGACTTTAAAATGTGTGGAATTCTAGGAGTTGAAGTCCACATATCTTAAAGTTGCTAAGGTTGAGAAACACTGCTCTAAACCTTCCAGATATGGTAGCCCATCCTACAAAAGTTGTTTGTATCTAAGACTGGGGTGTCTGGAGAGAGAAGTGTAAAGAAATACAAAAAGGGTCCACAATCATGCAGTTGAAGCCCTGTCTTTTTTTACTTGTGATGTGTGTAAAAAAAAAAGGGGTGGGCTTCAATCACATGATTGTGGCCACCTTGAGTTTTGTGACACATTCTCCCCCCAACACCAGCATACATCTTATCCTAAGGCAGTGCTTCTCAGCTTCGGCAACTTTAAAATGTGTGGAGTTCAACTCCCAGAATTCCCCAGTCAGCATGGTAAAAATATAACCCAATCCAACATTTTAAATGGTGCCAAGGAAAAATCACCCATCAGTGAGGTACTAAGGTCACCTGGCTTACAATTTCCTGCTCTCTCCTATTCCAAGCTATGTCTCAATATTGAAAGATAGACTGCCTCTGACAGGGAGGTACTCTGCCAGAAACTACAACAGCCATCAAAAACCCTGCAGTAATAGAGGGGGCCTCAAGTAATCGCATTTAGGATTCTGTCAAGCAGAAGTGCCAGTGAAACTGAATATGGACTGGTACATCACCCATAATGTAACTATGAATATTTATATATAAGCAAACTAAAAAGAATTTAAAAATCTCTTTTCGAAGGCAATTCAGAAAACATCACCATCCTTGTACTGTGAATTCAAGCCTTATTTTATATACAACTTAAACCAACACACACAGAGACATAAAGTACCACCACCCCATTTTCCTCTCCCAACCAGAACAAAGGGCAGGAAAAAACATTGTTTAGAAAAGGGAACAGTGATAAAAGTGCCACAGGGCATTGTGGGATACTCCTTTTCAACCCAAATTTGCAAGGCTGAAAATTCATCGATTCACACATGTGCTTTTACTCTTCCACCATTGCCTTTGCCAGCTGGAGATTCTGAAGGGGTTCCCCCTTATTTCTCTTAACCAATCAGGAGTCCTGAATCAAGGGGGAAGCAGTTCCGCCTTCTTGGGGCCATCACAGAGAGGGCCCTGCTGGGCAGAGACCACAGAAAAGTGACGGTTCCTCATCCCTCCACCCTGGTGGGAGCTCTTCCTACTAGGGCCCACTGATGCACCAAAGGGTGGAAGCAGCTACTCTCTGTGTGAATGCCCTGCTCCAACCTGACATCACAAAATGACACATCATCGGCCTCCTTCTACTTCTAGTTCCATCACTGTTAACGGAAATCCAGCTTGAATCCAACCCCAGAGGGTTTAAAAAAGAAAATTGGTAAATCATCCTGGGACATTGCTCCCCAGCTAGCACTAGTTGTCAACCCTGGGTGGGGTAGGGTGGCAGCTCTGTTTCTTTGGCCCCCTTGAGGAGGCTGGAGTTTGAACGAAGGGGTCCTTGCAGGTTTCTCCAGAGTCTGGCTCTGTGCAATGTGGTCCAGTGAGCAACCTCTATAACCGCTTGTCTTTCACAATGCCGTTCTTTAGATGATTTCTGTGGAAGAGAAGCACAGGACAGTAAGTGAAAAAGCTGGCTCTTACTATTTCATCATGCCATCCGACCACTGGCCTTGGGCGTGGCTATGCAGATGAACGGGCATGGCCCTGCAGATACAAGATCTCCTAATACAGGCAGTCCTCAGTTAATGACAGCAATTGGGATCAGGAACTCTGTCGCTAAGCAATCCCGTCGTAAAGCGCGACTTCACGTGATTGCACCACTTAGCAGTGGCAGTTCCAGCACTTCTGGTTGCTGTCCTTCAGCAAATCCCATGCTGTTATGATGATGCCATTTGCAACCTCCTGCCGGCTTCCCCATTGACTTTGCTTGTTGGAAGCTGCCAGTGAAGGTCACAAATGGCAATCACATAACTGCGGGATGCTGCGACAGCTGGAACTTTGAAGATTGAGATCATGTAACCTCGGGGACGCTGTGACCGTCATAAATATGAGGATTGGTTGTAAGTAGCACTCGTTCAGCACCGCTGTAAGTTAAAACAGTTGCTGAACAAGTGGTTGTTAAGCAAGGACCATCTGTAGAGACTTCATTCCCAAAAATTGGTTTAGGCCCAGGACAGAAACTAAAATTGGCTTTATTTAATTTAAGTCAAGATTTAATTACTAAATTAAATAAAATAAAATGCAAATAAAATGTGTTACTATAAATACTTCCCATATATTTCAGCCTCAGTATTTAAGATAAGGTTTTTATTTAATAGAAGCATTGCAATAGAACTGTTTTAGCACACTTCAATTTGCAGCGAAACTTTGAATTGGTGGAGTGCAGATGCTACAAAGCACATTCTTAACAGTGTCCCTGCAGATTACATTTAACAAACAACTGGGAATAATGGACACCTCCTTTCCCACCTGATCTGTTAAATCTGCACATATGTATCCCTAAGTAGATGTATATAATTTAATTAAGGGATACGTTCTGTTTCTTACGAGTGGTTGGAGTAGGTGGATTTTCTACCGTACCTGATTTGTAACATGCTTAATTGTGGAAGGTTTATTGATCTAGGAACTGGAGTTACTAGGGGAGGAGACATTTACGATACGTTGCATCATCTGTCAAATGGGTGACCAGGATGCAGAACCTCTTCATAAATGGCTGAAGGCAAAAGATGGGAGACAGGGAAGGGCAATCCTGCCATGGACAGAACTGAAGGGTGTGATCTGAGATACATCAGGTCACAATCCAAGGACTGTGTAACCTGTGTGCACCATCAAAGGGATGGACCTGCAGCCTGAACCCCAGAAAAAGTGTAAGAGGACTAAGTCTTTGGACATGAGCTACAGGATTTCCAGCATTTGGTGTTTCTCCTACATGTACTTAATCCTCTCTGCTACCCACCTCTCCACTTCATTCTGCACGTCAACCTTTTGTTAGGTCATTCCCTGAGATGATCTCTGATCATTATTATTTTGGGCTTTCCTGCTTAAGATAGAAGATCTGATGATTCGTTTCCCCCAAGTGCTTTCGTTTACTGCAGAGTGAAACTGAATCCGTGGCTTTTCACTCTTTGAGTAGAAGTTGTTTACTTTTCAATTTTAATTTTTAAAAAAAATATTACTCTTTGAGTAAGAGTTGGGGACAGCATTTTCTTCCCTCTCAATCTGTTCCACAATCTACCACCGCTCTGTCACTAAAAGAAGAACCTCACAGGGAATTTCCTACGCCGAAATGTCTGCATGAGAAAGTGAAAGAAGACAGCTACTTGAAACTGACACTATTCGTGGTCATCGCCCCAAGAGGAAGAGTCAGATAAGGCTGCAAGTCCCTTGCTCTTAAGGTGGTGTTTCTCAACCCCAGCAACCTGAAGCTGTGTGGACTTCAGCTCCCAGTATTCTGGGAGTTGAAGTCCACACAGTTTATTGGCTTTGGTCCTAGGCCTGGAGTTAATATTGTTGTATTTTGGGGGGGCCTGTTTGTGTTGTTTTAGTCTGGTTATAACCATTTTTATGGATTTTGGGGGGTTGTGTATGCCACCCAGAATCCATTGGAGTTAGGGGGTTATAATAAAAATAAATAAATTTTCAAAAAACTGTCTAGGTGTGGTTATTAAATAAGTAAGTAAGTAAGTTTGGGTTGAACTTAATTTGTCTAGTATTGTGACTTGTCTTGTTACGTTGCCTATCCCAGTAATATGTCCCAAGCAGAACATAATAAACAGACTTTCTTTGGTCTGTTAGATAATCCTTTACTCACGGCTGCCCAAGGGAGTAATAGACTGAGCCCTAGTGTGATGGGTTGTGAGAATAACCTTGAGGAAGAAGAGGAAGAGCTGCAGCCAAGGCAACAGTCAGATAAGAGAAACCTCAGTCCAAAGCAGAAGTGTAATTTGAGAAAGTATCTCAGACTTGACCCTTCCTAGTTCTCTGTAGGATAAAGGCAGGGAGGGGGAGGCACATTCAGAGTTTCAAGATTGATGTCAGCTCTACAAGGGAGAACCAAAACACTGAAGTCATGAATACTAAAATTACTTTTATTATAGGGTTAGGGTAACAGAATCTTGCAACTCTCAATGTGCCTTCCCCTGCCTTGCTTTTATCCCAAGAGAACTAGGCAGAGTCAAGTTTGAGACGTTTTCCCAAATTACATTCGAGACTCCGATTTCTCTTATCTGACCATTGTCTTGGCTGTGGCTCTTCCTCCTGTTCCTCAAGGTCATTCTCTCATCCCGTTACACCTGGGCAATAATCCCTTGAGCCAGAAATGCTCTCAACTTGACCATGAGGATCAGGTTGAAACAGATCCACCAGAGAATGGGATGTAAAGCATTGGGAGGAAACCAGATCTGGCCAAAGCTAGATTCTGTAATTAGCAATGGAAGCGATCCTTTCTATGGACAAACTCAGTCTACAGATTCACTGCTCCTCTCAATATTCCTTCTTGACATGCAGAAAGTGGCATGTTTGGAATCTGACTATTTCGGAGAACTTCTGGTTGTATTGGGCCTGGGGTGTTGTTAAAAGAATTATTTTGAGGAACTGGAAAAGTAGTCAAAGTCTTTTATTAAAGACTGGATTCAAGAGATCTGTAAGTTAGCCATTTTTGAAAATACAATTTTATCTACTAGTCAAAAAAGGACTCAGTGTGTTCTTTTATGGCAAAGAATTAAAGGATCAATTTTTAATTATTATTTTTTTTATTTATTGTTATGTATTATTTTATTATTAGAATTAAATAATCAATTTTACTATCCTTTTTTTAATGTAGATTTAGACATTTGTTTAATATTTATTTAAAATGTGACATATATAATTTCCCCCTTTCTGACTATTTTTTCATTTTGGTTTTAACTTGGGTTGCTGTATTTTTTAATAGTTTTTCTTATATTGTATGTTTTAAAAAAAATCTATTTTTTTTTTCTGTAAAATTTGTTAAGATAAATAAAAATTGAAAAAAAGAGAGCAAGAAAAGGAAGTAGCCTGAGAATCAAATGGAACCTCCATGTTCAGTCCCAGTCTACTCTTAATGCTAAATACTATTTGCTGAAGTAAACACAGGGTTCTGTTCAGGGGCTTCTGGCTGGCCAAAGCTGGAAACTGGATGCTGGACAAAAGATAAATTCTTCAGGAAAGCAATTCTGTTATGTGTTGATTCTTTCCATTCTTACCAGCCATGTTAGATGACTAAGCCTCCATGCTGAAGGGCAGTCTATCCCAAAATCTTAATTTTGGGGAAAGTAAATGGAAGCAGATGGCCCTTGTCTTCCTATCCTCCTTGTAAGCCTCTCAGAAGCAACTGACCGGCCATTTGTTAGGAGGAGGATATTGAGGGAAAGAACAGACACCCATCATTTCTAGACATCCTTACCCATCCTTCCAAGAGTTGTAGAGGTGAAGTTCCCTGTCTGTCTTCTTAGAGGCAGCATCAATGTCATATTCCCGTACATCCTTCACCTCCTGGACTTGTCCAAGCAAAACTTTGGCCACAAAGACAACAATGTACTGCCAAGAGGAGAGGGGGAGAGTCAATCAGCTTGCTGGATCACAGATTTTCCCATCATGCTTTGTGGCCTCTTACCTGCTTCCTCACCCCGCTGGGTCAACTTAGCATATGGGGACATCCATACCCAGGTTCAGATCTACATTCAACTGAATGGGGCAGATTTAGCATTCTTTCCTAGCCTAGGGCTGGGCATTTCATCAAGGCATTTAGAAATCAGTCTGCTGCCCGGAGAAAACCAGATCAAAGGCCGGGCATTTGTCTCAAGTTTCTTCCTTTGGGAGCAGTGGTTCTATATAAATCCATGTGTATTTAGAACAACTGACCACACCAATAAAAACAGACAAAGAATGCCCACGAAGAGCACAATATTTACTAGGGCTATACTACAGACACACAGACACACACACGGGCTATCTCTCAGGACCCTGGAAGTGCACCTTCTCTGTGGAAGCTCCTGCCCTCTGGAATGAGGCTCCCCCCAAGACCCGAGGTTTCCCCCAAGATCCGGATGGCCCCCACTCTGCTGTCGTTTAGAAGAGCCGTGAAGACCTGGCTCTCCACCCAGGCCTCAGATGAAGGGAGAGTGAGATCCCTCACTTCACTGTGCTTGCCATCATTTATCCTTATTTTTATTAATTTTATTGTAATTTCTGTGTTCATGGTGGTAAACCACCCCGAATCATTGAGAGTTGGGAGGCATACAAGTTTAATAAATACTAATTGTTATAGAAATTCTGAGAGTTGCTGATGTTTGGGGTCCCAGCCCCATGAGAGATGTAGGGAATATAGACCCTATAGCCGACCTTCTTGGCAGTGGCCCCAATGCCACTGGAACAGCTGGCTCCCAGAGGTGCACCTGACCCTTTCGCTCTTAGCCTTCCACACAACGGATAAAGTGATTTTGTTCGGCTGAATTTTTGCATGTTTAGCAGCGACATGAAGCTGCTGATTTTGTTCGGGATTCTACCATGCTGACCTAGATTTGACGATGCTTTGCAAGCTTATGTTTCAGGGAGTTTTACTGTATTCTATTGCATTTTATGTTTGTAGATCACCCAGAATCTTGGGAAAAGGATTATATATATATATATAAACCTTTTCCCAAGATTCTTGAAAATAGGAGGGAGTGCTATATATACTACTTTGGTCCCCCAAATGAAGGACAGGATATGCATTACTTTATATTTATTTATATATATATATATATATATATATATATATATATATATATATATATAATACACACACACACATATATATATAAAGAAATGCACATCCCGTCCTTCATTTGGGGGACCAAAGTAGTATATATAGCACTCCCTCCTATTTTTTCCTACCACAATCCTTGCAAAATAGGGCTGGGCTGAGAAGAGGGGACGGGCCCCAATTCTCATCATTGGAATTGGCTCGTGTGATAATTGATTCGGCCTCCCGGCATCTTGAATTTTTATTTACTGATTTATTTATTACATTTGTACGCCGCGCATCTCCCCCAACGGGTGAACTTTACAGTACTCTTTTGATAGATATAGTCTTTTTAGATAGTAGGATTTTTGTTTAGCTAATTGAATGTGGATATTTATTTATTTTTTACTGTTTTTGATGTTTGATTTCAATTGTCAGCCGCCCAGAGTCACCCTCTGGGGGAGACAGGTGGCATATAAATTTAATAAATAAATAAATTCTCCCCCAGAGCTTCCTGGCTGGGCGGGGGGCTTGATCCTGGGGTTCCCCATTCCTAATCCGGCACCTTCACCGTTACCTCACACTGGATGGTGCGGAGCTGGGAAAGCTGGTCTGGCCTCTGACAACAGCCCTTTACTCACCAGGAACCAATAGATGTTCATTAGCGTGAGGATGAAGAGCAGCGTGTTGAAGAAGAAGTAAAAAGGGATGTTAGGGACAGACTGCAGGCTGGTGTGGCACGTGGCATAAAGCACCTTCAGGGGGAACCAGTATAAACGGAACCAGAACCTGAGAAAAACAAAAGAAAACTGAAAAAAAGGAAGACGAAGAAGCAACTTAAACCAGGGTTTCCTGGGGTGGGTGGGGGGAATGCTGCAGGACCTGCTTAACCGCGAGTCCCCTCATGAGGACTAGCGACTCTCAACAAGCCTTCTCTGTAGACCTGCCTTGGATGGGCAGTTGCTATTTAAAGTAAGCAAACTTGCAGGTAAAGCCAGCAGAGGTGATGAGAGTCCCAGTTTAATACAATTAAAAAGCAAGAGGCAGACAAAACCTATTCTGTATCAGTGTTTCTCAACCTTGGTCACTTCCAGATGGGTGGACTTCAACTCCCAGAATTCCCCAGCCAGCATGGCTGGCTGGGGAATTCTGGGAGTTGAAGTCCACCCATCTGGAAGTGGCCAAGGTTGAGAAACACTGTTCTGTATGGCTGTTTGCAAAATTTAAGACAAAAGCTGTAACATTCAGGCAAAGATTTAAACTGTGGACATTTTAATTTGGGAACAGGTTACAGGTTTTTCTCGTGTTGCTACTTGTCTAGAGGGCTTATAGGTTGCTCCAATCAGCCAACAAGCTATGGCAAGCTTGTGATAATACCATTTTGTTTTATTTATTTATACATACACACACACGTATGTATGTTTTTATGCTTATGGTTCTTTCTTTTTACTTTGGTTCTGTGTCGTGAACTGTGACTGAAATAAGTAAAAGAAAAAAGGCACAGCAAGAACTTAGTTGCAGGTGCCACATATTTCATTTGATAAAAAAGACACCTGGCCTTTTTTATATTTTTACACGCGCACACACAAACACGTACAAAACGATTGACACTTCATAAGATTGCCCAATCTGGTCAAACCTCATGAGATTCCATGCAAGGATGCCAATAATGTGCTCGTCGGTTTTGCACTTCTGCATAACCTCCGAGCTAAGATTGCTGAAATCTTAAATCTTATGAGGTTAGTGATTTTGTGAGATCAGAGGTAACGTCTGGTGTGTACATCTGGCTCTGGTCATTAGGCAATTTCAGGCAATGGCCCCTTTGGCCTGAAAAAGTTGCTAACTCTTGTATTAAACAACCTATAACAGGAAGGCCATGCTATCAGATTCTACACACAAATGCGCACAAAGATCTCAAAACTGGGGTTGGGGGGGGAAGAGGGGATGTTATGCCAGGAGACCGTAGTCAAATAATTTTAGTTAGGGTGGAGGAGCCAATGGCAAGGGCTAAACTATGATTGCACCAACTTTTTTGACTGCACTTGATTTCTGAGTGGTGCTTGGAGACCATGCTCTGCAAAACAGTGAAGCCAGAATAACCAAGTGGGGTGAAGCCAGAACAAAATTCTGCTCTGATTTAAATCTAATTAAAGTTGGTATCTGTAGCTACTCACAGCACCTTGCCGATCTTAGATGATGTTGAACAACTAAGTGAGACTGGACCTGGTTAGTACTCGGATGCAAAATCACCAAAGCTTCGAAGTTGTGGGGGGGGAAGCATCTTGGAAGGACATAGCTGCAAATTACTTTCATACCATTGCCATGAAAATGACATGGGGATAGCCATATGGTCAACAGGAGTCAACTGGAGGGAGATTTTACGTTTACTTAACTAAATATAGTAAGTATGATTATTCCCCATGAATTTCGCCACTTCTCTTTTCGTCACATGCAAAATCACAGTTCAGGAGGAACTGGGACCTGCCTCCAAGGCGTGTGGAGTCAGCAAGTTGAGTATCTGCCCTTGGAGAAACGATGCCGAAACGGTTACAGAAGAAAAGCATGCTTTCCATCTTAAAACAGAAAGTGTGAGAAAAAGGCTCAGACTGGATCCACCCCAATTCACTGGGGAGGGAGGAAAGGGAGAACGCAGCCAGGCTTTCAAGATCCTGTTGCTATAACCCATGTCAATACAGTAGAATTCCACTCTAACTGGTGGAGTCTATTTCCTGACCTGGCCTACCTCGAAGGGCTGACATCAATCATAAAAGCCTGTTTTCCTTTCTCTCCTTCTTACACCCCAGTAAATTAGGGCAGATCCATTCTCAACTTCTTTCTCACCCTTTCTCTGTTTGCCGGGCTTAATGCATGTTTTTATTTCAGTAACCGTCTCCGCATCATTTCTCCAGGGTCGCTTCCGTGGTTCTCTACTATATCCCCCTCCTAAAACATTCACAAACCCACTGGGCTTCGAGGAAACTGAGACTGGTGACTGTTAAGCTGCCAGAAAGCTTTTTTCCTTGAGAGCGGTCTATCAGAGGCAGGAGGCAGAGCCACAATGATTCAGCACGGATTTCATGTGGAGCCACAGCCAAGCAAAAATTTGCAATATTCCTCTCCAGTTCCTTTTCCAAGCTGGTCCCTGTAAGATCTAAGGACCAGACCTCATTTGAGAAGTGGTACCAGAGACTCACCAACTAATGCTGAAGGAGACGCAGCCAGCATTAGACATGGTATCGTTCAAACGGTGGTAAATGCCACCCCGGTACTTGAAGTAAACATTGAGTTTGGTAAACTCCAGCTGGATGTCGCTAATGTCGTGAAGGAAGAGCACGAGAATCCCAATGTTGTGGTATCTATGAGCAAGAGAAAAGTGTCATTATTATCCACGCAAAAGATCCTGGTATTTCAATTCCAGGGGTCGGGGGGCTATGGATGGGAAAGGCCTGTCATCTTCCTTTCTTACAACAAATGATCCAGATAAAAATCGGATCAAAACATTTTATTTGACAGTGTGCTTTAAACAGATCAATATAGAACCTTGCTGCAGGATTGGTCATGACAGAAGTGGCATTGGAAAGAAGGAATTTTGCACAATAGTCTGTTTGTCCTGGATACCGTCACAGAAGAGGCAAAATGAAAGAATGCTGTATGTCCCTTTACCAATGTTTCTCAACCTTGGCAACTTTAAGAGGAGTGGACTTCAGCTCCCAGAATTCCCCAGCCAGCCATGCTGGCTGGGGAATTCTGGGAGTTGAAGTCCACTCCTCTTAAAGTTGCCAAGGTTAGGAAACACTGCCCTATAGAAATGATGGTGCAGTCCCACACGGGCAATCATCATGATCTCCTCTGAACCACAAACCTGTTTGGATAATGGGGGGGTTGGAACATTTGCCCTATAGAAGCACTGATGGTAACAACAGTATGGGACTCTATAATACCCCTCCCATACAAGTGCTCACAGGCCAGTGGGGAAAAATGAATTTTTAGCCAATAATTCATCATCATCCTCCAGGCCATAACCTTGATTCTAGGCTTCCTGCCTCAAATCTGAGAGTAGCATTGACCACATCTCAGGGCAGTAAGAATAGCTCTCAGAAATTTAGTTTGCACCACTTCTATCTATTCTTTGTGGGAAAATATTTGAGGAATGGTTGCTGGTTGCTTCATTTGTTAAAATAAGGCAAACCCAGTGCAGTGACTTTCACTGAATCCCACTAGGAAGAATTCAAATATTTTTCTCCCTGTACTTGTGGCCTGGAGCTTTTCGGAAATAGCTGGGAATTCTGGGAGCTGCAGAGTCCAAACACTTATGGAGTGTACAGGTAGTCCTGACCATTCGTTTAATGATAGTCTGGAGTTACGAGGGCCTTGGGAAAAGTGCTTTATGACCCCCATGGTCACATGATTGCAATTTGCAATTTTTTTTACAATGGTTGTTAAGCAAATCACTGTGGTCATTAAGTGAATAATGTGGATGTTAAGCGAATTCTGGAAAAAAAGCATCCATTGGGAAGCTGGAATCACTTAACGACATGATTTGCTTAACAACTGTGGTGATTCGTTTAACGACTGTCGTAAAAAAGATTGTAAAATCAGCTCCAATTTGCTTAACAACCAGATTGCTTAGCAACCTAAATTCCAGTCCCTACTGCGGTCAGATAGTGAGGACTACCTATACCATGCAGGGGAAGGCTGGCCTCTGTATTTTCCTGCCCCACAGCTGCCCTCTCAGACTTGGAAAGATTTTAACTGCCACCTCGTCCTTCTTCTCATATCCTACAGAATGCTGTGAACATTCTGTGACATCACAGAAGCTCAGCCAATGAAGAGAGCTGGCAGGCAGCAAAGAGGCAGAGCAGCCAATGGAACGGCCTTACAAAGCCTTGAGATGTACCTAAAAACATAGGACAAAATGATGAGGGTCAGAGTAACCACGTGGTGAATGAGCATGACAACCGAGTCCTTGCGCCAGGCATCCATGTACAGAGTGGCGTAGATAGAATGGCAATAAAAACTGCCTTGCATTAGGTAGGCGACTGCAATGTCCATCGGCACCTCTATCCCCTTTTTCCAATCTGGAAAACCATGCAGGAGAAAAAGAAGAAAACGTGAGCTCAACACAACCGCAGCATCCCAGATGCTCAGAATTACAAAACAAGAGACCGAGAAGCTGAGCCCTGCAGGCTATTGTTAGACAGCTAAGCCCACCTTCAGGCAACTGCTTTGATTAGGACCAAACAAAATTTTGCAAAAGCTTTTGCACTGTCAAGCCAGATAATGCCAAAAGCAGAAGGGCTGCTGAGGGGGCGGGGGAAGAAAGCTGGGTCCAGTGTTATGGTCACAAGGTCTGCAGTTTGAGATCCAGTGACAGGAGAGATGGAAGTTCCAGGAATTCAGTTATATCTAGGATTCTGGGGGAAAAAATCAATTGATCTCCATTTCTGAAAACATAAACTCCAGCACAAACAGCCAGCAAAGGTCATCCCACTGGAAATCTAACATATCTGGAAGGTGCCAGGCGAGGAAGGTGGCTCACATAAAAATCTTATTGCAATGGGCATAATTGTCTGCTATTAACTCTTCTTGTCAGCTCTTCAATAAAAGAATGGAATTGCCAACTCTGTAAAATGTATCCACGTATTTATCTAATTTTCATTGCTGCAAATCAGGCAGACGAGTGATGGTGAACCTTTTGGGCTCGGCGTATCAAAAATTTGGAAAATGTCTAACTTGATTCTGCTGGCATGTCACCCCCCCTGAAAAGAGAAACAATTCTTTATATATTCATTTATTTAAAAAAAATACAGTCCAGTCATGCATGGTGCTGTATTATATAAAGAAAGGTGCTATTATTATATAAAGAAACGCCAAATTAATGAATGAAATATGAATAAAATAAATTCAGTTTTTTTGGTAACTCAAACAGGGAGAATAGTTGTTGTCGGGTGTTGGTAAACGCTGGTGTGTCACCCAAAATGTCGTGGCGTGTCCCCTTTGACACCCGTGTCATAGGTTCGCCATCACTGAGCTGGGCCCTTGGCAGTTTACAATTAATATGAGACTGTTGATTTTGAAAGAAATCAGGCACCCTATCCAGGCAAAACTTCACTTTAAAAATGCTTGACCCCAGGAAACTAAATTTCAAACCTCTTACAATTTTGTTTCTGCTTCCAAGAACCCCTTGCTACAAAGGCTCTAAAACTAAGGAGCCCCCCTGAACAGTGGGAACTGTTTGCTGGGGACCCTCTCTCCCCCAACGGAGGCCTTAAGGATGTCAGATGAAACAAGCAAGGTTTTTCGGGCTACGTGTCTGTTCTCTTTCCAGATTCCTGGGGCACAATTACGCGAGTGTTCCTCTAAATTGCAGAGACAGCCTTAGGCTCACCTACCAAAGTGTAAATGATCCAACATCAAATGTTCCTTAAACAGAAGCTCCCCCCTCCCCAATATGGCCACAATGCTTACCATACCATAAAAGACAGAAGGTGGGTCATGGAAAAAGGGGTATCCAGCAAAGAAGAGCAAGTAAGTGCCGTACGACCAGGAGATGCTGTAGAAAGTCAACTTCCAGGCACTTTCAGGCATCTTAGCAGCATCCTTGGGGGGTAACTGACACCACTCAGCGATAGGCTACAAGAGAAGAAAGATCGGTGGGACCAGAGCAGATCTTGCAATCCCTGATCTTCCCCTCTTCATTGACCACGGGGGGGCTTCCATTTGCTCTCACCTGAGCATTTCCTGTTGATATATTGTAATAATAGCAATAATAATAAGGGGAAGACTCGTTCCAATAGAAGAGAATCTATGCGGCTTTAGGCTAAACTGGGAAGTCAGAAAAAAACCACCAGGAATGGTGCAACAGCAAAGCACTTTGTACTTTTGCCAAGGAAACAACACCGATGCTCCCATAGAGCCACCAGGAATATTTGCCTTCTTTTTTAAAAAAAACCCAATGCAGTAAAATCAGCATGTCTTACCTTGCACATGCGGAAGCTTTTTTTTTTTTGCTATCATATAATTTTATAGCTCATTATTCTGTCTGCACTAGCAAAAAAGAAAAAAGAAATCCACACGCCCAAGGTGAGACATGCTGATTTTATCGCATTTACTACTGCATTACCTCCATGTTCTTCCAAAAGCTTCTCTTGAAGCTGAGGATTAGAGCAGGCTCCAAAAGGTGGAGAGGATGGCCCCAAACGGTGACTTTTAGACAATGTTTTCACTGGATGCACTTCACGTAAACCCAGACAGCTAACTGCAGTGCAAAAGTACAGTGATCTTACACTTACAAGAACGGTATACTGATTAGCACTATACAGAAGGTCTCCATACCAGAACCCTTCCTTTCCAGAGTATTTTCTTTATTTTAAATAAGCCACCCATCTCTCCAATTTAGCTACTTTCCATGTTTTATTTAATTAGTGAACTGGTTTTGTGGCAGCCGCCAGGCAACGTTCTTGACTTGGTTGCTAATAAAAGCCCTACCCCTCTATTTTATGCGTTATGCCAAGTCTGCAGAATTAAATTAGCATACCAGCTTGAAACATTAGATAGGTGAGAATACATAAAGACATTTGTTGCGGGAAGCCACTAGAGCCTCGAAGTGCCTCTGAAATTGGCCGGAGCCAATTGTCCAGAATGCTGGAATTGGACTAAGAGGTTCAAAGGCAGGCTTTGGCACAAAGCTCACCGTGGAACTAATTACGCTAAAGTATTTTTGGAGCAGGAGGGCTGCAAACGGTGATTTACTTTGTTCTGACGGCTTCTGTGGCACCATGACTGCTGTAGAAGAGGCGCCGCGGCGAACTGCTGAAATCACACAAAATCTGGCAATCTCAAAAAGATTTGGGGCAATTTGGCTTGTTTGCCCCAGGTTGCAAAAACTGCCAACCTTGGAAAAACGCATTCACTCTCATCGATGTTAGAAAAGCTATCTATCGCTTTAAAGAAACCTCTTCCTCCAGTTTGACATTAGAGAACCTTTCATTGAATTGCAATGTTGTGTATCAGTGTAATACAACCACTGGGTGGGATACACATGTGGGTGGGCACGTGCTTGCATGCACACATGCACCCCAATTTCTTCTTCTTTTGCTTTACCTCCCCTTTTAAACAGATAGATTAAAAGTCAGGAGCAAAGTCTGATTGATCGTACAGTTCCAATCCTGTTTACAGAGTCCAGTGCTTGACAGGACTCCTGGACTCTTTTTCCCTGCCAAATGTCACCCCTTTTTCAACGCACATTATCTCAGCATATTGGATGAACAACCACACCATCTTTACCTGCATAAGGAAGACAAGCATTTGGGGTTTATTTCTACCCCTCCTCTGCCCTCCCTCCAGCTCGCCCCAAGAAGTCCTCCCTTCTTGTCAACTCACCTCCTGAAACAAAATGAAAATGTTTACAGGGCTGGTAGCTGAGAGTGAAACTTGAGCAGCAGGAGATTTTAAAAAAGCAGCCCAATGACTTCTCCGCCTGCCCCCCCCTTGCAAGGCTATATTAAGATCCCAGCTGCTAAGCACAGGAGTGACCACGACCCCTGCACAGCCGGGTTCATGGCAGCTCTCCATTAGCTCATTCAGGTTTTGCTGGCATGTCCAGTGTCTGCCACGGATCTACACCAGAAGAACAGCTCCTGTGCTACAAGAACTTAGCTGAAGAGCATATGGTAAGGACAGCATACCTACCAAACAAGGAGGATACCTGGGTGTCTCTGTATGAGTTACCACTCTTGGTCGGACAAAGGGAGTAATTTATTCTCTTTCCAAAGGGATCTAAGAACTGCAGCTCCATCTTATGCAAAGATGGGCCAGATGGATCCATTCCTACAAGACGCATTGCTGTCTCTCTGAATGAGTCACTGTTCTGCAGGGGGGCCTCTGAACGAGTCAGTTCTGCAGGGGTGCCTCATCCTCCAACAAGCGCAATGTAATGATCAAAATGACCCGTGCAAGCAGTGAGAGCTAATTTCAAATCCTTGCTCAGCTCTGAATTTCACTAGGGACTTTGCACGAGTAATTTGCACATTTTCCTTGCAGAATTTACTCTGAGGGAGGGGTGCGTGTTGGAAAAACTCACTGAAGAAGGCACCAAGAGGACTCAGCAAGTGTTTTGGCAAGTCACAGCGAGTCAGCGGTCTTCTGTTTTCAGGAGCAAAGGGCACCAGTGACTTTTCAACGAAGTTCTCAGCTACACAGACCAAAGATCAGCACACGTGTGCATGTGATCATTGGCAAAGAATTGTTTTACACCTGATAAGGAGTTGTAAGAATCTTGCGCTCCTATGTCTGGAAAAGAACATTGTGTAATTCTAGGTACTCAGACTTTTAAGTGTGAATGCCAATCCAGCTGATTGTAATTCTAACCATTTGACTCTGGATCCCGTTTTGAACAGAGAGAGTTGTAAACACACCAATTATCAGCATCCTGGAAAATGTTATGGATTACGGAGAGACACCATTTGTGAATCAAAGGCCATTCATTTACTTTCTTACGTTACAACACCAGGAGATACGTCATGGGGAAAGATGGTTTAAGCAATTTAAGCTACTGTGGCTGGATACATTGATTTTTACATTAAACAGACAAGCAAAGGAACAGATATTCAGGGGCCTTTAATGACCTAGTTATAAGCATCTAGGAAAATTAAATCCCCCCCCCCCAAGGCATCAAAGGCTTCTTTAGTAAAGCAAGCACGGTAGGACTTGTGGACATTGTAGGAGGACAGTTGTGTTAGTCACTAACAGTTAGTGTATAGTGACAAACTAACTACATTAACAGTTAGTGTATAGTGACAAAAATCAGGAGTCTGGTAGCATCTTTTCCAAGTAACAAATTTTATTAAAAGGCATCAGCTTTCGTGAGCTGCAGGTCACTTCATCAGTTACATAAAGTGGCTAGCCCAGTGTTTCTCAACCTTGGCAGCTTGAAGAAGTGTGGACTTCAACTCCCAGAATTCCCCAGCCACCCAAGTCCACACTTCTTCAAGCTGCCAAGGTTGAGAAACACTGGGCTAGACTGATGTAAAATTAAAATTGGATCCTCTCAATGTCGCCTTCAAAATTCGCTCCCCATCAGATAGAATCGGGGCAGGAAGGTGATCAGGGTTCAATTACAATCTCAATGAATGGCATTTACAATAAACAAACAGATTCATGTTTTGCAGAGATGTCTGGTTCTGCCTCAAGTCCCCCCTTCAATGACATACAAAAAACTACTATCCGATTTTAATTAGGAAATTACATC
Source organism: Python bivittatus (assembly GCF_059951505.1). NCBI lineage: Eukaryota > Metazoa > Chordata > Lepidosauria > Squamata > Pythonidae > Python > Python bivittatus. The sequence goes on from NW_028277087.1 coordinate 5,572,174, forward strand.
TAACTGAGATGTGACTCTTTCAGGCTTGGAGGAACTTCTTTACTCTTGTTTAGAAGTTCTCTCAAAAAGTTTCTCCTAAGCTTAGGGTGGCAATACAGTGTTCCAATTCCTCTATTAAAATATTAAAAAACAAACAAACACCCGTAAATATACATAACTATTCCCCTTTGGGGTAAGCAACATCATGCAAAGGGTAGAAAAGAGTGATAAACAGTAAGTCGAAGAAACACAGCTAAAGCTGGTTTACACCAATACCATTCATTAAACCTCCCCATACTTTTCCATCCTGCCAAATCATCCTTGTTTCCATCATGTTCATATAGACCAGGGTTCCCCAAAGTGGTCAATATCAACCCCAAAGGGTTGATGGGAGTATCCAAGGGGTCAATAAATGGCTGGGCATCAATAGGAAGAGACTGAACCTGGCAAAGTGTGGTAATTTCCAACAAAAACTCACCAATCTCCAACCAGTGCCTTGCTGACCCTCATCAGATACACCCTTCCCATCGATGGTATCGACAGCTTCAGTAAAAAAAGGCATGTTAAATCTTAATTTTTCATATTTTAAATATTATCTATTTTTATGGAGTCATCATTATACATTATTATTGTTCGTAGTATTATTGGTTAAAGTAGCATCTTCATATAATAAATGTTTGAGGGTCGATGAACAATCTGAAACTTTATGAATGGGTTAGTGAACTGAAGAATTTGGGGACTCCTGATACAGACCAATTCATACTCTGTATTTTGTTTTTAAATTTCCCACCTCTCTTTTTCTGAGTGTTTTTTCAACTCACCTCCACCAGCTTCCCAATCCTTTTTATATTTGCTTTGCAGTCTGTTCCTCATTCATTCTCTCTTTATGACCAAACCACCTCAACGCACTGCATTCATTCCCTCTTGCATGCAGTCCACATTCATTCAGCATCCATTCATTCTTGGCCCACTCACTTCCTGTTCAACCACACGCTTTCGACGGACTTTTATGTTACTGTACTCCTAACATGCCCAATTCTCACTTCGATATAATGACACAGGCAGAAACGCACTCTTTTATCAGTGACATTTGCTTCTTTCAACGAACAGTAATTTTACTCAACAAACCACATACTTGCCCATTACTTTTCTACCAGTATTTGCACATTTCTCCATCCTTTTCCCCAATTTCAGAAAACATTCTACCCAGTTATGCAAATTCCTTTACCACTGGGTGACTTGGCCAATCTTGAGGAGCAGAGCAACACCCTGAGCTGCTGAAAAAAAAGAGGGGCTGTAAATCTAACAGACAAACTAATTGTTTGCTCCATTTTCTGTGCCAAACATGACTATCTCGCTTATTCTGGCACGACGTCTCTTCAGTTCTGTGAACTAAAAAGAAGAGGAAAAAGGATTTTCTTTAAGAAAAATCTTTGTGGATTTCTTAGCCTACCCTTCCAAATAACCGACAGATTTTGAGCACAGGAGGGTCAAATTTCTAAAGGTAGTATTCTAAGAGGGCAGAGAGGGGGGGTTTCCAATTCACAAGGATTGTATCACCCCCTGAAATCCTGCACTTGCTTGCAAGGAGAAAACCATCAAAACTGGCCTCTCCCACTGCAGTCTAGGTTGCCACAGCAACAGAATTCTTCCTGTGCTGCTGCTATGGCAACGGGTGTGGGCTGGCGTCCAAGGGTACCCACTGCTGTCATTCCAGTTTGAGAAACCCTACCCTATACTTAAAGGGAGCGAGATCTCGTGTATGAGTATGCGTGCGTAGAGAAATACTGACCTCCGCGCAGCAAGATGGCCTTCCTGCCCTGCCTTGCCGAGGGGCCAGGCCTCGATTTGGCTCTTTCAGAGGCAAATAAAGGACGTGCTGGTTGCCGCACGCAATTGTACCCAATTCTCTTTTGTCTTTTCACATTCTCAAAAGCATTTCTGTGTGGCTGGTTGGAGAATGGAGAGTACCTCCCCCCTCCAAGTTGTTTCAGCAGATGGCGTGCCAACCTTGGCTGATCTTAAGCAGACTTGGTTGATATTTGGATGGGACACCACCAAGAAATCTAGAGTTCTGGGCTAAGCTAGGAAAGAGGAAAAAAAACAACCCTGGGAGAAGGCCAAGGCAAAGCACTTCTGTATTACTGCAGAGGAAACTAAAAGGTTTCGTCCGTGAAATCCCCAGGAATCAAGCTCAACTTGGAGACGGGCTCTTAGTTTAGCAAACAGTCTTCCTGTCCGGTCTCTCAACTTCCTTTCCCATTTCCAGAGTCCTGCCCGTTTATCTCTGGGAACAATGTCCCAAGATGTCCAGCAATGCATTTTCTGCCTCATCCAGAGACGCTGCAATGGAAAACAGCAGCTGCAAAACTCGCCCCTGCTCTAGGGTTTGCAAATTGGTATTTCCAGGAGGGAACTGAAGGCAAATGTGGATTGCCGTTCTCGGCATCCAATGTTTTAGCAGGTGGCAGCCTCTGGTTGATCTTGTCTGGACACAGAAACTAAGCAGGGTTAGAACTGGTTAATACCTGGATGAGAGACCACCGGGAGATCCCAGGGCTGGAGGTTAGACTGGGATTTGGGAAAAATGTCCCAGATGGCACTAGCAAACCCCTTCTGTACTGCAGCTGAGAAAACTTCAGGGCCCCATCCCCGCAGTCACCAGGAACTAACCTCTAGTCAAAGGAGATTTCAACTTTTAGAGGATCTTGGGGAAAATATGAGCTTTAAGGACATATCCAAAGGAGGGGGGGGGGAAAAAGCCTTTTCATGGTTTATTGGTTATATCCCTTAAGAAACCCAGATTGTGAGTTGGAGTAGGCTCTCTACCCTTGAAGTGGGAGTTCTAAACATTTTGCACTGGGTGGATCAAAGGCTTTTCACCCCTTCTGGTATTAGCTGGCAATTTGGGAAAAACAAAGAAGAATGCAGCTCTGCAAAGAGCAAACCTGGGGAATTCCACGCGTCGGGATGTGGCGACCATCACTCATTTAGATGCCTTTAATTCAAATTGATGGAGGAAGAGTGCTACCAATGGCTGTTAGTGACAACAGCTAAATGGAACCTCCATAGTCAGATGAAGTCTACCTCCTCATTGCCTGCCTGGAGATCCACAGCTGGAAAAAGCTATAGCCTTCAAATGTTGCTTGTGGGGTTTCTGGAAGCATTTTCGATACCACCCCAGATGATCTCCTCTTAGGTTTTCAAGCTGCAGTGCTGGGGTGGAATGAGGGAGACCGAAAGGCTGGATAGCAAACTGTCCCCAGGAGAATGAATGAATGAATGAATGAATGAATGAATGAATGAATGGGTGACTGGTTTCACACCTTATATGAAGCCATGTTTCCTGCAATCATGGCTTGTTTAACAAGCTACAACCAGCTGGAAAATAGGGCTTCCCACTGAAAAACCCTGTTGTTTGCCCAAGTCTGTGCTCAATCCTCTATTTTTGAAAAAGCTGCCATGCATACATACATACATGATTTTTATCCCACCTTTATTATTTTTATAAATAACTCAAGGCAGTGAACATGCCTAATACTCCTTCCTCCACCTATTTTCCCCACAACAACAACCCTGTGAGGTGAGTTGGGCTGAGAGAGAGGGACTGGCCCAAAGTCACCCAGCCGGCTTTCGTGCCTCAGGCGGGACTAGAACTCACCGTCTCCTGCTTTCTAGCCTGGGGCCTTCACCGCTAGACCCAACTGGCTCTCATCGTCAATATTCATGGTTGATATGAACATTTCACATTTTAGTGGTTTTACTCTAGTGACTTATTTATCACTTTTCTTTTTTTTTCTTAGTATATTATTATATTATTATATTTTGTATGGTTATGTTTATCCAATCCATGCTGGTAGCCTTTTTTCTTTTTAATGAAAACCGTATAGAAATATTCAAGAAACAAATAACAAATAACCCATTAAAGAAGACTACTGTATTGTTAGTGAGATTGATTGCACTCTCCCGCAGCTTATGTTTTTGTATTGTTTTAATCGTTTTTTTAAATTGTTCTAAATTTTTTAAATGATTCTTGTGGTTATTTTGGGGGTTATTTTGTTGTACTGTTTTGTGTTTTTAACTTTGTATGCTGCTCAGAGTCACATATGTGAGATGGGCAGCTATATAAATTTACCAATAAAGCAAAATAAAACAAAATAAAACAAAATAAAGTACAGGTTAACTTTATAACTCTGGGATTGTCGAATTCTTTATGCTACGGGCTGTGGCTGATCTGATCACTCTCTTCTCCGATAAGGACGTGGGTATGTCCTCTAGCTTGGCCACCTCTGGTTTTGCCTATCCTGGGCAGCTTTCTTGGTGCAGCTATGAGAAGTCAATAATTCTGCATCTCAAAAAAGAAAGAAAGAAAGAAAGAAAGAAAGAAAGAAAGAAAGAAAGAAAGAAAGAAAGAAAGAAAGAAAGAAAGAAAGAAAGAGGGAGGGAGGGAGGGAGGGAGGGAGGGAGGGAGGGAGGAAGGAAGGAAGGAAGGAAGGAAGGAAGGAAGGAAGGAAGGAAGGAAGGAAGGAAGGAAGGAAGGAAGGAAGGAAGGAAGGAAGGAAGGAAAAGGGAGGGAGGGAGGAGAAGGAAAGAAGGAAGAGGAAGGGAGGGAGGGGGAGGGGGAGAGAGGGAGGGAGGGGAAGGAAGGAAGGAAGGAAAAGGGAGGGAGGGAGGGAGGGAGGGGAAGGAAGGAAGGGAGGGAGGGAGGGAGGGAGGGAGGGAGGGAGGGAGGAAGGAAGGAAGGAAGGAAGGAAGGAAGGAAGGAAGGAAGGAAGGAAGGAAGGAAGGAAGGAAGGAAGGAAGGAAGGAAGGAAGGAAGGAAGGAAGGAAGGAAGAGGCAGATCGAAAAGCAGAGAGTGACACGAGATGGAAAAGGTGTCCGAGAGAAAAAACACACGTGGTTGCTTCTGGCCCAAAGTCCATAAAAACAGGAGAGCAGATCTGGGCAAGAATTTGATCATGAAGAGATGATGAGGATGACAACGACAACGACGACTTATTAAACTTGATGTTGCCTGACTCCCAATGACTCTGGCTGGCTCACAACAAAGAAATTGCAATAAAATCAATAAAAGATGGCAAGCGCAGCAGACCAGGTGGAATGAACCGAGGGGCCTCACTCTCCTGGCCAAAGGCCGGGGTGAAGAGCCAGGTCTTCAGGGCTCTTCTGAACAACAGCAGAGTGGGGGTCATCCGGATCTCGGGGGGAAACCTCGCTCCAGAGGGCAGGCGCTGCCACAGAGAAGATGCGCTTCCAGGGTCCTGATAGATGGCCTTGTTTCATGGAAGGAACCCGGAGCGCGCCAACCCTGCAGGATTGAATCAGCCGGGCAGGCGTTATGGGAGACAGGGGGTCCCTCAAGTAAGGTACAGTACTCGGGAACCTGATGACCTCTGAAAGTGGGGTTGCCCTCTTTGATATCCCCATTAAGAGATGCCACAATTTATTTAACCTAGGCTTCCAGAGATACATGGGGTGAAGCCGATCACCCTCCAACCCTGGAGATTTGGGATATCAAAATCCAACACTCGCGGAGAGGAAGATCTCTTCTCTACAAGGATGTATGTAAAATGTATACATACACATCCTTACATGCATACTTCTATATACATGCATACAAGCAGATACATGTAACCAGTATTTGTGTAACTGTTAGCTGTACAAGGTAGACCAGATCTGAAAACTGACCCCACAGGAAGGCTAGGCCTGTACTTTATTGAGATAGGCTAAAGCAGTGTTTCTCAACCTTGGCCACTTTAAGATGTGTGGACTTCAACTCCCAGAATTCCCCAGCCACGTTTGCTGGCTGGGGAATTCTGGGAGTTGAAGTCCACACATCTTAAAGTGGCCAAGGTTGAGAAACACTGCTGTACAGCCAGGCTTTTCTTACTACCACCATTCCTTGCACGCCGTGCAGTCAGGAAGCAACGTGGAACGGCCACGGGAAAGGGTTAACCACGGCACGCACACTGCTCTTGCAACCAATTATTACAGCGACCAGTTGTTACAGTGAGACACCAGCTCCTTCCTCTGTTAAGAGGAAGAAAAATTCATGTCTCGCCTATCTCTTAGAGCATCCATTAGAGTAACTAACTCTACATTAGTTACTAGAAAGGCTAGAGAAACCCCAAAACAGCAATAAACAAACGGAGAACGGTCCTGCTGGGTCTTGGCGAGTTGGAAAAGGCGCTCCCAGACTCCTGGTGTTTTGCTGCCGTAGACTAACAAGGCTCTGCCCCTACAGCATCTGCACGCTTGTTTTTTCCAGCTACTAAGAGGATGGAGAGAAATGGAAAGTGCAGGAAGGCGAGCAACATTGCTTCATCACTTTGCACAGGAACTGAAGACAGCAGGAAGGTGACTTTCACAAAATCAGCCACAAAGAGAAAAATGAAATAAAGCCAGCAATCTGAAGGCCTGGGCCATTCTCAAAAAGGGATTTTTCTGAATAAGAAAACAATTACAATCCTTTTTTTTTTTAACAATGGGATACAAGTTTCTAGTCCTTAGGCACAACTGCACTTCAAACATGAGTTCAGAAAACCAGACAGCAGAGGATTAGAAACCAGAAGCAACTAAGACTGAATTATTGTACCTTTTAATATCTGCACAGAAGTTTTTTACAAAATTATGTTGTTTGCCCTATTTACGAATTAAAATAAGCGAGGAGACAGTTTACAATTCTTCCTGCTTATTGGGGTGCAATACAGCATTGCTTCTCTGAGGGTTCCACTTCCACACCTCTATTTAAGTCATCCATTTTCAAGGCCTTATTCAGCTTTTGATGATTTCAAATCCAGCTCCATCAAAATCAGCTAGAAACTTGATTTTAGTTTTTAAAATGAAAAAGAGGCATGACCGGAAAACATCACACAGAGAAAATTACTCCTGTGAACTCTCATCCCATCTGTAACAAAACTAGAGAGGATGTGGTACAAAACCACCTTTGGACCACAAACAAGTTTGTAATGTAAAAAAGGTGCTGAACATGTCAAGCAAAAGCAACCCCATTTGAGAATGAAGCCCTGGATTTTTAAAAATTTATCTTAGTAATGTTTAAAAACACTACCAAGAGGAAGTGCAGAAAAGAAAAAAAGCAAAGCTGTTGTATAAAATTGAATAAAAATCTCAAAGTAACTTGAAATTTGAGATTTCAAAACCACTATTAAGGTCAAGCCATTATTCAATCATTAACCAAAATTCAATAATTAACCAATAATTACTATTAGCAAGAGTCTAAACTATTTACTGTAGTTTAAGAATTCTATTCTTATCTAATGGATCAAACAAAAGCAAATTTATTAAAGCCTTGTGTTAAGAAAAATCCAAATCTCAGAATGTGGTTCAAGTCCATACAGTATGTAGAATTATACACCATAAATAGTTTCTTAGTTGCAATACTGTAAATTCTGTAAAGTATCAAACTTTTTACTTTCTTTGAAACACTAGGAAGTTGGTAATTTTAAGTTTTTTTAATGATTTTTTTGCTGCTTGTAATTAGTGAAATACTGTATAACAAAAATAAAATAATACAACAGTGATAATACTGAGGAAAATTATACAAAGCAATTATAGCTCAAGCTGTTAAAGCTTGAGTTTTAGAGTTCAAGCTTTTAAAAAATCCACATAATATTAATATTGAACTACCTCTATCCCTTAAGATATTATTACATCTAAACCATATAGAAAGATATTGTTCCATCTTATTTTTACAATAGAAAGATATTTGGTTGGTAATGTAAAGCAATCTTCCCCAACCTTCCTCCCAAATAGGTTTTTATTACAGTATATCCAGGTTTTTTAGTCCAGAAGCTGTTCAGTTTCTTAAAACATCATCACAATATTGACATCCTTCAAATGAATTTGGTTTTATGCATATTCACCCATTCTCTTTCCATCTCTGACCAATACTTTCACACCGATACTTCCATCTGCTTTACTGCTTCCAGGAGGAGGCATTCAAGAGGCTGCTGAACATCTTCCATGACATCAGAGAAGTTTTAGCCAATCACTCACAGCCAAAGGCTATAATGCCAGTTCTTCTATACCAAAGAGTTTATTTCAAGCATCACTAATCTTATCAAATTGAAAGTGACCTACAAGGATTTTACCTCTCCTTCAAGGCCAGGCAGAGATGTGGGCTGGAAAATTTTGCCGATCCAAATTCTCCATGGAAAGCTTTCCATTTCAGGCTACATTGGTGGTTTCTAAACTGCATGATATTTTATTCTTCTGCTGCATGCAACGTTGCATTTTCAACGTTCCTATTTTTCACCACATGCAGAAATTTTTAATTTCTTTAAAAGCTTCAAACCTCATCAACTGGACTAGATGGAATTTCGGTTCCACTTCCAATAACGGGGCCCACATTCTTGTGCCTGATAATGAGTCGAACAGGCTAACAGGAATGATACTTATTTGCCAAGGAAAAATTTCTGATTCAAAGTTTTCCAGAAAACCCACATCTCTCGATAGTGCCTGGGAATTATGGGATTTGTAGCTCAACACACCTGGAAGGCAGCAACGTGCACTCACTTTGGAGTAATGCTCACTAAATAAGGGCGTGCAGAGCCAACAGTGAAAGCTATCCTGTTTCCGGCTTTTTCTATTATCTGGGTCTTAGAAAAATCTCATGAATAATCAGTAGCAGGCTCTTTTGCAGATGTCGAAAAGAGAAAGTGATTCTTTTCCAAAAAAAAGGCTCTCTTTCACAAGACGTATTGAAAAGAAGCAGAGTTACAAGAATTCAAGCTGCTGGACTATTTCCCCTTTAGGACCCATGTATTTTAGGATGGAGATTTTCTCATTTTCTTGCTAACCGGTGATCCAGTGAGGAGGCAGGTCTCTTCACTGTTAACAGGGGAGCTTGCTGGCTATTTACCTGATGGGTCTCCCAAATCTTTATCAGTCTGAGAATCTACCATTACAATCAGTAAGAAAGACCCTACATTTATTTTTATGTTAATATTGTTAGGATGATGTATTACGGCCACCTGCTCCAAAAGACTGAGCGGCTTACGATATCCAAATATACTGTTAAAACAGTTAAAAGCAAGAAACCAAACAGAGCAGCCACACTAGAAACCACAATAATAAAAATATAATAGGGGCTTCACAGACACACTGACCCCAGGCCTAGGAACATATTAGAGATCTATAACCCTTCCTGGGTCAATGGTGACACTAAGTGCTATGCTAGTGGGTGCCCCCCAAAAAAGCCACAATCATTTAATTTCTTCCAATTAAATTTAAATGTAATTAAATTCTTCCAAAATCTTTCTACACGATTATTCCTTGTATGTTTAATAAGCTTCCCTCTCCTGCCACATTGCAAATTAAAATTCAATTGCAATTTGGGGAGGAATTAGAGGATCAAACTCAATATCCAGGGACAATGTCCTGGACCCACAAACCACAGAGGGGATCAGTACAGGACAAAAGGGATTTAATACAACCCAAAAAGGAAATCAGGAGGACCTGGAACGTTCTGAGTTTACTTGTGGTGACTGGTCATTCTCCAAATTTTATCCAGGCTCCGAATAAGCCACCAGCCACCGGAATAGAGCTCTGTGGGGCTCTTGTAGACCAAGAGGTGGAAGAAGGTGACTTTTGAGTAACAGAAAGCAAACATTAGCTGTCCGAAGATGTAGAGGACCTCCTGAAGTTTAGTCTTCCCAGTCCCTTGACAATCAGGGACAGAGACTAAAACTAAAACCGACTCCCAGATCTCCAGCAGTGTAAACCAAGAACTTACTTGAAGGTTCAGAATGGAGTGTCTATCCAAGGAGGTCAACAGCTAGCAGCAGCAGCAGCAGCAGTTTGAGGCTTGTTCTGCTTTTCCACCCACAGTCTCAGTTCTCCAGCCTTAGTTGTGGGAATATCAGCAGCTCCTTACTTATACAGTCTCTGCCCCCCATCCCCTTCCTCTAAGTAAGGCTTTCCACCTTAAGGAACCCACTCTCTTCTCTGCCTGGGCAAAGAGCTGAGTCCCAGCCTGGCAGCATAGAAGTGGGGGGGGGGGAGTCTGTTTACAGTGGCCTGATCAGGGTATTCCAATATGTGCTTTCTCTGCAGTTTTCCCTGTCATCTAGCATCTGTTATGCCCCTCAACCTTCCCCCGCCCACCACATCTGCCCTTCCTTCAGAGCAGCCTTTAAGCTCGAGAGGCACTGAGTCTGCAGACACTCCCCAGAAGCTCTATTATGTTTTGGGGAGGCAAAAAATCAGGAGTTTTGTAGCACCTTTTCCAATGAAGAATTTTTTATTAAAGTTAATCAAAAAAGGTACCACCGTAGACCAGGGAATGTGTGTGTATGTGTGTGTGTGTGGGGGGGGGTGAATTGGCAACAATGGGGAAGGGGTTTACCACCAGTTTAGACTATACTCCTGGGATTTTCAAGTGGTCTCCTGTCCTATCGAATCCAACCCTGCTTAATTTTTGAAATTCAGTCAAGGTCAATTAGATGCCTCTGACTGCTGAGATAGCTACTTTTAATTACCATGCTAATTTAATTAGTCCTTCATTTAGAATCATGAGGACTGGAAACGTGATCCTTAGCAGAAGGACCACAGAAGAGAATTATGCAAAAGATTTACTACATCTCCACTTAGAGAATCAAGTAGCAGGTGAGGGAAAAATCTTACCTCAGCCTAAGACCTGCTTCTGCTAGTTGGAGCATGAAACCCTGGCTTGATGATCAAATAAATCTGACTGGGATATGAGTAGTCCTCATTCAGTGACCATAATAGGGACCGGCAAGTCTGTCATTAAGTGAAGCAGTCACTAAATTAAACCATAACCGTGCTTATGATCTTACTTCAACTCTCCTTTGCTTTACAGACCTGCGAAGGTCGTAAATGTGAGGATTGGTCGTAAAGTTACTTTTTCATCACCATGAACAGTTGCTAAATGAGGACTACAGTACCTGAATACCAATGTGGACATTTGTTCACATCTGATCCAGCAGGTAGGTCAGAGCTTTCTGCATGGAAGGACCAGATCACCTTCCTGAGTGCCTTTGCTTTCAAGCAGCTGTCAAAAATAGATGACATTAGATTTTTCTTTCTGTATGCATGTCTTCAAATCAGTTTTTGACTCTTGGTGACTACCTGGACAAGTAATTTTTCCCTGCAATTTCCCTGCAATTTTCTTGGAAAGGTTTTTCAGAAGTGGTTTTTCCTTCTTAGGGCTGAGAGAGAGGGACTGGCTCAAAGTCACCCCAGCTGGCTTCATACCTAAGGCAGGGGTAGAACTCAGGTTCTCCCGGTTTCTAGCCCGATGTCTTAACCACGATGCCATTCTGGCTTTGTTCAAAATTAGAACAGGCCTGAGTGAAACTCTTCAGTTTCTGTGGGTCACCATTTCATCTTCAGGTTACAATTCTGCATGCCAGTAGTATTGTTAATCAGCATTGCTATTTCCTCATCCATTGTTTTTATTTTTTAAAAAAATGTATATTGAGGGAAATCTGGATTAAAATTGACCAAGGAAAGTATTTTGAACCATTCCACTAGTTGTTTCCCCATGCTGACTGGGGAATTTTGGGTTGAAGTCCACACACCTTAAAGCGGCCAAGGTTGAAAAGCCCTGCTATAAATGATCCCTCCTGATAGATAAACCCCAGGTCATTTGAACATATGGAGGGTGGGGGGAAAAATGGGCTTATTTCAACCTGACTGCTGTAAGGCTGCGGTCAGCTATGGACCGAAGCAAAGGGATTTTACCAAAGGGATTTTACTCACGCCAGCATCCAAGCCTCAACCTCAGCAAATGGGCTATGATTCTCCCTCTGCCTCTCCCACCTCCCCAACACAACAGAACGCAACATAACACGATGACCAGCTGGGCCCATTCTATTGGTGCAAAGGCATTTCTGGCTTACACGCACATAGTGCCCGGTCGCTTAACGTCCACGGTTAATCCATTTCTTCCCAGGCCGTGCAAAACTGGATTTCACCTCCCCGCCTCCCCTTCCCGCAGTCCTGAAAAAAATAATGCGATGCGATGGCCGGTTTTTCCTCGCCCGAGCCTCGTCGGTGGCTCGATGCGCGGCCTCGCACATTCTCCCGCAGATTTCGGCTTCTCTCCCGCCCGCCCCATCTTGAAAGGCAGTGACACGACCAATTTTGCCCCCCGCCGGCTCGGAGTCACTGGCGCGCAGGCCAATTTCCTCCCCGCCGGCAAAACGACGCAACGATCAATGCCCTTCCTACCCGGTCTCTTGCACGCACGCAACACACAACACGCTCGCACGGCGCTTCGCTCCCAACGCAATGCAGTCGATATCCCAGCTCCCTTCACCCCCAAAGAAGAGCCCCCGAGCACGGCGCAACGACCGATTTCGTCCTCCCCGGCAACTGGAAGACCGCATTTTCTCCCCCCGAGCGATTCGATAAATTGTTTCTCCCCGGGCACTTCCAGGCACGGGTCCTCGGGGCTCCCTCGCGATTCTCCCCCCAGCGAGGCAATACAGCGCGGTGAGCCGCTCGTCCCCCCGGGAAAAAGTCCCCCTCTTCCTCGACCTGGACTCTACTGACCCGAAAGAGGTAACGAGAGGCTGCGCGGCGCGCTAGAGTCCAACCGACGGCGCAAAGGAGAAAAAGCAGCGCCTCCGTCCAGGCCAGCCGGGCGTTCTCGGCCCACGTCCGGCGGGACAGTTCCCAGCCGCAGTCTGTGCAGCTCCGCAGCGCCCCGGCCAGGCTCCGGTAGCTACGCCGCAGCAGCTGCTCGTAGCTCGGCATAGGCTCGGGCGCCTGCATCCTTCCTCCGGCAGCTCACGGCTCCGTCGCGCGAGCACAAGTGCAAGGCTGCCTCCTGCTGCAGCCGCCCATCAGCGCGCGCCGGTCCCGCACCAGCTGTTTGCAGCTGGAACAGCGGCAGCCTCGTTCTGCGCACGCGCGCTCCGCCGCGTAGACCTGAAGACGGCGCTGCGGCCGTCGCCAGCCACTAGGAGGCGCCGGCACGCCGGAGTGAGAGCAGCCGCGCAAACGCCCCGGCAGGGCTGACTCGCGAGTAAAGGCGCGGGGGATCGCAGCCGCCCGCAGCGCGGGGCTCGTCGCGCTTTATCCGAGGCCCTCTGCGTGTAAGTAGACTTGCTCGGGAGCGTGCGTGCATATTGCTGCTGATTCACACCAACGCAAGATGGGAACCCGTGGTTCGGTCGGATTTAGGTTACATACTCTGCCTCTTCTGCAAGATTTCCGGGCGGCTGCGCTGGAGCGCTCTTCGCGTCGTCCCCTCGACAGGAATCCTCCGCGAGGTCGGTGGCGCCGAGAGACGCTGCCCGGCCCGGAGTCATCCCGAGAGGTTGGATGCCGGCGGAGGGGCGCAGGTACTGCGCTCGCGAAGCAGCCTGGCCGACACTTTGGTTATAGGACGCCTTGTGAACCGGGAGGGGAAGGACGCCTCGCTTTTGCTAACTGCGCCCTTTAGCTTGGAGCCTCGTGCAAAGGCGCCGCTTCGCCTTCAACATGGAGCGAAAATCCAGTGGTCCCTCTAGCCAGAAACACGCGCCCCCCTTACTAATGGCTGCAAACGCCCACCTTTTCCTTTCCTTTCCTTTCCTTTCCTTGCAGAAGAACGTACTTCTCAGTATAAACATGGGCGTGGGTGAATTATAAAAATAAAAATATGCTTCTGAGATGGGGTTTGGAATTCTCCATTTTGTCTTCTGAAAAGTACATCTTATTTTGGGTGGGGGGTAAGATGTGCAGAGGTGGCCGTAGAGATGTCAGATCTGTTGAACTTGTGTGGGATTTATTTCTATGGAAAGCACTGGACAGTAGGTGTTTTTACGCAGAACAAAGTTCCACTGAGCCCAATTCACATTATTTAAGGAAAATTTTCAGGTGGATCGGGTGCTTCTAATTCGGCTGAGCAATTGCACTTCTAAAGAGGTTTATAAAATGTTTTACACTTCAGCCATTCTGTCAGTGTACTGTAGAGGGAAGGACAGGGTTCATGTTCCACATTAGGCCAGGGTTTAACTATGGCTTGTGGAATCAGCCAGCATCACCTGGTTCCCTAAACATTTTAAACCATGATCCGGGGTTTTCAAACTGGAATAGCTCATTTTACATGGCACGCTGAGTCAAAACTCCAGTAACAATTACAGGCTCAGAATGGGATTGAAGTATGAATTCAAATTGCAGTAAATGCAAGCAGAGTACACACTTGGCTTATTCCTGGGATTTGGAAGTCTAATATTACAAATCAACGAAACGAGTAGTTGCTTTACAAGCCTCCTGAAGAGCAGTCTTTCTGGATGAGACTAAAAAATCACGAGTCTGGTGGCACCTTTTCCGGCTAACAAACTTTATTAAAAGTTTCATACAAAAGTGTATGTCTTTTAATAAAAGTTCAATAGCCAGAAAAGGTGCCACCAGACTCAATTTTTTGCTAATGTAGACTAACATGACTCTCCTCCTACAATGTTTGGATGAGACCAAAAGTCTCTCCATTCCAGTTTCCACTTTCCCTTGGTGGCCAGCCAGAAGCCGATCGTGACACTGGAGTAAGGTCTCCCTGAGCATTCAAGAAATTCCCACACTTTGGCAGCCCCACTTTTAGGGAAACAAGTCCCAAGTTTATGTAATGAGAGCAGTCGATGACTCAATCTAAACTTGGTAGTTTGACTGCTTCAAATGAAAGGAGGGCAAAAGTTTGATCTTTGGGTCAAAAGATAAAAAAAACCACACTAGACATTTCCGAGGACAGGTTTTTGTTCCTGTTTGCAAAACTAGCGAGATAATAGAAACTGAAATCTAGAAAATGGTTGTTCTAATTTTCCTTTGTTATTTGAGTAAAAAACTTGGTACGTGTGCCAGCAACCACTTCTTCTAGCAGCAAAGAGAGATGTGAGGGGTGATAAACTGCATTTAACATATTTATTTATTTATATTTCAAATTTGTCACTGCCCATCTCACTGCAGAGCGACTCTGAGCGGTCTACAGTAAAAAGAATAAAAATTAAAATAGAATAAATATTAATTAAAATACATTACAAGAAGGAGTTATTAGACTTGGGGAGCGTCTTCAAGGCGCCAGCCACCCCCAGGGTTGGTTATATCCCTTCTTGCCCCACGTGAGTTGGCAAAGGCAGGTCTTCACCCCTTTTCGGAAGGCCGGGAGAGTGGGGGCCCGCCTCACCTCTGGGGGAAGAGTGCTCCATGGGGTGGGGGCCACAGCAGAGGAGGCTCTCCGTCTGGACTCTGCTAGTCGACATTACAAAGGCTAATGCTAGTTAGTAAATTAGTTCTCTGATTAACTCTCAAACTAGAGAGCAGATCTGTCTAGCCTTGATAATGCATTCTTTTAAATGCAAGTTTAAGGTTTGCATCATTCATTTCACGTGCTTTTATTTCCTTACAATATATGGTAAATAAGATAAATAAGTTCTCTATCTTTTCATTTTCATTTCCTGATGCTTCAAAACAGGGCAGGAGAGGCTGTTTCCCGACATGGAGACTTGAGGGCTTTACTGTATTATCCTTTAAGCACTATTCATCAATTTCCAACCCATCTGGAAGGATTTAAATTGCTTAAGAACAGGAAATCCACAAACAGGCGAGAAGGCAGAGAGAAACCTTTCGTGTGTTTTTGTCCTGTTTTGTCCCACTTGTTGTACAGTAAACCCTTGATAGTAGACCAGGGTTCCTCAAACTCAACACCTTTAAGATGGGTGGACTTTAACTCCCAGAATTCCTCAGCCAGCATAGTTGGCTGGGGAATGCTGAGAGTTGAAGTCCACCCATCTTAAAGTTGCTGAGATTGAGGAACCCTGAAGTAGATGCTGGAGGCAACAGACAAAGCCTTTTTGCCATTTTATACATCCCATTCACATTTGGGTCTGATTCTGGCTGGGGAATTCTGGGAGTTGAAGTCCACGCATCTTAAAGTGGCCAGGGTTGAAAAACACTGGCCTAATGGAATCCTTCTGCTGTTATTCCATAAAATGGAGCATGTGCTTGTATTTGCAAGTTGATTTGTTTCAGTGAACCGTAAAAGCCCAAATTCATTCGGTATCTTAATTCAGATTCCCTTTTCGGCCTTTAGCCTGTAGCAGCGAAGTGACCCTCAAAGAGCTCCATTCATCCCTAAGGCTTAAACCCATTGAACCTGGTCAGCTTGTCGCTTTGGGTGTTCCAGCAGTCCTAAAACAGCGGCTGAAATAATCCTGCTCGCCAAGAGGAAAACTCGCCACTGCTTTCGATTCTTCCTTCCAGCTCCAGAGCCAAGCTGACAATGCGGCCCCTTCCAAACAGGCCAGAATTCTGGCCTTCTGCTCCATCACCCCAGCAGGAAGAGGAGAAAGGCAGCGTCCCCATTGTTTCCCTGTTTTGAAACTTCATTCATTCCTTGCAGGCCGTCAACCAGGGGCCAGAGGCCTGCGAGACAAAGGAGACATTCATTCCCCACCCCTGGACCTACCAGCAATTCTAGCCCAGAACAGCAGCCCCCCCCCCACTCCAAAACCAATGCAGGGAACATGACAATGGGGCCATTCAGAAATGCTGCAAGTGAGGCAGGTACAAAGGCTCTGGGGAGTTTTAAATCTCCCCCCCGCTTAACATTCCCCACCTCCTGTTTCCCTGGCCCTGCTTTAGAGGCCAGGGAAAGAGAGAGGCAGGCTGCTGTGTTCCCACGCCATCTTTTGTCCCCCCAGCCAACCATTCTTAACTAAGCACCAGCAAGGGAGAGGAGAGCCGTGATGCGGCTGCAGGACCTTGGCTTGGCTTGGGACGGTGTTGGGGCTGCTGCGGCCACCCTGTGTCCTGATTTTCGGTTTGCTTTGCAGCATAAGGTGGCTTTGCACGCAAGGGTAGGACGGGCAGGCAGAAGCCCTTGCTCAGCCCATCTGCTTGATGCTTTCTGGCTTGGCGGTGTTTCTTGCATGGCGTTATGCATTCTCACGCTTTGCCCACAGGGGAAAGGGATGCGTGGGTCAGTGTGAGGAGCCCAAGGCTCTTTCCTCTCATTTTCTTTAAAAACCCACTGTCCTTCAGGGGCATCTCTGCTAAGGCCAGTGCTTGGAGGGCTTTGGGAGAGAAGACGTCCTCTGTGCCAGGAAACGAAGGCCTTCCTAACCCCTTTCAAGCTTGCTGCTGGACTCGAATTCCTCACCTCACTCCTTACAGGACTTCTCTTCTGAGAGCAGCTGCGTTCACTCATTATGCATTTGGGTTTATGAGGTCTCCAAGCTGAACCCGAGGCCAAGTATTTTCATGGACGTTTCACATTGTTTTTGGGGCAGCAACAGGGAAGTGGTTTGCTGTGGCCGCCTTCACAGAATTTTTTTTCATTTCCCAGTCTACTCTGTAGCTCTAAGATTTCCTGGTGTTCTCCCATCCAAGGACAAAAATCTGACACTGCACAGCTTTGTTTTTTCCAGCCATCAACACGAACATTGAGTGGGGTGTTTGTGAAGTCTCTTTCGAATCAAGCTTGACTCCAGGTGACTACATGGACGTGTTCTTGTACGGGATTTTTAGCAAGTAAAGAAATACTTTCCCAGTGATTCCCTCTGAACTTTCCAGTCTGCCTACATCCCTGGTTTAGTGGTTCTCTATTAACATATTAGCCAGGTCAGGCCCTGCTTAGGTTTTTGAGGTCAGCCAAGGTTGGCTAGAAGTTGCAATTTAGTTGGGCCATGATTTTTGTATAATAGTTTTATTGAGTACACCTCAATTGGCTGAAGTCACATATTAAGCTGTAAACCAGGGCTTACATGCCAAAATAGCTGAATGCACCCACTCCATAAATCCAAACAGACCATATTGTGGGCTAGCAGAATGTGTGAAGTCAGACAGTGGCTGGCTAGGTTCACACAAGACACCAAAGTGCAAAGCAGCCAACCACATTTTGGTCCAGTGTGTCGTGTGAATCAAACTTGTGTGAGCAGTTTGTCACGCAGCCCCCCCCCCCCCGAAGTAATCCTGGTGAGAAGTTTATAAATCCTTCGATAAAGGCATGATGAAGTCCAGTGTTTGGTGTGGGTTTTTTTATTTAACAGAGTCTTTCCACCTAATACCATTTTAGATCATGTTGGGAATCTTAGTGCTGCAGGGTGATGGACAGTTCTAAAGGGTTCACAAACTTTCTCTCACTCTGGTTCAGCTAACCAGGATTATGCAAGCCCAGCCACTCTTAAACTTTAACCCTGCATGTGCCATTACCTGGCCTACAAGAGGAAATTTAGGACAAACTTCCCCAAGCCTTGCAGACAGTTTGGACTACAACTTCCATCTTAAAAAGCCAGCAAAATCACATTTTTTTCACTACAGAGGAACCTGCTGGGTAACCTGTGCTTCAGTTACAAATGAGAGAAAAAGAAAGATCCTTAAAATACCCAGGGAGGATCATGCATGTCCTGAAAAGGGCCCATGCTCAACGTGCAGCTGTGTCTGTGAAAAGAATCCAGGAAACAGGTATGGGAAGGCTCCTTCCCCAACACAGATTTGGGGGAGCCACTCGGAGGAGGAACCGGCTCACTGGATCAATAATCTGATACAAAGGTAGTCAATGTTTTCAAACTGGAAACTGTCTTACAGGCAAACCTAATGGAGGATTTACTGAGAATGTTGAAAGATCTGGAATTTCCAAGTCTCTATTCCACCCTGTGTTTGCTTAAAACAAGAGCCCAAAGACACTGGAGAAATGGCAGCGGAAAACCTGGATTGCTCTGCTGCCTGTTGCCAACTGAGGGAAATGTCCAGCTTGTACTAGGACAGAGAGGGGGATTCCTGCAAGGTGTTTGGGCAGAATCCAACTTCACAAGATGCTGTAGGCTTGAGGTATCATGCACAGGGAGCATACTGTAAGGCCAGGCGGTCAAAGTCATTCTCCTTTAGCCCAGAACACAAAGAAAGAGAGAAAAAAGTTTTCATTCTAAGGGGGAAAAACAAATCCACATTGCAGCAGCTAAAAAGGTCAATACAATCTTGGGCTGCATGAACAGAAGTTGTGTGTCCTGGTCAAAGGACATTAATGGTCTCCCCTTATCTACACTGGTTATTTCACAGTTGGAGTGCTGTGTCCAATTCTGGGCGTGATGCCAGGTGGTTGTCCTAGATCAGTGTTTCTCAACCTCAGCAACTTTAAGAGGTGTGGACTTCCAATTTCCAGCATGCTGATGAGGGATTCTGGGGGTTGAAGTCCACATATCTTAAAGTTGCAGAGGTTGAGAAACCTTGGCCTAGGGCTCACAAGGTCCCTTCCAACCCCTCATTCTGAGATGGAGACCTGCCAGATTGTGATGTCAGCCCAGTAATAATCTGATAATAACCAAAGTACCTCTCTACAAAAGGGGTTGTCCATTGCATTTCTGCATGATCGGAAGTCCAAGTAACTTCCCGGATTGGACCGCTCAACTTTTGTGGGCATGCATGGCAGAAAGGCCTGTCATCAAGGAATAACTTGTCCATTCATTCCATTTGCAAGCTGCCTAACTTGATTACAACTCAGGGAGGTGCACATTATACAAAGTTTAAAATAAAACCATCCACATAAGACAAAAAGAATATCTGGAGACAGACAACCACCAACTCACAAATCAGGCCTGCTCTAGCCCAAGGCCTGGGAAAAAAGCCCCATTTTAAGGGCTTGTCTAAGTAAAAGTGGGCGGTGGGGGAGGGAGATACACACTGCTTATTACTTCTTTGCTACCTGAGCAACCCCCAGAACTGGACTCAGCCAGCAATGCACTCTGTGAAGGGTGAACCATTATCTGATTTATTCCCAAGGTTACTTATACTTGAGCCTGACAAACTTCTTTTATGGCACCGTACGTAGGGCCTCACAACCATTTGCAATGCTTGGAAAACAGCAAGAACGCCTTTTTAAAAAGATGACAGCTATCTTTAGAGCAGAAGGCAAAGCCAAAGAGAAGAGACGTGTTACCTTAGCTTGATACTCCTTTATGAACGGATGATTTTTATGGGCATCCTTGAGCTGCGACAGGTAGCGGTTGGTCACCTAAAAGAAGGCAGAAGGGACGGAACCAAAGCGCTGAGCAATGAAAACGATGGAAAAAAAGTCCCGTGAGCAGGAAAAGGAGCAGATTCCGCTCCCAAAGGGAAAGGCCGCTGGAGTGGGAAGAGCGGGCTGGTCTTCCGTGTCAGCAGGAGGCTGATTGAGAACTGGGTGACCTCTGACCGTTCCCACGCAGTGGAGGGAATCCCAACAGACGTGGCTGCGGGAGGAAGGATTTCAGGCGAGCTGCCCAGAAATGCACAATGGATTTGGAAGGAGAGAGGGGGTGATGGAAATTGGCTCCCTGGTCGAGGAAACAGGAACAAGCGCGGAGGGAAAACCAAAGAAAAACTTCCCTAGCAGTTTCCTTTGCTGCGGCTGGCTGAATGTGTGCTTGCAGCCAGGGGTCAGAGGAGTCAAGGGAGAAGAGGTGGCCAGGGCCAGTTCCCACTTCCCCCCCATGCCAAAAATGGCAGTGGAGAGAGGAGCCAAACTCATCAAGGACATGACTGCAATTAATTACCCTTAATCAGTTATTCCTGCGTCTGAGAATCTTAGAATTGGAAGGAATCTTTTAAGGCCTTAATTCCATTCCGTGCTGAGTGCAGGATTCCACTAAAAGCAACCTGGATGGGTGGCTCTCCAGACAAATGGCTTAAAGGAGTTTTTTTCAAACTTGGCAACTTTAAGATGTGTGGATTTCAACTCCCAGAATCCCCCAGCCAGCATGGCTGGCTGGGGGATTCTGGGAGTTGAAGTCCACACATCTTAAAGTTGCCAAGTTTGAAAAACATTGGCTTAAAGTCATCTGGCCAAATGATTCTCTTGAATAAAAATCTTGCAAAAAGAAACATGATAGGATTGGAATGGTGCCCCAATGCAGAGAGAGAAATTGGCTTGATCGGAGTGTCCATTAGGTGCTTAGGGTGTGGTTGTGTGGGTTAACAAGAATTTAATGGCTCCTTTGAATAAGAGGGCTGAATTTAATTTTTTTGGGTGCTCTATCTGGGGACTGGTATTCTGATCACAGGAACGGTCAGATCCCTGAAATACTTGGCCCGGTTTGCAGGTTGGGGGGAAGTTTTAAGGGAGGAAATGGTGCTTAACCTCTGCTGTCCCTTAACTTTTCCACTCATGGAAAAACAATCTCTTTTATTGGATTTTTAAGGAGAACAATTTTACCCCACTCTCCAAACCCTGAAAAAGGTGAAAACATGTTGGATCCAGCCATTCAGGCTGGGGGAGGATTTGGGGGCCCAGCCCTGGCTTATAGTTACCCAAAAGAGGCAGAAGTAAAACACTGATTAAAGGAGAGATTCAGAATCCTGGCTTACTTGTATCAGAACATTTGTCTCTTCTATCTAAGTCAGTGTCTCCCAACCTTGGCAACTCTTAAGATGTATGGACTTCAGCTCCCAGAACTCTGGGAGCTGAAGTCCACACATCTTAGTGTCGCTACTGTTGAGAAACACTGATCTAAGCAATGTTTAAGGCCACATGTAACATTTGGGGGAAGAAGATAGATCAGACAGGAACAGTGATGCAAAACAAAAGTAACAAAGGCACATCACGTGCGTGACCAGGATTTCTCATTTGGGGGCGGACGGTCATCTTAAAACTGCCTATTACAATTTTCTTTGGCTTTTTTCTTGCACAATTCATTTTTGGTTTTAATTGCAAGTACTATTTTGCAGTATGAAAGAGAACTGGGAACTGTAAGTAGGCCATTCCAAGTCTGTACAAGGAGATGGTGCAGACTGAATCTGGAAACGTTCCTGAAATGGTTGGACCGGAGATGAAAGATGATTCAAGCTCTTTGAACTCTGATACTGGCGAAGGAGAGAAGTGACTGCAGGTATGGTCAAAAGAATCAAAATTCTTTTTCCTTTTTTTTCCCCTAGAGGCAAATTGAGAGAGCTTACCTCTGGGGGTTTCCCCAGGTGTTGTGAGAGGACTACAAAGTTGATCAGGGTCTCAGGATGGCTGCTGTCCTGCAGAGGGGAGAAAGGCACAAAAATCAGCGCTGAATAGGAACCAGATATGTGGTTTTCTTCCAGACAAAGTTGCTTCATTGGTGTAGCTGAAGACTCTCTATTCTGACTGAAAGTGATTCTTGGAGGGCTCCCATAATTTGGTAGTGAGATTGAACCAGACGGGCCAAGAATTTCCGCAGGCCAAGAAGGAAGCAATTATTTGATTTTTCAGACAAGTGATGCGCAGAAACCCGATCAGCCACTGATCCATCTAGCCTAGGATTTATTCCAGTGGACAACGGATCATCCTTGCGTCAGATAACTTGCCATTACCCAAGAGCAGAGTTTCTCAACCTTGGCAACTTTAAGACGTGTGGACTTCAACTCCCAGAATCCCCCAGCCAGCATAAACCAGTGTATCTCAACCTCAGCAACTTTAAGATGTGTAGTCTTCAACTCCCAGAATA
This sequence comes from Python bivittatus, assembly GCF_059951505.1. NCBI lineage: Eukaryota > Metazoa > Chordata > Lepidosauria > Squamata > Pythonidae > Python > Python bivittatus. The sequence continues at coordinate 5,594,563 of NW_028277087.1, forward strand.
CCCCACCCATGAGGAATTCTGGGAGTTGAAGACTACACATCTTAAAGTTGCTGAGGTTGAGAAACACTGGTTTAAATCCATTATTTGATGTCTTGCACTCTTGAAGGGTAAGAGAAGACGTCTTGATCTTCTGAGTAATACTCTTTTTGATCCTTGAAAAGTGCTGTCAATCCCATGTATGTGTCACTATATGCCCTGTATGTTTGCTCATTTGTTTCTTTTTGCACTTGGTCAATAAAAGAAAAATAGGGAAATAAGGAAAAACTAAGCATACTCATTTCCCTCCAGCACTCCCTGTAAGCTGACTTTTCAATCTTCTGATGATCCTCATTGCCCCCTGACTTGGATAGGATTGCGTTTCAGCCTGATTTCTGGGGAAAAGCCCACCTTGTCGAGAGCCTCCTGGAGCACCCCTTCGGCATCTTCCCACTTGCCCTGAGCCATGTAGCAGGCAGCTTGGCCGTTCAGGAGCAGCAGTGTGGGTGACCACTTCTCCGACATCTCCTGGAAGATGTAATAAGCGTCCTGCAATTTTTCACCACCCTGCAGAGCAAGACATCAAGAAATCCTATTTTAAACATTCAGTCTGCATGCATATTCAGGGTGCCTCAGAAATCCCCCCCCCCAATAAATTCAATGCTGAGGATTTAAACCATTTCAGGATTACACCTAATATGAAAACTTTGGTTGGGAGAACTGGGACAGCTGGAGGAGAATGATGGTGGACTAGTGTATGCTTCTCCCACCTTGTTGACTTCCAGGTATGTGGACTTCAACTCCCAGAATTCTCAGCAATGGCCTTGCTGGTCAGGGATTGCTGGGAGTTGAAGTCCACATTTCTTGAAGTTGCTGAGGTTGGAAAGCCTGACACATTACATGGTGTGTTTTCCTTCAGAGTCTGGATGGTCATCTGTTAGAGATGCTCTAGCGGGGGTTAGACTAAATGACCTCTGAGATCCCTTCTAACCAGAGAACCGGTCAAGCATTCAGCTGAGAAAAGAGAGGGGCACTGTCATTAGAGCCATACTGCAACTGTAGAATTCACCAAGAGCTCAGATGCAAATACTACCATCTCAGATGGATTCAGAAGGGAGATTAACTTGTCTAATCTCTCTTCTGAATCCATCCCATCTGATGGTTTTTGCAACCCAGCAAACAGCCCATTCAGAAGCAGAAACTTCAGTGCCAGCGTCTGCAGGCATCAGAGCCTTTCCAAAGCAACTCACTGGCTACTGGTGGGAGACAGGCAGAAATCTGGTCTGATCCAAGAGGATCATCACTCTAAAGAGCACCTCTGAATGGGTGGGAGCTGCTGAGAGGGAGGGGAAAGGGGAAAAGGGACAGCCATGATCTCCATACTCTCCTATAAACTTTTACAAATGCATTAAATTGACGCTGAGATTGGAGTGAAAAGGTGAAGGAAGAGGTTTGTTGGCTATCTCACCGTAGCTCAGCGTTTTTCAAACTTGGCCCCTCTAAGATGTGTGGACTTCAACTCCCAGAATGGCTGGCTGGGGAATTCTGGGAGTTGAACTGCACACATCTTAGAGGGGCCAAGTTTGAAAAATACCACCGTAGCCCATCGTAACCCATTTTTGGCAGAGCTGTTTTCCCCCCCATTGGAACAAATTCCAGCAAATGGCTATTTATACCCAGCATAACAACGGTAAGCTGCCAGTCCCAACCTCCTGATAACTCGGGACTGCGTCTCCCAGGATTCCTAGCTAGCACAGCCTATCTGTGGGAATTTTGGGAGCTGCCGTTCCACCGTTTCCATTCCCCAGATGGCTGAAAGTTGCTTGAATTCACCCCTGCTACATCTGGCTTCCCCTTAGTGCCCGACTGCAAGTGGAAGACACCTACCATCGCAAGGTTCACCCATGCGGTTGCCAGCTGCGTCAGCGTGGAGTCCTCATCTTGTTCCTGCATCTTCTTAAGCTCTTTTCTGAAGAGAGGGAGGAAGGTAGAAGGGGGCACATGAGTGAAAAAGCACCCCAGACCTCTTGCTGGTCTCCCTGTAGGGTAAGCGTCACATGGCAGGCACTCAGGGGGCAGCTGAAGCCACCCTATTTTGTACTGATCCATGGCCTGCAACCTCCTCGTTTAAAACCGACAATACGAGGGACTGAACAGGGAACTTTCACTTGCAAAGTTAGGCCTCTACTTACTGACTCCGGCCTGTCTCCTAGAGCAGCCGTTCTCAACCGGCATTCCACGGCACACAGGTATACCAAGGGCTTGCTTCTCGTGTCCATGAGATTTCTGTCTTATGTTTTTTTCCATTTTTTTCTTCTATTATGTATATTCTGGGTAATCCATATAGTCAATACAGTGCCGATATTAAAAAAAAAAAAAAAGGTCTAGTGGTGAAGGCACCAGGCTAGAAAGCAGGAGACGGCGAGTTCTAATCCTACCTTAGGCATGGAAAATGGCTGGGTGACTTTGGGCCAGTCCCTCTCTCTCAGCCCCACTCACCTCACAGGGTGGTGGTTGTGGGGAAAATAGGAAGAGGAAGGAGTATTGGTGTGTTCACCGTGTTGAGTTATTTATAAAAAATAATAAAGGCGGGATAAAAAAATCTAAAAAAAAAACCCCTTCCCCTTAAATCGTGTCTTACACATTTAAAAATACAGTATGTATACTGTATACAATTAATAATTTTCTGGTGTGCCACAGAACTACTGCTATATTCAATATTGTACCGTGGATTCAAAAAGGTTGCAGACCACTGTCCTAAAGACTTAGGAGATAGTCAAACCCTTATAATTTTTGTGACACCAGGTGAGCTTTAAATTGATTGGGTTTTTATCTACCACAGTTTAGAGACTCTTAACGAATTACATGCCAATCAAATGTCAATGGTACAATATATATCAATTAACCAATTTCAAAAGTCATAAGAAGTTAAACCCATAAAATAGAAATCATAAAAAGAAACCAACAGCAAAAGAAAAAAAAGATGGTGCCGTTTGCAAAGGAGAAGCAATAAACAATTTTCTATTCAGTCATTTTCTGAAGCCAAATAATTGAATTTTGGGGGTTGGCAAAGTTCAGGGAGGAGAGAACGACATTCAGGTTCAATTTAACTCCCTCTTGTCACTTCCTTGTGTGACGTGGAAGATCTTCCACGTCACACTAAAGAGCAAATCAGTTTTAATTTCATGTCCTGGATCTCATACCAACTCTGTTCGGCTTGGCACAGCAATAATATGCAAATGATACCCAGTTATACATCTCCATCCCGGTTGACTTGAGTGATGCCGTGACCACCCTTTCGTGATGCCTGGAGGCTGTGGGGGTCTGGATGGGGGACAACAGGCTTCAGCTGAACCCTGGTAAGACGGAGTGGCTGTGGATACGGGGAGCCTCAAGATCTAGGACTTTGTCATCTTTGGTTCTTGACAGGGTTGCACTGCCCCAGACAGACCTGGTGCATAATCTGGGAGTCCTCCTGGACTCACGACTCCTGCTCGAGGAGGAGATGGCAATCGTGGCCAGGAGGGCCTTTGCTCAATTTTGTGTGGTGCGCCAGTTATACCTTTTCCTGGATCAGGAGGCTCTCCAGTTAGTCACTCATGCCCTGGTCATCTCTCGGTTAGACTACTGCAATGCGTTCTACATGGGGCTACCCTTGAAGAGTATCCAGAAGCTACAGCTGGTTCAAAATGCAGCCGCACGGACAATCTTGGGTGCCCCAAGGACGGCACATATAATACCTTTACTGCAGGAGCTGCATTAGGTCCCAGTCTGCTTCCGGGTTCAATTCAAGGTGTTGGTTATTACCTTTAAAGCCCTATATGGCATGGGTCCAGGCAACCTGAGGTTTCACCCCCATCACATCAACCTGTCCCACCCCGTCAGGCAGAAAGGGCTGGTTGCAGACCCCGTCAGCGAGAGAGTGTTGGCTGGCGGGGCCCAGGAGGAGAGCCTTCTCTCCCATTGCCCCCACCCTCTGAAATATTCTCCTCCCAGAGGTGTGGTGGGCCCCCACCCTCCCAGCTTTCTGGAAAGGACTAAAGACCTGGCTCTGCCAGCTTGCGTGGGGCGAGAAGAATTTTAAGCAATCCTGGGGGTGGCTGGCGCTCGGATGACGCTCCCTGGGCTACGAGCCAATTATCATCAATTCTTGGAATTTATTGTTTGTTTAAGATTACTTTTATATTGTATTTTTAATTAACTTTATATTCTCTGTAAACCACCCGGAATCCCTTTTTAATGAGATGGACGGTGACAAATTTGGAGGAGGAGGAGGAGGAGGAGGAGGAGGAGGAGGAGGAGGAGGAGGAGGAGGAGGAGGAGATGTAGATGTAGTATCATCATCATCATCCCAGGAAGCTGCAGTAAAGGGAAATATCGGAAAGCAAGTTCTGCTCTACTAGATCAGCAATTTTAGCTTCTCTCCTGGAACTTTTTCCATTTTGGCTGAAAACTGCAAGAACTTTGTATACTTAAGCAGCAGTGGCTTCAAGTGGCTTCAAATTCCTTCTCCTGCACAATCCCTTTTCCTCCTGTGTCATGTCCTAGGTCCAGAGGTGGAAATAAAGCTTTAAAGGCAAAGATGCCAACAGGGGTGGGTTTTTTCCCCACCTGATGACTCATTGCATAGGCAGAGCTTTCATTGGGAGGTGGGGGGGTGCCGAAAGAACTTTTACAATGCAAGGGAGATTCAGGACCAAGGAAAGTGTTTTTATATCATGCATAATTGAATTGTGGAATTCACTGCCAGGGGTTCGATAATGACAGCCAATTCGGATGGTTTGAAAAGGGGACCTGCCAAGGTTATGGATGATCAGGCTACTATTCATGGCTGTTCAGTAGTTTCTGAATTGCAGGCAGCATCCATACATATCAATGTTGGAAAGCAACATGGAAGTGGGCTACAGGTAGTCCTCACTTAATGACCACAATAGGGACCAGAAAATTTGTTGTTAAGCGGGACAGTTGTTAAGCGAGTCGCACCCAATTTTACGACCTTTTTTTGCAGCAGCCATTAAGCAAATCATGCGGTTCTTCATTGATTTTGTTTGCCGGAAGCCATCTGGGAAGGTTGCAAATGACCCCAGGATGCCACAACCATCATAAGTGTGAGCTGGTTGCCGAGCACCTGGATCGCGATCATGTATGCTGCGATGGTTGTAAGTGCAAGGACCAGTTGTAAGTCCCTTTGTTCAGCACCACTGTAACTTCAAATAGTCACTAAACAAATGATTGTTAAGTGAGGACTACCTATACTCTCTACCAGGTCAGGCTTGTGAGCTTCCCAAATACATCCAGCTGATCACTACTAATGCAACAAGCTGGTCTAGATGAGGTGACGGTCTGATCCGGCAGGGCTCTTAAGTTCTCAAGGAGGAAAAAGTCTGCCTCAACAAAGTCCTTCATAAGATATGATCAGTAGTTATAGCTACTTAACACCCTGGTTTCTCAATTTCCTTCCTTTCCCAACAGGCACCATCAACATTTTGTGAGACAGATGAATACACATTTGAAAACATAACAACTCCTCAACAAACAATGCTGTTCTAAGGAAATGTAAAACAAAAAAACAAAAAACCAAACTTCCAACGCAGAGGTGGGCTACCTGGGATCCACAGATGACATACATCTCAGCCTCATATTTGTCCACTCCCCCCAATCTCCAAAACTCCCCCAGCAAAATGGCCATTTTCAGCAGTGCATATTTCTCACCTTTCTTTGCTTATTTAATCTATAAAAGAGCTGTGTTAAAACTTCCAGCAGACTTAATGCAAATTTTACATTTTAAGAAAATGAAAAGCCTAATAATAAACATCATAAAAATTGACCCCACCCACCCTGGTGAGTTTCTTTCCCCAGCAAGACCAAAAAGCCAAAAATAATGGTAAAAAAATGCCCTCCCCAAGCTGTCCCCACCAATTCTATAGCAAGTTTGAATGCCTTAGTTCCCTCCCGTTCTTTCATTGCCCCGTTAAAATTAGATCCTCGCGTGAGGAGCTGAGCACAGAAGTACTGTGAAACCAGCTGAATTGCAACAAAATACCAAAAGCATCATGGTGGACTAGGAAGAGATGCCTAAGATCACTCTTATACATACATAAATAAATAATAAAAATTATGATTACTATTAAAAATGATAAACACTACAATAATTAAATTCATTTCCACATATTTTAAAAAATAGGCAGGATGAGTGGTGCTGACAGACTGGGGAACTTACCGGGCCAAATCCAGACGATCCAGTTTTAGTAGGATCTGGACAGTCATGGCCATGCTAGAAAGAAAGAGAACAGTTTTAGGGACTGGAGCTGGGAGGCCACAGGTGATTGCATGCCCTCAGACTGAGTTGAAGTACAGTTAAGGGGTCCTTCTGGACCAGTGGCTCTTGCTCAAGGAGCAGGTGGGAGCCATGGCCAGTCAGCAGAGCCTTCGCACAAATCCATCTTGTGCACTGACCGAGCTCCTTCTTGGAATGGGAGGTTCTGTTCATGGTCTCTCACACCTTAGTAACTTCAATTTCTATGGCCTTTGCCTTTTTGTATTATAGCAAGTTGTTAATAAGCCAGTCGTTTAATCACCTGGAGTAAATCTGCAGAAAGGTGACTCACAAACTAGATTAAGAGAAGAAGGGAGGAAAAAAGAATCTCCCCAAGGGGAAATGTATCATCATTTGAACACATAAGGCTTCCAGAAGCAGAGTAGAAAGCTTCTTGCCAACTGGATATAGGATTAGAACAATGGGAGGTACAGATTGTGATTCAACTTAATTTTTTTCAATGGGATGAGTGATAAGTCCTTCTTTATGGAGATACAATTATTCTAAGGTAATTGGTGAGAAGCGACAATGGGATACAGGCTTGCGCATGGCGCATCCAAGAAAAAAAGGGGCCAAGTCCGCTTACCACTCCAAGCTGTCGCCCTGGTGAAGGGTCCGCAGCGCCGCATCGGGGTTCTGGTCGTGGAAGTAGACTGAAGCCGCCATCAGCAGGAAGGTCGTGTTAGTGACCTCCATGCTCTTGCCCATCTTCTTATCTAACTCTGCCACAATGGCATCCCTATTAAGAGAGGAGGGGAAGGTCAAATAAACCTCAGTGTCCCCCAAGATGGGAGCAACCCACAGATTCTCTATAAGCAGCTGTTCAGAGGCCAAAACTTCCACAAATTCAGCAGCAGGAATATGAAAAGTATGGAACACCCTTGACATGTTGTTCTAAGCTGCTCCGAGCAGAATCCAGAATCCGTTATCTCTATTTTATTTGTGGCTAGGCAGATGAAGGCTGGACCCTGTCTTTCGCCTCTGACTTGTCAGGAGAGCTACTCAGTTTGCCCCGGACTCACTTGCTTATTTACCACACCACCTAAAATTATCTTCAGCTTTGTGCCTAGAAAAGCTTGCTAATTTCTGCTATTTTTTCTCCCAAGGAGCCAGTACTTTCCTAAAAGATGGAAGTAACGTGCAAGTTTCATAGGTAGTATATTTTTTGGGGGGATTAACCATTGTGATTAATTTATCCTAATCATCTCAGAAGAGTCCTAGGAACTACCAAAACCAAATCTGATAAAGCCAGATAGACACAGCTGCAACCTCCTTCTGTAGGGGCTAGGTTCACATAATCATACTGAACCATAATATGATTTATTCAGTTTTGACATTTATTCAATTGTGTAAATCCACCCAATAGGCATTTATTCAACAAATCATGGATGAGAAACCATGGTTTAATTCAATATGTGAACCCAGATTATTTTTTTTGAACCAAGCTTCTTCAACCTGCTTATCACTGAAACGGATGAAGAATTCTGGAGAATTAAAAAAATACACTATTCTGCAACTTGGGGTCGACCTTATATTCTTACAGAGACATCAGCATTTTTCTTAAGACCCAAATGGCTGCATTTGCTTTTTGACAATGATGAAAGGAGAGGCAAAGGAGAGAGCCTTTCTGTCAAGCCAGACAATGAGTTTTTAAAATTTAAGCGGGCTTGTTTGACTGACAGCAGCGGCTTTCCAAGGTCTGAAGGAGATAAGTTTTTTTTCCTAGATGAGCCTGGAAAAAGACACAACTGCTTTAATGAGCCTCAGGCAGCTGCCACACTCACTTTCTCACATGTACTCAAGCACCTTTTCCAAATCACATCTGAAGCATTGCACAGTCCTACCTCTAAAAGAAGGAAAGCTTCTGCAACACAAGATGCCCCTCCCCCTCTGAAGTATTCCCATAAATGTCCGGCCTCTGATTCTTGTGAAGGAGGCTAGCTGCTTGATACACATCTCTTCATTTTTAAAGTGCCTAATTGCCATTTCATTAGTAGAAAGGACGACGCCTGCTAGGCAGGACAGGTGAAGGAGTAGCACCAAGACAATACCACAGCAGGTGGCAGCACCAAGTCACCTTGGCTATCTCAAAAAGCTGACCCAGTTTAGATGACAGATTCTGTGGAAATACCAGGCCTGCAAGGTAGACTGAGAAGTTAAAAAAAAAAAAAAAGCTCCTCTATGAGGCAGTACAGGTAGTCCTCACTTAATGACCGTTTAACAACAGTTTGAAGTTACAATGGCCTCAGAAAAAGTGCTTTATGACATGTACTCACACTTATGACCGTTGCAAACTGTCGCACCCCCTTGTGATCACGTGATTGTGATTTGCAAACTTTTTACAACAGTCATTAAGCGAATCATGTGGCCATTAAGCAAATTCCGGCAAAAAAGTCCATTGGAGAAGCTGGTTCACTTAATGACCATTGTAAAAATGGTCATAAAATCGGGTCCGGTCACATGGTGACTTGTTTAACAACTACGCCGCTTAACAACCAATTTTCCAGTCCCTATTGTGGTTGTTAAGCAAGGACTACCTGTAATGGCAAACCATTCCCTGCCAGCTGGTAAGAAAACTGCCTGGATGTATCATGTAGTAACCAAATGCTGAGCTTGATTCAAGGAAATCCTCACCTCTTATTAAGGTGATACCATTATTTTTAAAGCACGCTTTCAAATGTCATCTTCCCTACATATCCTGCTTTGTGCATACAAATATAATTTAGGGCATCCACTTAAAAAAAAAATCTGATCTGAGCACTGATGATGTTTACCTAGTTGGGTAATAAACCATCTGCAATCAAACAACCAAGCTCAGAGAGCACCAAGGACTCCACAAATCCAATACTGTTGTTCTCCAAAGAATCAGCCTAAGTTTAGCCACCCAAAAGATGCTTTGCATATAGAACTTGTAAAAATCCCAAGGTGGAAAATCTAAATGCAATTCCTGCAGATTTGTGAAGAAGACACAGAATTCTCCTTGCAGGAGATTGTAGCACTCAAGTCCCAGACTTACCTTTGACTCTCTTTGGAGAGATATTCAGCAAACATCCGCACAGCCTGGAGCTCCGGAGAAGCCCTGGGCTTGATTTCATCCAGCACCACGCCATACTTGCGCTGTGGAAAGGAGGGGGAAAAACAAATTCCTGTTTCTACCAAGAGCAAAACTGAATGTTGCAGGCAAGATAAAAGGAGTCTTTAATGCTAAGCTTTAAGTTGCTTTTGCAGCAAGCCAGCATCCAAAATGCAAATGTATGTTTCAGTTGAACATGTTCCTGTTGCAAAGGTTCCTACTAACAAATGATGGACGTTCCACCTCTGGTTTGTCAGCATGTCATGTGAACCAGGACCACAGGCTTCTGCTACCACACACACTGTGGTTTGTTCCTCTGACTATTCTGAGAGGAACGATGCAGTACATCTAAGAGAAACGTGCAGCTGTTCAGATCCAAAGCAGAAAAGGGACCTCAGAATGGCGTCACCAGTTCACTGCAACTGTAAGTACCTTCTTAAAGAAGTTACATCTTTCTCTGCACCTTAAAGAAGTTTGCAGAATAGCCTTGCAGTCCTGGGAATTAACCACATTTGGGTTAAAGAGCATTAAGGTGCAACCACCTTGCTACGCCCTTTTTGCACTTCCTTAACACATGTATTCCTGAAACTATACAGCTACCATGTGAACTCAGGAAAAGATGTGACTTTTTTAAGGAGGAACCAATGACTGTAACAACGGCACCCCCACCCCATCCCTGGATCTTTTCTGGTCTGGATCCAAGTAGCTGCTAATCCCTAGCTCCAGGGGCATCTGCAGAGTATGGTCAAAAAAGTAAAGATGGGGCCCATGATGGTACGATAGAATCTTCGCCTTGCCATCTTGACTTTATTGACCGTACCCTGCGGACATCCATGCCTAGCTCCCAATTTAAATGGCTTGTAAATCAGACACGAGCAAGCATTTGGTGTCCTAGGGCAGCAAATATTTTGGGAAAGGATGAGAGTCACAATGTGGGTGGGACAGTTGGGGGGGGGGTCTTTGGTTTTGGGGTTTTTTTCCTAGTACACATCTCAGGACTCAGATGGCAGGGAAACTGTCTGTCCTCAGCCACACTGCGAGCTGCCCTGAGTTGTTTGGAGTCAGGAGGCGGCTAAATAAAGTAAGTTAAATTAAATTATGACCGATGGGGCTTCAAAGGGATCAAAAAGGGGACTCAGAAACTGCAGGTTGCCCACCTGTCCTCAACCACCAAAGGGGCCTTTGTCATTTTGTATCACACCCACACAGGAGAGATGTCAGTGGGCACCTGAGCTGTATATCCTGCCACATCAATCATTTCCTGCCAAGACAAATCCTGGTTTAGCACGAACTGGCCATGACCCTCCTTGAAAGTGCTCCTGGCCTGCTAGGATGACACCTCTCCCTCAGTCTCCGTAGGCTGGCATCCTGATATCTATCAAGAGATGAGTTCCCTTGTAGCTTCCCTATCTGTGTTTCACAGGAAATCTGTGGACAATGATTCCTGTCACCCGACTCCTGGGTCTGATGGAAGCTGCAGTCAAACAGCAGCCAGAGAACAACAGATTCTCCACCTGGGGTCTGGAGGAAGCACCTAGAATCTGGATGAATAGCTAGCAATCAAAGGAGGCTGCTGTCACCAATTCAGGGTTCAAGATATTGTCGATATTAATCACGAGCCCCTTCAGGGAGTTAAATTCTGATTGAAACCTAACAGAGAAGCAATCCACACAAAAACACAAAACTGCACATTTCAGTCCAAGGCACGTGTATAGAACATCAGATAAACCTGGCAGCCGCCATTTTGGCACTTTCCCAAATCATTCGAAGAGCCTGGCCTACCTGTGCAATGTATGCACGGTACAGGAAGATGTCCCGCTCTACTTCTTTTTCTGGACTGGATGGCTAAAAAGAGAAAAGAAACGTTATTTCCATAACGGTACACACATACACACAACAAAGCACAACACCTCCCAAAAGCCTCAGGACACCTTGAGACCCACAAATGTATGGATTAACTTAAACATAAAATTCCTACTTTTGGGATGCAGTGATTTCTAGGTACTTTCTATCGATACAGTACTACCTATGACTCTCAGCAGCTGCAGCCACCATGGATGCTGGGATTTGTAGTTAGCACATTCAAAAAACCACCTCTAGGCTATATGATATCACAGGATAGCCACACTTCTTTTTGTTCCTGTAACCACACATGATGCCGTTCCAGAGCATTATACAGCCTGTGGCGAGAGCCATCCTCCTTAGGCATTTGATGGGTTCTTTAAATAAATATTAATAAACACAAACAAGAGAAAGCAGAAAAAGCCCTCCCACCACCTCAGAGGTTAAGGCACAGGAAATCAGGTGGGGTAAAAATGAATAAACAGAAATAGAATTTATGTGGTTTAAATCACATTATAGAACTCTTCCAAGCTGCTTTGTAAAAAAAATGAACATAGTTCCCATACATATTTATGAATATAACAACTAATTTGTTTGATTTTCTAATACAGAAAGAAGAGGCAAGTTATCAAACATGGTAACCGACATTAAAGAAATCTGCATCTTTAAAGAGACATAGGTCAATGACTTTTAATATAATTTAGAAGTTGTGGATGAATGTTCTATTACCAAGCCACAGCAAAAGCATCCTCTGATTAATTGATTTGTGCCATCAGTGTTGACTTTTAGCAACCACATAGGCCTTTTCCAGGATGACCTCTCCCCAATGAGTCCTTCAGATCGTCCAATGGTGCACCCATCACTGCTGTAATTGAGTCCACCCACCTTCCTTCCACCTTTCCCAGTGAGGTCTTCACGTAAAGCGTCCAAAGTATGATAATTTGAGCCTGGTCATTTGTGCCCCCCTCCCCTCAAGTGAGAGATGGATTTGTTCTATGATCCATTTGTTTTGTTTCCTTGGCTATCCACAGTATTCTCAAGAGTGTTCTCCAACCCCAAAGTTCAAAAGCATCAATACTCTTCTGATCCTGCTTCTTCAAAGTCCAACTTTCACTGCCATAAAGTGTCATAGGCAAAACCATAACCTGCACGATTCTGATCTTTGTAGATCAGCATCACAGCATCTGAATATATTTTCCAAGGCATCCATGACTACTCCACCAAATCCTATTCTGAAATATATTTCTTGGCTGCTGGTTTCTTTACTGCCGATAGTTCATCCTAAAAACCACTTGACTGATCCTATTGATGATCCTATTCACCAGTTCATTGTCTTCTCTATCAGCCCTAAGGGTGATTGCTGGACTACTGCCATTTATTTGGTCTTTATATTTAATCTTAGTCCCATTTTTTCACTGTGCTCCTTGACTTTTATTACTAAAATATCCCTTAAAAATGCACAACTCTTAATCATTAAGTATATGTTATTATTTGTTATTATTACTATTTTATTATTTATTTAAATTTATTGGCCACCCAAAACCAGTGGACTCTGGACAGCACACAAAACTAGGGAAAACCCAAAAACAGCTAAAACATTGAATCATGTACTTGCTTTATATTAAGATCAGTATTCCATTTTTTAATGAAATTGAAGCTGAAAACATTCTCCTGAAATAATTAGTTTAGAAGGTATGTTCTTTCTAAAAATGAAATTTACATTTCTCTCTGAATACAGGTAGTCCTTGCTTAACGACCACAATTAGAACTGGGAACTCCATCATTAAGTGACACAGTGGCTAAGTAAAACATCATGTGACCACAACAGACTTATGACATCACTTCCCATTTGGTTGTTGAGTCACCGTGGATCGTTAAATGAGACATCACGTGACCGTGATTTGCAATTTTACTGCCAGCTTCTCCATTGACTCTGCTTGCAGGAAGCCAGTTGTGAAGCATGCAAACAGTGATCACATGACCGCAGGATGCTGCAATGGTTGTAAAAGCCCACCAGATGCAATGTGTCCAAACATTGATCAAATGACTGTGGGGATGCTGGGACAGTCGTAAATACAAGGACTGGTCGTAAAGTTACCTTTTCAGCACTGTTGTGACTTCGAACGGTTGCTAAACAAGGCAGCCATTAAACGAGATCTACCTGTACTAAAGAATATTCACATTCTAGTAAACAATGAGTGCATTTCTTAGAAATTATTGTAGAATTAAAATGAGCCTGAGTAGCGATTTAAATCAAATTCATCTTAGGAAGAATTTAGGAAACTGGACATAACATAACATAACAGGTAGCAAATTGCATTGTTAAATTGGAAAGTGCAAGAAGTAACGTATTTCTTTTGGGGTAATGACATATCTGATCATGGTTAACTGAGCGATAGTTTACTATAATACCATTTACTGGACGTACGAAACAATGGTGAATGAACGACATAGGCTATGTTTGCAAAACATGTTTGGCTAAAACATGGTTGGATAGTTTGTGGTTCAGTGCATTGAGTGAATCCAGCCACCATCTGTCCTGAACACCCCTCTGTTCAATATTGCTGAGTAACCCTTTTGATTCTCCTGTTAAGGAAGGTGGAACTAAGGTTCTATTTCCCCCTCCACTCTAGGCATAGTTTTCTACAATTGATATGCCCACCATCACTTACCTTTTTGATAAATTAATGTTATAATCCCCATACTCATTTACTCAAAAGTAAACCCACTGAATTAGTTGGGTCTCACTTCTGAACAGCGTGTTTAGGGAAGATTCTCTGGTTCCTTGATAATCTTTGGCACACTCGTACAATATTTGGACCCGTAATGAATAAAACCATAACCAGCAGGTCAACTGCAGTGGAATCATACATTCAAACGAAGGCATTTGTGAGAAAAATATATCTTTGGGTGAAAAAGACAAGTTTTTAGAGGCCTCAGATGAATGGGATCACCTTAATAAGATTGAAACATAAAGGAACGTGGAAGCATCCTTGAAGCTGATGTGAACCAGGCCAGTTGTAAACTCCTTATCACAAACATTCCCATAGCAACCTGGGCATCTGCCCTGAGGGAGAATGCCTTCTTCCTGGCATTTGGCACCTTGAACTAATTTGTGTCTTCTTCTCTGTGACACTATTGTTTTACTAGCAGTTAACAGATAACAGAGGGGCAGAGAGTAACTTGAGAACTATTGCTTATTTAGGTATGCCTGCATCATCATATGAATATGTATGCGTATACGTTCTTTTTCCCTCCCCCTTCTTGTAGAACTGCATAAATATCAGAGCATCCATTTTGCCTGTAGGGGAGTGCCTCCCACTAACTTCTGGTGGGGTCCCCCTCCAGTACGTACTGCTCAATAAACACTGCAGTGAAGCCTTGATTATTCTGCATTTGTGTCCTGCGTTTTGATTCCACAGATTACAATACTGGTATCTTTGGTAATGTCTTTTGCCTTAATGCTGCCTAGCATGAAATGTATTTATTTTTCTTCTGCCGCAGCTACATGCTGAGTTAACACTTTCATGAATGTCTTTCTTAGTCTTGCAGTGACTAAATTCAACCTGCACAGAACCGGGGCTTTGCCCCAGGAAGCACCACTTGGTGCTTTCTTGCAATCTTCCTGCCTGTCTACCCAAGCCTGGGAGCCTCCAAACGCACTGGACTACAAATAATTTCACTGTGGATGATGGGAATGGACATCTTACATTTCTGGTGAAAACGGAGTTAGGAAAGGCTGCTAGAGAATATCCAAATGGAAAAGAGAGAGAGAAAAAAACTTGTGACTGGCAGTGATTCAACCAGTGCTGCTTCCCCTAAACAGATATGGAGAAAGCAGCATCTCTTGGATTAACATTTTCATATATAACCCAGCCTCTATAAAATCAGCACTTTGACCCAGCATAAAAATAATTCCAGAATTGCAATTTTATTGCCCCCCGCTGAACCTGAGGCCTTTCACTGAAGAAGTGACATCAGGTGGCTGAGAATGATGGGACCTGTAGTCTAACACCGTTAGGGAACACGAAGAAAAAGAGGCTAGGAAAAAAAAGCACTAAAAAAGGCTAGGGGATATCCAAATGGGCAAGGATCAGATCACTGAATCAGGCAGTGATTCAACCGGTGCTGCCTTCCTATGTTCATTTTTCAGAATGTACCCCTCAATTTGCCCCGGCCCTCGCCTCACCTTGACTCGCTGCGCCTCGTTGATGGCCGCCTGCGAGGCCCCGATGTAGAAGTTGTTCCTCACGTCGAAAAGCTCGTCGGCCTCACCAGAACCTGAGGGAGTCGCCATCTTGCGCGTCTCTGCAGAGCCGCCGCAAACCTGACACGTCTTTGCCTTCGCCTTCCACGCAAGGCACTGTAGGAAACGCCGATTGATTGGCTGAGAGAGATGGACACTGGACCAATCGGAAACCGAGTGGGTTTTTTTTTTTTAAATCCGCTTTCAATCAAGGGACTGGTCCAGGAGACTACCCGGACGAGTCGAGTCCCTGCAGTTTTCCCGGCAAGGTTTTTTCGGAAGTCGTTTGCCATTGCCTCCTTCCTAGCTGGCGGTCGCAGGAAACCGAGTCTCTTCGTCCAGCAACCGGCACCCGATTCCGAGCCGAGCCGAGCCGACCTATGTATCTACTTCGCCCTATTTATCTACTTTGCTTTCGAGCTTTAATTTTTTTATTATTTTATTTTATATTTATGCAGGAGCTAAAGGCGCAAGACGGGAGCCGACCCCGCCGAGCTTGGGCTCAAACCGCTGAAGTGTCGACCATTTCTGGCCGGTAACGTCCAGCGTCATTAAACCACTGCGCCACTGCATCCCTCAAGATTCATATTGGAATAAGAAGAAGAAAGCCCAGATGAATCTAGTGGGATTCGCTTCCCTGGTAGCTTTTTTTAGTACAAACAACAATCGTCATGCTTTTGCCTGGAAAAAATCCAGAAGAGAAGAAAGCTATTCTCGTTGTTTCTGTCGGCTTCTGAATAGAGGTTTTCTCATTCTCAAAGGTGTCAAAGAGCCCTCCCTCTCTAAGGCGCTTCAAAAATACCAAGCTAAAGCGTCTCTCGTCTATCCTAACTTTGAGACTTCTTATAATTTTCACGCTGGCGTTGATAAGCCACCACCAGGAAGAGCTTTCTATGGGAACTTCGATTTTTTTTATATTTATACTGTATTTATTTATTTAAGATTTAGATACCGCCCATCTCATGAAAAAGTGACTCTGGGCGGCTCACAATAAAACAACAATACTGTACATATTAATTAAAATACAATAAAACAATATAAAATACAGTAAAAATAAAATAAAATCAGACACATACACAAATAATAATATCTTCCAAGATGCTGGTGTTCAGTAAGATGTTAACGTATGGGAGCATCTTCAAGGCGCTAGCCACCCCCAGGGTTGGTTGCCCCTTTTTTCGCCCCATGCCAGTTGGCAGAGCCAGGTTTTGGCTCCTTTCCAGAAGGACAAGAGATTTGGGGCCTGCCTCGCCTCTGGGGGAGGGTATTCCAGAGGGCAGGGGCCATGGCAGAGAAGGCTCTCCTTCTGGGCCCCGCCAGTCGACATTTTTTCATTGATGGGGTCCACAGCATACCCTCTTTGCTTGACCAGTTGGCATGGGTCAATATAATGGGGGTGAGATGGTCCCTCAGGCAACCGGGTGCCATGCCATGTAGGGCTTTAAAGGTGATAACCAACACCTTGAATTGGACCTGGAAGCAAACTGGGACCTAATGCAGCTCACGCAGCAAAGGTGTTACACGTGCCATTCTAGGGGCATCTAAAATTGCCCATGCAGCTGCATTTTGAACCAGCTGAAGCTTCCGGATGCTTTTCAAGGGTAGCCCCATGTAGAGCACATTGCAATAGTTTATCCTGCTTTTATTATTTTTATAAATAACCCAAGGCAGCGAACATGCCTAATACTCCTTCCTCCTCCTGTTTTCCCCACAACAACCCTGTGAGGTGAGTTGGGCTGAGGGTGACTGGTCCAAAGTCACCCAGCTGGCTTTCATGCCTCAGGTGGGACTAAAACTCACAGTCTCCTTCTTTCTAGCCTGGTGCCTTCACCACTGGACCAGTGTTTCTCAACCTTGGCCGCTTGAAGATGTGTGGACTTCAACTCCCAGAATGGCTGGCTGGGGAATTCTGGGACTTGAAGTCCACACATCTTCAAGCGGTCAAAGTTGAGAAACACTGCCCTAGATCAAACTGGCTATTTTAGATTCTGAATGTAGATCTAACGATCATAAGTCTATGATAAGTCTCTTTCGCCATGCTGAGGATTCTGGGAGTCGTAGTCTAACCATGCAGCGAGCCTTAAATGGCTTGTGAAAGACGCGCCGGCGCCGGTAAGTGACGTTGAAGCTTTCGTGTGAACGTGGGCGGTGACGCCATCAGACGCGTCTCTGTCGCGGGGCATCTTGGGATTGCTCTCCCTCGCATCGCTTTCGTGCCGGTGGCGTGAGGCGTTGTTGTGGCGTCTCTCGCTCGGAGGATGGCCGGTTTCCGCGCTTTAGGATTATCCCCCTGGCTGGCGGCGCAGGCGGAGCAACTGGGCCTGTCGAGGCCCACCCCGGTGCAGGAAGCCTGTATCCCTCCCGCGCTGCAAGGTAAGACCCAGAGAAGCGCGTCCCCGCCAAAGGAACTGGAAGGCTCGCCGGACCTTCAACGGGTTTTAGAGCCCCGCCCCCAACATGCCCTATTGGGACAGGGGGCGACCAAAGCTAAGCGAGGTTGGACCTGATGAGCCCTTGGATGGGGGACCAACAGGAAATTTATGGGCTGGGGAGGTGAAAAGACCGCTTATGCCCATGAAGTCGTGAGGAGTTGCGTTGACTCCAAGGGAGACTTTATTTAAAACAGCCTCTTTGGAAAACCTCAACCATTTTTGCAGCCTTGCCTCCTGTGAAGTTCTGCTCCATTCCCGGCAGACCTACCCAGGAGAGTCTTGTGCACTTGAAAGATTGTTTTATTATCGCAAGGATCCCACTCCGTCAGATGCATGGAATATAATCCAGAGGATAAATTTGGGACCAGGTTACTTATAGGACTGTCTCTCCCCAGTTGTCTCTCCCCGTCCTACAAGAAATGGGGCAGGCTCCCCATACCATCAGTAAGGAGTGCCAGCTGGTGAGGCCCAGAAGGAGTACCTTTTCTGCGGTGGCACCTGCCCTTTGGAGCATCATCCCCCCGAAATTAGATTGGCCCCCTCCCTGTTGGCATTTCATAAGGCCTTAAAAACTTGGTTTTGTGCCGGAGCCTGGGGCCCTGGGCGTGGGATAGAGCCCGTCTCCTGCCTGTGTGGATGATTGGTTGGATAATGCCTGGCTGCTTGTGTTTGATTTTTATTTTTTATATTGTGTATCTTATGTATTTTATTGTATAAGCTGCCTAGAGTCATGTAAAAGTGAGATGGGTAGCTATATAAATCAAATAAATAAATACCATAAATAAATTTGTTAGGGTTTAAGGTTGTCCAAGCCTGAATTTTGCTGTTAAAAAACCTAATATGGTTACCCTTCCCTGGTGTTTTGCCCAGCCCACATGTAACATGTCTTGGTGGTTCATGAACATCTGCAGACAGTCCCTTTCTTAAGCCCTGCCTCTCATTTCTAATGCTTCCATTCAGTTCAGTCTCAGACCTGTATTTTTCTCTAAGTCAACTAGTCACAAAGACCACTGCATTGATAGCTGAGCCCTGCAGCCCTTCCCAATTAACGTTTGAATCTTTCTTCGGCATTTTGGCCCACATGTCCTCTCCTTGGTTATTCTCATGACTCCACAAGTTGGCTGTAGGGAAAAGAGTGTCTCTGACCACACACAAAGCGCGCCTCACTTTTTGCCTTTACATCAAGCTGTCCTGCTCCGTCTTGCTCCCATAGGTCGTGACTGCATGGGCTGTGCCAAAACAGGAAGTGGCAAGACAGCTGCCTTTGTGCTACCCATCCTGCAGAAACTTTCTGAAGATCCTTTTGGCATCTTCTCCCTGGTGTTGACACCAACAAGGTAGGGGCAGGTATAGGTTGGGAAAAGACACTTATCCCAAAGAGGTGTATATGTGAGTCCTTGGTTTGATCTCTGCCCAAATGAGCAGCACAAAGCAAATATTTGTGGAAGCAGAGAAGCAAGGTCAAAAGGCTCCCTTAATGGCCCTGGAAGGCCTGGTAGCCCAGAGGAGAACTATACTAAGAAGGACAAAGCAGGCTTGTGATAAATTTCAAATGGACAATTAGAGATTTCACTAGAAATACAGTTTACTTGAAAATACATTGTTACTGAAGGACTTTGAGGAGAAAGTCGATATTCTGGAGATAATAAAAAGAGGTTGGAAATACTGAAGCACCCTCATGCTGGATTCTCCTTTACCTGCAACAGAATCAAAAAGGAAGTCAAAGGGCCAAAGTCTTCTCTGACACTGCAGATGGCTTTAATTTTAATATTAAACAGGACAAAGTAATCTGTCTGAATAAAATCTTGTATTAAAGAGAACATTGTGCCTTTAGATTAAAGATCTAAAGAAGGCTAAAGGGAGACATGTAGCAGTCTTCCGATACATGAAGGGATGTCACAGGGAAGAGGGAGTAGATTTATTCTCCCTAGCACTTGAGGGTAAGACAAGCTTTACAGTGAGAGGTCCAAACTTGAACTAAGGAGGAATTTCCTGATTGCAAGGGCTATGAAGCAATGGCACGGGCTGCCTCTGAAGTTGTGGGTGCTCCATCACTGGAGGTTTTCAAAAAAAGACTGGATGGCCATTTGTCCAGAATGGAATAAAGTTACCTGTGCTGGGCAGGGGGTTGGTCTAGAAGACCTCCAAGGTTCCTTCCAGACCTGGGATCCTGTGAGTATATTCTAGCTGTGCGCATATTGTCAGGAGATGCCTCAAAGCCAGTTGTTTCTCAAACATGGCAGCTTGAAGATGTATGGACTTCAATTCCGAGAATTTCCCAGCCAGCATGCTGGCTGGGGAATTCTGGGAGTCAAAGTCCATACATCTTCAAACTGCCAAGGTTGAGAAACACTGCTCAAAACTAAATAGGTATCTTGAGTGCTTATATAAGCAGAAAGGTTGGACATGAATTTAATACTAGTAGTTAATGAATATTTTAAAAGAGCCTTTACTTCTCTTTTTGCCTCCCCTTCTCTGCTAGAGAACTGGCCTATCAGATTGCTGAGCAGTTCCGTGTCCTTGGAAAGCCTCTGGGCTTAAAGGATTGCATCATTGTCGGGGGAATGGGTATGTCAACTTTATTTGGAAAGTGGAAATTCCCCCATCTCCTTAAACAAGTTATCTTAAGCCCTGTGAAGCTGCAGAAAATGTTTATTTGGCTGCTTCATACACTGTGGGATAGGACATGTGGTTCTTTTGAAACCTTTTCTTACAAGAGGTGCTAAATTTTTTCCCTTGATGGCCTTGCAGATATGGTCTCTCAAGCTCTGGAACTGTCTCGGAAGCCCCACGTTGTCATTGCTACCCCTGGTCGCCTGGCTGATCACCTACGGAGCTCCAGTACCTTCAGTCTTCGAAACATCAAGTTCTTGGTAAGGCAGTTGCATAGACCAGTGTTTCTCAGCCTTGGCAACCTTAAGATGTTTGGATTTCAACTCCCAGACTTCCCCAGCCAACATGTTGCCAAAGTTGAGAAACGCTGGCAAAGAGCCTTAACTTAGAATAAGGAACCTGGGTAGCAAAGGCTGGAGAGAAAAATCTGTCTGCTCTACTATTAGCACGAGTGGAGAGTTTCAGTCATAAGTACTTTCCTCTCTCTTTTTGAATATCAAAAACCTAGCAACTCCTCTGCTTTGATCAAAATTGCCAGTACTAAATTCTGCACTGAGCACACAACCACGTAACATACACCCCCTCTCCTTGCCAACTTTGTTTGTGGATTGTTCAGCCCCTCCACTTCCTTTTCCCCAAGCTTGTTTCCACATAGTAGGATTTGTTTTAAAACAATATAATCCATAAGAAGACTCTTGTTAAGTCAATTTTTAAAAAATGACTTAAAAGGTTTTGGCTGTAGTCACATTGATTAAAGTGGTTTTTGGGTCAGCAAAGGGCTGAGTAAACAGATATCAGGGTGGTGCTGAAAGTCAGCTAGCATGAAGTGGCCAGTATGTTTTATCACACAGGTATTTCCCCAGTAGAAAAATGGTCCAGCCCGGGCTGCCTTTCAGATTCCCTTTGCCCTTTGGCCTGATCTTCATTAGTCTTTGGTGGTTCAGCTACAGCCACCTCCTTTCTCTCTTTTGGTTTTGGCTTAGGTCCTGGATGAAGCTGACCGGTTGCTAGAACAAGGCTGCACCGACTTTACCAAAGACTTGGAAGTCATCCTGGCTGCAGTTCCAGCCAACAGACAGACAATGCTCTTCAGCGCCACCCTGACAGATACACTGAATGAGCTCAAGACGATTGCAATGAACAAGCCTTTCTTCTGGGAATCCATATCTGAGTGAGTTTTGTTTCTTGGGTATGTTTTTTAAGGGGAAAAGAATTTGGGGCTCGGTGGGAAGGGGAGGAAGATATGATAGAGGGTTATAGAATTGTGTGCTGCACAGACAGAAGTTCTTCTCCCTCTGTCAACGTGATCCCAATGAAATTGGCAGTTAGGCAGTTAGCTTTTTAGTAGAAGAAAGCAATCTACACCTGATCTAGCCTTTACTGATCACAGTGGTTGTCTTAGGATTCAAATCAAGCTCCTTCCTAGCACTTCCAGGAGAAGCCAGGGCCTGAACCCAAGGCCCCCTTCTACCAGCACCCGTCTCCATTAGAAACTTGCCATCAACTTGGAATTCTTTGACCCAAGATGTGAAGGTGGTAGGTTACTGGCTATAAATTCTTCTTTTAAATGTCCTCAGTAAAGCTCAGAGTCCTGCTGGATTGGAGCAGCATATAAACCCCAGTAAACAAATGTTAAAAATAAATCTGTGAAAGAAAATAGGTCTGCTAACCATGAAAGAATTCCAGGTGTAGGAATAGACTTTCTCCCAATACCGGGCAGAAGCTGTAGAGGAGCACAGAGATGAGATGGTGTGTGGCCACTGTTAGTAAAACGTGAGCTTAGCCCAGAAAAACAAGGGTGAGAGGAAAACTGAAGGTTGCCTTGATTCTCTTTGGTTTCAGAGGGAGGGAAGGGGAAATGCTATCAGGCTTTCAAGATTCTGCTATTATAGCTTACATCAATAAAGTAGAGTCCCAGTATTTCTTGGGGTGTCTGTTTCCTGACCTGGCCTACCTTGAAGGGTTGACAGAAGCGAAGAAGAGCCTCTGCATTTGTGCCGTGCTTGGCACCTTCCCAAAGGCAGCTTGGAAACCAGGAGGCCAGGCCTGGCAGACCAGCAGGGCTTCAGTTATTTTCATCTGAAATGTGTTTGAACACAAATCTATCTTATCACGCTTGACCCAATGCCAAGATCGCCCAACATCCTGCTCTCTAATACTGGGCTGTTGGACATACCTGGGAAGTGAAAGTTTGAAGGCGCTGCCACCACAGCCCAGATGCCTCTCTTGCGAATCTTAATCGGTGGTACATTTTGGGGCACCATTCCATAATTTCACATGTGAATGGTGGTGAGGTTTGGTGTCCTTTTAGCAATATATTTTTGTGCTCTTCTTGGGTGCCCTCTAGGGCTGGCAGAGGTCATGGTACCCACAGACAATGTGGATAAATTAGACAATTGCAACAGTACTGTAGAGGGTCCTGTTGGGTATGCGGGCTGTTTGAGTCCATTCCATACAGGTGTGTCTGCAAAGTGTGGTCAAAAAAGTCAAGATGGCAGCCACAACAGTACAATCAAAGCTCCACCTGCTTTTATGTTCAGTGCACATAAAAGTGGAGCAGGTGCAGCTTCGATCACATGAAGCATCCTGCAGACATTCCTGATTGCATAGTTATCAAAGATCTCCCCTTCTTCTCAAGCCGACCAGGGAACTCAAATACGGAAGCCCTAACCTAATGGTTAGGAAGGAAAATAGGGGAATGGTGGACATTATCCTGACATGGACTGGGGTCCTGCATGGAGTTGTGAGAAGATTGCCTCTCAGTTGGAAATCTCCAAGTAGCAGGTTGGAGTTTCAAATCCTTGAAGGTACTTGAAGGTACCTGCCAGGGAAGGTGGCCATTGTTGCAGGAGTCCTCCTCTTATACCTCTACCAGGAACTGGCAGAGATTTGCTCCTCCAGCAGAATGGTTGGATGCATGGAAAAGACACGGTGGATCTTTACAGGGTGGAGATCCCTTGGTTGCATCCTTTGACATCAACAAGGAAGAGCATCATGGGTATTCAGGGGGAAGCCACAGTGACATCCGCAGCACCCCAGCAAAACAATGAATGGAAGCCGCGTGTTTCACATGGTCCCCGAGATGGGGTGCTCTTCACTCCTTCCCCAGGGAAGTCAAACAAAACCTGCTCCTTTCTCTTCCACATCAGCAGAATTTGTCTGAAGATCCTTTTCCTTCTATCCTGCAGTACCAGACGAGTAAGGAGGCTTGAGTCAAATCCCACAAAGTGACCGTAGACAGAGGGATTGTCAAACTGTTCCCTGGATAAATAAAGGGTTGGATCATTCTCGATTCAAAGTCCTTGCAGAGAAGTATAATAAATATAGGGTAAATAAAATTGCTTTCTGCACCGTCCCTGGATTAAATGTAATGGGAGTGCAGGGAGGAATTGCCCCATCATTCAGTTGCTAAAAAGCTGTTTATAAATGATTTGATATAAACCTATTTAAATATCTCATTTAAACAACAATTTCCATCTTAATCTTCCTCAACCAATTGATCCTGTATGTTTAATTAAGCTTCT
This sequence comes from Python bivittatus, assembly GCF_059951505.1. Classification (NCBI taxonomy): domain Eukaryota; kingdom Metazoa; phylum Chordata; class Lepidosauria; order Squamata; family Pythonidae; genus Python; species Python bivittatus. The sequence goes on from NW_028277087.1 coordinate 5,618,585, forward strand.
TCTTTTTCCCCTACTTCTGCTTAATGAACTCTTTGGAACGAACTCTGGCGTAATGAGTTGAATCTCTTGGCTTCATAATGAAGGCGCTACTTCTGATGGACTTTGACCAGCCTTAAATAACTGTTCATAATTTGATTGCTGGCTGATGTATTCAAAATTGCTCTCCCTAACAGCTGGCCAATCTCAGAGTCCTTAAAGACTTTAGGTCTGTCTTGCGGAGGAGTTTAGTTTATGGAAATCAAGCCAGATTGCTGGTGCAAATGACACATTGCTGCCCCTTCCCTCTTTCTGCCAGTGGAAATAGCCAAACAGACCAGGAACCTTCAGCATTCAGTCTAAACCAGGATCCCTGATATGTCGCTCCTGCCAAAAATCCAAAGCTGAGGCTTTATTTTTGCTTCCAATTCCTGCCTTGGGTAAGATTGACAACACAGAAATCCTGGGTCAGTTTTAATGCTAAACAAACTAACACTCGTGTTCACTTATTTCGTTGACCTCCTGCATCACTGCTTATTGAAAGCAGGGATTTCAGATGCTTCCACCAGCAGAAACCAAACAGAATCCATTTGCAGTCCTAAAGAATCAGCTAGAATTTTCAGCTGCCAGGCATATTGCTGGATGTGAGCAGAGCAATTACTCAATTCTTTAGCATTGATTCATTTTGTTTATTTTACGGTATTTATAACCCTTCCCAGTCCCAAAGGACTTTGGGCAATATATAACATTGACAGAAATTCTCCCCCCAATAAATAAACCAGATCAAAAACAATCACAAACAGCAACATTAACCTCAAAGAAAACCTGGACTAGGCAACCAAAATCACATTGAAATAATACAGTTTTAACTTGTTTATGGAACTGCATCAAGATGGGGGCTGCATGTACTTCTGGGGGGAGAGTATTGCATAAGGTGGGGGCTATTACAGGAAAGGTTAAGAAGATGTATAAACAGCATCTATACCCAGCAATTATGGCTGCTCTTTTAGAGGAGGGCCTTAGTGGGGAGTATTTTGGGGACTGCTCATTAGACCTTGGAAGCCAGCTGTTGGGGTGGGGCATGAGGGAGAATCTCTGCTGAAGATAGATCAGAAAATCCTTGATGTGAAGGATTAAGAGTCCTTCACTTCAATCTCCTCCATAGATGTGGCTTTGTGGGGCAGACCAGATAAGAAACATGACCAGATGAGCTAATTCTACTTTACTGAAAGCTGCATTGATAGAATCTTGCAAGTCTGAAAATACATTTCTCCCCCTGTCTCCTTTACAGCTGAAGAAACTAGGGTCAGAAGGGAGGGTCTCTTCTGAACCTCTTGTCCCGCCCACTATCCAGCTATGGGCTATGCTGTCTCTTATCTGACCATTCCCTTGGCAACATCTGGGCAAAGTCTCCCAAAGTGTTTCCCACATACCATTATAGTAGAAGAGTACAGAGGTAAACTTGAGGAAGGAATACAAGTACAGTTAAATAAACATCAATTCAGCCCTGGGAAGAAGAAAGGGTAAGAAAGAAACTCAAGATTGCCTTGCCTTGATTCTCTTTGGTATAAGAGTGTTTTTCAAACTTGGCAACTTTAAGATGTGTGGACCAACTCCCAGAATTCCCCAGCCAGCATGCTTTAAGATGTGTGGACTGTCCACACATCTTAAAGTTTCCATGGTGGAGAAATACAGTACTGGTATAAGAGGAGGCAAGGGGAAACTCTGTCAGTCTTTCAAGATTCTGTCTACAACAATACAGTAGAGTTCCAGTCAGTCTTCTGGTGTCTGTTTCTTGACCTGGCCTCCCTTGAAGGGCTAATATTGTGCCCAGACACTGTTGAGATCTCTTCTTCCCTCTCTCTATCCCCCAAATCCTACTAGGGTACGGACGGTGGAACAGCTTGACCAGCGTTACCTGCTGGTGCCCGAGAAGGTCAAAGACGCTTACTTGGTCCACCTTGTGCAAACATTCCAAGATGAACATGAGGATTGGTCCATCATCATCTTCACCAACACTTGCAAGTGAGTTTGTCCAGAGCCGGGAGCCTCTTCGCCTCCTGTCTTTTCTGTTCTCTCCCCTCCCCTCCCCTCCTCCTGTCTTCTTTTGGCACAGAGCTGACATTTCAGTCTTAATGCAAGGACTCTGAATAGTGATGTGCCAGTCAGGTCAAAACTTACCTATCAGTTCACTTTTTGAGGTTGATTTTTTAAAATCTCCCCCCCCCCCTTATTTTAAATTAGACTGAGGAGAAGGAGGTTGGGGTGGACTTAGTTTATCCAATGCATGATGTAGTGATGAGGAGGAAGTGTAGTTTTCTCTTTTCTTAACCGTTAATACTTAAAATATCCCACATGTTCTGAGCAGCATGAGACTTCTCCCAGACGTGTCCTTTCCTTTAGCACTTCCTGGAATGACTGTGATCAGATTTTTCTATAGAAAGTGCTGAAAAAGAGTGAGTCTTTCTGTACAGAACCCAGCACTGCTGGGAGCACATGGGGGATTTTGAAGTCTAAGGTGTGCCATTCCTACTCAACTGGGATGGATAGATGGATAAATGGATGATGTTCCTTCAAGTTGTTTTTGACTCCTAGTGACCACACTGATATAGTTTTCTCCAGGAAGATCTGTCCCTAACCTGGTCTATCAGCTAATCCAAAGGTGCACCCATCACTTGTGTAACTGAGTCCATCCCCCTTGCTGCTGGTTGTCCTCTTCTCTTTCCTTCCACCTTTCCCAGCGTTGGAGTCTTCTCTGGAGAGCTGGGTCTTGTATCCGAAGTAGGATACTTGGAGCCTGGTCATTTGTGCCTTGAGTGAGAACTCCAGTTTGATATGGACCCAAAACTCCCTGCTCCATTTGCAGCTTGATTTCATTGTCTTCTTCCATAAGTAGAAAACACAGGGAAAGTGAATGCTGCATCTTTGTTCTGGAGCGTACCTCTCCCATCTCAGTGCAAGGTCAATCTTTCAAGGAATTTTAGCAAATAGTTCCTTATCTATCATTTGCGGCCTCAAAGAATTGCATTGACCAAGCAGTCAAACTTGCCTTGTAGCATGATTGTGAGCTGGAGCACCCTTTGAGTTAGCAGATGGGTAGGGCAGTGGTGTTTCTGAGAGGCTGCAGAGTTGTACCTCCTGCACTGGCTATCTTACCTACCCAAGAATAACAAAAGACTGACTTTGGCTTTTTAGGACCTGCCAGATTCTCAATATGATGCTCAGGAAGTTCAACTTCCCATCGGTGGCTCTCCACTCAATGATGAAGCAGGTAAGTCAATGATTGCCACCTCCAGCTGCCCAGAGGAAGGAAGATTGGTGCCAAATGCTGATTCCTCAGGCCTTCCTGCTGCCACTCTGCCACCTTGCCACGTAGTTTGGGTGAAGCATCGATGTCAGCTCCAAGCCTCCACTGGGCGTAAGAAGGTCCACGAGCTACTCTCTTTTTCCCTCCATCCCAAGCAGTTTCTTAGCTGCACCTCCATCTGTGCTTCTGCCCAGAATTAGGGAGTGGCCATAGCTCAGCGAATGCAGGATGTTCCAGGTTTAATTCCCAGTATTCCAGTTAAAACAAATCCTTCAGCCAGCAGAAACCTCTCTTCTCATCAGAATCCCCAGCAAGCAGCCACCACCAGAGAAAGCAATCTTGATAAAAGGCAGTTTCCTGGTCTGATGATCTTTTTTTCCCTCCTCTTTTTTCTGGGGGATCAGAAACAACGTTTTGCAGCGCTGGCAAAGTTCAAATCAAGTGTCTTTAAGATCTTAATAGCTACTGATGTGGCTGCCAGGTGGGTGAAGCCTCTCTGGGGCTAAAATAGGGCCTGGGGGGTGTCCCAGGTTAGGTAGGATGCCAAGCCTAACCTTATTCTCTGTGTTCAATACTGTTTGGATTTAGGGGGCTCGACATTCCCACCGTCCAAGTAGTCATCAACCACAACACACCTGGACTCCCCAAAATCTACATCCATAGGGTGGGACGGACAGCTCGGGCTGGTAAGAGGGATTCTGTCCATTGCTCTGATTAACAGGAGTTCTGAATCTGTTGTTGTTTAAGTCTGACTCATTCTCTTTGGAAGCAACAGGATTTTTTAAGAGTTGTGCACTCTGCAACTCCAGAGCCCACTTTTGCTGGTGTTTGAACTGGCCTTTCGGAAGATGCCTTCCTCTAGGATTCCCCACCTTCTGGGCCTTGGACCATCCTTGTCATGGGAATGGTGTCGTTTGTTCTGGGGATTGTGCTGGAATTTCCCTCCTGCTTGAATTTTTAGTGTGCCAAGACACTTGTTTTTTGCACTCATCACCTCAAGTATATTTATTTCACTCCTCAGTCAGAAAGGCCCCTGAGCAGTACAGGTAATCCTCACTTAACAAGGATTGGGACCAGAATCATGTGATGGCACCACTTCGCAATGGCAGTTCCAGCACTTCCAGTTGCTGCCTTAAGTGAATCCTGCAACATCACGTGGTTACCATTTGCGACTTCCTGCTGGCTTCCCTGTTGACTTTGCTTGTCAGAAGCCAGCAGCGAAGGTCACAAATGGCAATCATGTAACTGCGAGACGCTGAGACAGCTGCAACTAAGGGGACCAATCGTACAACCACTCAGCGCCGTTGTAAGTTTGAACGGTCACTGAATGAGTGGTCGTTAAGTGAGGACCTTGTACTTAGTCCCTGCCTTCCCTTCTTTCTCCCTGCCCTTCTTTTTTTAATTGGCTACTATGTGTTTTATTTATTTATTAAATTTGTATGCCGCCCAGCTCCCCCAGCAGGTGACTCTTTTAGATGGACAGTTTCATCTGTTGGACCTTGTTTTAATGCTTCTTTGTTATCTGTGCGTAAGAGTACTGGTCCTGGACTGCAGTAAAGATTGCTATTATTTCCTCATCCTCCAGCTTGAGTCACTCAGATGCGTGGTTTAGAGCCCTTAATGGATTGTGGGCAGTGCGTGGGTCTGGTTAAGTCCTCACGTGAGGCACTTGCCCCTCTCGGAAGTCCATCGCTGTACCATCTAAAACCGGCTCTCTTAAGGGAAAAGGGGAAGAACAGTTTGCACACTGCTTAGGTCTCTTTCACCTCCACCCTTGACAGGTCGGCACGGCATCGCCATCACGCTGGTGACCCAGTACGATATCCATCTTGTCCATGCGATTGAGGAACAGATCAGTAAGTTGCAAAAAGGTGGAAACGTTTTGGTGGGGGGAGCCTGGAAAAACCTGTAAGGCACTAGTTTCACTTGCTACCGTAGTTGGCAGCCCAGAGATGAGAAGAGAGAGCCGACCAGGGATCTGAACGGGGGATGCAAGTAGCAGAAATCTGCTTGTTCTCTCAGCTGTTTTCTCTTCCCTTTTCTCTCCTCTCCCCTCCCATTCCAGCTCAGCGGGCCTCTGTCTAGAACTCGCTCTCTTGGTCTAAAAACTAAGATGTTGGGGAATACCTTCCACCAGCCCACCCTCTCTTCTCTCCTTGGGAATGGCTTGTCTTGAACCCTCCACATCATCGGAGCTACAGCTCTAAGGGTTCCCTTGACGTGACCGGAGGGGCCCCAGTTTAGGAAATGCTGCACAACGTGCCGATTTTGAACATAAGATGCTTTAAAGGGGGAGGTTATGCTTCCAGTCAGGAGTCCTAAAACCAGGGCATGTTTACTCTAAGGAAACCTGACTATTAAAAAGGGTGTCCCAAAATGCTTTAGGTGGTGCCAGCCCCCTCTCCTCCATTCAGCCAGAAACAAGGAGCTGGATATCACCCTACCTAAGACGGGCAGTTTGGCTTTTCTCCTCTGGCGTGAGAGAGCAGACATGCTCACGTGCGAGTGGTGAAAAGATTGAGCTTTGTTTTACTATGTCAGTCTCTTGTTTACCCTGTCTTTAGAAATGAAGCTTCAGGAGTTTTCTGTGGAGGAACAAACTGTGCTGAAAATTCTCACCCAAGTGAACGTGGTGCGACGGGAGTGTGAGATTGTGAGTGGAGGCAGGAGAAGGGAGGGAGCTGGTCCCTGGTCCCCAAATGGATTCCCTGGGCAAGTGAGGATTCGGGTGCCGATAGGCTCCGTTCAGGTCCACTGCTTTCAGTGCTCCTCTGTAAGGACCTGTGAATCAAGTAATCCTACAATGCTGCGTGTTTTTCTAAACCCAGAGACTGGAGGCAACGGATTTTGACGAGAAGAAGGAAATAAATAAGCGGAAGCAGATGATCCTGGAGGGAAAGGTACGGTGGAAGAGTCCGCTTGCTGCCAGTGGCATGTGGTGGGTACATGGGAAGCACCACAGCCCTCCAATGACGGAGGCTTGTAGATCAGGAGCCAGCCAACAGAACCTCTTTTCCTTTTTTTGATAGTACTTTTTTTATCCTTGGTTTGGCTGACCAAAAGCACAATTACTATAAATCAAGCGTGCTGGTCACTACAGCACGCTGTGGGTTTCAGTCTCTGGTTTATCCAGGTACCAGGGTTACTGTGTGGCTGGGTTTGTTCATTGCGCTAAGCCGCGGCTTCCAGAACAATCATAATGGTTAGCCATGACACAGGCTGATAGACCAGAGTTTGCAGAGCGCAACATTGGGTGTACACATAACACATTAATGCGGAACCAGCCTACACTGTAACTGAACTCAGCCTTAACAGAGTTGTTGCTGTGAAATCCATGTTTCCACCAAGCAGTGATAGTTGTGGAGCAGACAGACAGTTTTGAGGAGGAGGAAGGCCAGATGTTACAGTAGGCAACTGAGATTGGAGGGCTTGAGAAGGGGGAGCCGTTTGTGGGGCTCTTGCAAATACGGTCTGATTCTGGGCATCTCAGAATCTCTTCCTTCCCTCCTCCTGGCAGGACCCCGATCTGGAGATGCAACGTAAGGCCGAGCTGGCCAAGATTAAGAAGAAGAAGATCAAGTTCCAGAGCCGAGTCCAGCAGACCCTGCACGAGAGGCAGCAGCAGCAGCTTCAGCACAGGCTGGAAAAATGGGTGCGACGGCAGAAGCGGAAGCAGACGGCTGTGGCGAAGTGAGGCAGCCCGTCCTCCCGTCTTGGTGGCCAAGGACCCCTTGTAGGAAACGATCCCCTTGAACGCTCTGCAACTGGGCTACCTCCGTCCTAGAAATCTGCCTTGCACAAAGGGGGAGGACATTTCTTGTAACGCTGAATTGATGCGAATGGAACCGAGGCATCTCGAGGATGGGCACTTCAAGGACTGAGAAAAGAATATGACAAGTGAAGGAGGATCTGAGAAGTTCCTTGGTCATCTAGAGGTGGAGACTGAGGATATCCTCTTTGCGGCTTTCTTCTTTCTCCAAAACCAAGGCTTTCAGTTGGGTTGGGCCCTTGGAGGCAGCCTCTCTTTCCAAATAAGGGCTGCATCATAAGATCATTGTCTTGTCTTGCAGCCAGCAGCTTTCAAGTGTCACCATGTGATCAGGCCACCAAGCAAAGGTTGGTGTTTTGTGGGTGGATCCTTTTGATGGAAGCAGGCTCTGATTTGAGGGGGGCACTGGAATCTTACTGCTGTCCCAGGCACAGCTTGCTACTAAACCATGTGCTTTCAATAAATTACTGTCTATGATGAGGGGAAGAAAATCAGAGACTTGTATATGTTTTATGCAAGCTTAGCTACAGTCTTGGGGTTTGACTGTAAGTTTCTTCTAAAATTATTTCAATAATTTCCAAATAGCATGCTGTAATAGGAGCCCATGCACAAAGGGCACTTCCTATTCCTATCTCTACTTGAGTTTCTGGTCTCTCTCTCTCCTTTCCAAGGGCCTTTGGATGGGAACACAGCAGAAGTAGGGGTTTATACAGTTTGTGAGATGTTATAAAAGTGAATTATGTCTTCACTTCTCATGGGAGGGGGAGGCTTTTGATTTTCACTAAAATAGCCAAGCATCTAGTCTTCCTTCCTGTACCATAACAAGCCTAAATGGTATGGCTGTGCAGAACATTTCAAATTCATACTATTTTGAATTCCAAATGCCCTGTTTTGATCATTTTGGAATTGTTTCAAGCTCAAAACACTTTCAAAATGATTCAGATAGCTTGTTTCAAACTTGGTATAGGGTGCAATCAATCAATCAAATCTTTATTACAGTCAAAGGCCAGCATAAGGAGGGTGGGGTACAGTCAATTAAAAAGCATAGAAAATACATCAGAATTGTCATCATTGTAATAATAATAGTAATAAACATTTAATTGACTGTACCCCACTCTTCTTATGCTGGTCTTTGACAGTAATAAAGATTTGATTGATTAGGGGATAGGGTGTTTTTGTGTTTGAATGGTTTTGCACACCTTCTGACAATTCAGAATGCAGAACTGGGAATGTGGGTGATGGAAAATAAAAATTTCAGTGACCAGCAAGACCAGCTTGAATTATGACGGAGACCCCAATGCAGATTTGACTTGTTGATCTTATATGAGCTCCAGCATTTCATTTGTTTGTTGCTGGCTTGGAGTCCCATCCAGCCTTGTGCTCAAAGGACCTACATCCCTTTCTAACAGCTGGTGCTGCTCCCCTGCATTTTTCACCCCAGTCTTGGGGAATTGCCATGCCTGCTTGGCAGAGCTGTGGTCCTTCAGATTCCCGCTGTTGCCATGGCCTGGGAAGGGGAAAAATCTTCCAAGGAGAAACCTCTGCAGATGGATTTGGCTCTTGTTTTATAAAAAGCCTGATTACTTTCTGTTCCCTAAATGCAAAGGTGCCCCACCCTAGTCTTGCTCTTGGTTCCCCTGCTGAATCAGATTAAAGGGAAGGCTCCTTTTCCTCCAGCTGAACATTTTTCTAATTCCTCCTCATGTCTTTTAAAATACGTTGCTCTGTTCCTTAAGCGCACAAAAGAGGGGGGAGCATTTAGGAGCTGGTCTGATTGACAGTTCTTCTTTCAGTGTGCCATTTCATCATCGGCTTTTGATCTGCCTGCCTCCTGTGTGCCCTTCATATTGATCTTGGGTTTCTTTTATGTATTTTTCCCCTCTATAGAAACACAACAGAGCACATGATTCAGACACACACACAGTTTTCTGCACGTTATGGATTTAGGCTGAGTTTCAGTCATTACTGTGTCCTCGATGCCCAGTCCTGCAACACGTTTGGCGTGCCTGCTGCTTTCTGATCTCTCTTCTTCAGAGCTTCTTGCAGGGGTTCCCTGGATTAGTTGCCATGGACACAGTTCCCAGGGCATGCATCTCTTTTCTGCACACACACTTTGTGAAGACCAGTCCCCCTTTCTACGTGAACTCTCACATCAATAACCATCTATTGTAGCCTAGCAGTTCCACTATTCTTAGCAGTGAAAGTGCACCTCCTGCCATCCGAGAAATTGTTGAGCTGTTCTGAGGTTTTGAGAAATGTTGCCCCATCCAAAATACCTTTAAAATTGCAAGCAGAGTAGAGACTGGTTTCTTTCAATTGGAAAGAATCACTTTGTTGATGGCCTTTGGGTACAGTGAAAAATTCATTCATTTATTTTCCGTCACTTTAGCTTCTTTCTCTCTCTGGTTTTGTGGTACCTTTAATGGCAGGGTGAATCCCAGCAAGCTTTTCTTTTCTTCTATTAATTATTTCCTGTAAGACAGCAAGAAAGTATGTATTCTGCAATTCTGTGGAAGGTGAAAAAAACCAGGAGTCTGGTAACACTACTTCCAACGTATTTTATTAAAAGGCATAAGCTTTTGTAAGCTGCAGCTCACTTCATCAGATGCATAGAGTGGAGGAGGATTTAACTTGGCCAGAGTTGGGTACAACCTCCATCCGTCTAGCCAGTTTTTGTCGTGTAGCTGATAAAGTGAGCCACAGCTCATGAAAATAAAAAATTAAATTGTCAGTCAAAAAAGATACTAGGCTCCTAATTTTTGTTTATCATGGCTCTCCTACAATAAAAGTGGCCGAAATATTCAAGAATTTCAAATACTGTTTGGGGAATTCTGGAAGTTGAAGTCCACACATCTTAAAGTTGTCAAGGTTGAGAAACACTACAGTACATTAGTTCCCATCTGGACAACCCCTGGCTACCCTCAGAGTAAGAAGTCCTTCTGCTTTCCTTACCCACCTACAAAGAGCAGCAAGAAGGAATTATCTTGATCAAAACTGAAGCGGGATGGTGGTCTGAATGGTTAAATCCTAGCTAGATGGGAAGCAAGACCCAGTGGCTGGGTTCATAACACGTGCTAAACTATGGGAAAATAGGGCTGAGTAGTTTGTGGTTCAAAGTGTTGTGGGAATGTAGCCATAGGGTTCATTTGGGGTTCCTGGATATTTCAGTGGAGTGGTAACCAGAATGCAGAGTCTAAACCCAGCTTTTCTGTGCCTGTTTGCCTCTTGCTTGAGTGTCTGCTAGAGGAGGCAGTTCTTGGGACCAAGAAGGTTGTCCTCCTCAGTGTTAGCACGAGCAAAGATATCAGAGTCCTCTGTCCTCCTCAGTCCCTTGCAGGATTTTTTTGCGCTCAGGAAAAAAATTTGTGAAATCCACAGGCTGCATAACCCAAGCTGGGTTCCTGAGCAGCATTCAGGGCTGTGAAGGGGATTCTGCCGTGGTCAGTCGGCCTGGAAAAGTGTTCCAGAGCATGCCAGGCTTGCAAACCGGTGCTTCTAGATCTCACTGGGGTCATTATGGTATTAAACAACAGCTCTCCAGAAGAAAAAGTGCTCCTCCACTCCTGTGCTGTTAAATAAAAAGGAGAGCTGAATAAGTTGAAGATTCCCACTAATGGCAGCAGCTGGCTGAGACCCATTCTCTCTGGAGAGGTCCATTGCTTGCTCCTTCAGCTCTGAATGGCTCAATTTTTTTGTTGTACTTTTTCACTTTTATGTTAAAGCACTTGTATGTATTTTTTTCCTTTTTTTGTAATAATAAATAAATAATAAAAATAAAAACTTTGGGATGGGTGTGGCAGGAGGGAGGCCCTGTAAATCAGCGAGCCTGTCTGTCTTTTCGAGGCATCCTTGGCGGAGCTTTGCAACCTACGAATCCACATTCTGGCACAACAAACTGCTGTAAAGCCGGGCAGATCATTTAATTGCTTTAAAATCAAGTTGCAATTTTGTGTTCCACGTTTTCCATGTTATATTTCTAACACTTGGCAGCAGCTTCCATGTAGGAAATTCGCATGAATCAGGCATGTAGGAAATTCTCATGAATCAATTTCCATGTAGGAAATTTGCATGATGCAGGCAGACGTGTGCCGTGTGAACAGATCCCCATCACTACCCCAGGTGTGTTCTGTGGCAGTCACTAGGTGGCAGCACGTGTGGCCATTATGTCAGAATCCTCATTTGGAGAAACCCTCTGGAGGAGGCGTCAAGGAGGGAGCTGATCTCTGATGACAGCAGCCTCAGTTGTTCTCCATATGGGGTTCTCTCTAATCTTGAGTAATGTTAGCCTCCCTATCTCAGGCTTCCTGCAAACAACTGCCGCTCGCTTTGCATTTTGCATTTAGATCTGGATAAGTTCACCTTGGAGCACTGCAGGCTTGGCCGCCATTTGTCTGTGCCGTTTGTCTCTGCACAGCTGGTTGAAGGCAATCTGGATAGACGGTTGCTGCCTGTTCCTGACTCAGAGCATCAGTCCCACAGCGCTCGCTACTCCTTCGAGCTGAAAGCCTGGCGCTTGGGGGCAGAGAACACGCTTTGTGCAAAGATGAGTTTCAGGGCTTCCTAGGAAAGCAGCAGCAGATGCTGGAGGAAAGGGCTTTTCCTGCCTGAGATCTTTGGCAAGATCTGCAAGGTTGATTTGGCTGGAGGCAATTGCTTCAGACAGCATGAAATAATTTCCAGGGTACAACGGTTGACAATTATCATAAAACAGGAACCTCTCAAAAAGGGCAAAGTTTCCAAGTGTAAAATTAGGCGTGTCTCCCTTTAAAACCCTTGGCAGCTGTCTCTGTCACCCCATCAATCTTGCCATATTGAGGGTACCAGCCCTGCTGCACGGAAGACAGAACTAATTGCCCTCCGGTATATTTGACTGTTCCGATGCCAACAGCTGCCAGTCCCTTTAACGTGCTGCTAATTACTTAGAGGCCCGGTGGGACTGAGCCCAAAAACGCTGTTGCGTAATAGCATCAGAAGCCAAAAGGCTTCTGGTTTAGGTCTCATCTCTTTCACATATTTATCGGGCAGCTTGTTATGTGCTTAGCCTGCAAATCCTCCTCCATTTTTTTGTTCATTTGCACTGAGATTGGCGGAAGTCGGAAGATGTGGTGAGGTTAATGGGTGCAGCCTTTCAACAGGAGCACAGCCTTTTCTGCTGAGGTTCTTCTCATGGCTGAGGCTCTTGCTGTGCTTCTAAAATACCCAGCCCCCTAAGATGAGGGGCGCTGTAGAAGCTAGAGTTGGAATAATGGGACCGGCTTTGCCTGTTAATTTTACAAGTTGACTGATCCATCCTACTTTATCCTCACCTATTATAGCTGAAGAGATTTTGTAGCTATCACATTTCCTTGATGTCCCATCCAACAATAATATTTTCATTTTTGCCAAATTCAGAGTTGTTTCTTGATCAGATAAAAATGTCTAAATGTTACAACATATATTGCAAAGATAACCATTTCTTAGGCAAAGGGCTAGAGTAGCCGTCTAACATTCAGTGGGATTTACCAGTTGGTCACAGCCGTATGGTTGAATGAGGTCACCATCACAATTTTACAGAGACCACTCCAGGAGGAGGCTAGAGGGGATGGGAGAGAATTTTCAATTGGAGTTATGTGAAATTGGGGTGAAGCCTTGGAAGGTGGGGAGGTGACAGTGTTGTTGAGTAATCTGGAAGAACCTTTACAACCTTGACTTCTACTCTCTCCATAACCATTATTCAAAATTGTGAAGGTGTCCAAAGTTTCTGGGGTCTGTCTCCCCAAGAACAGACTAAGCTTGCCCACCAACTGGGAAAGGGACACACGATGTGTAAATAATTTACTTGACACAGGTCCACCAGGCTAGCAATAGGACACCTCTCTCCATCAAGGGCTCATACTACAAGGTCAACGGGGTTCCCTGTCGCAGCCTTGGACGATCATGTTTCAGTGGGAAGTTCTTGGCTTATGTGTCCACATTTACTCTGGGAAGGCTTGCACTGAGTTAGCAGGATGCATGACAGGCATAGGGTTTCCTTGGTTGGGGAAGTCAGTTTACCCACAGCCTTTGTTACTAGATAGTTGTGAATGACCTCCTTCCTTGCAGAGATACCTGATGCTTCTTCCTTCTCCCAGCAGAAGTTCCCTTTGGAGACAAGGCTCTTTGCTTCAGTAGGAGAGGGGGAGAGTGTTGATGGCTCTCTATGAAGCCACAAGCTCAGCACTTCCCCCACCCCCCCACCCCGCCTCAGAGCATCAGACAGTCTGTACAACCTCCTCAATGCTTCTCATGTTCCCCCTGGCAAAAATGGCCCAGATGGATCTTGATTAACAACAAGGAAATTCAGGAGGGAATTGCAGCTGTCTCCTCCTGCTTTGACATTCATGTAGGCAAAGAAATTGCTCTGCACTTAACTAAGCCTCTGACTGATGGTGTAGAAAAAGAGACTATTGTCTGGATTCATGCACTGTATGAACCGTAATTGGATTCAGTTAGTTTTGACTTAGTATATGGTACGAACGCAGCCATTGAGGCTTAAAACCTGGCTAAATACACCGTATAGATCCAATCATTCAAATAATCCTTCTCAAAGTGCTTGATGCAAGTATGGAATTTACTGCCATAGAATGCAAAAATGCCCATGGATTAAAGTCAGGAGTCATATATGGTGGCCAACATTCCTTTTCCAGTTTCCAAAGCTGTTGTGGTAAAAAGCAATTGGAAGTTTTTCTTTTACAAGGTTTGGGAGGAATGATGGTAAAATAGCTGCCTTAACAGTTCACTTCTTTAAAACCAGGTTGGTGGGGAGAGGGGGGGAGCAGATGAAAAAACGTGGGTAAAAATGTGTGCTGCTCAAAGTCTAGTGCCGGCAGAAGTTGCAAATCCTGTCTTAGATAGCCCTGAAAGCTGAGGTCATTGTGTGGCCCAAAATGGAAAGATTCAGCACTACCCGCAATGGAGGAATGGTTGGTGAAGATGATGGAACTTGCTGAGATGGTTAAATTGACTTCTTCAGTCAGAGAAAAGACAATATCTATATTTATCGCTGACTGGAAACCCCTTATAGACTTTTTGTGTGAAGCAGAAAAAAATGAACTTACGATTTTGATGATTGGACAGGATAGATTATAGAAAGAAGAGAGTGTATGTTGTAACCATAGAATAAGAGGTAAATTAAAATTGTACTTATAACTGCTGTGAAGAAGATCGGAAGCTACTTCTTTGTGGAGTCCTTGGGATTCTCTGAGCTTGGTTGTTTTCTTGCAAACAGTGAAAACTCCTTAATCTCACAACACATGGACAGATGCAACCACAGTTTCAACTGGGAAACTGTCAGCATTTTAGACCAAGCTAAATCCAAAAATGCGAGGGAATTCCTCGAAGGTTGGTATTCAGACAAGGCAGCCATCCACAGGCACATAGAGATAAGCAACACCTACACACTATTCAAAAGAGACAATAGAAAGGAAGACAAAAGACCAGAACTTCTCCTCACCAGCAACCATCACCCAGATAAGCAGAGATTAACACCAGGATTACCACCAGACATACAAGCAGTAAACAATACCGTAATCAAGGAACTACCAGAGGAAAAAATAAAACCAAACCAAAGCCACCCCCCCACCAACACTGGCAGGGCATGCCACTGCATATAAACAGAGAGCAAACCCCACTCCCTTCTAGCACGGAAGATGTTTCCTAGCCGGGTAACAAAACGTCTTCAAGCAAACAAACAACCTCAGAGAACCCCAAGGACGCCACAGTTCAACCCCGAGCTACAGATATTCTCTTCTATTACTACTTCTTTGTGTCTTTTTTCTTTCTTTTCTATTTTTCTTTTACTTTCCCCCCCTTTTTTGCGCCTTTAGCCTTCTCTTTGATTTTTCTTTTCTTTTTCTTACTTTATATTAGTTTGCATTAGTTATCTTCTTTTTTAAAAAATATTTAATACATTTCCTGGACCACATCCCAGGATAGAGAAATTCCTATTCATGCTGGCTGAATTCACAAGAGGTACTCATCAACAAACTAGCCAACCCAATGTGTAAAGCCAACCCATGTGACTGTTATCTAATTCAGTGTGTTGTGTGAACCCCCCAATTGGGTTGCGTAACCCCTGAATCCTGGGCAAGCTTGCAGAGCACATCTAGCGGGCCTCGCCGGTCTGAAAGGCCGACAGAAACAACGGCCCCCCAGAGCAGGAGGAGACAAAGAGGGGCCTCTGCAGCTCCCTCTCTCGTCCGCTGAAAACGTGGATAAAGCCAGAGCTATCCCTGGGAGGGGAGGACTGTTATTTATTTCAATGGTTTGCAATATCCTATTGGCTCATTGACAATGGCCGGGAGCTGTAAGTATGGGTGCCAATGAAGGCCCCTGCTCACCTCAAGGACTTGGCTACCCCTCACTCCCTTCTGGCCCATCTCTGACCCTACTGGATCCGAGGGAAAGCTCTCAGCGGCTGGGGCAAAGGAAGCCCCCCCTCTAAAGCCTGATCATCAGAGGCTGTTTATCTGGTTCCAGCTCAGCTCATCCAGCAAAGCCCGAATGTGCCTCACAGGAGGAGGATCAGAAGTGCCTGGTTCTCACTTTCCAGGGACTCCTTTTGCACTTCCCCTGTTATAAGTCTAGGGCAGGGTTTCTCAACCTTAGCAGCTCTAAGATGTGTGGACTTCCACTCCCAGAATTCCCCAGCCAGCAAGGCTGGCTGGGGAATTCTGGGAGTGGAAGTCCACACATCTTTGAGCTGCCAAGGTTGAGAAACCCTGGTCTAGGGCAACACTCACCAAAAGCCCAGAAATGATCTGCCTGGGGTGTTTTTCAACTTCCCACTGTAGCCTCCACTCCAAGATTCCCTGGTGGTCTCCTGTCCAACTCCTCAGCTTCTGAGCCCCAAGATCTCTGAGGTGCCTTGGAAAATGAAAGGAGCTGAGAAATTCTTAATTGGAATCTCCCCCACCCCCCTCCCCATCCAAGCAGTTGCCTTTTATCAACCGCACGATGCACGATAGGGATAATAATTGTTATTTATATTAGACCTGCCTTATAATCTATTGTAAAATAATCTATGCAAAGTGCTTGGAAGGGATTAAAATATTCTTAGAAGATGATTAATGTAAGAATAACAAATTCTCTGAATAGATTTGTGTTTTTAATCAGGGAGTTACTGGGGGAATTTTTCCCCAGCTCACAGGGCTGATCCAGTAAGAGTTAGGAAGTGGGTGGGAGAGAATTAACCTCCGTCTCTTAAAATATGGCTCATAAATTAAGGTTCTGGGAGTAACCAAATCTACCTCGCGTGCCTGGAAGGTCAGTTGGAGTCTCAGAGCTCCCAGGAGTCCTTAAGGGAGTACAATTTAAATAAGACCTGTTCATGCTTGAACTCTCTGGTGTGACTTTTCCCTCTTTTTGCATTGAATGGTGGTCACAAGGGTCACGTCGCTTTGGGCTTCAACCTACAGCTTTATTATCTTGTACGAGTGTCTCTTAGAGAAGGGGACTTCCCAAAGCCCCAGGTAACCCCAGGGAGGCCCCAGGGGTTCTCTTGGCCAACAATTTCCTCTTCCATACACCAAAAGAACTGGTCAATGCCAGAAGGAAAATTATGGGAAAGCATCTGTACTGCAATTCATGTTCTTAGGGAAATCTCCCATTCTTTTAAAACAAGGAGAGGAAAGAAGAATCCAAGAAGCTACAGACTGTTGCCAGGAGTTATAAAGGATAACATAAGGATACAGAGATTAGTGGGTGAAGGAAAATAAGCTGAAATTAAACCAGACAACAGTGATGCTCTTAGTAAGCCAGGCCCTGTGGACTGGGGTTACCCAGTTAGGAATTGCTTTCCCCTGAAACAGCAGGCCTGCTATCTGGGGGCGCTCCAAGATCCACAGCTCGTACTGAACTCCCAGATAGACCCAGCTGAACTGTGGTCAACACTTGTGTTTGTATAATTATGGCTAACAGGCCAACTGATTCAATTGGCAACAGTTGTCCACACCTTGGTGACATCCATCTTAACTAATGCAATGTGTTTTATACAGGGCTTTTCTTAAAAGGATCCAAAAATTATAATTTGGTACTAAATATGGCACCCAGACCGTGAACTTGCACAAGATACAGGGATCAAATGGTGCCCGTTTGAAAGAGCTGAACAGTTGCCAGTTGCTTATCAGGCACAATTTAAATTGTTGGTATTGACCTTTAAAGCTGTAAATGGGAATTCTGGCTGTGGATATAATTTATCCTAATTTATGAAGCTTTTGTGATATTTGAATTCGCATAGTGGAAATTATAGACTAGAAAAAAATACCATCCAATAGAAATGTAGTTGGTTTGAAAACTGCTGAAAGCTCTATTGGTACGACATGCTTAACCGGGTCAGCGACAGGTAACGTGTAAACGGCTAAAGTCAGCTAGCGATGGGGTAGTGCAATGTAGAGGGAATGAGGTTTAGCCCCCAAACTCCCTCCACACGTGATAGGGTTAACAGAGGGTTAACTTTCTCATCCTGCTGCTGGCGTGAAGTTGTAGAACAGCCGCACAAGAATGAAGCCGCTCTAGGGACTTCATCTTGCTGCTCGTTTTAAGTTTTCACCCCCACCTCCTCAGCCATACGGAGTGTGAACTGGGGAAGGAAGGGGTGGGAACTGAGGGACCCTCCTGCTTCTCTGCAATGTGTCCACTTATTGATTCTGGAGGATATGAACACACATCATCCTCCACCCATTCCTAACCTGCTGTGAAGGCAACTTCCATCTCTTTTTTTCTTGCTCTATGTCAAAAGTGGGGTTTTTCATCCTCTGCCAGCAGAAGAGTGCTGGGTGGACTGTCTGCTGCAGTTCAGTTCATCGTAGGCAATGCCTGCTTTCCAATCAGCCGGTGTGTGCTCTTGTGGGCATTCTCCCTCCCTTCTAGTCACTGGTCACTGCCCTCCATGGCCACTTTGTTCTGGGCTGCTGGACTAGTGAAACAATTAACCTTTTTGGGGGGAGGGTGCTCAATCAGTCACTGGTGAACTGGGAGACCTTTCTTTCTTTTTTCGACCAGTCTGCCGATGCAGCAGTGAAATGGTGGACATTTCCTTTCCTTTCTTTTTAAGTCGGTTCCATGAAAAGAAGAAGGTTGAGATTCTTGCAAGAAAGGCCAAAGAAGAGGGAGGGAAGGCTCCTCTGTGTATGTTTTGTGGGCAAGAATAGCAAGGAAACCTCAAACTTCTTCCTGACAATCATAAAGAAGAGAAGAAGACTAATCCCCCCCCCACTCTCCCAGTGTGGATGCACCTCCCAGTTCTCCTTGGTTTGAAACCAGTTAATATCTTTGGCTTGCTGAAAGATAAATGCTGGGGGAAGGCATCCCCTTGGAAAATGGGGTTAGGATGAAATTGATCCGAGTTTGTGAGTTTCTGCTTTTAGCTCAATTGATAGCAAGAACCTGAAAGGTGAAGGTGTTTTCCCAGTCCCCGACCCCACCCAACTGGTCCAGTAGTGGACTGGTGAAAGGCTGATTTTGAGCAAGCAACTCCTGCGCTGATCATGGGACTAAACTAGATGACCTCTAAGGTCTCTTCCAATCTTATGACCTATGACTTTATGACCCCCAGATGCTGTTTTCTCACACAAATAGAAACCACTGGTTCACAAAGACTGCTCGCAGAAAGCAAAGTGCCTAGTGCTTGCTTTTCTGGCATAGATGCTATGGGTGAAGCAGCAGCAGAATCCATCCGTTGGGGCCATGGACAGAACAGCTTCATTATCAAAGCTTGAAATCTGGGTAGCGATTTCTCAAGCTCCCTTCCTTTCCAGCCAGTAGCAGCAGAGGAACAAGCAGCTTAAGGCCACTCTTTGGAACTAGCCATGGTCATTCATGTTGCACAAATAGTCCCTGAATAGTCTTCCACTGGGCAGGAAGAAGGCTTTGAATGGGAAGCCAAGAGACTCTATGCTGGATCCAAAACTCTGCAACTTGTTGAGAAAACAATGGCAGATGAACATGTGGAGAGAATCCTTATCACACTAATAGACAGACAAGAACGGGTGCAGAGAAGTTCAACTGAAATTAAGAAGAAAATAATCCCTAGGAAGATTGAAAGGACTGAGTAAGTAAGGGAGGTCTCTAGGCTGCAGGCTTTACGGCCGTAGTGCACATTACAGGGCTGACTTACAGAAAGGCACAGGGGGAGTTCTGACATCCGTTCTAGTGGGGGGTGGAGTGGGGCTATGATCCCTCACTTGTTTGCTGTTGTTTAGTGCATTCTTTGGCTGCTACGTTTTTTCATGAATAATTGAACAATTCACTTTCTCAGCAGATTCATCCTCTCTCCTCTCCTCTCCCCTCCTCTCCTCTCCGTAGCTCCATCTCTGCTGCCTGGACCATCAGAATGAGGGAGAGGGAGAGGGAGGCAGGACGGCTTTTCTGAGAAAGGGCTTGATTGTCAGGCTGTGATTTCGGTCCTAGTAGTGCAGAAAATCTCCTTTCAGTTGAAACCCTCCTTTGCATTTAAATACCCTTTTGGCCCAGGACTGGCTGTAACAAGGAAAGGAGACCCCCCTCAAGGGGCAGTGGCAGAGATGTGGGGCATAGGATGGCCTGAAATAGCTCTGCTGCATGATTTGATCCCATGCCCCTCATCTAGCTGAGCTCAGCCCTTTTGCAGCCGGGACGCTTTTAAAAAGAAGTGTGTCCAAGGAAAATGGCCATTTTGTAGGGGGTGGCTTTTGTTTTTTTGTTTTAGCAAGGGAGCATTTTTTACCGGGGTGTTAAGTACATCACTGACCCATTTTCTGACAAAAGTCCATGGACTGCCAACGCCCCCCCTCCCCCCGCCAAAGTGCCTATGGAGCCATAGGCAGCTCATGGCTGCTCCTTCTGCCTTAATCCACCTTGGTGACTCCAAGTACAGTGACGGGTGCTCTGCTGTCACGAACAGAGCAGTACGAGGGGCACAAGCACGTGCATGATAGAACCATCCTGACTTGATCCAAGGAAGCAAAAACACTGTAAGCTAGATTAGTTTTGATCTTAAAAGACTTCAAAGAGAGGGTTAACATACAGGGAAGGACAAGACGGTCTCTGGAAAGGCAAGGCCTTTCTTTTTGCCATCTCATGTCTTGCTAAGTTGCCACTGACTCCACCCAAGTGGAAGGAAACTGTTAAAAAAAAGTTGGAAAGAAAAGATCTGCATGTTACCTGCGCCCTCCCTTCATCACCGAGCTATGAGCTTGATGTCAGTGGGGCTCGGTTTACCTGGGTGTGTACAGGTGCACTGCGTAGGTTATCTAAATTCTGTCAAAGTCAGCCCTATAATTAGAGGTAGTGTACCTTATTACTGGTTATGAGCTTCTCAGCCAGCACTGGAAACAAGATGCTGGATGCAGTGGGTAGGGCAGATCCAACAGGATTCTTCTTATGTTCTTCCTCTTATACTAAAAATCAAAAGGGGTTAGAATCTTACAGTGGAAACTTAAATTCAGAACAAAGTATGCTGGATTTCACTTCGCCTGCTGCAACTGTGGAGAAATTCAAGAGATCCACACAAAGATTTTGTCCATACAAATCACTTCTTGGGTCATTGTTCCAACCATATAGCACTAAACCAAAGTGAGAAAAGCTATATCAATAAAAACTTTCACTAACACCATTATTACCGTCTTACCAAACTGCAAACAGTACCCAGATGAGCTCAAGAACTGTGTTAACCTTGTAACTAAGCCCAGGAACTTGTGTTCTTGAGGGATGAGTGGGAAATTGGGGATGGGGGTAGAAAGAGCAGGGTGGGACTTGCTCTCTTTTCAGATCACATCCCTGAAAACAACGCTCAGCCCATTTTGAGGGATCTTTTAACAAGAAGCTGTCGCTATCCTTTCAGAAGCGTGCGGGATTCTCAAAGGCTCTTCTGTATCATAGGCAGATCTAGACTGCTCGCCCATGGCTAGCCCAGTCATCTCCTCCCCTGGCCAGCTGCCTGCCTTCTATGTGCCACTAGGGCACAATCTGGGATATATATGTCAGTTCAATAGCCGTTCTTTTAGTCTTCTCAGTCGCTGCCAAAGGAGCTGGGTCCTGTTGCTTCCCATCATTCTTTTGCCACTGGAGTGAAAAAAAAAACAACCTAGGGACAAATCCATGGTGCCATAAAGTTGGTGCCAAGGTAGCAAGGATTACCACACCCCTTTCTGCCTCATTTTCCATCCCCAGAGGATTGCAGGGCATGAAAACACAAACTTATGGCAGACATGGAGTGCCTAGAGCGCCCCCTTTCTATGAAGCCTTTCTAGAGTTTTACTTCAGAATGGGAAAACATCAGTTGATTCCTAAGGAAGCCATATTGGTTCACCAGGGAGAATGACTTGAGCTCCAAGCAAATCCAGGGCTGTTTGACGGCAAAACTGATCCCCTAGTATATTTATCTGAATTAGGGTGTTCTCATGACAGGTTAGCTTCCTCTCTATGACCTAGGATGCGCTTTGTGTAACAAAGCCAAGGGAAAGGGAATTAAATCAAGAATGTCTTTCCTAACCAGGTGCCCTCCAAGTATGTTGGAATTCACCAGCATGGTGCCAGGCTGAAAGAAGCTAAATCATATCAATGCATGCTAGAACTTGTGTTCCTGCCAACACCCCTCCTGCCCCCACTTCTGGATCTATTGCTTGGTGCTGTGTGTGAATTGCATTTCTTTGTCAGACCAAGAGAAAGAAGGTTCCTTCATTCTATCCTAATTCATCAGAGTTTGGCAGCTGCCAGACTGACAGTTGGTCCAGCCTGCCCACTCCCTCCTAGGGGTAGCCTTTCTCTGTGGCATTCACACCCTCCCCCTCTTGCCTTTTTTTCCCAGTTTTTTGAGCTGAATATCATAGTTTGCAGATTTGCTAACTAAGAAAAATCCATTGCTTGTTTTGAGAAAAAACAAACACCCCCCCACCCCTACAAATCCATACAATAAAAGAAGAAGAGAAAACAAAGTCATCCCTTCTCACGATTTCTTCCCAAAGTGGATTCAGGATTCCCTATGAGTGCTTGACTGCATATGGAAGTTTTTAGTAATCTATAAAAAGCAGTCTTGCTAAGAGACACAACACAAGGGTTACAGGAACAATAGGGGAATTTTGACTCAGCCACTGGTTCCTTGGGATGGCTGAGGGGAAGAGTTAAGAGTTCCCTATCAAAAACTACTGGGGTGGAAAAACCCAATGTACTGCCTCAGTGTAGGCAAAAAACACATCATGGTTTATAGAAATTGAAGCATCTGAAAGGAAAATAAGGCTGGAGAAATTGGCTTGGAGGTGCTCTCCAGTCACTGCCTCCTCTAGGCTTGCTTCTCCAAAGGAGGTCCACGGAGGAGAAAGGACACAATCACTGTATAAGTCAACCAGCCTTCACTTCATATCCATATCGTTAGCCCACTCCCACCAAGCCAGTGTTAAAGGAGGGTTGGCTCTTCCTCTATTTCCAGGTTTAGTTGCTCTCCACAAGTTTAGCCAAATCCTGCCTGAGCTCACTCAGCTCAAAGATTTTCATGTCCATGATCTCTGCCACCTTGGCCACCTCCTGGTACATCTTCTCCCGTTCAGAAAGGGTCTCAGAGAGGGACTGCTCAGCCAAGTGCAAGCGCTGCTCCAGGTCTGTGTTCTGTCTCTCTAGGTCCTGAGGAGAAAAAAAGGAGGGTCGTAAACCACCTGGACATCAAACAGCCATGGCTTAGAAAGGCCTGGCTTGGGCACTCTTTCAAGGGGAGCTGGAGCTTGTTAGGCGGACCTCCCCGAAGGCATCTGCTGTTTAAAAGGATTTCTGCTATAGTAGAAGTGGGGAAAGTTTTCCTTGCAGGAGCCCACGCAGAGTTGTGGATATTAGTCAAAGGGACCATCCTGGGCTTGAGGCATCTGATCTGGCATAAGGCAGCTTCAATTATTCATAAGCTATGATTCAGACAAATAGCCTAAGCCAGAAGTTCCAAAGGAAAGCAAAACCAGGAAGAAACAAAGAAATAAGCAACAGAATTGTTCACAGCCCTGAACAAATTTAAATGTTTCACAGGTATTTTAAGTTTCACAGGTATTTGGCCACATTCTCCCTTGGACTTTTTCCATAACCTTTCTCACCCTCCATTATCTCTGTTACCTGCACCTTTTGGCGGGTTTCCTCATATTCATCATCTGGTTGCTGCTGCAGCCCTTTTTGGCTTTTCAGTTGCTGAAGCTCCTGAATCATGAGTAGGCAGGGAGAATATCATGAAAGAAAATGGAGAAGCTATGTTAAGGCTCCTTTGTTTTCTTTTATCAAATTCTAGTATGAAAAATATAATTCTAACTTCCACAATTTATTTTTGGAAACCACAGATTAAACTTTCAAATAAAATGGAATAGTTTTTAGCGATCATCTCCCAATCATGGCTGCTCCCTCCAGTTCTTGGCACTGGTGATCAGGCACCGAGCCTGCAGACAGAGGGGATGGTAGAAAAAATTGTCCTCAATAGAAGATTCACATAATACACTTAATGGGGTCAGTTAATGGTCCAGGATGTTGTGTGAACCTTCTAATCCACTCAGGACAGGGAGAAAAGAAGTACAGTTTTAACCCCAAAGGGTTTGGGGCATTGTAAAATAAGTTTCTGCTCCTTTTGTTCAAAAGAAACATATGCTATAGAATGGGAAGAGGAGCTGCACTTAAAAATATCTGTATCTGCTCAAAAATTCAAATGAATGAACCTGGCAATCATGCTGACAGCATTAAGGGAAGAATCCCAAGGTATGGGATACAAACTGCATCGATCATTCTTGCAGGTGACCTGCGGCAGGACTTGGATGGGAGCGGTATGTTCCTCCCTGACCTGTTTCAATGGCATTCAGTGCCATTGACCATTTGAGCTATCCGTGAAGGCTGGGGTTCAGAGGCACTGTTTTGCCACTTCTACCTGAGCAAGTGTTTCCAGGCAGGTTACCGGGGGAGGAGAGGTCAAGCTCTAGGGCACTGTCACCCCCACTAGGTAAACCAGACCAGGAAATCAAGTCCACAGGAAGACCAGAACTATACTTTACTGATATTTGCTATAATAACAGAATCTTGTAAATCTGATTGTGGTATACCTCCCCTCCCTCTTATACTCCAGCGGATCAGGGAAGCATCTGTCTGAGTCGCATCCAAATATTAACTTGTTTATCAGGATTTAAAGAACGTTTTAGCCATCCTTGCCTAAGTAAGATTCTTGCATATTTCTGTCAAGGTCCTCTCCCTTACTCTCTACAGGCTCACCTTCTCTCCCCAGTACTGTTTAAAGTTTACATGAAACTGCTGGGAGAGGACACCCATTAGTTTGGGATTAGGTAACATCAATACATTGATGATGCCTTGACTGCACATCTCTACCCTAAGCTGAGAAGATGCAGTGAAGGTCCTCACTTGGTAGTTGGAGGCTGGGATAGACTGGATGGGAAGAAGCAGACTCAAATTAAATCCTAGCAAGATGGAATGGCTGTTTATTCAGAAACCACCTGGATCCAAGGAAATTCCAGCTCAATGGATTTGCATTCTCCCTGAAGGAGTAAGTCTGCAACTTGAAGTTTTCCTCAACTCAGAGATCCTGCTAGAACAGCAGGTAGAGGCCATGGCCAGAAAAGTCTTCAGCCAGCTTTGGTTGGTCCACCAATTGTACATCTTATTGAACTGGGAGGTGCTGAAGCCAGTGAATCAACTTTTGGTTAGACTACTTGTAATTTGCTTTATGTGTGGGTGCTCCTGCAGACAACTCAGAAGCTCCAGCTAATCCAGAACGCAGCTGCCTATTGGATGACCAGCACTAGCCCATTCAGCAGTGTAACACTTATTTTTCAAGAGCTGCACTGGTTGAGGCAGGCTTTCAGGCCCAGTTCAAAATGCTAGTGGCTAGCTATAAATCCCTTGGCAAATGAATGAGACAAGGCTGTACACTCTTCTGTTATTTATTCAACCTATATATATTGAAGGAGGCTGGATTGGAAGAAGATGATTGAGGTTTTAAAACTGGAGGAAGAAGCATTAATAACATGAGCGATATTAATGACACAACTCCAATAGCTGAAAGTGTAAACGATTTGCAAGCTCTAAAAATAAAAGTCAAGGAGCAAAGTGAAAAAATGGGACTAAGAATGAATATAAAGATGATCAAACTAATGACAATAGGTACAGAACTAGTCTTAACATTGACAATGAAGATATTGAAGTGGTGGATAGCTTCTGCCTTTTAGGGTTGAGTATAAATAGTAAAGGAACCAGCAGTCAAGAAATGCGCGGCAGATTAGCACTTAGTAGTGTAGCAATGAAGTCCTTGGCAAAAACATTCAGATGCTCTGCGTGTCTATTCCTACAAAAATCAGAATCATGCAGGCAAAGGTTTTCCACCCTTGGAAGTGAAAGTTGGAGTTTGAAGAAGCAGGATAGAAAGAGTATTGGTGCTTTTGAACTTAGGAGTTGATTTGAAAAAGACTCCTAAGAATAACATGGACAGGCAAGAAAGCAAACAAATGGATCATAGAACAAATGAATTCACAATTTTCACTCAAGGCACAAATGACCAGGCTCAAATTATCATATTTTGGACAGATTATGTAAAGACCTTTCTCTTTAGGGAAGTCCACAATGCTGGGAAAGGTGGAGGAAATGAGAAAAGTAGAATGACCAGCAGCAAGATGGATGGACTTGATTACAACAGTGGTGTACATACTGCCAGAAGAGCTGACGGACCAGTTGGAAGAAAGATTATCCTAGAAAAAAATCTATCTATGTGGTCACTAAGAGTTGACACTGATGTGATGGAACATAATCATAATCAAGCTGCTCAGAGTCATTTGATTGCAGCTAGGTAGAAATGTTCCCCCAAATAGTTGTTTCTGACTCATTTAGTATGATTAAGTGCGGCTAGATCTGACAGTAAGGACTAGGGTAATAGTTAACTAGGTTAAGAAATTTGGAACAATACCACCATTTTGTCTACTTCTAATGGCTGGTGAATTGTGGAGGTGTCCAATGTAGATTTAAGTCTTCAAAAACTGTACTTTTTTCTTTAAGAGATTATTTATTTATCTTGGTGGTCTTGGCATGCAAAAAGTGAATTGCATCATATTCTCTTCTCTTTCTGCTTTTCAACCCTGTATCTCCATTCGAGACAACTGCTTTCGTTGTGCATGAATGAAGTGCTACTTATTCCTTGTGTGGTTCCCCTGAGCATTTCCTTCCCTGGCTGAGTCTCTTAACCACCTGTGCTCACTGCAAGGAACTAGCTGGAGGCAAGGGGTTGTCAAGCTCTGTTTCTGAATAGCAAATGGGGATTCAAACCCTTCAGAACTTGCGGCAGTAATGCTATTACTAGCTAGGTCACTTGTTTTGCTTGCTATGTGTGCTGAGAATGTGTGGTTCTGCCACATTGGCTCCATTTGTATTTGTGGATGCACGAGGTATAGCTCCTGGCAATAGGATCCTAGAGACACAAATGTCATTTCATGTTTCCATCTTTGGGAATTTCCCTTCCACTTTCAAGATGGGGATTCATGGAATTCCATGGCTATACCTTCCTTGCAGTAGTACCGTATCTCTGGTCTTAGTGCAATTTGGGCACAAGATCATTTAATTAAGCTTTATCTAAATCAGGGGCAGGCAGCTCAGACAGTTATCAGGTTGCATGTACCCTCCATCCTCAAGATACAAGAGCAAGATTAGGGGGGGAGTGTTTTTAAAAAAAGGAATATTGTATAGGCAGAGGTTCACACGTACTCTCAAACCCCTCAGGCTACCATCCCTGCTGCCTAATTCCAGGAAAAGGTGTGCTGATGGATGCTATGTGCATGCCAGTGTGCGCCCAAAATAATCACCTTGAATATTAGGTATAGTAAATGCAAATTCTAATTACTGCAGTATTAGACAGAAAAGCAAGCTAGCATCAGTGACCTCTAAAGCACTGTTCCCACAACACAATTAACCCAGTCACCTGCTAGCCCCGTCAAATCTCCTGCCCAGTGGTTCCGGCAGCACAGTCACACTAAACCAAAATCACAATGAGGGTAGCGCAGAAGCTCCACCCAGCGTCTCCAGGAAATGCCTAGTATTCCATGGGCCTTGCACCTGAAGAGCAAGTAGCTTCACTCTAATTGACTCAATTAACCCAACATTCTAGATTTGAGCACTCTGATCAGTAAACACATTATGTGACCTGGGTTTGTACTCTAGGCTAAAATGTGGCGGGTTAACTGTAGCTATTTATTTATTTAATTATTTAATTAATTAATTAATTAATTCAATTTGTATAGCCGCCTACCTCGCATTTGTGACTCTGGGCAGCTTGCACAGTTAAAAACAACCAAATAACACAACTGATAAACAAAATACAGGAAAACAGTAAAAACACAATAATCCTGAAAACCAAATAAAAAACTAATTAAAACCAAAATGAAAAACATAAAAAGCAGGCAAGTACAAGTCATGGATCAATCAGTGTAACCATCTAGCAGGCTCCAGACCATAACCAGATCCTCAGGCCTGTTGACCCAACCGTGTCTTTAGAGCCTTTCAAAAGGCAAGCAGGCTCAGGGCCAATCTAACCTCCGGGGGGATGATGTTCCAAAGGGCAGGTGCTGCGGCAGAAAAGGCTCTCCTCCTGGGTCCTGTCAGATGTTATTCTCTAATTGATGGGACCCTTTCTGCTGGGCCTGATGGGATGGGTAGATGTACAGAGGCGGTCCCACAAATAACCCACCCCCATGCCATGTATGGCTTTATGGGTTATTGCCAGCACCTTGAACTGAACCCAGAAGCAGACTGGCAAACACAGCTCAAGTATAGTAATTCTTTCAACCTGCAAATAGAGAATTATTACCAATCTAATCTTGCAAAATGAAATACACGTATTTGAGGCCACCAACAGAATCTTCCTTCTTGTTTTTAATTGTAGGCTTCTGAGTTGATAAGCTCTGATCTAGAGTGGCAGCTTAGAGACCTGGGATGCAGCTACTGACCTCATCTTTGGCCTTCACCAACTGTTCCAACTCTTCCAGAGCTGGACAGGTCTCTTTCTTGACATCGCTTGAGAAATTGTGGCTTCTCTGGGCTTCCAGCTCTGCCACCTACGGGAGATTGGGGAGAAGGAAAATGGAGAATGGATGGAATTACTTAGAATGGTGTCAGCAGAATTTCCTTCCAGTTGTTGAAAAGTGATGGGCTACAAAAGAAACATGACCATAAATTTGCTTTGAGTCTGAAAAAGATGGATTTGGAATGAACTGGGAACTCTCTTTATGACAAAAAGACCAGAAACTGAATTGTCCTCTATCCACAAACCAGCATGAAGTTGTTAAAGACCTAGATGCTAAATGGTAGTACCCTCATTCATGCTGCATACTCTCCTCAAGGGAGATGGGGAGATGGATGAGCCTCAGTCTTTGTCATCTTTATTTGCTTGTTTTGCTCTGTGGCAACCCACCCGCCCTTCCGTATTTGAGTTATTAGAATGTTTGTTCTGCACAGGAGAAGTGTAAAATTTCTGGAGCTTTATATCTTTTTAAAAAAAAGTTAGCAAAGTGACTGAGTGATACTCAGTTCTCTTCCCTGAATTCCATAGCCTCTTAAGCCCAATCAAATCCACAGAGCCTATTTCAAGTGTAATATAATTCATGTTGGAGAATTACTGTGGATAATTTCCAGTTTAGTTTGCATCCTGCACACTCCCAGTCAATCCCTATATCCAGACCTGAGTAAGCATACATGCAGTACAGCTAGCAAAATATAGCTTGATGCTTGTTTATTAAACATCAGCAAACATTAAAAAAAACAAGACAAAAGGCAAAATCAAGGAAGAGAGAAAAGCATGAAATGTAACATTGTACATAATATATAAGTTAGATATCTCTAGATATCTGTATCTATCAAAAGGCACAGACTTTCCAGAGCTACTGGGACAATACTGTGAGTAATTAGCATGGACAGTCCCAAAGGGAGTAGCCCTTAGTTATCAGGCTTTAACCCTTCTATGTACATAACAGCAGCCGCATAGAGATGAAAAGTAGCAGACCAGGAGATCCCTCCCATATTCCGCACCATTAAAGAAACAATTTGGTGAACAGGAATGATGCATCCAACAATTCAGGTGGGAAGATTATCAGGAAATACACAATTATTTCTGCCTGAAATTTAGCCTGCTCCCCTGATGTGTGCTTTGCTTTTCTGTACCCTTTCATTTCTTTCAAGTGCAATCACTGCTATTTCTTCTCACCCTCTCTGTCTCCAACACACACATGCACACACATACAAAGACAAACATACACTTTATCAGGCTTTCTTAAAGCCAGAAACCTCTCTATTCATTCACAGAATTGCTCTTATATACCAAATCCAGCACTTCTTAGCCACTAAAAGAGGGGCATTCAGTGCTCAGCATCTCCAGCTTCTAGAAAGCTTGCTAAAAAAAGGGTTTTCAGCAGAATGTGGAAATACCTATCATGTAGAAGGCCACAGGTAATTGGAGTAGAGAATACCGGGATGGGCATGTTACTGGACGAATGAGGTAGTCCATATCTAATACCTAGATCCATTATACACAAAATTTTAAGATATGAAAACAAATGCTTTTTTGATGGTTTTTATTCAAGTAAAGAAAGTGACCTTATATGACTCTCCCTTTCCTTTCCATTCTTCGATGCAAGCCTGGTTAGCTGACATACTATGCTTGAAGGAGTCCAACAAAGTCAGAGCCTCAGCTGTTACACTGCTGATTCAAGTCCGCAGGAACCAAGGAAAGGTGATCACTTACACCCTTGCAAAACCAGCAGAGATAGTTGGGCTTCCTCCTGCTCCAAACATTGTTATGCAGACAGCAGTGAAAACAGAAGAAGCATAAAGGGAAGATTTATTTTTGGAATAGGCTGAGGTGAGTTAGGGAGTTGGGGTGTAGAATTTGGTACAGACTTAAGGATGAGCCTGTAAAAATGATGGAGAAAAGAAAAATCCCTGTTGTCTTCCTGATATAAATGTAGAATTACAAATTTAGAAAAGTAGACACTTGAAATATTTTAATTCTCATGGATGTAAAGATATGCTTAAGGCAGTAAGAACAATCTTACTAAATCAGATTTAAAAAGATTGATCTGGATCAGTATTCCATACCTTGACAATCCTATTTTTAATATTATATGTGAGCTAGGACTTCTCTGAGTGGTAGATGCAACACATCTGTGGGACACTGTTGGAGAAAGCAATGGCTAAGTCGAATTTGAGGACTAAGCTTTCTGTTCGGAGATTGTTGACTAATGAAGCAATCTTTCCCACTCAGAGGCTTAGCTCCCATGATATTCTTAACTTGGTTAGTGAAGGAACAGGGATAGAGTGTTGTGAGAACAACAAAAAGAGTCAAATGAATTTAACTAACCCCCAAAGGGTTACATTTGGCCCAAAACAGTAATTATGGGGGCTTAGTAAACTTGTCTCTGTCAGTCATGTTTTGAGAACATGTAAATCTAGACAATCAACCTGTTTTGCTTACTTAGTCCCCCCCACCCAAAAAGCAACTATTGTAGGCATAAAAAGATGTTGAAAAACACACTCTCTGTCAGAGGACTCACTGATAAGGCCTAGCAATGACACCACGTCTCCCACATAGTGGATTGTTGGGATGAAGATGAATCAAGAGACAAGAACATAGATCTGAGTTGTGGAAAGCACCCGGGGATGCAAGGATGGTGGGACTACCTTTTCAGAGACTATTGGATCAGTTAAACTTTACTTTTTCCTATGCTCATCTTATTGAAGAGAGACAGTTTGATGTAGTGGTTAAAGCACCAAGCTAGAAACCAGGAGAGCGTGAGTACTAGTCTTGCCTTAGCCACAAAATTAGTTGGGTGACTTTGGGCCAGTCACTCCCTCTTAGACCTAAGAAGGAGGCAAGGGCAAGACATTCTGAAAATGTTGCCAAGAAAACTGCAGGGACTTGTCAACTGCAGGAGTCAATGCTGACTTGAAGACACAAAAATAAGCAAACATTCATATTTGTAAACACAAATGTTACAGAATTATCTTAAATATTCACTGATCTTTTCTCTAAAAAGAGTTAAATATAAATTAACATTGCTCATGCAACTTCCATACTTTTGGGGAAGTGGGCACATGTAATGCAACTGCATCAACAACTTAATCCAGGTGATATTTTATTCATGCATAAATGTACCCTTATGTACCAGTAAAATGCCACAAAAATTATTATAGTTATAAACAAGATTTTAAAACAACTATTTTCTTCTTTTGCAGGGTTTTATCACTGAAGATAAATACATCAGTAGAGCATAGGAGGATGAAAAATGAAAATGAACGGAAAGGTCTGGAAGAAATAATGAATGATACATGAGTAGCATTCCATTCAACATTCAGACATTTAAAAAATTGA